>NC_136687.1:58608474-59253916 GCF_903797595.1 Erithacus rubecula
GAAGAACATGAATATTGAAATTATTAACAAGACAGTTTTGTGTTGAGCTGTGAATCTTGTATCTTGGGCTGCATAGGTTAGGAAAATTTATATTCTATTGTGGACTATTTAGCAATTTTCAGGATAGGTTTTTAGGTTCATTAGGGATCAGTTCACTTGTATTCTTTGTGGGTTTTTTGCTTGTGGGCTTGGTTTGTTTTTGTTTGTTTGTTTGGTGGGTTTTTTAGTTTTTGTTTTTTTGAGGGGAAAACATTCTAAAGCATCAAAAATACTATTTTTTTGATCTCACTAGCTTGAAAAAGGTCTTTAATTGTGATCTACCAATGGCAAGGTAGAGAAACATCCTTCAGGAGAAGAAACAAGTGTGAAATGGAGCTAACTTACAAGTGCATCATTATGGTGATTGCAGCTATACTAATGAAAGCATTATTTCAGGTACTTGTTTCTGCAGGGAGAGAGGTTGTGGATTAATTAAGGATTAGCACAGCACTGGAATGTGATACTGTTCTTTAGTAAGTCTTGTATCCCCTGGAGACCTCAGGAAAGCAGCAGATTGACTGAGCCATTGCAGGTTCTGAAGTCACTTTGTTCTCTCTTTGTTCTTACTTATTAATAATAGATTCAGTTGTGCTGTGTGTACTTCTGCTCTGCTGCAACTGACTGAGAATGAAACAACACAATAGGTTTGTTTTCCAGGAACTTAAGGCTAATATTCACCTTTCTTCCATACTTTTTAAAGGATTCTATGAAGACATTATCTGGCACAGTAGCAACAGTTGATGGAAGTGCTCCTTCAGCAGCAGAGATTCCAAAATGTGGGCTAAATATACTGCTCATCATGCTTTTAAAACCATTCATGACTACTGGATACTTTGAAAATATTTTATTTTGTTGATAGGAATGTGAATGAAATCATTCTGGTTAATGCAAAACACAGGGCTAGAGGGATCAGGGAAAAAAGGTGCCTAGAGAACACAGCAGTTGGAAAAGTGGTGAATGTGAAAGAAAATATCTAAATTATTTTTATGGATTCTTTGCTTGGTGAAGGTGGAATTGGAATATTTGCAACTATGTCTCAAAGGGTGCTTTATCAAATTGTACATCATGTGCTGTACCTTCCATGGCTCTTTTCCCTCACTGGTAGCAGGGCACCTGCTGTCTCTTGTAATAGCATTGCCTCCTGCATACTGACTTCTCTCAGGAAAAGTTAGTGACCTTTTCTACTTAAGAAACAGCAGAAATTGGAGCTGGTTTGGGTCTGATTTGGTGAAAGTCATATTTTCTGCATCTGATATTCAGAGCGTTAGAGCAGTGACTGCTGTAATTATTTCTTTATTGTAGCATTCATTTAGGCTGGTCTTAAAAAAAAAAAAAGGAATTATGCCAGGTAATGTGTATTGTTGCTTCAATTTCTTCCTGTTTTCTGTAAATGAGAGCTGGAAATGCAGTTTGCCCTGTGTGGAGTTGCTCTGACTGAATGAGGAAGAGATGCTGATGAAGTGTCACCATTGCAGACCCCTGTGCCAAGGTGCCTGAAGAGCTCCAAAGGGAATGTGCATTCTGTGTGGAAAGCACTTGGCAATATGTGGAACTTTGGACTGATGATCCTTTTCTTCAAAAGCCAGAGCTGAGCTTTTCCTGAGCACTCCAAACTGGATTTTCATACCTTGGTACATAAATTATTTAGCCCTTTTCTTAGGCTTCATTAATGTCAAATTGTTGCAGAGATATGTTTCAGCTGTTTTTAGTCCAGTTGGCTCATCTTGGTTTTAAGGTAGTTTGGTTTAGGCAGGTCTGTTTGCTTCTTGCAGTTTTTCTTTTAACCTGTTAGTTTTCTTTCTTCCCTCAGTTCTCCATCTGCCTCCTCATTCTATTTTTCTCTTTAGCCTTTTTTTGTCTTGGCATTTTGTCCAGTATATCCATTTTTATCCCAACACTTTTCCTGCATTAGCAGTAATAATTTCTCATTTTATAGCCATGTTTTTTGTCTTTGATGTGATGCATGTTTTAGAGGCTACATAATTTCAGTGTTAGCGGGCATATCAATATTATGTTGCATTTTCAAGAAGCCATTAAACCTGACATATTTTGTGACTCCTACTCTTGTATGCTATAATTAACCCTAACTATTAATCAAGGCAGAAAGACTAGTAACTAATATAATGAACTAATTCCTTGCCACATTATTAAAGTAAGTTATTATTTATTTTATGTGGGGAAGTATTTTATGTATGTTAGGATGTTGTAAGGATGGGAAATATTAAAATGGTTCAGTTAACAAACTGAGATTGCTTTTTCCATCTACTGAAGAGACTGGTTGTTCAAGAGATTGAATGCTTTTACACCCACTCATTGTTCACCATGCAATAAGAAATACTGTGCCTCTTAAATCAAATTTTAACAATCTGCTCCTAATTCAACACCCATTTAACCTTTTGAGCCTAATGATTTTCCAGTAAACCAGCAAAATCAGTAGCTTATCTTAATATGTCAGACAATTTTTACCTTTAGAGGGCTCCTTAATATTTGAAATTGAGGGTTTATTTGGCTTACAGCTGAAAAACTACTGTAGTTTTTCTTGATGCTTATGGAATGCTAATTGGTTGTATATAATTGTGTGCTTCATTGTGATGTTGCTGCTAGTGTTTGGATTGTGTTGACTTATTGTCAGCAAGATCTTAAGTTTCCTTAACTTTCAATACAGGACATGGAATTAAATCTGCACTCTTTAGTAATAACTCTAAAGCTGATAGACCTCAAACTTAGTGGACTCTTAATTTTCAATAAAGAAAAGTTGTTCAAAAATTTTAAGGTATTGCTATTTCAAAAGAAATTGGAGCAGTGTTTTAAAATTCTACTGATATTTGCCACAAAATTCAAGAAGCTGGAGTGTTCTGCAGTACAAATGCAATTGAGTTCTGCTTGTCCTGTGTTGTGCTAATTTGTTTAATTCCATAGAGGCTGGGTGAGAATCTCAGAGGAAGGTTAGAATTATGTTTTGTTCATGACCAGAAGGTGAGTCCTGCAGATAAAATGTGTAGGGTTTTTCCAGTTTCCCTTTTTTTTTTTCCTTCCTGTAGTTCCCCAGCCCAAAAATTTAAAGTTAGATGTAGGATTAGTCTTATCTGTTTATTCTGTTAGTTCCACAATTTAAACTTTCATGAATGTTCTCTAAAAAAGGTGCACTAAGATCAATCCAAGCAGGCAGTGCAGGAGGAGGATTGCTTGGCTTTTACCCTCTGGGGGAAAGGCAGAACTTGGCTCTGAGGTCATCTGTGGGATTGGATCATATCATGAATTGGTTACAAAACCTTTTCAACTGCTCACAAAAACATGGATCAGAGTCATAAATTGAGCTAATTTGGGAAATAACAGGTAGTGTGTAGCCATGGATGGCCGGGAAGGTAACAGGCTGCAGCCCCCATAGATGGGAATAAACTCAAGGAAAAACAAAGCTATTTCCTGTCAACAATTTTCATGAGGAATAATGTGCACATTTAATGAATAAAGAGTTGGTGCTGCATAGCTATTACTCACCTGTTCCTCCTGTTTTTGGGTGGGTTGTTTTGGTTTTGTTCTTTGGAAGCCTCTTTCTGTATTTTATCTTTGAACCATCTAGGACAGAAGCATTAGTTGTTGGCAATACAGAAATTCAGCAGCTGCTCTCAGGAATCATTTTCTAGATTTAGGTCTCTTCAGCTGTACTTATTTTTGATTCTGCTATCTGATTTGATGTATTTTGTAATTTGGGAATATTCTGTGGAAGGCCAATTTTATACTCTAATCTTGCTATGAATAAGTGGATATTATATGTAGCTTTGTTACTCCTAAATAAACCATGTTTTAATTATTAGTATGTAGTTTATGGTGTGTAAGAATATGCCAATAAAAACATGTGCAGATTTTTGTGGACATAGGAAAAAAAATCTATACTTGAAGAAAAAAATATCATTTGGAATGGGAAACTGCATCTATCTAAAGTATTCCACATAGAGAAATAATAGTAAAGGATTAAAGCAAAAGGTCAGTTCCTGGATTGCCAGCAGTATTTTGTTCAGTTGGAGAATTGAACAGCAGGCTTGGCACACCTGCATTGATATTGACAGGTGGTGTTTTTCTTGAAGGTCAGTAGCTACACCAGGTGAAAAATTCTATGCTCAGGCAGGAGACACTTTGACTAGTGATAATAGCATAAAAAAATTGATTTCTTTATTTTGCTATGGATTCTAAAAAACTAATCTTGTATCTTGTGCTTTATTATTTTGGGTTTTAGTTCTATTATTTTATTTTGTAGGCTTAGTAGTAACAGGATGATGCCTCTTCTCTGTACAAAGTGTAACAAGTGAAGATCCAGACTGTGCCCCTGGGTGGGGCACCCTGGATGCACAGGTTGGGGAATGAGAGGCTGGAGAGCAGCACTGTGCAAAGGGACCTGGGGCTGCTGCTCCAGGAAAGGTGAATGTGAGCCAGCAGTGCCCTGGCAGCCAGGAGGGAGCCCTGTCCTGGGGACATCAGGGACAGCATGGCCAGCTGGGCAAGGGAGGGATTGTCCCCTCTGCTCTGAGCTGGGGCAGCCTCACCTCCAGTGCTGGGCAGGCTGGGGTGCCACAGCATAAAAAAGACATGAAGCCATTAGAGAGTGTCCAAAGGAGGGCACTAGGGTGGGGAAGAGCCTTGGGGGGAAGCGTGTGAGGAGTGGCTGAGGGCACTTGGTTTGTCCAGCCTGGAGGAGGCTGAGGGGAGACCTTGGTGAGAGCCACAGCTCCATGCTTTCCTTGTGAGGGAAACAGAGGGACAGGCACTGAAATCTTCTCAGTGGTGACCAGTGACAGGACAAAGGGAATGGCAAAGTTGTGTCAGGAGAAGTTTAGGTTGGATGTCAGGAAGAGGTTCTTCACTTGGGGATGGCTGGAACCTGTAACAAACTTTGCAGGGATGAGTGAGATTAATTTGTTTGGGTGATGTTTGAGCTGGTAGTCTCAATTTGGTATAAAATATTTTGCATGGGACAGAGGTGGGACCAAATGTCTTTTTTATTTATTTGTCGAATACCTAATATTATAAGCAAGTCAAACTGACTTACAATTTCTCACAGTCTCTGTTCTGTGTTGTACTTTCTAATTTGTGGCACCAAAGAGCTGCTCTAGATCCCCTGGTCTTTATACTGTAACATTGTTCATATCTGCTCCATTGCACAGAGCACTGCTTCATCAGCAAAGAAGCAGGTTATAGTGAGTGAATACAGAAAATCTCTAGATATTATGCCTTCATCTCTTTCTTAATATAAATAAATGAATATAAGTTTAATCTTTATGGTAACTGGATTTTAGAAGTGGAAAAATTGCTGTTAAATATTCTAAAAATATGAACAAAGTGATTTGGAATTTTTTTCTCTGAACTCAGTCATTTTCTTTGGAGAAATCGTTGTTTTAAATTGAAATACTGAATTGGATGTATACCTCAGTGGATGAGGTTTGTTCTGCTGGCAAGCACCCCAGCAAATTTGTGCTCTAAGCAGTATGCTGATTGCATTAGAGAGAGAATCATTATCTTTGCTCTAAGTGATTTGAGATGATTTGCCCTAGATCAGCTAGTCCATGAGGTTTTGTAAGCGTGCAGCACACTGCTTTCCCTTTTTGTGCTAAATGGTTGCCTGGAAAAATAAATGTGGCATCTCAGTGTGTTGCCTTTTTACCCAGATATTTGAATTTGTGTGTGTACATGTGCAAGCACAGCCGTGTGTACCTGGGAGGACAGAAGGTGGGGGAAGCAGTGATAAATACTTGTGCAGGCATTGCAAGCTGAATCTTCAAGCTGCCAGAATTACTGCTACAGGAAAACAATATATGATGCATATTACATAGCAGTGAGTGTTTCTGTTCCTCTTTTTAACATGTGAGGAAATGCCACAGTTCCCCATTTCTGGGATCCAGAAAAGTGCCCAGCACATGGCTCATCCTATGCTGCCAGTCTTTACTGTTCTTCAAAACACACATTCTAAAAAGCTAAATTGACTCTTCTTTACTCAAAGTTCATAAGTTGCTTAAAATAATCTATTTTAGGTCAAGACTACTGGCATGTGCTACAAGTTATAAGTGCTTCTATGCTCCAGGATGAATTTTTCCATTTCTGTTTGTGTGTCCCTCAAGGTGCTGTGCAGGTAAACATAAGAGTCAATGCAGTTCTCAGGGCATCATGGAGTAAGGAGTTCTGTATTCTGCTGAGATGTCTAAAATGCTGATGGAAAATGCTGCTTGGAGTCAGTTTTCTGAAAGGTCTTTTCTTTGTAAATTGACTAAGAGTGGATTTGGGATAAACTTTTTTTTTTTTTTTTAACCCTCTGTAAAGGTTTTTTAAAGCTATTTCAGATTGCCCTGTTTCTTACAACACTTTCATGATTTACTGGCAAAGTTATTTTCTTTAGTGTGAATAGTTATCCTGCTTCTTTCTCCTAAGAACTGGCAATTGGCTGAAATTCTCATATTTAAGCTGCTACATTGACCATTAATAACATGTTTAGCATAAATGCTTTGCCATGTAAACTATCATAAGTATCTAAATGCTTTGGGTCATGTTGAACACCTAAAGTGTAGGCTTGTTCATTTCCTGAAATAATGTGTAATCCTTATTGTGCTTTGGGTTTTAGCTGTATATCAGCAGGTGCTGTTGCCCTTGCACTAAGGAAAATCCTTCTGGATATAAAGAAGTTCACTTGTTTGAACCCCTTCTTTGTATCAGCTTCTCCTTCTTCATGTAAGTGAGCTGAGATATGGTTTGTGTCCAGGGCAGGGCTTTGTGTGGGGGTGTCTCCCACCAACCTCTGATTCCTGCACCTGTGTTCAGCTTTCTGTGGAGTTGAGTAGCTCAGATCAAGAAGGTGGTGCTGGAGTAGGTGAACAGGAGAGAAGAATGTGTGCTGAGTGAAAAGTCATCCTGTTCGTGAGGGCTGTGGGAAGGATTGAGACATGGTTTCCTGCTTTCAGATTCTGCAAATGTGTGTCTATTTTCTGTACTGTTCACTGGACTGTAAAGTAAAAAATTATTAGCCACAAATTTTATAGTAGCTATGCTGTTTTTGAAGCCTGGTGTATTTTACCTTCAGAAGTGTGGGGTTTTTAGTTATTGTTTGTTTTGGGGTTTGTTTTTCTTTCCTCCTGTTTCTCCTGGAGTCAATCTCTTGGAGAATTAAAAGGAGATTCTAAAAATTTTCAGGTAGACATGACAGCAGTTACCCAACCATAGCTTAGGTATCCCAATCTATTCTTGGGGGAATTATTCCCTCAACATTTAGCTAACAACAGAAAATTAAAAGGGAGATGATTTACTTTGAGAGCATGAGTGTAACAACTCAATGTGCAAGCAGACTTGTTTGCTTCAGGAAACTTTAAAAGGATGTTGAGTAATTGTCTCTTGGCGTGACATGTGAAGAATGGATGGATAAATTAAAAAAAGAAATAGCAGTCTGAGTAGTTACAGATTTAGCTAGGATACAAAAAGATAATTTTTCTTTATAAAGAGATAATAGAAATATAGCTGGCTTTAGGAATCAGTTCTCCATGTGATTTGGCTGTCTGAATTCATAAGAATATTGCTATGCTGTAGAACTACACTGCAGTGAAGAGAGATGGTTTCTAATGGCCTTGACAATAGCTGGGAAATCACCTCTGGATATCTACATATACTGATCAAATAATACCCTGGCATATAGGAAGGAATTGCTGATCCCAGGGCCATTTCTTTCAGTTTTAATAATAAACCAGCAAAATCTGGTGCAGTGAAGAGAGTTCTGCTGAAATATGTGCCCCAATGTAATTGCAGTCTGCCTGTCCTTCCTCCAGCCTGCCTCTGTGGCATTCAGCTGAGCTGTGCCCCTTGTCTTCCTTGTGCAGATAAATTAGGCTAATAATGCTAAATGTAATGAAAATGTGCAGTAGGCTTAATATGCAATATATGCTATAATTAAGAATACTTTTACTATTATGCACTTGACAATTTTAGGTCTACAAAACCACCTAAATATCCCCTTCTTCTATTACTCTAATTAAGCCTCTACTAAAGTGAGAGAGTAAATAATTTGAGTAGAATGGAGACTGTATTCTAAGAGAAAAATGTTGCTTTTCAAACTTCCTTTTCTAACAGTGGTATGAATTCTGTTCCAAGTTCAGGCAAGGGAGGAATATAGAGTTTTCTCTTTTGTTTTAAGATAGTGCAAATAATTGTAATAAAAGTGCAAGCTCTGCAGGCTGCTTTTAATGTATTTATAATGTTGCCTTGTAAAATCATTACCAAATTCTAATGGTACTTTTTTATTAACTCTCATCATTTAGGATCAGGTTGGTCTTGGAACTAGCAAATGGAAGCCTTGATCAATTTATTTAACCAGAGCAATTAATTCAAAATTCAAGCTATTTCAACTTTTTGAAAAAGAGCTTTTCTTCAACTATTTGAAGAAAAGGGTAATGTATTTTTCAACACTGGAAGAATTGGTACCTCATGAAAAAAATGTGTCTCTAGAATAGGGAAGGATGACCATGGCTAGAAAAAGCTGCTTCAGGCTACTATGCCTTTTGTTTTTTCCTCTGTATGGAAAGGCAACTTAACAAGTAGTTTTGTTGCTTGCAGCAGTGCTGAGCCTCAAGGGGAATCCAAGTGAAACAAATGAGTTTTTGTTCATTTTTATAACTTCTGTGAATCTGGAAACAGGTGGTTTTTTGTTTTTGTTTTTTTTTTTTTTTTTTTTTCTGTATGCAGTCCCAAAATACTATGTTCTGTCTTGTCCTTGGTGGCCTTTCAAAATGTGGGACCATTAGGGTAAGGTCTCCACAACTACCTGAAGGGGAGGGTGTCAGTCTCTCCTCCCAGACAACAAGGGTGAGGACAAGAGGAAAGAGTCTCAAGTTGTGCTGGGGTGGTTTAGATGAGATTTTAGGAAAAATTTATTCACCAAGTGTGGCTGAGTCACCATCCTTGGAGGGATTTAAAAGATGTGCAGATGTGGCACTCAGGGACATGTTTTAGCAGTGGGCTTGGCAGTGCTGGGTTAATGGTTGGACTGAATGTTCTTAAAGGTCTTTTCCAACCTAAATGATTCTGCAGTTCTTATTCTGTTTAGTTTTTCTGACCTGGATCAGAGTAGTATTCACATCTGTCTTGTGAAGGGTTGTAAATTAGAGAGAGATTTCTTTCAGAAGTGATGAATTTCTCACTCTTAGTTTATGCATGTATTTCCATTTTGAAGAAATGATTCCCTTGTTTTTCTTTCCACCTCTGTTAGTGGAGAGTTCAAAAAGCACAGAATAGTTTTCAAATGGGATTGCTTACTGAAACCTCATCTCTGTTTTTGAGCTGTTGGCTAAATGAATGCATGGTAGCCTAATGTATCTGCTGTATTGGTTTTAGGAATCTGGATGTGACTGCCTGTCCCTGATGCCATACACTAATGCTTGCTATTTCAGCTTTCTGTGACACTTGAAAATTATGCAATGAAATAACAGAAATGAAAATTAGAATTGCAGAGAAGAGAGTGAAACATAAAGGGCTTGATAATGTCAATTTTGCTTATTAAAAAATCTATTTTGAAAAACCCCCAAAGTGCTTAAGAAAGACATACCAGATGACTGAGACTCTTATTAAAGAATGTTTTTGGAGTCTATAGAGCTACACTTAGGTTATGATTGTTACTTCTCAGATCAAAGCTACAAAATAGATGACTAGAAAGAAGATTTCAGCTGTCTGAGAGCTTTAAAAGACAGACAGGCAGTCACTGCTGTTGTGAAATTTCATTCATTAAGCACAGTAGGAGTATAATGCTCTAAGTGAAGCAAGAAATTTAAATTATTTAATTGTGGAGTAATGCCAAATTCCATGTAGCTGCTTCTCTTTTCTTGTACTACAAATGGTTATAAGGATATTACTGGTTGTTTTTCAGCCTTTTAGCTTCAGTAAATCTGTTTCAGGTCTCTTTGTTCTCCTGGTGTTCTTGCTTTGAAGTCTGATACCTTCAGATAGGAGAGTGTTAAAAACTCTGAGTAAAGTTTTTTTGCTGGCAAAGCTAACTGTTGCCTGTCTGATCCATTTTGAGCAAATCCCCAAGTTTCAGCCTGTTGGGATTCACAAAGAGTCTGAAGCATACATGTGGAGGAAGCTCCAGAACTGAACGTGGGGAGGCAGAAAAAGCTTGACTTGTGCAACAAATATGCAAAATTTAAGTTATGGGGCACACCAGACATGGCCTTGATTCCTTGCCCTGCCAGCTGTGCAGGCATAACTAGTTCAATAATTTTATTTGACTTTTCAGAGATAGTGAACTAATGAGATGCAGAAACTCGGGGAGAAATTGTGGCCATTGTTGAGATGAGATCTTCCACTGTCCTCTGTCACCAGGCGGTTCTTAAGGTCAGACTTCACATGAGGTAATCAAGTGTGAGATTAAATCATTAGAAGCAGTGGCAGAGGAGGTGAGATAAATGTCCATTCTCTCTGTTTCTGACATCAAGTTCACTGTGAAATGGTTCATGAGGACCTTGCCCATTCAAAGGGCCAATACTGGTCAATAACCTGTTAATTTGGCAGTGTCTCCAGTGTTCTGCTTGTCTGCTTTCATAGAGGCAGGGCTGAATGGTGATGCTGAGTGTGAGTAAGTGGCATGGTAGCCTTGGAAATGCAGTAGGGACAGTCCCAGTGCATGCTTTGGGAAGTTGTTTTTCCTGATACTCTAGATTCATTCTGTTCTGTTTGCAGGTTTCTCTGCTTTGTTGGCAATGTGAGCTAGTATGTCCTTTGAGATGCAAATTTCAAAATGAAAAGAAAAAGCATTCTTTGTAGTATTTATTTGCTTAGGTATTAGAATTGAAATGCTTAACTTAAGAGTTTTCAATTTTGCTGGTAAAATGGCCATAGAATTTGCAATTATGTCAATTAAAAATTCCTGTGATGAGGTGATTAAAGTGCTTGTTGCCTGCATATGGAAGTGTAGGCCAGCTGTTTAGTAACAAGGTTAAGCTGCTCTTGTCATATTGTGAAGGAGTGAGAGAGGTTCTTTACAATTGTGACAAGTTACTCAGAAAGACAAAACCATTAGATCAGGACTGTATTAGCTGAATGTACATTGATGGAATGGTAGGACATTCTTATGCAGAACAGTGGGAATAGATTCCCGACTTCAAATGCTGTTTACTCAGATGTCATGGAAGTGCTGCAGGGAATAGTATTTTACACTTGCTTGCTGCTCTCTTTTGGCTGTGGAAATTAAAACTGGGCCCTGATGTGCCATTTAGAATTGGACACAGAAAAAGTGGTGCACTGAAGACTGGAAGCTGCATGCAGAGATAGGGTTGCTCAAATTCTTTCATTAGGGTTGAAGCTTAGACCTTGGAACAGGTCTTATTTTTCATTAAGGAAAGCCAGTAAGAGCCTTTTGGATCTGGCTACTCTTTTTTTAGGAGGCTTGGGGGTTCCACATTCATTGAGGACTTCCACTATATCACTTCTAATGAAAAACTGTGTGGAGATCTGGTCTTGAAATCTTATGGTAGTGACTTTTAAAAAATTTCTCTAAAAAATGCCAAACCTGAGGAATACCTCTAACAGTACAGGCAAAAAGCCTCCTCTGAAGCAAGTTCATTTATTATGAAATAAATATTATTTTTATTATGATAGTGCTTAGTACTGCACTCTATTGTCACATTTCTGAAGTGTTCTATTTAGATTGATGTCATAGCCAAAGGGAGTCTAAATTATGTAAATATTGTCAAAAGCACTGTTCAAACCCTAGAGGAATTACTGCTCGCTTCCTGTTCATAAATATAATTTAAAATCCGGGACTTCTTAAAGAACAGAGAGACAACCTGCATAAGAAAATTTTTTAAAATTTTTTTCTTTTAGAGAGAGTTAACTCACACAGTGACAGAAATCTTGTTAGGCAAAGCTTCAATTCAATTTTATATTTTGACTGTTTTATGTCTTCTTTTAAACTGTTTTTGATGCTTAGGAAATGCTCTTTTCATGCTTAGGAAAACTCTTCCTAATTTCTATTGGAATACATGAGGAAAATGAAAGTAGTTTGTATTTAATGGCTTTGTGTATAAATCTACTGGGATAATGATTTTGTCTTCATGGGCAAATCTGGACATCACAACCCTTTTGAGGCTGTGCAAGGACCTGTGTGGCTGCTTGTAACCATAAAGGGACAAAAACCAGAAACTGTATCTGGAAAATACCAAGCAACGATGGATTTAATTTGATTCTGACCTTTATCAGTTTTTTGCTCAGCCTTGCACAGCTGGGAAGATGCAAACACTGCTGGCATCTTGCTGGACAGGGCAAGAGTAACCCCATAATAAGGAGCCAATAATGTTACAGGCACCTTACTGAGGTGGAGAACTTGATTTTGATAGGGTGGAAAAGGTTTCCTTTTCCATAGCCTTGGAAAAGAAAAACTACTGGATTAGTTTCATCCCTTAGAGACTTTTATACAACATAGTAGGAGACTGGTAAAAAGGGACTTTAATGCTTTTACAATAACTGAAAAGGAAGAAAATTGTTTTAGATATCGTAAAGTGCAGAGTAGCTAATGGTATTATAAGATTACCTTTCCTTCCCATCTCCTACAAAAATTTTTACAGCAAAATATGAATCTGTGCTGTATCAGTGGCTCTATTGAATGTGCAGGTTGTGGCTTCATCCAAAATTTGACCTGTGAAATGGAATTTGTTCTTCATGTAAGTCCTGAGTCACTGATGAATTGCAAAGCACGCATTTGATCCATAGAGGTGGAACTGGTGGCTGAAAAACCTGGAATATCAGCCATCATATTTCTCAGCATACTTGGAGGTTTTTTGCTTCTTAATGTACCTTCTTGGTGTTTTTGTTGTTTTTGTTTTGTGGCTGTTTTTGATTGGTTGGCTTATTTTTGTTTTTAATTTTTAAAGCATTTTCAAAACTCGGTGTCAGTGCAGAATTCAGCCTAGTAGACATGGTTTCTCATATCATCATGGGGTTTATTTCTCATTTGGTTTATAAGCAGTGTAACTCTATAAATACAGTTTATAATGTACAAGATAAATTAACAGGCCATTTTGAAATGTTGAAACTGATTTTCTTTTCATTTTGCTTCTTTTTGTCTCTCTAAATGCTACATACATAAAAAACATGAAAAATTAGTTTGGTTTCCTGTTTTTAACTGTATCAGAACTGTATGGGAGTGCAGTCAGTGCATTTAAGCAAAGGTGCAGGAAGGCAGATTTCCCAGAGTTCGAGACATCTGGGAAGAAGTTTTGAGTTCACCATTTTGAACTTTTTTTTCCTTAGTTTATTTCTCAAAGTAGCCTTGAAGCTTTTAATGGGCTTCATTTCAGATAGATAAAATTGAAACCTGGGGCTGGGGCAAGAGATGCTGTCTTAAAAAAGTGAAGATTTCTAGATGTTTTGTTTATCTGAAGTCACACCTTTCTAGCATTTGTAGTTTTCAAGGGTTTCATGGTCTTTTAAGTGATACTTACTGCCAGACTGTCTCTTGTATTGCAATGTGACAGCAGTGGCACAGTACCAGGAATTTCAAGTTTTTGGAACTGTACAGTGAACTGTACCAGCTGCTGGAACAATCCTCCTCATCAATTAGTATGTTGAATGCAGAATTTTTTTTTCCAATGAGAATTGTAAAAACTTGAGTCTTCTAGTAAAATAAATTCTTTCCCTTTTAGTTTCTTAATGTTTGGGGTCTTCTATGTCTGCCAAGCATGTTTTAGCATATGTAAATTATCTTCCATTGGATTTTTTTCAAGTTCCATCCTGTATATTCCAAAGGGTCTGATGATGATTTTTTTTTTTTTTGTTTTGGAGGAAGGTGGTGCTGCTCACCCAGAACTTAGGGCTGATTTTCCAATTATGCCTTAAAAAACAGGAAAGGAAATTTTCTTGGTGTGGCAAGAAATGTTTAAAGATTTTATGATTAAAGTGGAGACTTTAGTCCACTTTATAGTTCAATGTCACTGCATTTTGAGTACCTTTCATATTGCAAGATTTTTTTTAAAGTATAAAAAAATCTTTAAAGAGTAGCCTAAAATCCATCATATAAGTGGTGAATATATTCTTAATGTAATTTAAAAAGCTGTATGAAAAATGATGAAAAAATGTTTCAGTATACCTTAAGGTATTTTAGATGTAGTTTTCAGGTAATTTCTATAGAATTTCAGTGTAAAGAACTTGACTATAAGACTTCCCTCCCCCTCAAAGAATATATATGGTCATGAAGATGAAACACTTTAGATTCTCCCTTTTTTTCAAATTGTTTGAATTTGGCTTTTTTTGTCTGATTGTCATCCTGTGAGTCAGAGGATAATCATCTACAGTCATTCATAGATGTTCTATTTACTTCTCCTTTGTTGTTTTTGTCTTATTGAGTGTCTTGATGATTTTTGAAGCAGTTCCCATCTCAGCTCTGAGCTGATGATCTTTTAAGAGAAAAGAAAGAACAGTATATTTTGGGGACAAGAGAAGAGGGAGACAAAGTGAAAGGATCCTATTTAATAATAGGAAAGCAGTAAAAGGAATAAAATGGAACACTATATGAATGGTTGGAAATGATTTCTCTAGGGCAGAGAGCTGCTTTAAGGGGCATGAAAGGAAAGTTTCACTACTGTTACATCCCTGAAGCGTGATAAATGTCCTGCTTACCTATCACACAAATCGTTCAGCTTCCATAATAGGGCAGCTCATTTAATACTTGTACTTGAATTCTTTACATTATCCATAATCTTTGAGCAATAGATCTCACCAGGTACATTTATATGTTATGCTATATTCCCACAGGTGTGTTTTTCTACTTGTATTTGAACTAGATTTCATTTTATTTCTGGTCCACACACTTTATCACTTTAATTTCCACTGAACTTTTTTTCTACTTTTTTTTCCTCAGTCCCTTGTATTGCAAGTAGTGTTCCCAGTTTTATTCTGTATTAGCTGACTTATGGCTATGAATTAAATAAATTTCTCTAAGGTCTGTCACTTTCTTCACTTCAGAGATGAAGTCTCACTATTAGTTTTGTATCCCAAGGTAAGGTCCTCATAAAGGTGAGGTTTTAGTCTGAAATGATATAAAAATATGCAAGTCACGTGCAGGAAAAGTGGTGCATTGTGGTGTTGCTGGTGATACTATGAACACATATTTTTCTTTATTAGAAGTAGTATGGTGACCAGGGTGCCAGGTAAAGCCATTTGTTTGAGCACTCAGTGTATAGTTCTTAGATTATTTGGGATATCTTTTCCAGCTTTTTTCACCAAATGGATCCAGCAGAGTATTAAGGACCTCTTAAAGGGTGAAGCAGGTCTCTTCCTATGCAAACAGGAGTTGTCTACTTATGAAATCCATGTGATCCAGCACTGCATGTGAGAATAGAGAATGTAGGAAATGCTTTACAAAGCTCTAGCACTAATATGGCCACTTGGTTAGAATTGGATTGCCTGATTTTCTGCCCCCCCTGCAATGGAATAATCAAATTGTGTAGGGAGCTTGGTAGCCACAGTGTCACAGCAGGCTAGTGGCAGAATTAGGTCAAGTTTCCAGTTTGACTATTTAGGAATTTCATACACATATTGTCCAGGACTTCTGTGGCTGACTGTGCAGAAACTGATAATTTTTATTATCCAAACACCATTACAACAGTTTGAGTATTTTTTTTTTTTTCCATTTTTTGTTTGGTTTTGAGATGAACAGCAAGATGGTTTCACTGTTCACCTACTTCATGTGTGCACCCTTGTTCAGATTCAGGAAAAAGCCCTAGAATAGTATTTTTACTCTGTTTCAGTTGTTTTCCTGTTGAAGTTGAATGTGAATTAATTGGTATGCTGTATTAATACTTGCTTGCATAAGGAATGCATGATTTTGATATGCTTCTAGATGGATTTGCTAGCTATTTGTTGGATTAAATATTTAATATGTTAATCTCTGGCTGCAGTTGAGTATTGTCCCAGATCAGTGCAGCTTCTCTGAGTTGTAGGTCTATCTAGAGATTATCCATTTCTTAAAATTATTGGTATTATTTGAATATCTGTTCTGTTCTTTGTGACATTCTGCAAGAAGAGATTTGGCTGTGCATCACAGAAAAGTCTTTGTATCAAGTTACATAAAACTAGCTGAATAGTTATTCTGCAGCTGTTCCCAGCCTAAAAATTGCTACTAGGTAATCTCATAGTATTTTCAGCTGAAGAAGGATCTAGAAGTATTGAAGTTTACAACAATGGGTGAATAGCCTTTCACACCAATTTTTGCAGATGGGAGCTCTATATTGGGCTTGAAATGGGGATGCCCAAGCCATGTAAACAGCATTTTACTTGATCAAGCTGCCACTGAAAGGAAAAAAAGTAAAGCCCAAACCACTAAAGCAGCATTATGAGAACTGAATTTATTATTGGTAGGACATAGGGTTAACTTCTTTGTGTTCCAGATACATGTATATACTTAACAACTGCTTTTTATTATGATTAAAACTTTAACTTTTGAGTTCTGACTACTTTTTGTTAGCAGTGTCTCTGAATGCCTTGGAAGGTGGAGTGTTGTAACACAAAATGCTAAAACAATTTGGCTGTGTCTCTCCAAAAGATTATTAGGCAGAACAGACTTTAGGATTGAATGTCTATAGGTATATGTTTCTTTTAGGATTAACTTCTATTAAGTTTGAATTGCAGGACTTGACCATATTTGTAGTTTCCCCCCCCCCCCCCCAATTTTTACATTTGTTTGAAAATGCTATGCTTTCTGAAAGATAGAATCCATATTGGCTGGCTTCACATGTTTTGCTCAGGATTATAGGATATACTTTAGAGAAGCCTCTCAGTTGATGCTGTACTGAGCTCAAAAGTATCTTATTGAGTTGTTAAACTGGGACATGGGGAAACATTAGATGCTTATTTACAAAAGTAGGCCATAGATCCTTGTGTTTTCAGATTCATTTTCAGGGCTGGTTTGTTAGTAGCATTACCACCATATGCTACATGGGAAAGGATTTTCTCTTTTTATTAAACTCTTTTTTTTTTTTTTTTTTTTTAATCATTCACCTAAGTATTGGTTTCAATGATTTGAAAGACTGAAATCAGATATAGGAAAGAAAAGCAGCAGTGCTTTTTCTTTTATCCTGTTTGCTTATCAGAAGTTGCCATGCTTAACCTCAACAGATTATGGAAAAAAAATCACAGTGGCTTGTAGAGACATAAGACACTTCCCCCAATTATGTGAAAACAGCAGAGTTTGTGGGAAGCTTAGGCATTGTTGCTTTGGGCTGAAAAGGAGTTATATCAGTTATCAATTGAAATAAAGTTTATTCTTCATTTGAAAGCATCAGCTGGACTTTAAAAATAATTCTTGTTTGTTTGAATTCTAAAAAGAGATACTGTTTTCCTAAATTCTCCTTTCTGCTGTGGACTTGAATTGTATATGTGCATTTTCCCCCTCTTATGAACCTATCAAAATAATAATTAGAAGGAATGGAATGCCTTAACTTCTCAAACAACATCTCCTGCTCCATGGTTTTCAAATTCCTAAGTGTTTCAAGAATCTTGTCTAGATTTCAATCCTTTGTTGGCTGAAGTCTCTCTAGAGGGAGATCTTGTCCTTAGGCTGCTGTGGGATATCATTTGGATCCCTCTACAGTGGCAGTGATTCTGCTTTGAGCAAGCAGGACTTCTTTTCATTCCTCTTATCCTTAGATAGCAGTGAAAGTATTTTATGTTGCAGATAAAATTTTCTCAGGTGGAGGGGAGAGAAAGCTGTTAATCTAGATGGAAAAATTAGATTTCAGGGATACTGAAGGAAAGCAGATCTGTGGCTTCTGAGCGAATTGTAAGGAAGACTGGTAGTACAGCAATCAGCATCACTGAAACTTTGCAGTCTCTGAGCTGATGGCATTATGGAAGCTGACTCCTGCAGGACACAAGCTGCTTGATGAGCTTGCAGCTGGCTGCTATCATATATTTGCAGTATTATAGCTGTGCATTTGCTAGGTGGGACATAGCATGTGAGAAGAGACTTTGTAGAAAATATGAGACCTCTCTCTCTTTCCAGGCAGAGCTGGGTTCTGCTGTACTCTCAGCTGCACTTGTGTGTGTTTCACATTCAATGTTTAGCTGTTTTTGAGGTCTGACACATCTTTTCACCAGTTGTCACTAGCCACTTGCCTAATCTGAACTGTGCTGATTATATTGCCTGGAGTGACTGCTTTCTCAAGGGCTGAAGTTGTCAAGTGTTTAGGAAGAAAACCCTTAGCTATTATGAAAATTAGCCAGCATCTCAAACTGCTTAAGTGGAGCCTTGTTGCTGAAGTAGTTTGCTCAGAGCATTTACTTGACTCCTTCCTTGTGGTAAAGGTTGTTAATAAAATCAATAGCTGTCCTCATGAAATAACAGGATAACCAGAATTATTTTTCTACCAGCTTGAATAAGGACTCTGCTTTCTGTTTGCTGCAATTGCACTATTTTAAGCTGCCTCTTCATTTTTGGGCATTGTTGGTAGCATGGGCTCAAGTCCCAGAGGCAATTTGTAAACTGAAATGAGGTTATAGTTACCTTTGGGGCTGAGGTTGGATTGGAGTGCTATCTATTGATTGCACCATTCAAAGAGTTGTGGATTTTTATTTTTTCCATTTGAAGATGCTGGTTTTATTCTATCACCTAAAGATTAAGTGAAATAAAATGTGTTACGGCTTTTTCTCTAAGGATGACACAACTTGGGTTTCTATATTGTGGGGAATTTCTAAACATGAGCAAATCACACTTGAAGGATCTGGAGAGTTGTCATTCCAAATGTTGCATAGAAAATGATTTTTAGTTTGTTATAAAACCTAAGCCCTCCACTATTGTGGATGGCATCTGGGATTTAGTTCTACTACTAAGAATGATCTTTATCTTTAGACATGTCTGTCCTTTTTTCCAGTCTCAACCAGTCTTACCACTGCGGCATAGTGATACTCTGTAATTGTCAAGTTTAGCACTGGCATGTGCTCTCTTGAAGTTAATTGTCATTTCATGCAAACATTTTGGGAGTTCATAATGCTAATATGGTGATTATTTCCTGATGAAAAACAGGTGAAGCCAAAAGCAGATTGCAAGCTCACATCACCTTGCACCAAAATGAAACTCTGAATTGTGCTCAGCTAGCAGCGAGGCAGATGTTCCTTGGATTTACAACTTCTCACAGCCACAGAGATTTAGAAATAGTTTTTCTGCAAGGTCCAATGTCACTGGAACAGCTGTGACTGCATTGTATATTCAGAATATGCTGGTAGCTGTGGTGAAATTAGAGGTGGTGCTTATTCCAGCCAGGAGTACAAGGTATTGGGCAAGGGTTTTTGTCTGTTCATGGGCTTCTGTTTTGTGTACTTTGTTCTAATTTATTTATTTTTTGTTTTTAGATTCTGATTACTCAGAGAAGTTTGCTCAAACTACTTCAAGGGCATTAGTTAATTGATTATGATCTTTTAATAGAATATTTTGATGTTTACTGAACTTGAAATATATAAATTTAAAGCCTATCATATCTAAGTTGAAAGGACACATTTAAATGGAATGCCAAATTGAAATTATATTGGGAAAGAAGCCAGGAAATGAAGAATTAAAGTTCTGATATGGACTAAATTGAAAATCCTGCTTGCTTTGTGTCTGTACAGTGCTTTTGATTAAGGAATCAATTTCTTGTTTATTCCTTGCTGAAAAATTCATGGGTTTGAACTTGTTTTCACTTTAAGAAGTAGCCATTTCTAAGAGATGTGAGAAAACAAATAACACATGACCAGGGAATATAAATAATATTTTTCTAACCCTGTACTGAGCTTGAAGTAATACTGATTGGACTTGTTATCAGGTCATTTTAACTAGTGGTTTAAATATGTGGGTAAAGCTGTGCAGTGAGCAGATTGACACTATGTTGCTGGTAAAGGAAAATAAGTCATCCTACTCCTTGAATTAACCCTAAGTGCCAGTGGTGATGTTCTGTGCCCATCACTGTGTTTCTCCTGATGATTTTTTAATTGTTTTGTTCACTAAATTAGCAGAAAAATCCTTGTATTACTGTTACTCATCTTCAGGCTAATACTTGATACAGCTTATGGAGAGTGTCATGGAGCAAAGACCAGAGCAAAGGGTGTGGCAGCAAAGGTGGCAGTGCAGGGGGAGAACAAAACCCTTAGATATTGTGATATAACTACATATGGATGGCAATTAGACTGGCACAGCTACCTTTATTCCTTCACCCTGAATTTATGGGATTTTGTGGCAGGATGCTCCAAAATTCCTCACTCAAAATAAATCTCTGTCATTGCTAGTTCAAGAGCATTGTAAGTCATTCTAAGGTTTCTTTTGGATGTTTAATAGTGAGAGCTTTGAAGAAATGAAATCAAAGAAGGGTAGAAAGGTTTGGGTTGGAAGGGACCTTAAAGATCATCCCATTTCAATCTCTCTACCATGGAAGGAGACAACTTCCACTACATGAGGTTGTTCAAAGTCCCATCCAACCTGGCCTTGAAAAATGAAAATGTGAACATAGGTCAAGTAACAGATAATAGACTGCATACTAGAATAACTAAACTAGCTTCTAGCAGTTTTAAATACAATTTAACTGCTTTTTAAAATTTCTATGTGTTGCACATATAGTGCTTTTTTGAGTTGGGTGTAGTTCTTGAGTTTTAAGCTGTGATGTTTGGCAATCTTACAGGTATAAGCTGGAGTTTTGGCTACAGAAGAGTTATGTAGCAATTGCTTTGGTGTTGTGGTAAAATAAGTACTAACAGAAAAACAAAAATAACTTGGTAGAAAATGTATCAGCTTAGATAATGAAGGCTTTGAGTTGTTGCCACTAATTTGCAAAGAGGTAATAATCAGCAATCAGGGAGAAAAAATCTATAGTAAGCATTGTATTATTGCCAAGTATGTGTGTAAATGTTCTTATATGCTGTGGTTTGACTTCACTTTTTGGCATTTTACCTGTTTTAATAGGGTAATTTTTCCCTTAGTGTAATATACTAGACATCATCTCTCTTGCTCTCTGCACCCAGTTTGTTGTAGTTCAGGGGGTTCTTGTAGGTAAAAACCAGTTTTCTCATTTCATTGTATGTGATAAGCCATGATTTCTATCAAGATATATAATGATGATGATAATGCAGTAGTTTTCATGAGGAATAATGCAGTTGAACTTCTTAGCTGCAGCCCAAATGGTGGACTTCGAAATCTTTTTTCTAAGTCCTAGAAAAGCACTTACCCTGATTATCCCATTTTTCTGCAAATGAGAAGGTTGAGAGCAAGGGATGAAGGGCTCTGTCTTTGCTCAGGGTTCATCCCTGATCTGCACAGTTCAGGGATCAGTCAGGATCTCAGGCTGTGCTCTGGATGCAGAGGTTGAAGTCAGCCTCACAGAGTGAGCAGTCTGGTTTGTGTGTTTGTGGAGGCCCTGTTAAATTGGCAGTGGTTTTAGGCTGGACTCATCTGGGAAGGACTGGTCTGTCCTTGAGAGCTGCTGGTCTTGGCTGTGTATTAAACTATTTCTGCATGAAGGAAGCATCTCTGACAGATGGGCTTTCCAGCCTTTTGTTCCTGCTGCAGCCCATTTGCCCAACATAAAGGAGCAGGAATGGGAATATGAGACTTTTCCTAGAATTGTATGTCACCATGCAGTATTGAAATGTAGCCTGATTTCTAACTAATCTGAAAATGAGAGCAAGCTTATTTGTTGACCTTATATGTGATAACTTAGGGTTTTTTATGCAAAAGAGGGTGTTTGGGGATTTGTATTTAATGAGGCCAGAACTGGGTCAAAATTAACACCTAGAATGGAGGGAGCCTAAAGGCTTAGCAGGAGTGTGTATCTGGCAGTGCAGAAGCAGAATGATCTCAATATGACAGAACTTGCTTCTACTTGCCAAGTCATATCAGGTTATTTAACCCAGAATGGAAATGCCAAGTGGGACCTTATCTTTTCACATTTTGTCTAATTGGTCTTTGATAACAGCTTAACGGCAGAAAATTCTGTCTTTGATCTGTGAATCAGATGCTGTTATTTCTAGCAACATTTTATTGGGAAATGAAACTTACAGAAGAGGTTAACACATAACTTGCTCTGTTTTGTTACTGTCTTGTTGTGCTATTGTGTAACCCATAATAAATAAGTTTTCAGAACAACAGTGTCATTTTATGGCGTTTGCAAACTAGCAAAACTGTTTTACATATTACAGCCATGATAGTGGTGACAATTTTAGTAACTTAAGTTGTGAGTTTTAGGCACAGTTTGTTTCAGTTTATGTACTGTAAAAAGGTGATTTCACTATGCAGTTACTCTGTAAAACACACCACTTTTTCCTGGCAAAATGAAAACCTTGTAATTATATCCATGCATTAACTCACAGCCATTATGTCTAAGTGAGGGGCTTATAAAGTCAGTAGAGCTTCATTTAAGGCTAAAAATTCTGGTGCACCCAAAGAATTGGTAATCAATGACCTCTTGAAGTTTAAGTAGTGCTTGGCTCTGCTCTCAGGAAGGTTTATCAGCAATGGCATTTGTGCAGAGCTGAGAGCAGCTGGAAGGAGCCCAGCACAGCTGCCTGCAGTTGCTTGGGCACGACAGCCTGTCTTCAGGCTCTGTGCAAAGAAAGTCCTGTCTGTGCTGAAAACCTGGGGTACTTAAAATAGGCTGCTAAAATCCTGTGCTCTTTGTGCTGGCATGCTGGATAGAAATTGCAATAACAAACCAGCAACTTTGTGTTAGATCCAGCTCTCTGTAAAGCTACTGTGCTGCTCTGGAGATTTGTGAGAAAGAAGACCCTGAGTCAGGAAAGTGCTAAAAGCATTTGTCTCAAGCTGGTTTTTTTGCCCTCCTCTGCCAGTAAGGGAGTGGTTCCATGTACTTTTTCCTTGGAAAGTGGTGATGCTGGTACAAATCCTGCCTTTTGCTGCCTCATTAGCTGTGTTGATGGTGCTGCCTTATACTTGGAGTAGGTCTGAAAAGTCTCAAAGTGCTGGAGGGACTTTGCTCTTTTTCCCATAGAATGATTTCAGCTGAAGGGCTGAAGTATGTGCACACATTAGGACATGCCCATAATGTGCATCTCCAGCTTTCACTCTCTTATATTTGCATAAGCTATGTTTTAATTTGAATTGTAAGGTATGGGTAGGTGTATGTTTTAATGATAAGCTGTTCATTGAAATCACATTTCACAACCTCTCCTGTACTTTGAGTTAAGATGAGCTTTTCAAGTAATTTTGATGCCTTCACAAATGGCAAAATGGTAAGATTTACATTCTGCATTAAACAGTTTACACCAAGACTGAATGGGGCAAGTAGTTATGTGACTATTATCTGTGGTTAAGAAAGGGAGCCCAAATTAAATATTTTATAAATGAATGTGCAGGATTTGTGGATGTTTTTCCAGCTTGCTGCATTTGACATTTCTCAGGGTCAAATGCAGGTGGCAATGGTTCTAAGGCTGTTGGCATTACAAGTGAGCTGTGTTTGGTAGCAGCCCAGGGAGAGCAGGATGCCACTCCTGCTAGGTAGAAATGTTGGGGAGAACTGTCACATAAACAGGTCCATTCTCTTCTCTCATACTTCCTTTCCTTGAGGCCTTCATGTGCATCTCTTTATGGGAACTGAAATTGGGATAAGAGTTGCAAATGTCTGGGACACTCCTTAGTCCCTCTTATGTCTGTGTCACCATCCAGTCCCTTGTGTGAAGGTGGAAGGCCTTCCATATTTCTGTTTACTACAGAGAGAGACTATTTTAGTGATAATGGCAATATATTCCCTGATGAATATAGAATGATTTTCAGAAAATGAAGCCAGGAAATAAAATAGACTGTGACAGATGAACTTTGAATGTAGCCTCTGTCTTCACCTAGCATGGCATTGCATTAACACTTCTTGATGTCTGCCATTTGAGTTTGTACAAATGTATAAAACTTATTAATTTCCAAAAAATTTTAGACTTTTCTGTTAACTTTTATCTATTTAAGAACATATGGATGGAACACTTTATGGTGCAAAAACTCTGTTAGCATCATTGGCATTGTGTACTCAGGTTTCCCATTGTTTCTGATAGACTTTAGCTGTTATGAGGTATAAAAACATGATGGATGGTGGTGCCTGAGGATAAATTGCCTGAAACTCTTTTTTTGGGTGCTAAATTAAAGAGTTTTAGACATTCCATTAAGAAAAAAAAAAGCTTAAAAAAATGCCTAAAATGAGGTAGAATCTAAATATAGTATAAAGTTCCATTTCAGATAATACATATTCAAAAGCTGTTACAAGAAGCTTGAAATTGCCATAAGAAATGTAATAATTTGGGATTAAGTTATCTGGGATAGCTATTATGGCATAGGTAGGAAGTACCAGAAAAAAGTATTTTAAATTTTTCTATGGAAGCAAATTATTGTTTTGGGTATCCTAGTAAAAACAAGACATTCAGCTACATTAATATAGCTATTGAAACATTCGTTTACATTTTCCAGAGCTAAAAAAATGAATATAAGAAATATCTTAATGTGAAAAATTCTAGCTTTCTGTTGAAGACTTTTCTGCTGTGCTACTTCTTGTGTGTCTGTGTTCTGAACTCAACAGCTGTGATGAAAAGAACACATTGACCTAGGCATATAAGCATTGCTTTTTCTCCTAAAAGCAAATTTCCTGTTTAGGAACTCATTAAACAAGAAAAAAAAAAAAGAGGGGTGGAAGGGGGCATTTATGCCATGTGTGTTTCTTATGGGCACACATGGTTCCAGTGGTTTCCTTTCTCAGAGCTGGAAATACCAAAACTATTCCTATTGATAAAAGAGCAGGAAAGCCAGTCTTGAAAATTTAGATTGTGTGTGTAAACTTGTGGATATGATACTGCTGCTTAACATTCCTAGCCAGTTGCCTGGATTAAATTCTAGCTGCATTTAAGGAAATGCTCAGTGTGTTTCAATTTATTCACAGCAAAAGAGGTTAAATGGTAGCTGTAGTTCTCCTCTTTAATATATTGATGTGGATAAGATGTTCTGGAAAGCTGATTCTCTTTTACTTAAGGACTTGCTTGTGTGAGAAAGTTATCTGAAGAGAAGTTCTCTGGGAAAGAATTAACAAAGACTGATCGTGCATATCCCTGGTAATTGTGAGAAAGATTAGTTGAAACGAGCCTAATTTCATTCTCTCTTCCTCAGAAATTACTGCATTTATATTGGGTCCTTAGAAGTGAGTAATTACAGATACCAACTTAAGAGCTTAAAGTCCTAATTTTGGTTTCACTTCTTTGGTTTATTATTGATACTAGAAAAATGAAGCAAAGAATTGAAGCACTCCAGAAGTGCTTCACTGTCTCTGGAAATGACACTCAGATCTTTTAAGTACCTTCTGTACATTGAAATACTTGCTGAGCTTTCTCCTTATTACTTTTATGTCCATTCCTTCTTCTCCTCCTGGTCTCTTCATGAACATCTCTGCTCAGGATCCCTGTCCACATATCTTGTGTGTTGAGACAGTCTTGCTGTGCACCTCCCCAGAGTGATGCTGAGTTGGTTTTGCTCAAGAAGATGAGACTTGTGTGGCTGTCAAGCCTTTCTTTTGCTTGAATAAGTGATGAGTGCAACTCACCTGCAGGAGGAAGATAATTAGAGATGAGAGCATCTGAATGGAGTTATAGATAACTCTATTTGACATTTGGCAAAAACTTCTAAAATTAAGAAAAGAGTTATCTCATTTTGGTTTAGTTTAGATTGAAGTCCACAAAAATGTAATAAAAGCAAGAATCAACTTAGTGGAAGCTGTTGCTTCCTATCAAGTCTTTTGAGTTGATGACTGGATTGACAAAGTCAACACTGCACAGCTTTATCTTCCCTTTTGCCTCCAAGTCTGGAAAAAGGAAGGCTCAGGGGAAAAGGGTTCCAAGCCTAAAGTACTGTATGAGTAGAGTGAACTGGAACCTGCAGGCTTCCCTAAAACAGGAATTCAGAAGAAATTCTGTAGGAATTCCAGTAAAAGGAGAAAATAAGCTTTTTTTTTTCCTGAAAATTCCAGAGGAGAAGGAAATCGTTTTTATTCCCATTCTGTGTAAAATTCCAGGACCAGTTGGACATTGTATTCCTTTGGTCCCCTGTCAACACAGATATGAGTCTTGGTAGGGATTTAGTGGTGTTTAACCAAGATAACTGAAAATGTATGTGCAGCCATGTGACTGTATCAACCATATAATTTTACCAGGTTGTCTGCAAGCTCACAATATCCTGAAGTGTAGCTGGGGTAGATGTGACAAAAAGAAAAGGGGTTTCATTAATTGTGTGTGTTACTTTGAAATGTTCAGTTGGTGGGTTCTACCCACACCTTATTAAATGTGATTACAGCATCTCAGTATGATAAACATGCACCTTCTGTAACACTGAAAAGTCACTGTTAGCTGCTTTGGCATTTAAATTAGTAGTGATATGATGGATGTAGTGGGTACTGAAGTCAGTGTTGTAAGTAGCTTCACAGGGTTTCTATGCAACTGAGTATAAATATTGTACTAATTCTTTAATGTGCTGTTATTTTATTATACCCTAGATTGCTGGTTGCCCTTTATGCTGTGTCATTTTGATCAGTTTCCTGGGGAATATCTAATGCTTCATTCAATGTTTAGGGCACAGCACTTAGAGTGAGATGGTGTATGAAGCAATAAATGCCTTTTTGAGGGTGGCTAAATGCCAGAGCAGTGATGAAGCTGCTAAATGAGAGAACTGTTTATAAAAGGGTTTGTTTTGCTTTGGGTTTTTTTTTTTTTTTTTGGGAGGCATTTTTCTATTTTGCTCTAGATGGAAAATAACACTAGCAAGTGGAAGCAGGAGAAATAATGTTCTATTTTAGATTGAGAACATAGACTTTGCTGTTCGCTAAGTGTCTCTGTGTGCAAACTGCTCATAAAAGTCTGTCTGGAAGGACTTGGCAGCATGGCAGAGGAGAACTCATTAAAACCACAAAGGATAAATGTGCAGCACTGTTAGCATTGTACATGCATTTTTTTGCTGGGGGATACTTTGCATGTGTGGTTGTGTTTTGTGGACATATATCCTTGTGTTCACACACAATTGAAAGCACTACATAGATGGGAGCAGATTTTGAAACAAGGTTGCTGTCTCTTTTGATGTCTATAAAAAAAGAAGGGGGGTTATATTTGGCTTTTTTGGTGACTTGGTGTTTGGTTTTAGGGAGGGGATATTATAGGTGTTATTCCCTTAGTAATTTATAATGTAGTCTAGAAAGTTTTTGATTTGCTGTTTGAGAACAGTACTAAAACTATGACCTCTAGGGCTTAGTTTATTCTTGTCTTTTTTAGTCCTATAATTACAGCTTCAGTTGTAATATGAAGCCCATATGAAAGTTGTAGTTGGCTCTGTAAAGGGTTTCTAAGTTGTTATGTTGCAATAAACATTGACATTTCCAGAACACTGTACAGCTTCATCATCTTTAATCCAGTGCTTTCAGCTGCACTCTTCTTTTAATAACAGCCATGAATGTGTTTTAATTTTATGCTGTAAAATCTTTGGGGAAACTTAATTGCTGTTATCAATGTTCAGCATTTGACATAGCTGTTTCAAGAGCTCTAAGCTGCTTTTTTTATGACTGAAGAAGTAGGAAAATGCAAAAGGGTAAGATTAAGGCTATTTAACCTTAACTTGCTCATGATCTTCAGTAAAATCACTTTGTTGCCAGTGAGATTTTGAGAGTATTTCATCAAAACGCCTCTAAGTGCAGTATGAACCAACAACCTAAAAAAACCCCAAAACAGAATGTTAAAATGTTGAAATTTTTGAAATTGTTGCTTTGTTTATCAGTGATTAAATATGTTTGTGATTTGTTACAGTCCACACTTACGGTGAGAAGTTTAACCTAATTCTGCATAGTATACCGTAAATTTTAACTCAGTGTTTGCTTAGAGTTTGCTGACAAAACTATATATATTTCTTACTTGACTCTTCAAATGCATGGCCTCTTGAGGCTGTATCAGGACATTGTACAGAATATTTTCCTTGAGGATGAGATTTTGTCTGCTAGAACTGGTCTCTCCAGACACTGCTCAGCATTATTTAGCCCATGTGTCACAGGCTTAAAACACTTGAACAAAATTAGGATAGTATTCCTGCAACAGTTCAATTTGTGTTTTGTAGCCAGATTCCAATTCTCAGAGGTGAAAATGATAGGACTTTGTTATTTTGCAAGAACTCTGAAGTGATCCACATTGCCCTTTTGCTTGCCCTAAACTTGTCTGTGTGGTGTGCTTTATGCACAAGTGTTTTCAAACAATTTTTATTGAGGATTTTACTTTTTCTTTTGTGGTTGCTGTGGGAATACAACAAATTGAAAGAATATCTTTTGTAGGAGGTTATTTAAAATAAAAGCCACGGTAATTTTAGGAAAAAATTGAGCAAATTATTAAAAAAAAACCTAGAAGAATTGAATACATTGGCAAATGCATCATGCTGAAGGAGATGATACAAATTCATTAAACACAATTGTCCATTTGTTCAGAAAAGTCCCTGAACAGGCCTAGCAGAAGCTTTGAAGGTGTTTTAGAGGAGCATTATTATGATCTTGCCCTGTTCTTAAAGAACTCCTTATTTGTTTTCCTTTGTTTGCTGTTATAAATTCATACAGTGCTATACAGATTTTGCACAGATGCAACAATTATTGTGTGGTTTATTTATTTAGGCATTTTAAAATTTTAATTTTCTGCTTTCTGTTGTGATGTAAATGTGGTTCTTTGTCAAAGCAGTCTGGTTAGGAAATTGAGTTTGAATTTTTGTAAGATACTGACATGACTAGAGGGGTAAGCAGTACTGTTCCAGAGGAAGATAGCAACAATTTCAAAATATTTTTATTCTTGCCTGGTTTCTTTATTGTATAGCATTTTTTGAATAATATAATATTGGAACAAATTTCAAAGCAAATTGGGACAACTACCTTGGTGATGGTAAAATCTGCTATTCATTTCATAAATAGTAGCCCAAGATGGCCAGTGAAATAGCCTTTGTATTCCATGAAGGATATGTCTTTTAAGGCATATTTTAAAGCTTTACACTTACCACTAATTTAACAATCAATTCTATGCTTTCTTGTTTATGTGGTACCATAGACTTCAGTGTCTATCTACACCATATTTGAGGCAAGTGAAATATATCAAAATGGAATTTAGACATAAATGAAATATTTAGGCCCTGTTGATGCTATAATCAACAATTTCTGGATTAATTGCATTTCAATAATCTAACTTTGTACATTCAAAGCAAAATGAACAAAGCCACGACAATGTGTTGCTTAAATATTTGAGAATCCAGAAGACTGGTGGTAGTTTCTGTAGCTGGACACTTTTGTTCTTCATGCTCGTGGCTTCAAGTAGAGATTACATACCTGGGGTTTTCAGTTTGGGACTGAACTTTGTGGTTTCCTTTTTAAATATAATTTGATTTTGTAAAATGTAGAAAGAAAAGATTTCCAGAGAGAAGGTGCAATAGGTCTAAGTACAGGTAGAAGTTTGCTTTAATGTACTTAGTCATCATTATTTAAAAAAGAATTTCTGTTAAATAGGTTAGAAACCCTGGTGCTTTTCTTTGCTAGGTACCTTTGAAAACTTTATTTTAACAACACATTGAATCACTAAATGTAGTTTGAATATAAACATGGGATGGTGTCCCCACTCAAAGAACTGGGTACCTTGCTCACACATATTCACCTATTGGTCTTTCTTTCCTAACTGCTAAAAATACCTTTCCTCAAACTTTTTGCTGTGGGCTCATTACTCCTTTTTTCTTTTTGTGTGTTTTACTATGGGCAATGATAGTGGTGGTGTATCTGATGCAAGAACACAATAAAGATCAGTAGCTGGAGGCTGTGGGGTTTATTAGACCAGGTGACACAGCTGAGACATGACACATTCTTGATCACAAATACCTTTGTGCAAGTCTGAAATCAAAGCATCCATATTCAAAGCCAATTAGAAGGTGAGGAGTGTTTCTTAGTGTTAAATAGAGATCAATTTTACCATCTCAAAAACAGAAGGTAACTCCTGGGAGAGGGAAGCTGGAAAAAATAGACAATATGTTAGTGGAGGGAAGAGATGAGAGAGCCTCCTAAGGGTCAGGCAACTTACAACTGGAGGAAAGTGAGGAGTTGACTGTAGAGATCATATGGGGCCCATAATTTTTATTTTAAGGCCCATTGGATGTGTTTGGCATCTAGCAGAGTTATGAATTTTTGCCATGATGTCAGTTTAGTTTCTTGTAAAAACGCATCCTCCATTCCAAAGCTCAGATTTGAGAAAAGTGTAGGTCTCCCTTGAGGATGGTCTGAGAGCTCAGATAAAACATCTGTTTTATGAGAAATGTCCTCCTGCTGCTATCTGGCTGGCTTTGTCCTGTATCAATTATCTGCATGAATGTGTTTTTTTCTTAAATATTTGTTCATGCTTAGTTACAGTTGTTACAAATACTAAAAAATAGGAAGGTATGATGTTTTAATAAAGCAAACCAGTTATTTTTGGGTTTAAGCACTTGTTTTTTGAAAATCTCTGTAAAAATTTGCTTATTAAGAATAAGGTGGGGCAAGCTTATTAATTGAGAGATCACCAATTCCTTTGATATTTAACTTAAACATTATTCTTGCTGCTTGTGACATTTTTCTCCTGATTCTTAAGCACCAAAATCCTGCAATCTGTCATGTGAATGCTTTAATTTGTGAGAGTTCCTGAGATGTAATCCTGAACAACAGAAAGCCAGTAAGATATCTGAAATAAAATATTTTTGTTAATCAGTAGCCAAGGAAGATGTTTTTCTTTATTAAATGAAAATTAATGAAACTTAATTAATCTGTCTAATTTCAAAGAGTGTAATGTAAGCTTTTTAAATTGAGAGCTTATAACCTAGATGGCTTTTTCTCTGGGTGCCCACACATGAATTGATCACTCTGCCTTTTATGTCCAGAGACTTATTGGTTGCAGTATAAGAAGAAATTTTTCTGGGAGATAAAAATAAAAAAATCATCTTTCTTTCTATGGCTGTAGTCTGAGCTTTTTTGCTTTGTTTTTCCTCAAACACAATATGCTCTGTACATCTCTGCTGTATTTTAAGGGCCTAATTCTGCTGCTCTTACAAAGAACACAGATGTGCTGATTAAAGGCAGAGTGTACCTTGCTCTGACATATCTTCTTATGCCCCATTGCATTTGGAAGTGGCCAGGAGAGCTGCCATTTCTTTAGCTCCAAAAAGGAGAGAAAAGGAAAAGCAAGTGCTGGAGAAGGAATGGTGAAATTAAGATGAAGAAGCTTAATAAGAATTCAAGTACTTCTCTTATTTGTTTCTCTGCTCAGAAGTTGGTATTTAGTGATGTTGGGCCTGGTAACAGTCTCCAGGTCTGCTAGGGTGACTTCTGATCTTCTTAGGGGCTACAGCTATTCACACATCCATCTCCTAGCATGATGAGTCTTAAGCATAACAGAAAAAATATTCTGTTTGCTTATTTTAAAAGAACTCTGCCAGAAATTAAAGCTCAAGGGCTGTGTGTGGGGGGAAGCGTAGCCTGCTTTCAAATGAACATCACTGTGGGCAGTCCAAGGAAGCAAAGGAGTTATCTTTTACAATACATACAGTACATATATTGGCAGTATATAATTAAAATATTCAAGCCACTTGATTTTTGCAATGTTTCCATTCCAATTCTTTATATCCTAAAGTTGTGTGAGAAGTGGGTAACATGTAGTGAAATTTTGGGTTAATTTTTCACTTTGGGGGAAAATGGAAGAATGGTTAAAAAGGATATTTTGTTATGAAGTGATCCATCCTGAGACTCTCTGGAGTTCTGTGGTTCATAAAGCTCAGTCTTGAATAAAGCAGAGTTCTCTGCAGTGGTAATATGCACAGCATTTCATGAGTAGAATGAAGTTTGGCCTTGTTTTTCTCTGCTCTTGAAGTATTTTTAAAATGCCATATTTTGCTGCAGTTTATGTTGTCATTTATGATGTTCGTACTTTAAATGTATTCGAGTAATTGCACATGCAGCTTGTGCATCATTTAAATCAATGATCTGTGTGATTCCTAAAAACATCTTTCACTTCCAAGAGCACACACAAAACAGTTATATAAGCAATTATTTTCATTCTCTTTATATGCTTGCATTCTTCATTTGCCTTTCAATATAGTTTTTCTCACCTGCTGATGCAAATAATGCTGATCATTGCTAGACTTCTTACATGAATAACTAGCTGACTATAATATAAGGTCTAGGAAATGTGGCAGTCTGGTGCTGTCACATCTGCATAAGTGGTGAAAAGAAGGTAGGCAGTGAAGTGAGAAATTGTTACTTGCTAAATAGTCAAGATGGGGTGGCAAGTATGAGTAATCATGAAATGCCCTTACAAGCCTAAACCATTAGCAATTAAATGGCAGATATGTCAACATCCATAAATGTGCAGTTACACATGTGAATGTGAAGAAAGATTATGAAAGTTTCCCATCAAAATAATGGGCTTTGTACCAAATCCTGCCTTTCTGCCCCAGAATGAGGTCTGGGAGAGAGTTATGTAGAGAGTTATGTTTCTCTTAAAAGGTCAGATGGATGGTCAGTTGTGAAAAAGTAAATTCAGTATTAGGAGATGTTGGGAAAGGAGAAAACAAAGCAGAGAGCTGTCTCTTATTTTCCCATGCACTTATTTCCCCCTCATTTTACAGGACATAGAGGTTCTGGGAAAGTTTCAGAAAAAGGGCTGTTACAGCCATCAGGACAAGGTGTGGGAAGATAAAAACTTTTCATCCTAGATAACTGGTGATGACACAGGTGGTCTCTGATAGTAATCTGAAAAAGCTTGAAAGGGGAGATAGGGATTTATGGTTTCTCTTCCATTGTGATGTTAAAGGAAATTGGAGGAACTGGATTGCAAACAAACAAAAGAAGATGGTTTTTCATGGAATAGGTAGTGGAAAAATTGGAATTGCTTGCCATAATGTCTTGCAGATGCTAAAAATAGACACATATTGGGAAAAAGTACAAGATGCTCTTAAGGAACATTATTGAGAGTAAGTGAATGGAAAAGACATCTGAGGAAAAAAATCCCCATGTGTCGTGTGAGGAGAATTGAAAGAGGACTGCACTGTGGTGCTCTTGGATACTTCATTAAGTCACTTGGCAGAATAAGGGGTCTTTGGTCTGATACAGCAGTTTGCTTGGAGATATTGTGTGTCAGTTTCATGTCAGGTATGCACATGCTCAGATTTCCCAGGATTGCAGCAATCTCTCTGTGCTAAGGGCTTCCTAACATTTTTGAAGTAAAAAGGCAACATATAGGGAACAGGGCAGAGATGAATACCACATATTTTATGTCCCTGCCAGAAGTGTAGAACAAAATGGGAGAATATTCACTAAAAAAGAATTGTCCAAGGTGTGTTATGATATATCACTGGAGTCTTGCACCAGAATATAACATTGAAAATCTTAATTAGTATCTGAATTACATATAACTAAATTCTGCTGGGAAGGATAATTGGAGATATTTTCAAGCTTAAATAATTAACCGAGTGAATGTGGGGTGTGAATAAAGGGAACATGTATTTGTAAATTATAATTATTAGTAATGCATTTTGAAATTGAAAAGGAAACTACTTTTAGTTATGTGTTGGCTTTTATTCAAGGTAATGATCTATTAAAGGTAGTTTTGTGTTCTGCAGAACTTATTCAGTGATGTAAGTCAACATTTTGCAGAGTGAATGCAGATGAGTGGTATTATATTGTCAGCTTGAAGTTGGGATGTGGCATCATTGCATGATGGTTTAATCACAGTGGGGAGCTCATGCTTTGTAAGTGATTTGAGCATCTCTGACGAGCTGACAGTTTGTAAAGGTGGTTGTAATGAACTACCAGGTTACAGCTTGCCTGGAATAATTGAAGCACCTCATCAGACACCCAGCAACCACATCTTTCCTTATCACACAGCTTGGGTCATGGGCTTCATATGACTTTAATAGACACAGGATGGAGATATTACAGCAGAAGAATAGATAATATTGAAGGAGATTGTTGAATTCTGCTTGCTAGTATTTAAAGGGGTGTTTCTAATACTGCAAATTATATGCTTTTGATTGCCGTGGAGTAATTTGTTAATATTTCAAAATTAAAAAAATTTTTTGCTCTACTTGATAATGGACATATTGTCATAGATATATATATTGAAATGAATTTAAGACCATTAGCTTTTCTGTTTGTGAATATTACCCTATGATTTCTGTTCTTTTCTTTCATGCTGAATCTATGAGAAAGCTGTACTTTATCAGTGGAGTGATGAACATCATCTGTGCCAAAGCCAAAATAGCAAATGTAGGTGGTGATGTTTATAGCATAGTCAGAAGTGTGACCCCTGCACATGCCTGCATTATTGAGCCACTATCAGTGTGATTGGCTCATTTACCAGTATCAGGGAAAATAATTGATGTGAAAAATCACAAGTAATTTGGTGTATGTAGCATCCTTAGTCTGTAGGGTTTAGATTTAATTATTTTGAATTGGTGAATATATGCTTTTAAAAGAAATCATCTGTACAATTCACACGCACACAACCCAGCTGACTGGGGAGGCTTTAAACCATGTCTTATTAGAAGAATTTTTACCTTTTTCTAGTGTTTTTTCTTTCTATAGCTTGTGCTATAGCTTTACTTTCTTACTTACTGTTTTAACACAAAGGAATTGCTTGGAATTTCACTTCTAATTTTAACTGTCAGCTTAGTTTTTGACTTGATATACCTACCAGCAGGTTCTCTGCCTTGCCTCCAGGAAAGAATCTCCTATTGTAAAATCGATTCACAATGACACGCTTCTCCCCTCCCCCAAAATGGTACATCAAATCAGATCTATAGGAGTGCAAAAATAGCTCAAAAGTGATGTTCTCTTTGACAGCTTCAGAAGTTTCTTGGTGTTTTAATTTTCTAGGTTTGGGGAGTCTTCTCTAGCAGTTTCACTGAGATATTTAACTCAAATTTAGCAATAATTTAACTGTCTCTTCAAATCACTGTTTTAAAGCAGTTTCCTGATCTGGGGTGGCAGTGGGGTGCCTGTTGACTCTGTCAGTGTTTAGAGAAAGATGTGAGAGTTTGGTATTTGGATTGATTCACTCAGTTTTTATAACAATTATTGAATAATACCAATGGCAGGAATAAAAACCCCTGAATATATTACTCCTTAACACAGTAGTACAGATCAGATTTTGATAATATTTTCCATGCATAAAAACCAGATCATTTCAATGTACCCTTTTAATAAAGTAACCCCCAGAAAAATAATATAATAGCTAGTTCAGATGATCTTATGCACCTAAAATAAGAGAGATTTTTGGATTTCTTCGGGTGCTGAAAAACAAAGCTGATCCTTTATCAGAGATGCATAACAGTTTGGTTATTTTTTTATTATTTACTTTATAAGTAAATTTCTTGTTAGCTTTCTGTGTGATGGACCATAGCACAGCTCATCTAAATGATGAAAAGTCGAACATAATATTAGTTCTGATATTTTTCTTCAGGTTTGTGTCAGGACGTGGGAAATGTTTTGCAGCAACAGGTGCTTTATTTCTGGCAGCCTTATGCTCTTTTATCCCTTTTTCTTGTTTCTCTTTTTGTTCTCTCTCACGTACAGAAGAGGTAAATATACATCTTCTGCTCAGTGTTCTGGATTGTGCATCTTGGAAAAGCATTAACATTCATTTGAAGCTGCAGCATTGCTTTGTTCCAGCTTCCAGTGGTGCAGAGAGAGGAGTAACTTGTCTCTAAAGAAGCTCTTGAGCTGCAGCATCTGTGGGCTTAAAATGTAGAGAGCTTGAAATCATCTTCTCTCTTGTGTTTGCAGTTGCTGTTGTATGTCAACTGCATTGTGGAACAGACTGCACTGAGACAGATTCTCATTAATTGTTTGAAAGCTATTTTTGCTGCCTGCTTGCCAATTTATTTGTATTGCACACTTGTCATTCATGTACAGATCAAAACACCAAGTCTTTCAGTCTTGGCAACTATAGAAAACTACACAGAGGCTGTGATTGCTCATCCCTTGTCTTTCTAAACATCTGACTCACCTGAAACCTGTGTGACAGGGAGTTGTTTTTCTTTGCCTACTGACATATATCCATTTACCACAGTTACATGTTTTGGAGGAAATGTTAAGTCTGGGGACTTCTCATGTTTCTGTCTTTCATCTTTGGAGCGTGAATGTACCAGAGGAATGATTTTCTGTGGGGATGGAAGGAGGAAAACTGTTCAGAGTCTTTCTATGTAGCCACAGATGAGTGTTAAATGGACTCAGACCTTCATTAACTGCCAAAATAAACTCCTTTTGGTCATATCTCCACTGAAAGATTGCCAGCTCTCAAAGAATGAGGCTGCATTATCTACACTTCAAGGGAGGGTTATCTGGGAGTCTCTATTGGGGCTTGAAAATTTAAAGAATTAAAATAATTGCCAGGATCATTGCAGAGAGAAGCTCTTCCTAATTAGTCTGTTTATTTGGCTGTACTATTATTGCTTATTTTCCCAAACTGACATTAGCTCTTGCTCATAAAGACCTGGTAGATCCTCAAAGGATACCTCACTGAACAGCACTTGAAAATTGCTGCTGAGTTACCATGACTTGCTGGCTTCTACAAATGAAAAAGTTCTCAACAGAGCAGTTGGGGTTACAATCAAAACTCGCTGCATTGTTTCACTACTTGCTTATTTTCTGTCTATTTTTTTGTTTTAAACAATAAGATGGGCTCTTTTTCTGTCTAGGTGACAGTACATTCCTTTTAGACCAGCCCAGACTGAATAATTTTTCAAAGAAATCAGTTTACAAGTGGTTTCTAGCTAAGTCTGTTTTTTCTTAGTATACTCCAGCTTGTCTCTTGAATTCTGACATGTTTCAATACAACATAGTGTGGTTTTTTTTTTTGTTCTTATGTTTTATTTTAACCTTTTGTCTTCTTTGGCTGTTGATTTGTATTTAATAACTAGGCTTGGGGTATTCATTTACTAAGTGGTAAAAGGTTAGAGAGAATAAATATAGAAATTTCAAGGAAAGCCTTTTTAGACTTTCAAAATGTTATGTTTTCTGTTACTAGTCAGTCTTTAAGTCTTCTTGTATGGAGTTTTCAGTTTTGGTTGTGAAGACAGTGCATTACTATGTATGTAAAAGATCCTTTTTTGAAAGAAGCAAGATCAAGATAACCACTTAAAAATTAGCATGAAACCCTTGATAAAAAGTTTGAGTCTGATTCTGACAGGACAAATAAAGCATAGATAGGAGAAAGGGGTAGACAAAAAAACCCCAAAAACTTGTGCATGTCAGGCAGGTGTTATAAATATGAACTGTTTTATGAAGTCATTCATTAAGTGGCAGATATGTGCAACTAAAGTTCAGACTTTTGGTAAAATTGCTGCACAATGGGAAAAATATTTCATCTTTAGGATTACTTGGAATAAAGTACCACCTGAGGAAGGAGTGTTAAAACAAGAATTTGCATTAATCCCTTCAGAATGTCACTGAAGAAGGGAATGAGCTCTGTGACATTCATGATGGGAACCTGGAATGAAGGGAGTGTATGGATACACATTCTAAGGGTTATTTGTTACTAGATGTTACAGATAAAAAATAAGAGTTGTAAGGGAAAAATTATTAATCCTGAGGGAGTGATTGATAGCTTCACTCTTCTGAAATATGAATCACACTTATTAACTAGAATAGTTTGCATCTTGTCTGCAAAGCACTCACAAAAAATGATAGTGGTAATTTGTATCCTATTGCATTCAGCAATAGGTCCATATCACTTAATGTCATTTGAATTGCATAGCCAGAGACCATATTCAAAGTTTCAAGTGCTGATAAAGAAATCCCTTTTAGATAAAAATTGAAGAGAAATGCCTTCTGTAAAATTACATGTGATTTTGTTCACTTGAAAATATCCTAGTCTTTGAATAGAATCTGATGTTTGATTCAACCTTGTTAGAAAATATGACAAAATATGAAAGTTTGAATGAGCTGGGCTTGCCTGACTTGCTTAGGAATGAGGTGCCATCTAAACTTTTTCATACTGGAAGTATGAAAAAAATCCTCTGAAGTTACTTTTTAAAGTTTCCTGCAGGGTCTTTTCTTCCAGTTTATTCCTTTTGTACCTCATTGAGCTAAAGTAGGATGGCAGAGATCAGTAATTAATGCCTTTATCCATCTGCCTAGCAACTTCTATCCTTTGCTGTCTTTGTACCTCCATGTCACTTGAGCTGTGAACAGCCAAACAGGAGGACTTCCCAGTCAGGTTCCAAATCCTAATGTTTTGCTGTCTTTGTTTCACAGAGATCTCATGCCTCTGAAGTGGTAATCCTGGAGTGCTGCTGGGTAGTGGAATTCAGGAGTAAAACAGATGTTTCAGTAGTTCTCAGTAAGTAAACCATGTCTCAATGTGTTCAGGGTCTCTTATTTCTGCCAACAAAAATGAAAAAAAAACAACCCAGCCACCCAGCCATTGGAGCTTTATTAGAAATTTAACTAAAATATATCTTGCTGTCTGTTTGATGAATACATTTAAATGCTGGTGATCTTTGAATTCATGCCTACAAAGAAAATCCTGAAATCAAGTGAAAGTCATGTCATCATCTTCCTCTAAAGGTAAATAGAAGTTTGGGGTTGTTTTGCAGGTATTTTGTACTACATGGGGTTTATGTTGATGCATACTGAATGCATCTTATTCTTCAATAGGTAATCATTGCTTAACTCCCTGTTAAATGACAGGTTTCCTGTTTTTCCTCCCCTCCTATCAATTCTTCATGCATAAAATTGTTAAAAACAGGAAAAAAAAAGAAAAAGAAAAAAAGCTGTCTCACATACATCAGAATCCTTGTTCTAAGGGAAAGGTTTTATTTGGAGAAAGTAATGACTGTTTTCTCAGCAGCAACCACTTAAACAGCCACTATCAGAAATTTTTTATGACATGGGTTCTTACTGATAGCACTGCAGAGTTCTGAAGTCCTTAGAACAGTTTGCCATTTTCTGTTAGCTATGCTGGTGTAAGAGCAGAGGTCTAAAAAAGTCAGGCTGCATTTGTGGGCTTGATGCACACATTGCATTCAGTAGAAGTTCCTGTGATCTGTTTTTATGCACCAAAGTCTCTAGCCCACTGCTAAGAAACTGCTACATTAATTATGGTGACTATTGTCCTCACCTGCTGAACTGATTCCTAGTGGTTGGTCATGTTTGAGAAGGCTGTGACTTAAATTATATTCATTGTGGATTTCATCCTTATCTGGGTAGTGTTCTGGGGAGTAGCTCAAATCTTAGCTCTTTTGTAGGGAACAAAATCCCTACTTTTTTATTCCCTCATTCCTGCACTCCTCCTTTTTCCCACTTTCTTCTTCTCTTTTTTTTCACTCTTTCTTTTCCTTTCTTTCTCGTTGTCTTACTCTTGTGTTTTCTTTCTTTCTGGTTCTTTCACTCTTTGTCTTTTTCATTCTCAGTCTTTCACTTTTTCTTTTTGTTTCTTTTTCTTTCTGGTTTTTTTGTTCATTCTCTTTCTTTCTTTCCTGTTCATACTCATTTTTGTTTTTCTTTTTGTTTCTTGTTCTTTTGGTTTTTTGTTCTTTCTCTTTATTTCTTTTTCTTTCTCTTTCTTTCTCATTCTTTCTTTTTCTTTTTTTTTTCATTCTTTCTCACTGTATTTCTTTCTTTCTTTTGCTTTCTTTTTCTTGCTTTCTCACTTTCCTTTTTTTTCTCTTTCTTTCTTGGTCTTTCTGTCTTTGTCCTTCTTTCCTTCTTTCTTTTTCTTATTCCCTTTTTTTTATTCTTTCTCCTTCTTTGCTACTTTTTTTCTTTTTCCTTGCCTTTTTTTTTCTTGTTTTTTCACTCTTTCATTCTATCTTTCCTTCCCTTTCTCTTCCTTTGTTCTTCTCTTTTTCTCATCCATTCTTTCTCTTTGTTTCTTTCTCATTCCCTGGTCCCATCATTCTTTCTCTTCCTTTCTTTCCTGTTCCCTCATCCCTTCTCTTTTCCTTCCTTTCTTTCTCCTTCACCGTCCCTTCTCTTTGTTTCTTTCTCTTTCCCTCATTCTTTCCTTCACTTGTCCTTTTCCTTTCTCCTTCCCTACTTCTTTCCTTCACTCATCCTTTTCCTTTCTTTCTCCTTCCCTTGTTCTTTCTTTCTGTCTCTCTGTTCATTTCTTTCTCCTTCCTGTTCCTAAACAATCCTGTGTGTTGTGCCTGGTCCTGGGGCCCTGTATCCCCAGTATTTCTTTCTGGGTTGGGGAGCATTGCTTTCCCTGGCTGTAAGAGCTGAATGTTTCCCATTGATACTTTCCAATTGTGCCTTCAGTGAGTCCAACTCATTCACAGAATTTCCATCTTTGAGTATAAATAGTCACATCAGCTCCCTTCTGGCACTTTTTACAGTGCTTGAGTGCAGTGCTGCTGAGCTGAGCCCAGAATACAGCTGTAATTGCTGACAGGACTCAATCAGCTTTGAATCCTGCAAACAGGACAGTTTCTGTGACAGTGACACTGGCAGGTTTTAAGTCCAGAAGCTGGGCTTAAACACAAACAACAGTGAATACTGAGTAAGCACTTCAGGCTGCCTGTGGAGAGAAAAAAGAGCCTGTGAATATGCATGGAGTAAGAAATGAGCTTGTATAATTAGAAACTAGCTGAGAAACAGACTTTCCAAAACAAAGTTTTGAAGGTTGGTGGTGTTTCTGTAGGAAACCTAGGAGTAAGGGTGGCACATCATCTTAAAACATATCAAAGGGGAGAAGAGGAAACAGTGTGGAAAACTCCAGGTAAACAGACTAGTAAATGGTGAGGAATACCTGTGGCATAGCCAAACAGAAGATAGAGACAGACAGGTAGAGGAGAAATTTATTTCAGACTTGGCAATTGTCCTGTGCTGCAGAGCAAGGATGATAACCAGGCTGATGATTTGTTGGATGGGAAAAGAAAGCCAGACTATTATGAGGTATCAGAACAAAACTGAAGATAAATGAAGATGATATACCATGTACTGAATGAGGATAAAATAATAAAAGAAGTGAAATAATAATCCATGTACTATAGGATAGAATAAAATTCAGAAGACAAAATGGGGGAGAAAAGCAAAACTCAGGCAGTGGGAAGAGAGCTCTTTTATCAGTAGGGGCTTTGACCATGAAAAGGTTGTTGTGTTGTCACAAGACTAGATCCATTGGCTATTGGGAGCCACAAAAAGCTGTAGAATGTGTATCTGGGACTTCAAAGGATTCAGATGAAAGCAGGATAGGACATACCTGCTCACAATGTCAAATTTCTCGTGGAACAGATGGAGGAGAGTTGTGCCACAGCACAACAGAAGCTCCAAGAAAGGAGGCTGTGAAATTTAACTTGTGGTGGTAAAAGGACATTTTCTTCATCTTGCAAACTTCAGTTTGAAATTATGAAGGGGGATTGGAGACAGTCTTTGTCCAATTATCTTCATGTGTCTCTGACTGGTGGATTGAATCCTAGGAATTGTAAGAGTGGGAAACGGAGACTGTCTTGGGGAAGATAACATAATGAATGGCAGTGGAGTAAGCATGGAGGGAAAAATAAAAACATTTTTGTGCAACATCTGGTGATTCTGTGGAGCTGCTGATCACCTCAGGGCACTGTGGGCCTTAAAATAGAGGGCTGTGCAGAAGAAGTTAGAGCAGATAATCCTGTCAGGGCTTCAAGTGGAATGCTCCTGTAGCAGCTGAACTCAAAAGGTTTCCAAGTGAACCATGGAAGGAAAGAGAAGGATTTTTTAGGTGAACTTGGACACTGCATGTGGGTGATGGCTTATGTGCCCTTCTATTGGGAACTGGTCACCATTAGCAGGACAGGGTCATCTTTGGGTTCCTGTTGTGCTCCCCTAAAATAGGGTAATAGGAGCTCTGTGACTCAGTGCTCAAATTGCCCCTGGGAGCAGTCTGAAGTTGATCAGAGTGTTGTACAGTGCCTCATGCATGTACTGCTCTGCCTCCTTTCCTGCATGTAATGATGCAATGCAAAATTGGGAATGTCCCCAGGAGACACAGGCACAGTGAAATGAAACCAGATGTGAGAGACAGAATGCAGACACAGCCTTCTCTTGATCTGTAAATCTCTTCTGTCTTTGAGGAAGAGAGATTCCTTAAGGACTGCACTGCATTGCTGTGTGTGGTCTCTCTGTGAGAGTTAGGGAGGTAAGAGCTGTAACATCCAGGGAGGGCTGGTGAGGAGGATGAGAGGGACAAAAGGAAGAAAACAGATTTTTTTTTTATACAAGGTCAGTCATGTAAATCATATTGCAGTAAATCAGGAAAATAATAAAAAGGGGCCTTTATGTAGGAATACTCCTAAGACAGCAAGCATTCCCTTTTGCCATTTGTAGTATGCAAGCCACTTGAACTTAGGAAGTTTTGTTTCAATAGTGGTGGCTTGAAAAGGCAGGTCTGGATCACTCCCTGTTTTGTTGATGGAATAAGTGAGGCATATGCAAAGGTTTCTCTTGCAGGTCCAGACAAAGAAAGAAGACCTCTGAGTCCTGCCTTTTTTAAGGTAAACTGATGGTACAGCCAGAGATGTGAACTGCTTCCATTCAGTAAAAGCAGGTTTTTTTTTCTGCTTTGCAAAGGCCACCTTGGAACTTTCAGTGAATGCTGCTATTTGTCCAGGACTCTTGAGATAGCATTGTGGTATTCAAATATTTGTGTGGTTTGCCTTGCTTGCAGTATGGGTGTGGTGTTGAATGAAAGGGTAGAAGCAGTGTGGCATGTGTGGAAGCTGACAGGTATTGAGAGAAACAGGGTGTTGTACTGCAGTAGGTAGCCTGAGGCATCATGCTATATTAATTTCAGATACACTCTCAGGGAGGTTCTGTAGGGACTTAAATGGAGCTTATAATAGTAAGTTTATTCCAGCATTGCAAAATTAAAACAAAAAACCCAAGAACACTCAAGATAAAATTTTTAATTAAATTCTTTATCTTTGATTGAAAATGTAACTTCCAAAGAAAGATTAACATAGCATCATGAGTAACTATGGGATGATTTCATCACTACTAATTTGAACATGAAATGCATCAGCATATAGAATTCAGACAGCTTTGTGAATTAAAGCCTCTGATGTCCGTATTAGAAATATCCTGCGGATATAATTTACGTATCAAAGCTTCCATTCTACTTTTGTTACAGCATATGCTGGTTAGCTGGGATGGTGCTTTATATTTTAGAGTGTCAGTGACTCACTGATATTCTTAAACATTTTGCTCTGCTGAGCTAGCAGCTGAGCTGAGAATTGCTTTTTAGCTGGTGTGTGTGAAAAGAGACAGACAACCTTTAACCTATTTGAGCTCTTTCTTTCATATCAGCATAGGAGGAAAACCAGTGATCCTCTAAAAAAGTCAAGGCTGTCACTATGGATGTTTAAAATGGGCTTTGTACATATTATTAATTTGAATTATCCCAGTATTTTTTCTTCGTCCTGTTATGCTTCAACTCCCATGAAGGAAAATAAAACAAGCTAAAAAGTATCACTCTTCTTGTCACCTGTACCTGTTTAGTAAAATGAACCAATAAAATCTTAAAAAATAGAAAGATAATAGCAAGTGAATAAGATGTAAAACCAAAATGGAAATGTGTTTGTTTTATTTAATTATGTTTTTACTTTGAAAGCCTTTCCAGTAAACAGTAGTCTTTTGAAAGACAAGAGTTGGGTCCAACAACTGCCTAAAACTTGTTTGGTGAATTAATAGAAACCTACGTTTCTGTGTAAAAAATTGAGATTAAAATTACAATAAAATATGCTTTAAAATTTAGAGAATGTCACTCAAGAAGTTTTTCAATTTTAGAACAACTGAACTATTCAAGTATTTAAAGGAAAAAGAGCTGATTGTTACTGTTGAATTGAAATACTTGTGAAGAATAAATTTTATTATGAAATAATGTAAAAAAGGAAAGTTTTTCTGTGAATGAAGGGACTAACATCAAAATACTTTTCTAATTTTAAGTGGTTTGGTTATACTGGAAGAGTCTTTCTAGTGCCACTGGAGATGTCAGCTGTTTGTGCTGTTCCCTTTTTTTGACAGCAGTCCTTCAGAGCAGGGGCCATTGAGTTATGAGTGGCACAAATCCTATGAGACCTAAACTTTCTATGCTGACTTGTGTGGAAGAAAGTCCTATTGAGATTGTGCCTCAGCAAAGAGCTCTTGGTGTTGAACAGACCAGGAAAAGTTCTGTGCACAGATCTGTTTACTTTCCATTGTCTGCTTCCTCAAGGCTTGTCTTCCATTGGGTCTCTGATACTGAAATAAGGAGCAGCAGCAAGAGATCAAGATACACAATATACAATTTTCCTTTCAATTTAGAACTATTAAGTTCAGAGTTTGTTCTGCAAAGAAAACCAGTGTGTTTATTTTTTTTTTAAGGATTTCCCCTGGGTTTATGAATCTGAAACCCCACTGGGATGTCCAGCTTGAAGAAGAGGATTATTGTTCTGCTATTGCAGATTATCAAGCAGATAGAAAATTTTCTTAATATAGCATGTTCTTAAATCTTATGCCAGCCTGTTCAAAAGTGATATCACAGCAGTAAAACTAGGAGTACAAACTAGATAAGGCACTTTTTTTTTGAGGTCAGCAGTAAATATTTGCAAAACGTAGGTTTTTTTCCAAAACTATTCATGGTAGCTCCTGTCAGCAGTAGCAGTTTAGCAAAGGGTGCTTGTTTGGTAATAACTTTTTAGCAGCAAAGTATGAAGTGTTTTTGTCCACCTATGCAATGCTACTGTATTTAGGTTTATTATTTGGATTTTAATGAATTAATATCTATTATTTATTTAAATGTCAATATTCTAATAAGACATGGAGTAATGATTGTTTATTTAATTATGTGTAGAATTCTTCTGATATGTCTGCCATTTGTTTGAGGCCCTCATTGCATTTTTGGGTCCATTAGTGTAATTTTGGGAAAGATTCATATCAATTTTTTTCCCTTGCTGATATTTGGAATTAAATGTCTGAAATTGTTAGGGAGTACTGTGTGCATCTGATTTAAAATAATAGTCATCAACTATTTGAAGGAGAAGAGCAAAGAAATTTGACTAAATATTCTTTAAGGTTCCTTCCAACACAAACTTTGCTGTGATTCTGTGCATTGAGACAGAATGGAAAATAGGTAACTTACCTACTGTTGGATCTTCAGGATGAAACTTTTTACAATTGCAGTGATGAGTACTTTTCAGGCCTTTTCATATGCTTTTCAGAATTTAACTTAGCTGTCAGAGCACTCAAAGGATCTAAATATAGCAGGCTGTAGTGTTTTGAAGTGATAGTTTCGAATGAATTTCCACATCTCAAAACTGGCACCTGTTAGATCAGAATACACTGAATTATGCCCACTCCTACAGCATTTCACTCTCCATTTCTGGTTCCATGCATATTAATGATGATTCAGTATGCCTTTTCATCTTGGCAGCCTGATTTTTACAGCTAAGAGGTAAATATAAATAGCATGATTTCAATTGAAAAACATCAATTTCCTTCCAAAGCAGATGTTTTTTATCTAACTAGTGGTAGGATATTTCAAGGCAACATTACTGTTCCTATTTCCATTTAAAGATAGAGAGAAAAGAAAACAATACCTTGGTATATTTGTGTTTTGGCTGTTAAATATTGACTTTTCTACAACAGCTTTTCTTTCACCAAGGTATTTTGGGTATCCAAACTGCTTTTATTAAAATTGTCCATGCTTTTAAATGTTGAATGGTATAAACAGATGTGTATTTTGTGGCTGGTTTTTTGTGTGTGTGTTTTGGTGGCTTTTTTGGGGCAGAGAGGGGGTGTTCAGGTTTTTGGGTTTTTTTTTGTTGTTTGGTTTTTGGCATTTTGTTTGTTTTTGTTTTAAATGCTTTATTAAGTTATAGTGACTGCTGCCTCATTTTGATCTTGATGCTGGTCGATTGCATGCTTTTCCTTACCTTTTAATTTTCCACTAGTAGCTCCAAAATATTACAAAATATAACAGTTCTGACTGATTGTCAGAAGGGAGTAGAGCACTCTGATGGTGTAGACCTTACCAGAACAACAGACAAGTTATCAGCTCTTCTACATACTGGTTTATCTGAAGGTTGCTGCCCTCACATGCAGTACCAGATGACTGCAGAGCTTACAGCTGAATCTTCTCTGTCTCATTAGTCATCTTTGACTCAGCAGAGCTCAGCTTGCTCAGGTTTGGTCACTAAAGAACAGACCTTGTGTGTAAACAGGATCTAATGCACATCTGCAGCTCCCTAAGATTTTGGATATTCTTCTCTCAAACTGAATACCTTTCTTTTTCTCCCTAAGCCAGGGTTAAAAGGAAGCATTGAATACTTATTAGCTTTTATCTGCCCCTGAAGCAGATGTTTCCACTTTGTTTCTCTTTTCAGTCTTTCCTCATGAAATCTATGGTCCAGCTGGTACATGAAATGTTACCCAGCATTTTTAGCAGCATCTGCAGCTGCACAGTTAGATCTCCTTAGATCCAGCCCAGACAAAAAACTTGTCCCACCTCCACAGGGATTTGTGTGTAGTTTTTAGAGCCTTCCAGACTTGAGGTTTCATCTTTTATCCCCTCCATAACCATAAAAGCAGAGGTAATTGTAACTGGCAGATGCTTAGTTTATGAAGTGCCAATAGGTTTAGAATAACATGTGCAAGTGCCCAAGGTTAGATACTCAAGGTAGTAAAAGGAATTTAAGTTCATATTGTGTGGAAAAGAACTTTTCTATGTTTGGATTTTCAAACTAAGTATGAAAATCTTTCAGTTTCTTCCAGTAATATGATTTATGACTGATTTAACTCATAATGATTTTGATGCCCAACAAAATACTCCAGTCCTTGTTAATATAATAGTAAAGGTGTTTTATAGAGTTTCATGTTTCTAAATTAGTTGGTAACTTGTTTTAAAGAAGCATTGATTTCCTTTCTTTCCCAGTTTGCTGTTCTCAGTGTGCGTTGCACTAAATGTCATGTTGAATTTGTGGCTCTCTGAAGCCATCTATACTGCAGAATTTTAAATGCCTGAGAGGTGTTTTTTCTTCCTGTTGTAATCTTAATCAAATGACCAACCCTTGCTACTTATCTGGATTCCTTGGGAGTTTCAGCTTTTTTATTCCCCCCTCTGCTTCTTTTGTTCTCAGAAAATTTGATCATTAAACAATTAGACTTCAGGCAGAACAGCAAATGACACGTGGATAGTAATGAGGTCAGAAGCTCCCACATCTAACCTGTTGAATCTTCATAGAGGAGTTATGTCATGCTAAATTATCTGCATGTGTTCCTGATCTGTATTCTGGCAAGGATGAATGAGAGGTTGAGCATAATGGAAATCTTTAATAGAGGAGATGATGGACACATTCATTCTGGTGAATCCCACTCTCTGACAGAAATGTGTCTGCTGCCCTGGCTAAATCAAATTCTTTGTCAAGTTAGCAGCTCTGAGAGCTGCCTGCTAGGCTGCAGAATGTGCTGGAAATGGATTTCCCATTTTGGTTTGATTCTGCCTAATTTAGCCCTCTCTTAGCTGATTTTGGAGCTACTCTGTGGATATGTTTAGTACTGCACCCAGTCTGAAGGAGCTGGGATTTGACTTGAGGCAGATGGGGCTGCGTGGCACCATGACCATGAATATAAGAGTGTATGTGGTGGTTTTGATTGTTTGTGACATCAATATTTCCATCATCCCCCTTTCCAATCCCAGTCCCTAAGAGCTGCTTTCATGCTTTCTGAGTGCAGAGTTTCAGAGAGGAGAGCCAGCTCTTTACCTTGGAGCCACATTGAAGCCAGGCTGTGGATCGTGGGCCGTGGCAGCGGGAGAGAACTCAGAAGGTTTGTGGGATAAAATCCAGCAGCTCCGGAGGCTGATCATGGAAATCAAAGAGGAGAGATCATCAGATGAAGCACAGCAGTTTCTCCCTTCATCCCAGTTAGACAGTCTAGGAGAGCCCCAGTTTACGAGTAAGTGCATGTTCTCATTTCAAGTGGTACAATCAAAGTGACCTCTGTCGGTCTCTGTGGCAGTTCAGGTCATGTCACAAGCAGAGTACAAAATGCTGTTCAACCTCTTGCTGGTCAAAGTGCAGTTTAGAGGAAATAAGCTGATGAAAATTGTCTTTAAGCCTTTCTCCCTAATACATTTTGTTTTATGCACATAACCTTCAGGGTAACAAATGTGTGATTTCTGTGTTTCTGAGGTTTTTTTCTCTAACCCATTTTATTCATAAGACTTAAAGTATTTTATTTTCTCTTTTATGTGCTATATGAACATATGGACTACTGTTTAAAATATAGTCTGACAACTTTGATAAATGCATAAATCTTTAGTGATACTTAAACTAGTATCACAGATTTGTTCTATGTGATCTAAAAGCACTCTGGGGATTTGAATGCAAGTAGCCATATGTTGAGTTGTATTTGATACACTGGAGTCAGAAGACTGTATTTCAGTTGCCTGGTCACTTAATTCTGTATCCAGCATATTCATGAAGGTGTTTGAGGTCAATGTGCTGGTGGCATAGTTCAACTCAGAAATTTCTTAAATCTCCATAGAAAACCCCAAAGCCCAAAACCCTTTTATAATTTTTTTTTTCTTTTTTAATCTTTATAAGCTCTGCAGCTGTAATTTTTCTCACACAGATGTGGATGAATAGCTATACTAATGAGAATGGTGTGAATATAGGTTTAGCAGCATGAAGTTTTTAAGGAGCATTCACAACTATAAGTTTGGAGTGCTTTTTTTTGTTTGTGGGTTATTTTTTTAAACAGAAATCTTATTCCAGTTCATACACTAACTCAATCCTTCCCATCTGCCCAATTTCTTCAATACTCACCAATAATTAATAATACTTACTGGAGACCATACAAAAATGTTAAGAAAAGAGTTTAATTTCTACAGATTCATTGAAATTGTAGTTGTGGTCCAATTACTTTCTGCATCAGGTGAACCAACTCAGTGTTATTCACCTATCCCTCCTTGCTTCCTATGTTTCTCTTGTTGCTTCTGTGGTTCACTCCTTTATTTTAGCACAAGAAAATATTGCCCTTTGCAATAAAATATGGAATAGAACATAATTCTACAATGGGTTAAACAGTTCCTGCTACAAGAAAAGAGGAATTAACGTACTACTTTTCCAACAAAAATAAGTTTGGTTTTTTACTTTACAATTTGTGGAATTGTAGATCAATAACTATATTTTACTATATTAACCTGGTTTACCTACTTTCACAAAACATGAGGTTTGTTTTTATTGTGATGACATACCTACTTAAAATTATTTTTGAGACTTAATATTTTTCCAATACATACATAGTCAGCCATTGTGACTGAAAAATCTTAGGAATCCATCCATGAAAGCCTGGGTTTTTCTTCCTGGTTTTCTTTCCAAGCAACAGAAGGTTTCTATTAAGAAGCAAGTCTTCTTCAAAAGTAGCCTTTTTTCAGGCAAATATTGCATCTAAGTTTGCTTTGACCATGAGTTTCTAACACAAAATGTTATTTCAGTGGCAATGGTGGTGGTTATGGGCATGTGAAAGTTTTAGTATGTATTAAAAAGCATGACATGGAAATCTAATTTTTTCTATTTTTTTTTCTTGACCTTTTAAGGTATTCAGAGAATTGCAAATGAGCCAAAGCTGGAGTTCAGTCTTGGTAAGATATAATTTTGGATTTTTGGAACTATAATGGCTTGTCTCTGTGTGAGGAGTTTTTTATATATATAGTATTATACAGTGTGGCCTGTTTAAAAGAAATTAAGGTCTAGCTGGGAGAAGTGCCTGTACATGTCTTGAGATGCTGATTTTAGTTTCTTAATTGGTTGGAATGGCTAAAGGTTTATTAAATTACCTAATGCTGCACTGCTCTACCAGGCTGACAAATCTACCCAACAGCTTTGCAAATGTGGTTTGTGAAATACTACTTACTTGGAAAAAGACATTTGATTAGAATTTTTTGAAACAGTATTCAGATAAAAGTACTGTTGCTTTAGAACAAGCTTTAAATGTGATATTATTTGGTAGTGAAGAGGCAATGTAAAGGTTTACCTGACTTGGACATTTTATACTTAGTTTAAATTATTGGTATATGAGAACTGTATATTGCCATAGTATGTAACAGAATTGTCTTGGAAAGTGTTCTACAGCTCAAGCTTTTCCCTCCATTTAGAGGTGACAGAATGATTCAGATTGCTTAATTAGTCAAGCAATCTAATTGAATAATGATATATTTGTAATATGAGGTCAAGGAGAAAAATGTCAGCCCAAACTGTGCAAAGTAAGCTTAGCTACTTTTTGCTATTCTTTCAGTGCAAAAAGTTTGAAGCCTTTGAAATAGTAAGTGAAATAATTATTGGTTGGAGAAACACTAAACACAATAATTCTGTGTGGAAAATAAGAATGATAACTGGGTTCAGTTGATTTGTGGCTGGACTCTCTTCAGGGTCTTAGTCAACTGAAATGATCCTGTGATTATTCCCTGCTCCAGTATATGGTAAAATAACACAGTTACAAATAGTGTAGCTTTTGAAATATTTGGTGTTGTGTGCTGACTGCATTGTGTACTGAAACTTGTCAAATTTGTTGTGATTTTTACATCTGTATGACCTGCAAATCTGATGTTGTGTAACTTTACGCTGAGAAACTTTTACTCAGTGTTATTCAGTCTTTCTTAAATTTACTCTGGTATAAAAACTTTTATGACATCTATTGCAAAACAGTTTAAGAGGGAGAGGGAAATACAGGTAACTGTAAGCAGACTATTATATAAATATCAATTAGACTTCACTCTTGTGAGAATTTAAATGGTCTACAAACAGATATCCTTCAGAAACCCCTAACACAGTAAACAGGATGGCATCAGGGATGTGACTGCAGGTTCTGGTTTTGCCCCTTGCTTTTTGGGAGCCTCTTTCCTGGCCTTGTCCTTGGAACTGGGTTACACTTGGCTTGTGTGCTGCTGCAACCAGGCTGACTGAAAAGCTGATGCCTTAAAGCTGTGCCCTTTGGGACAGACTCAGTTCTATTTGCTATTATCATTTTTAGATGTGGATTTTTATCTGTATGTCTTTTAAAAATTAGTGATAGCATTTAAAAAAAAATTGAGTAGGTTATGGGTTTTTTTTTTTTCTGTACAGACTGTTTCTGCAGAAGTTGTTAAATGCTGGCATGAAACAAAGGCCTCATTCTCTGTTGGAGGGAATCACCACGGTATAATAATCGTTAAGAGCAGATTTAACTTTTCTGTGCATTTCTATTTACATTTTATAGGTGATGTGACTGTAGTATTTGGGCAAAGCCAGTAATTGCAGCATTCCAGCAATAACAAACTCCCACAATGACTCTGGAGTAGTGTAGGAGAGGGAGGAAGGAGCTACAGGCACTGACTGCAAATTAGATCAGCAGTGCTTCAGGAGAAGTTGCTCTCAGTGATAAATGTGCCCCAGCAGGCAGAAGTGTAAAAACAAAGTAAAGCCATTTTCAGACTTGTTTGGGCTTGTGCTGGATGGATCTCTGTTCACTCAGTGTCAGTATTTGTGTTTTGCATTGGGCTGTTTCTAGTAGGCATTTATGTTCTGTGGTTTGTTCTGCAGCATTATTGATTGAGTCATTGCAGCCCTGTGAGGGATCTTATGCACTGGCTCCTGCTGCTGCTCAGGTAACAAATAGGAGTAGCAGCATAAACCTCTTGGTTTTGGCTGATCCTCCTGCCCAGAGTCGTTAAGTCAGGGATATTTGGCATCACAGGCAGTTGTACAAAGCTAATTTTTGGTGTCTTGAACATTAAATGGTACTAAATAATATTTAAGCATAACACATTTGCATTAGGGGAATCCACCTTTAGTGACTTAACAGACAGTGAAATTATTAGCAGTTATCCTTCTTACTGGAATATCAACATTCCCATGCCAACATTTCCTAGCTCCAGCAGCCCCAGTCACCAGCACTGTGCTGTTTGTACAGATGTACAGCAGACACCTCCTGCTGATGAGTGACACAGGAACAACTGAGCTGGGAAGCCCAACCAGTTAAAATTCCCCTCACCAGGGCAGCCAGTGGAGATGCCCCTGGGCTGTTCACCTGGGTACTGGCAGGGCTGGAAGGGACTCTGCAGCCTGGCCTGTGCATCTGGGGAGCACCACTGCTTGACTGACACCATCCTTTGAGGGATTTTGTCTAATTAAAGACTTGGCATGCACTTTAGCTAATCAAGGACTTCCAAAATCTCTCTCTGAGATGAGCCAAAGCATGGGAAGCAGGGATGAGAGAGGAGTTTGCTGCAAGCAAGTGCCACAGTTATGATGTGTGCCTGGCTTGGGTAATCAAATCTCAGGGCTCTGTTGAGACATTTCAGCTTGATTAAGCTGGTATTTGGCATTTAGAATTTGGAAGGCAAATCTAACAGTTAATGATGCATAAAGCTGGTCTCTAGCCCTGAAAGAATGGGTAGTACCTGTAATTTTGTTCATATTTGTTGTATAATCAATATTATTATATTAGTTAAGTAGCATACTTACCCATGTATGTGCAAATAGACATTTGTTTGTATCAGTTGATGTGCAAATGTGTTTAAATGTATTTTAAAAATTGTAGCATCTCATAATTGTAGTTTAAGTCTCTTGTCACTTGTTGGTCAATAAATAATATTCAGAAGAGAAACTTCAGTAACTGAAACAAAATATAGTTTTTAAATAATATTTGGATGCTGCCTAATACATTAGTTCTATATAGGGACATTTCTAAATACTGCTGTTCAGTGTTTGAAGTTCTGATAACTAAATTTTGAAATAATGATATTAAAATTCTTTCTAGGGTTCAGTATTTTGTTCTGCTAGTTACCTTGCAACATCCTATGTCCATAATACTGTGGAAAGCATTCTCTTCATAAGATGTCTAAATATTGCCTTCTCTTTAACTTTATAAAATCTCTTTTGTTTGGCATTTTGAGTGCCTGTGTTGTGCATGCAGTTCCATGGAGCTTTAGGAGGTAGGATGTGACAGCCTGTGCAGGGTGCTGAGTAGAGAGGAGCAGAGCAAAAGGAATGCAGCCAGATACTGGGCCTGAATAACAAACCAGTGCAACTGATAAAAATATTTCCCATGACTTTGAAGTGTGCAGGGTTAGATCTTGTACAGATACATCTTAGATGTTTATTTTGAAGCTACCCTTCCTGGTTGCTTCTCTAAAATATCCCATTCCTTTGAGTCCCAGATCTAACTAATTATGTTGTGGGTTCCTGACTTCAAAGCAGCTGTGCTACATCAATGTGAAGAATGTGAGCCCAGCTGAAGTATGAGCTAATAGTTATTACTGCATGTTGCTGAACACTGTTGGAAGTTTTCAAGAGCATGTACTTCTAAGAGTATTTGATAGTGAGCTGCCAAAGCAGCACAAGAAGACTGCAACAATCAGAAAAATGAGGGAGCAGGGTAGAATGTGCAGTCGGTGGTCAAAGTGTGCAAATGTCAACTCTGTGATGACCATAATGTTAATAAGGAGAAATAAATTGGAGAAAAAAAGAAAATAAGTTTTCTAACTATTCTCTCAATAACCAACACAATTTGACTGTTTTTGCACATTTGTCTAATTGCTCAGAGTTGTGAATAGGGAGCAAGGGTTATGGTGGTTGTAGTGTGGTAATAGTAACCAAAATAGGTCTATAGGAAGGAATGTCTCTGCACATACCATAGCATATTCAAGTGGTAAATTTGATGAGAGCAACTGTCTGACATTTCCAAATGTGGGGTGCTTTGGGTTTTTTTGTTTATTTTTTTGTAACTATATTAGGGCAGTGAGTTTTGATAGACTTTTCTATTGTTGAGTAACCTCTAGGTACTTTTCCAAGTGTAGAGTAATATAAATCTTATAATCATGTTTTTACAAAATCTCACTAAATAGTGCAAAATTCACAGCAAACTTGAGCAAGTACTTGAAAGAATTAAAATTTAACATTTCTAGGTTGTTTATTCTTTTTACCAAACAATGGGTTGATAAAAAAGCAGTCTACCTGTAAATACAGAAGTTTTTACTCTCCAGGATCTTATTTTTCCCTGTTTGATATTGTGATGCCATCCTTTTGGGAAAGGTCTTGAAGCACATTTAACCCTGCATACTGAGCATAAATGGTACATCAATGCTGCTCAAAGAGCATGACTAAATGATTTTTCCAATTCTGAAATGTAATCTGCAGCTTTTTCAGCAACAGCTGTTCCTGGAAGAAAGATAAGCAGAAAGACTTGTTTTGTCCTTACCACAAACTTGAAGCCAGTCTTGATCCTAGCAGAATTTGCCCATTTGGTTATCCTGCTTCATCAAGTTATGAGCTGCTGAATACATGATGCTTTGTTGTGGTAGCCAAATAAAATTGTAAAAAAAGTCATCATCACACTTTTGAGTAAATCTGAAAAGGGATCATTTCTCTGTGAAGCAAACTCTCAGTATCACTTATTGCTGAGGGGTATTTATCCATAAAAAAATCATTTTGTTGGCCATGTTAGAAACAAAGCACCAAAAATATGAATATGAAGGCTGGATTTATAAGTTTTAAGTTTTGTTTTATTTTATTTGTTCATTTTCCTTTTTATTGTTGTAAAACTTTGCTGAATTTTACTTGAGTTTGTTCTGGTCCCACACAGATTCCATCTTCCACCAAACCAGCTAGTCAGGTTTGTTTTCCTTAGTTTTACTGGTGTGTATTAGTTACTGTTACACCCCAACAACAAATAGTAAATAAAAGACAAATTAAATTGAACAGAAAAGATTCAGGATGTCCAAAAGCTACCATGTGATTGGAAAGAATGTTCTTGTTTTCCTCTGGGAACTGCTTGTTTGACTTCTGTCTGCTTTGAGACTTTTGCACTGAGGCACAGGATGCCTTAAATGCAGTTTATTCTTAGTAACTCAGTGTTGCTAGGATGAGTCCTTTGACTGAAAGGAATTCTCCCAAAGAGATAGCAATTCAAGCCCAGTCTGAAACTGTGTTGGCATGTTTTGACTCAGGGCTTGTAATGTTTTTGCAGTAACTCCTGCAGGAATTTCTTCTTTCCCCACTTCTGCAAGAGAACTTGAGCTAACTTGCAGTTGGTTTCAGTGCAGATAAAGCAACAAGTGAAACAGTCTTCCAAAGAGGTTCTAAGGTAGTGAATGCCTATCATCTCTCACATCATGCTGTCACCTTTTGGCAGTGCTTGATGCTGGATAATGCACATTCATTCATCAATTGATGAATGATGTTGGGTTAGTGACCCTTGAGGAGAGCCAGCTTTCCTTGCTGTGCTCCTGCATTCTCTGGCACTCACACCTTTCTTTGTCATATGCAGACATGGTGGGGACACTGCTGGAAAATGATTTGAGAACAGATTTGCCACAACCCCACATCACTGTTTTTTTTTTATCCCCCTCTCCTCTCACAGTACTTTGCTCACTTTAAAGGAGGCTTTTGGGAGTCTGTGTTAGCCCTTGGACACTGAGCCTGTCTGGGGTTTGTAAATATGCAGCTTTCTGAAACACTGCTCTTTCATCATTGTGCACCTCTTCTCTGAGAACCACTCAGCATGACTCCTGAGTTTTGAGTTGCATGCTCTGTCAGGAAAAAAAAAGGCTAAAACTATGTAGATACTACCATCAAGACTCGGTAATGTTGGAAAAACAAATCCAGGAAACAGTGTGTGTGAGGTGGGATGTGTGTGTGGCACAGACACCTATTCCAAAAAACTGAAAACCAGAATCCTTTTACAAAAACTCTTATACTTGTTTGTTTTTTTCCAGTTTAAGTGGGTTTGAGTCCTAGAGAATTAGGCTGGATTTTTAAATCTGTACCTGTAGGCACTGTAATTCTAGAAATCTATCCTTCAATCCCTTTAGGGCAGGGATTTTCTTCATTTGCATTGCAGCTGGAGAAGCACAATGCTGTCATGGTCCTTAAATATTAATCTGTACTAATTGTAGGGCTTAATATACAAGGACTCAAAAATTCCAATAATGAAACTTGGGAAGATGAACAGTTAGTGTTCTCTCTGCTTTTTGCATATTAAAAGAAATGGAAAATCCTGCCTAGATTGTTATGTACTTTACAATTAAATAGAGTTCTTAATGAAATTATCTATAGAGTTATCTGTATATCTATTCTATGTAGTCTATAAATATGAAAATTTGTTTTGTTGCTGAAAACCCATTGTATCCAGTGTAGCATTACTCATTTTTGTTGTCTACTTTGTTTCTGTATCAGTCAGAAGCAATTTCTAATAGAAGTAGTCTTGGACATATTTCCAACTTGCCAGCACCAATTGGTACTTAATGATTTTCATTAACTAGCTTTGACTTGTGTAAATTCAACTTCTGTGTAGGTTTTAGATATTAAAATTCTACATTGTAGGGTGCTGCTATGTAGCAGTTAGTCCTCATGATGAGCTCTGTAAGTGCAGGGATGTTTATTTGCTCTGAAGTGGGTCAGAGCAGAAGATGAACCAGCATGAGGGACACAATCATTGCTGTCTGAGTATATTCCAGTGTGATGGATTTGCAGAAATCTGCTGATGTGCTGATGCAAGTAGTAAGAAGCATGAGGATGTTTGGAGTATCAATATTAAACCCAGGTGCAAACTGAGCTTCAGGCAGTTTTCTTCCATTCTGCTCCATGAAATTGAAATATTTCCTGTTTCCAGAAGCTTTTGCTTTTAAGAAAAAAAATTGTATTTGAACTACCAGGAGAAAGTGATTGACAACCTTGTAAATATAAATATGTATAAATCAGGGCTGTGACTAAGGGAAACTTTTATATCTAACAGCATGAAGATTCTCACAGTGACTTTCACATGTTTTGATATAAACACTTATCTACAGATAAATTTTGAATAGCTATGGCTAATCTGTTTAGAGAGGAGTTTGTAGATAGCTGAATTTGAAAAGCTATTTAACAGTTGAAAGGGTTTTTTTGGAATTTAGCCATTCTGAGAACAGGGGTTTATCATCTTAGCTCTCAAATGATGCAGCAGATAATAGGATTAAATTCTGTCAGAAATGTACAAATTCTGAAATCTTGTCTGTTAGAAAACTGCTGCATTTAGAATTCCATGGGGAGAAAAAAGGAGGATAAGACTAGGAAGGACCTTTCCTTTTCAAACCTTAAATAAATAAAATTGGCAGGCTTCTTGGAAAAATATTTTTTTCTTGATATTGAAAATGCTGCTTTTGTGTCTATGGCATGTTTTTCTCAGACTTTACATTTGTTGTCTTATGTTTGCAAAATTCCTTTTATCCAAAATTTCAGAGGCAAGGTTGTGTTTATGCTGAAAACTTATGCTATCTGTGGAGAGGAGTGCCAGCTCAGTATCCCAGTGAGGCAGGGTGCTAGAAACAGATTAATTACTCAAGAGCTCAATCTTAGCATGGGCTCATCTACCTCATTCCATGCTGCTTTACCTGAACCACTTCTAGTTTCTGAGGTAAAGCACTCTTAGCTATCAGTCATATAGTAATTTGTGAGGCTGATTAAAAACTGTGTAGGAAAAGGGTTCCAGAATTGCTTAATTTATAGATATAGGTAGAGATTTATTGCAATTCTCTCAAAATTGAGCTTTTGTATGATATTTTTTTCTCACTTAGATATTAAAAAATCACCAACAAAGAACTCAGTGGATACCTTAATTTGTCTTTTAGTATTTTCCCAAGCATAATGCCTGGCTTTTGAATTATTGGGCATTCTGGTAAGTGTGACATTAATTTTTCAATTATTCTGATGAAATGGGAAACTTGTGTTTCTAGGGTATTTTTAGTTCATAGGAAAGTAGGATTAAAGATCATTGTGTTAGAGAGAACTTATTTTTGGCACATGCTGCTGCTCTTTTTTTATCATTATTTTTCCCTTCCTGCTTTTGCCCAAAGATATGCCTTCTATTGTGCATACTTTCTCCTATTTGCCTTGTTATTCTGTGTGCTCTTTCCAGTTCAATATTTGAACCTGATTTTCTCAAATGAGGCTCTCCAGATTGCCTAGGATGGCTACCACGTGGGTGTGGTAGATCTCAGCAGGATATTTGATTTGTTTGTGTTTGAGGATACACAAATGCATGCATCCTTTACCCCTTCAGGCTTTGGGATGTTGGAATGGCTGAAGAGAGCCAGTGGGAGAAGGTGTGGCTGTGCTGGGAAGGGGAAAACCTGGCAGTTTTCTGCCATGGAAGGAGATTTTCTAGGCAGCATCTTCCCAGTGAGAATGGCCCTGAGCCCTGTTATATCACTGCACATCCACAGGGACAGCCCCTAAGGGACCAGATGGCTTTGTGATTACCTAGTACATAAAAAAGAAAAAACCCCTTTGATTTCTCTGTGGGTCCAGGAAACTTATCTGAATGAAGAGCACTATTTAGATCCTTCTTGGGGATATTTTCTGTTGCAGATATTTGTACACAGAGAGCAACAAGCCAAATAGGGATGAGTTATTATTTGTTCTTGTAGAAAGCTCTAGAAGACTCCCTTACCTACAACTGAGATTTGGATGGCAGTCCTGGCCCTGCTGCCTTCTTCCAACAGTTCCCTGCCTCCCAGGAAGCTGACATTTTAGCTATTCAGAATGCAGTAGTTTTTGTTTTTTTTTTTTTTTTTTTAATCTTAACTCCTTAACAATGCTGTTGTCAAGGAAGCTTAAAAGGTATAGAGTGTCTGCACAATGTTTTCAGTAATAGATGTTGGTCTTTTCCACAGCTTCATAAATCCTTTAAAACTACACTGTTTCTTCTAGAAACAGTGCTTTTTTCACCAAACTGCAAAGTGTGGCAGCATTAAAAATTTAAACTTTATATCTACTTTAAGAAGAAATTGTGTACACCACTAAGTTTGCTGAAGAGCCATTTTTAGTATCCCTGGTTGTGTGCTTCAGTGCCTGACATCTTAGTTTTCTCTGCTGCTGCCTAATGACCCTCGCAGTACTGGGATTTTTTTCTAGACAGGAATGAGAAATAAAATTTATTTTGGAATTACTGGACAGAGACAGTTGGGATTTTTTTTTTTTTTTTACTGTGAGGGTGGTCAAGCACTGGCACAGATGACTCCAGGAGGTTGTCAAGTCTTTGTCCTTGGTTGTTATGAATACCCAAATGGATGCAGCTTGCTGTAGTTGACCCTGCTTGGGCAGGGGGGTTGGATTTGTTAAGGTTAAGGCTGATTCTAACATCCCTGTACCAGGGATTTGTCATGTAACTTTCCAGAAAGAGTTTGGAGGCTTCTTAGAGCTGGTAGTGATTGGTTTGACATGGACTCCTCCAACATTCTGTACTGTATATTGACAATAAGGTATCTGTTGATCCTTACTTTTGTTGATACCTTGCTTGTGATCTAAAAAATCCTCAGGATCTCTAAATAATAACTTACAATTATGTTGAAGTTAGACTGTTTAAAATTGTTGCTATCTAGGTGGATCCAAGATGTTCTAGGGAACCTTCCACCCTTGCATCATAATTAAATGTGGGGCACACTGAAAACACCATAAGGAATTTAACAGCAGCCTGAATTGCCTTTCTTTTTGGGCAGAGAGAGTCAGGACTAGATAGAGTAAGCTATTGTTAAATTAGTTTTGTAGATGCCCTTGGCCTGGATAATATGCTACTGATTTTCATTTTTATGAGTTTTTGTATATATGCAAAGTTATGTTTATTTTTTCCTGTATATTCAAGGAAGAGATATTTGTAGGAATGTTTGTAAAATGAAAGCTTGAAGTAAATCATCTTTAATAAACATGTATTTGCAGCAGTGGTGCCCAGGAAAAAAATTGAAGTGGACTTTTACCCTGAGTTGAAAATCTTAGCCCTTTCTCTGTGAAGAAAGGAATTTGGGTCAAAGACAAAATAAGCTGAGGATGACTGTTTAAGAGATTGGTGCCCTTTTTCTAGTGGGGTGGACCTCAGTTCTGGAGTTATGATGGATAGCAACCTGAATTCAGTGGTACTGGAATGTAAAAAAAAATATTGAAAATACCAAATTACAATTATCTTTTGTGCCATCTCTGCTTGCTGCCAGGAAAATCTTCCTTATTTTGCAATCAAGGTGAGGCAGTTTTGAGTGGATACAAGCAGACTCAGGTGTTCCTCTCTCATGTGTAATGGTTTGCAGCAGTTCTGTTAGAGTGGGCAGAGTGCTGAACCTGTGTGTGACCCCTTTGTGGTCCAGTGCTCTACTGAATCTAGAGAGGCACTGGCCCCATTTCTCCTTCAGCCACCCTGCTGGGTGTGCAGTGAAGGAAATGAGCAGTGATGTTTCTGCACAACGTGGGTGAGCAGCTGTGCCCTGCCACTGCCTGTCAGGAGAGCTGTGTGCTTTGCAGATCCTGGCAGGGCCAGAGGTGCTCTTGGAGCTGCTCCACTTGCCAGTCAGGGATGTGCCCTGGAGCCAACCTGCAGGTGTGCAGGCACCTCTTACAGTTCAGAGCTTAAATACCTGGGGACTTGAAATCCCTCCAAAGATAGGTAGCAGGTGTGTGGAGGCTCAGGGTATTTTGTTTGAAACCCCCTTGTGGGTATCTCTGGCTTGTTGAGAGTTTAATTTCAACTTTTTTACTGCCACTTTTTGCATTTGGTCTTTCCTAACCTTTAGCCCAGACTGTAGAACACTTCATGAAAAATTGCCTGGAGAATTCCTTCCATCTCTTTCCTTGTGTATCTTTCTCTGTGAAGGTAAAGTCACCTCATAATTCCAAAAGGGTAGAGATTATTTGGATGACAAAAAACAAGCAAATGATTTACAGGTTATAGTAGTCACAGAGTTCTGTGCTTCTTGTGCAGAATGATAATGACTCAACAGAAATGAAGCAACTCTGTTGTTAGGCCAATAACATATTAACTGAACACATTTTTTAATAACTCAAAGCATGATAGCTCTTGACTTTTTTGACTCTAATGGTATTTCACTGCATTAGCTGAGCATGTTTTTCAAGTGGCAGTTGTTAAATACATCTCTGAATATGCCTGTAGAAATAATTGCAGTAATACTTTCATGTTATAAAACATTTCCCAATGGGTTTGTTTTTAATCCTTATATGTGGAAACAGAAGTTACATAAAAATAGAAAAACATTGAATTAACAGAAGACTAAAGTCATCCTCCCCTTTTGGACACATCAGTTATAGATGTACTTATTTTAGAAAATTCTTAAATATATGTCCTGTGGTGAGATTTGACTCAAAAATTGGGTTCTCTTGCAGGCCCTGAGAAAATTGGAATTCTCCTAAATACAGTAGCACAAAATGCCACACAACACTAGATGCAGCATGACTGGCAGACTGACCTGAGGTGCTGTACTGAAAACAAACAAAATGCTTAAGAATGCTTTTCTTCATTGCTTTACCCTTACCCCTGTGGCAAATAGATTTTCTAGTCCAGTTATGTAATTATTATTATCAACCATATTTTTAGAGTGGTATTTGCCTGTTATGTGGATTATAAAACTGATATGCAATAAAGAAGCATTTAAAAAATTTGTTTCAATGTTCAAAACAATTCTTCACACCTGAGAAGCTGAGGATTGGTGTCTGTATGAGTTTAAATGAGCTGCTTTAAAAAATGAAGTGGGCTAGCATTGTTTTCAGCTTACAGATGATGAGCTGCAATACCTAGGTAATTCAGAATTTAGATTTCAAATCTGCCAAGGGCTGTCTCTACAGAGACAATAAAATTCTTGGGTTTTTTTTTTGGTGTGTGTTTGTTTCCTTTTAGTCCTAAACTAATCTTTCTTTGTACAAATCAGTGGAAATAATTTAAAATTCTATCTCAAGTCAGCTATATCTTTACATGTGACAACATATCAAAATCAGTTTCAAATATATTATTGTTGCATGTAAATAACCACTGTTCACCCTTGAAGAAACTTCTGCTAGAAATGGGAGTTTATTATAGTATAAGGATCAAATTTTCTGGTTTGGGTTTTACTACTTTGTAGAAATTCAAATCTTCCTTTTAGATCATCAAAATACAAACTGCAGAGTTGAAAATTTAGAGTAATAATTATGAGCCAGTATCTTGGAGGGGAAATGAGCTTGGTGTTGATATTAAAGCAACTGCAAATGCAAATGTATGTGCTGCTTTGAAAATGTTACTTTAAACTTACATCCAGGCATTCACAACAACTATGGTCACTGTGATGTTTTTCACCCTGAACTTTTTAGAAGACTGTCTTTTCCATCAGAGTTCTCATAGCTGAGGTACATTTTTTGAAGAAATTTAGGAATAAAGGTTATTCCTTCAGAATGTACAAGTAAACAAATACAGGATGCTTGTGGGAAATTGATTCCTTGAAGATTGTCCTGTGACATGGCCTTTGACCTGTGAGGTTTTATTATTTCTGGACTCTGTCATTTATGTGAAAAAGATAGAAAGATGTTTTCTGAAATTCCTTGTGAAGGAGTTTTACTTTGCTGTTTTGTGGAGGTCCCCTGCTATTAAAACAATGATTAATTATTGGCCAGAATGACTACTTCAAAGTCTTTTGAGGAGTTAATGATTCTTTTATTTGGACTTGGTTTATCTTGGTTTAATTTAGGTATTAATCCAGAATTACTACTTTTTCAAACAAGTCTTATTTATGTTAGAACATCTTCTCCTTTTAACTACAGCCTGAATGCAGATTATTTAACATTTATCAAGCATTTCCCTACCGGGAAGTTTAATCATTATTGGCTAAAAGTGATTGTTCTGGATTGCAGAAATCTATTTTCTCCTTTGATTAAAAGTGTGTCTTGCTCTTCTTTGCCTTGTCTTTGAAGTGCATTTTAGTCTGCTTTCCTTTGAGATGTGTGGGTTTTGTTTTGCTAAAAGGTCACCTCTGGCATATTGGAGGGATTAGTCAGTGCTTTGCATTGTGTTTTCTGTAGAGAACCATTTTTTTTTTTTTAGGCTGTCTCTCTGGTCATTTTCAACATCAGACACCTATGTAATGAGAGCCTATTGTGGCTCAGCCTGACATTAGGAACCCAGCAGAGTAGAGGGTTAAAACGAAAAAAAAAAAATTACAAACATACAGGTAAATAATATGCCACCTACTTTTTTGAGAGGCCACATTTTACCTCTTCTGAGCACTACACATGGAGAGTGCTACAGGGCTCAAACATTCCTGCTATCTTCCTTTAGGTTATGTTGAGGAGGTGGTTTTGGTGGGGCTTTTAAATTATTTTATTTTTGGGTTGGTTTTTAAAAAATCCTTATGAAGTTGAAACTACATCACTTTCTTGTCCCTGTCTTTGGCACAATGAAAGGAAGGATCACAGGTCTTTTTACACAGATGAGTCTTAAGGCTGTTTAGTAAAACAGTAGATCTATAGTTTGCTTTTATTGTTGTCTGTCTTTTGTTTTGTTGAGTTACTGTTGTTAATGTAGCTCCCTACTGCATTTTTTCCTGGATCTTCATTTGATTACCTTTACTATGTAACATTTTTACTTAAAGAAGGAATTAATAGTTTTATTCACCAGCAGAGTCTCACAGGCATCAGGGCTGTGGCCACACATCAATTAGCTTACAATTAATTACAGAGCTGGCTCCAGAGAATTTTACACAAAATCCTTAACACAGCCTCTAAACCTGCAGCATTTCTTAGATGTACTTATGTCAGTGTTAACAGCTGGTTTGGGTGGCTTGTCCAGGCTGCAGGTGGATCACTTTTTCCTGTGTCTGGATTTCTACCCAGGAGCCAGAGGAGCTCCCTTACAGTTCCTCAGAGCAGCTTTTGTGCAGCAAAGAAGGACCCTAAAGTATTTCAGGTTTTTTAGAGCTCTTTCTGAACCTTCTTTGCTGTAGTTGCTGGACTGTGTTGCTTGACTGCCTTCCTTTATTTTTGTATTTTTGCTTCTTTCCTCTCCAAGCCTGAAAGTATCTTGTAAAGATGCAAATGGAGACATGGATTTGGAGTCAGGCTAAGCAACAGCTGAATTTTCTTTACATATTACAGAAAACTCCTGTCTCTACAGTGTTGTAAAATAATACTGCACACTGAGGATCAAACTCATGTAATGCTACACTTGACAAGTGGTGTAGCAGTGAATAAATGCTCATGTCAAAGGAAGCAATGTGTGCTGTTGTAATAAAAACAGATGTGGCAGACTGAAAACTTTGAGACTTGGCACTTTTGTTTTTCATCTTGTAGTATTGCTGCTGTATTTTTTTACATTTATTTAATTTCCAAAGAGGTGGGAAATGTGAGGAACCAGCAGAATGTATTTTATTTATAAAATCTAAATAAAATTGTTATAGATTCTATTAATTTTCTGAGAGCTTATGGTATAAAGAAGGTCATAGTCCAAAGAAAAATGGAAGTCTGCTTACCATTTGCAGATTTTCTTATTCTTCATCTAGTACTTTTAACAACTCTATTTTTTGGGTAGTGAGAAATCTGTGAGAGAAATTACAGCAAGATTACTGCTTCATTAGATACTTGAAATGGTAATATTAGGAAAAGGTGAAGGAGGAAATGGTATTTAGCTCTGTTTCCCTGAAGATTTAAACCCTTTTGTGGTATTCTGAAATACCAATGATACCAAAATAAATTGCAGCCTTGGAATAGCACTATCCAAATTGATTTTGATATGAATATATTTTGGAGTGTAGTAATGTATAGCAAGTTTTTCTAAGGCTTCAGTCACTCCCCCCCCCCCCTTCTTTTTTAATTTCTCTCACTAGAAAATGGAAGATCAGAGCCTAAATATTATTAGGAGGGTGTGCCATGAGTAAAATGGTTTAGAAGAGAAGCAAGGAGGATAATTGATAATCTAAAGCAAACAGCAAGAGATCTGCTTTGCTGTCACAAGTCTACTGCAGCATCTCTGTGAAAGTTTTCTGTGCCATTAGAGTCACAGTGTGCTCTGTAAGGAAATGCAGTCTTTTTGGGAAAAATTATATTTCTGCAATTTCTTGAAAGAGATAGAGTTACATATTCTCAGACACGATTTCAAAAATACAAGTTGTTCAAAAATCTTGATCAAAAGCACTTTGTTTCATTACTTAAGCACATTTTCTAAGCCAAGCTGGAAGTTCTCTTGTTACTGATGTGCAGCTGAAGTCTAGAGCACAAAGATGGTGGAATTCAGTTTTCCACAACTGTAAGTAAAGCTGGAGCAGGATTGTGGATGTGCTGGAACAGATGATCTGATGTTAGCAGGGGATCAATGCACAGCAAATGTAAATAGCACTGGAAGGATGCTTATCACATGTAACTGTGCATTCACTCCTGCAGTGCAGATATGATGCTGTGAGCTGTGTTGATCCAGTCAGCCTCTTTCCTGAGCCTCTTGCATCCATCCTACTTAAACCCCCATGGATCTGGGGTTGTCCAGGCTAAATAGCAAAGCTGTAAGAGGAAATAGGCCTGTCCTGGCAGGTTACAAGAATTGAAACCCCTGCTCAGGAAATGCTGGCAATGGCAATGAAAAGTTGCAGATTAATCGTTTGCATTGCTAAGGAAACTTCCCTGACCACTCTGGTGCCACTCTGGCAGTCACACTCCAGCAGCTGAGCTGGGATCAAAGCCCCTTTGCTGCTACACCCACCCTAATCATACAGGCCTTAGTCTGAAATAGATCACTTTTGATTTTCATGGTGGTAATTCCAACCAGATTAATCACTTCATCTGCTAATAAGATGATGAGTGCAGCTGGCATCTCAACTCATTGGCATGATCACTTATCCCTACCCTCCATCAGCACACAGCATTTCCCCCCAGCAGCATTCATGTGTGTCTTATTTCAGTGACTCATAAATCTTGTTCTTTTAGCTGCAAATTAAGTGGGTAATGAATGATGTTTTTCTGGGCAGCATACTGATATATTATTATAGTTAGTATTGTTAATATTGTTTGGTGTTTGGGGTTTATTCCCCCAAAACCTGTACTTGTAGAGATGCCATAGAGAATTTTTTTTAGGTTTCATTTGGTAAGACTTCCCTGCCATCTTTCTTCTTGGATTGTTGGTAGAAGTTTTCTTCCTGCTGTTTATTACAGACATCCCTGAAGGATACTAATTGTTTTATGTATGTACATTTCCTTGAAAATGTAACTAGGTTACTTTAGCAACCAGCTGTATGTTCTAGAGAACGGATATATTATTTTTATAGAAGCCTCTCATCCCCAGAGACAGGAACAGAGATCTTGAATCTCTTTGTAGCTGAAAATCAGTGGATCTTTACTTATTTGTATATGTGCTCCAAATGTAGTCTCTGTTTCAGGGCTTCTTTTTATTATAGAGTTCACCTGAGTCTGAGCATCTGTTTCAGTCACTACAGTTAAACAGTGTCACACATGGCTGTGTAACTGTGCCCTCATTTTGTGATAACATGGACATTATCATTTTTGTGGCCCCATCCTTTGACATCATGGTGAATGATTCTGGGAGTCCACGTTCAATTTGTGGGAGCAGCTTCTCTGTTCTTTCTGTCCCCATCAGCAAACTGAAGCATTCCTACTGGCACAGGCATGGGACAACCAGTTAGTAGTATTTATGATAAACCAGTTAATGAGGTTTATTACAGAGCACTAGCAGGAGTGCTTGTTAACACCATTCTGTGCTAATGCCCATCCTCAAATGTTTGTTTCCTTTGCTTTCAGGCATGTTTTGCCAAAGAAGGAGCACATTGCTGTTCAGTTCTCAGCTCTCTCACAGTTGTACTCTTAATTCAGAAGTATGGCCAAACTTTACTGTGTGTTCCAAAATTGGATTATTCCTAAGCTTTTGCATGTGCCTGACTGAAGGTATTCCTTTTCAGCAAAGGCAGAAGCAAGTGGTGATGTGCATTTCCTTCTCTTACACTTCCCTGCCATCCCCAACACCCCCCCAGGGTGGGGAAAAGCAAACTCTGTGCTGTTCAGTGCTTGTAGCACAGGTCTGAGTGTGGCATTCCCTTCTTTAACATGTCCTTTTGCCCACTAAGGAATAGCTACACCTTACTTATGTAAACTTAATTAGTTTATCAAGACAGATTCTACATTATTATTTATAAACTAAGTTGCTTTGGGATAATAATGCTGCTGCATTATCAATGAAATTAATAAAAATTTGAACATTGCCTTCACATATATATGTGTGTGAGACACAGGCTTTTCCCATGCCCCTTGTCTTCAGACTCTACTAATTTTCTGTTGTTTTGACAGCGTACAGAATAGCATGCCCTGGAGACATCAGGGCTATGTTGTTAATTCCTGTTCCTAGCCAGCCCCCTGGAGTCTGTTATGGTTTGGAATATGGAAAGGAATGAAGCTGTGGGAAATGGTGTTTCTGTCACTGGGTAAAGGGAGAGCTACCTTGCACACTGTCATACAGGCTAACACATGCATTGTGTGAATCCAGAGTATGAGAAAACATTCACCACTATACTGTATTTTTCCTCATGAGCTATTGAGTTTTAATGCCATTTCCCAATTTTTGGTCTCCTCCTTGGCTCATTTCCCAAACAACTCTGAACTCTGAGCTGGGGATGTCTTTCATTCCCACTCCCTGCAATTTTTGTTCTAGCTACTGGATCTCTTCCATTTCTGGGAGATGCTGCATCTCCCGGTTTCTCTGCCAGATTAATTAATTTATTTATTTTTTTTCTCCACTGGGTTTTGTGCTTGGAGCAGTGTGTGCTGAGTGCCTGGTCAGAAGTGTTAGTTTCAGGGAAGGTAGATGATTAATTTCTAGGCTATTTCTATTTTGGGTTTTGTTTGTTTTGTTTGTTTCCTTTCTTTTTACTTTTATATAATAATTGGGTTTTTAAAGTTTTTCTCTCTGTACTCTTTTCCTATATAGAAGTAACATTTTCAGAAAATCCTCCAAGGTCCCATGAGGAAACAGTAACCAGTCTTTTGCTTCTTTATGTGGGCTCACACAGAAGGAAAAAGAGCATGGCCATCATGTCAGTGCAGCACAGAGAGCAGTGAAATATCAGTAGAGTATTTGTTTCTTCCTGCTATCTTAACTTTTTTTCCTGTTGGTATCAAAGCATAAGTTATTCCTAATGCAGTTCTTCCTTAAATACTCGTTGCACACCGATAGGCTCAGCAGAGGTGGGGTCACAGGGGAATGCATGACTCAGGCTTTTACACACTGAGTCAACAGTCACAATGAGTAGATTCATGTACTTTTGACATGTAAGTACAAGCTAGCTCTTCATTTCACCGAGTTCTGTTGATGAATTTTTCCAGAATTAATTGAGACATAGTGAAGTATTGAGAGTTAACATCACCTGGGGTCTGCTTGGGCGTAGGTGATGGTGGAAGTGTGTTGATATTGCTACCTGCTCTCAGGGTGTTTACATTTTGCAGTTAAGGAAACAGCCTCAGAATGCCTTTCATGCTTGTGTTTTCATCAGTTTCTGTTTGAGTAGCATGCTAATAATACCTAACAGGTTTAAATACATAATATGTAGCTGGTCTTCTGCTTTCCTGTGTAATGTTTCATGTCCACTTTGTTTCTTTGGAGACCTAAGGTTTTCAGAGATGTTGACATTAAAATTATTCAAAGGGCAATAATGCAGCACGGGGCTGTGAAGCTTGCCAGGCTGTGAACAGGATATAACAAGCTTTTATTCTTTGGCATCAGCTTGAAAGTAGTCCTTTTGTTTTGTTAAACTTTTCATTTGGGCTGTTTTGAAGGGAAGTGATGCACTGTGGCTCAAACTGACAACTTCTGTGTTCTTCACCAGGGACAACTTCACTGAATATCCTCCCTGACTGAAAGGCAAGTTGTGAACAGCAGTAGTCCACTGTCACAATAGAGATAAATAACACTGTCATCAAAGTAGATGCAGGTTTCATTTAATTTCATTTATCCTTCTGTCCCGGTGTCTCCCAAAGAGTTCTGATGCTTTATGCTGATCCTCCCTACTGGAGATATGCAGATGAGTTATTTTCCTTTCAGGTCTATCCAATGAAATTCAAGATCATGCTGCTAAGCCACCTTTTTACAGGAAAAATGATCTAATGACTGGATTGCAGTACTGTCACAGAAATAAATTGTCTCCTATGTTCAGATAGCACCAAGGTGGTGACCACTTAGTGCAAATCTTCTTCCTATTGTTAAAGATTTCACGATAGGGTAAAAGCCCATGCTCTTGGCAGCTAAAAGATTTAGTCACATCTAGATAATATATTTGAGACAAGCCACAGCTAGATCAAACTATTATTTGTGAGGATTTATTTGTGAGGATTTTACCTCCATTCATCATGCACTAGTACTTTTTGCAAGAGTTCAGCTGTAGAGCTCCTGTCCGAGTCACTGGCAGTGTTTTTTTGGGTCTAATTGTGTCTCGTTGTTTTTCTCCCTTTTGTTGTATTCTATTGAATTGTGAGCTGACTAGCCTTCCTGTGTGGTGGCTGTGAAAAATGTGACTGTCTCTCTGTTCCAGCTTCTGATAGTAAACATGAGCTCTTTTGCCATTCCTCTGAAACTGTGCTGTATTGTAAAAAAATGATTATAGAGTGCAACATTTAAGGGTTATATGGTGGTCTGAGATCAGGTTTGTGGGGGGAACTGGCTGAGTTTGGACATCTCAGTGATCTGCTACTACTTTTGTGGTCACCTTTAGAGAGGAAAAAGTCAAACAGTGTCAAAAGGTGTCTGCCCAACCTTTTGTGCTTTGGCAACTGCCTTTCACTAAGTCAGTAATTTCTCAGGTGATGTCAAGCAGTGCTAATATTCAATCATTTTAATAATCTGTGAGTTTTAGCAGCAAGGACTTGCTGGGAACTCACTGTTTGAGCCAGGTGCTGTTATATCAGCTGTTTCTTGAAGATTTCATCATGCACAAACTTTTTTGCTTATCCCACTTTTCCTCCCAAATTATAATAGGGTCAATTTGAGACTATGTACCAGGAGATTTCATTGGCAATTTGAACTAAAGCAAAAACTTTAATCTCTGAAGGTTAGATTTAATTGTCTCCCTGTCTCTTTTAACTGTAATAAAAGAGAGGTAAAAAAGATTCAGCCAGTTTTCCTTTTATTTACTCCAGCAGTAGGTTCAAGCCCAAAGGAGGAAAAAAGGTATAAAACAAGCTGAGTTGGCCTTTTGTATGTATCAGAGCTTTTCTAGCATTGGCTTCTCATCAGACCAAGTTTGCTTGCTGTGAGGATAATCTGAGTCACCTTTTGAAAAGTTAAAGGTCAGCTGCACTTGAGGAAGCCCCTGGTAGGCAGTGGCTTGTAGAAAATACCCTCAGCTCTTTGTTGACAATTGCCCTTCCTGAATCCACAGGCTTTTCTTTGCTTGCCTCAGGCTTCTGAGATCCCAGGGTAGTTTATTACCCTGCAGAAAGCAGGGTCAAGTTGGGTAGATCCCAACACAGTGTTCACTGCTGTGTGTTCCTTAGGGAAGAATAGAAGGTGGATGGTTTTTGCTTCTGAGCCAATGAATGCCCCATTAATCTGTGTCCCTTCTGTGGAGCAGCTAATTGTGCATTTATTTATTTCCTCCTTTTCCTCCAGTGCTTTCACCCTTTCATTTTGAATGTACAAGTTGTGTTAGTCTAAAGAATGATCTCAGTCACCTGAATGACTGAGGCCAGGATAAAAATAAATTACTAAACCAAAACTGAATTTCTCTATTAGTTAGAATGAGTTTTAATAATGATGCTATACAGACAGAATGCAATTCTCATTTATATACCAGCTGCTGATAAAAGAATTGGTTATGTTGCTGTCTGCTTTCAGGTATGTAGATTTATACCTGGTAACTAGTTCTGCTAAGTTCACAAGTAGCACCAAACTATATAAACCAACTCAACCACTGAATCAATTAGCTGCTTCAGAATGTGGTTGTGTAACTGGAAGAAATTGTCAGACAAGAGCAGATCCAATAAGGCTGCTGAGAGAGATTTTGTGGGCAAATTAAATGAGTACTTATGTAAAATTAACTACTGTTGCAGCGTATGCGCACGCAGGCTCGTGGACTGGGCTGATGAGCCTCTGGCAGGGAGCTTTGCAGAAGCTGCAAGTATTTTTAGTGGAAACGAGATCTCAGCTTGCTTCTGTGGCATGTGACTTCCTATTTCTGTAGGTTACTTCCAAGGGACTTCCTCTGTTAAATCGACTTGTCTCCGGAGATTTAATCTGGAGCCAGAGCATGGTCTGCTTTGTTCAGTGCCTGTGACAGCGTTTTCCTGGAGTTTGCTGTTGAGTATTTGATTTTTATTTTGCCCTGTCTCCAGCATGCAAGGATCTAGTGGCTGCTGCCCGTGATCGGAAGCTGAATACGTTTGTCCAGGTCTCGGTGGTGCATCCAGCAGAGCACATTTTGGCGCGGTACTCGAGCACTGAAATCGTGGAGGTGAGTCCGTCTTGTTCGATTAACATGTCCATTAGTGGCTTGCTCATTTCTTCCTTAGAAAGTGAATTAGGAATGAAACAAGTTAGTGCATAGTCTTAGGTAAAACAAGCACACTCTGGCAGTTAGTAAAGCATACCTAAGTGTGCTGTAGTTCTTGGCATTTAACCAGGATAAACAGAAATTAACATGGCTTTTCATGAAAGCTCTGTTGTTCCAAGTGGAGGCATGGAGAATATTCCAATTCTCCAGATATAAGTTGAGAATGAAACAGGGAATCGTTGCTCTCATTAAAGGACAAGGCAATGCAAAATAAAACTTATATAGTGAGTTTGGAAAGTATTTTTAAATTGCAGGAAAATATAGGTGTATCATGTGGTCTGTTACCCTATTTGATTCTTGTTCTATTTTTTCCAGTAGAGAGTTGATACTTTTGCCGTTTCAAAAATATGATCCTACCTCTACAATTTGGGAAAAGAATGTGTGTACGTAATGTCTGTGACTTTATATAAAATAATTAGTCACTTGCATCATACATTACAACAAAAGTTGTCTGAGGCTGCTTTGCTAGTCCTCTCTTTGTCCTGTAAGCATCGGTATCAGAAACAGCAAAAATGGTTCAGAGAAAATGAAGGGTGAGCAATGTAGGTGTAACTTGCTTAACTTACTGGAGACATTCATTAGGAGCAGGGAAGTCTCATTGTAAACACACACATGATTTTGCCAGAGGCTTGTTTTAACTGTTAAATACAATGAGAATATTTCATGAGCTCTTTGTGTGATTACTTTCAACCAACCACTAATTAAATTATTATGGTTTCAGCCCTCAACTATCCTGAAACTGCTTAATTCAAATATCTTGTATCTGATCAGGATGTTTCATTGCAGACTGTCTGGAATGATGTTGTGCAAAAGATGAATAGATACCCTTTTTTTTTTTTTTTAGTAGAAGTTGATGCATTTCCTAATGCAGTGTCCTAGACCTCAATAAATTCCTGATTTTTTTTTTTTTTTTTTTTTTTTTTTTTGGGTCAAGATTTTCAGCTTTGTAGTGAAGCTTTGGTGGAGGGGGACAGAAAGTTAATCCATATGACAAATTACCTTTGTCATGCACAATCCTTTCTTTTTATTTTTTTTTAATTAATGAAAAATTTAAGGATACATGCCTGGTAATCTATGGAAATTAAGTATAATTAAATATTAAGAAATTATAAACAGCATTTTGCATGATTATTTTAATTATATATCTGTAGCTGTGATACAGTTACTTCTGTTTACAGCTTTTAGGTGTAATGATAATGTTTCAAAGCACAGGAATGTTCTTTTATTGCAGTACTGAGTAAAGAGGTGTATTTCAGTCCCCCACCACAAATCAATATCCTAATGTAATACTGAGAGTCTCTGTAGCATTTCTACATACTTATTATTGTGGCTTAATGAAGATTGCTCTCTTTTGTTCATGTGTGCATGTAAAATCTTTAGTTCATTTAAATTAAGATGAAATTGCAGTACTTTCAGAAAGTGTCGTGGGAGTAAGAAAGGGTTTGGTTATAACAGGTTGTATTCCAAAGCCTGAGATTGACTGAGCAGTTTAAAAATGTGTAAAAAACCTCTGCTTCAGAAGCACTTCATATCCTTTCCAGTTGAAAAACTTTCCAGGAAGTTGTGGTTTTGTTTGGGGTTTGCTTGTTTGTTTTTATTTTTCCTGATAAAGTTTTAAGGTTTGTTTTTCTCATTGATTGGGTAATAAAACTGAGCTGTTGCCATCTCTCTGCTGTAGACAGGTGACTCCTTTTGGGTTTCTGTACTTCCACAGTGATATCCCACACATTTCACAGCTGTTACCTTACTGGGTGTTTACTCATGTTGCACAGGGTACAAAAGATCCACTGTTTTTGACTGGTGTGACCTTCCCACCGGAATACCCCATCTATGAGGAAACTAAAATAAAACTGACAGTCTACGATGTCAAGGACAAATCCCAAGACACGGTAAGTGCTTTGCTGCATTCCTTGCACAGATCTTACTGAGGAGTACCTTTCTTGCTGGGTTGTTCTTTGGCTCTCATTAGCAAATTGGGGAAATGGGTTGATGTAAAATTGGTTTTGCTGTTCTCTTGTGCCTAAAATCTACTTTATCTGTTGTTGATATATTGGAGAACAGAGAAAGAACCATGCACTTAAGATGGGCACTTTGCTATTGGCTGTTTAACTGGTTGCATGAGTCAGCACAGGTATTCCTGGCAAATAAAAGATTGCTCTGGTGTGCTTTTTGAGGGCAAAGAACACATGGAATAGGCTGAGACTGCACCACTGTGAATAATTTTTCAGAAATATGTTTCTGATAATATTTTACTTAGGTGCACAAACCTGAATGACAGTAGAACCTGTAACTTGGGAGAGAGGTAGTCATATTTTATTTCAATGTCTTGTGTGGTGATACCTGCAGCTTTTCTGTGGCTGCTTCTGTTAATGATTTGTAGCAGTCCAAACTCTACAGTGTCACAGCTGAAGGTGAATCATTTGGGGTTCTGGTGTTGTACATTCTTGAATACAGAGTCAGCTTTTTATTCTTGGAAGTTACTCACTCGAGCTGATATATGGAGGTCAGTGGGACAATCTGAGTGATTTAACTGCCAAATACAGAGCTTGAGTGCCATTTTATGAGTTCCAGGTAATCTAAGACAGCCTTACAGAGCTAGATGTCATCATAGGACCTTTGGGAGACGTGTGTTTTTCTTCTGTGGCAGCCAGAGTCCAGCTGATAGCTTGCTCTTGGGCATCAAGAATAGCCCTTGACACCTGTATTTAATTAACTGAATTGCTCTTTATGTATCTGTAGTTGGCACCCAGCATGATTAAAGCAAGTGCAGGCTTATGTCCTGACTGTATATGTGTTCATTATCCATAAGAAGGAAATTAAAGGCAGAATTTAAAGCTTGAGACTGTCTTTGATCTGCTGGCAAAAGTAAAGTTTTATGTTTTGAGAAATTGTAATCTTGTAAAGGTAGAAAATTATTGATCTATTTGTTCAAATTTTTGACCTGTGAGAGCCAACAGGTTGGTTTTGTCCTCTCACTGTGCTCTTCCATGGGAATGTGTGGAATATTTTAAGCATAGAATCTGGATTTCTTCTCTCTTTAAGAATAACTGAGGAATGAACATGCATGTGTATTTTAAAATGTATATGATTTTAAATGTGGCAATGGATTAGACTACAGGGGCTTAAAATGGGATCTGCTGTTAATAGAGTTGTTACCTGTGGACAGGTAACAGGCATTGAGTGAATAGAGTTGGACTTTGTCCTCCACTTCCAGTTTCATTCTGACTGACAGATGGTAAAAAATAATATCCTATCTGTAAGTGATCAAAGTGAACTGGATTCACATTCCTGTACTACTGCTTTTCTATCTCCAGGCTTCTCTACTGCCACTTAGGTAGAAGATGTACCCTAGAGAATTAATATAATTTGATAAGCTTTTTGCAAACCTGTAAGAACTTTCTGTAACTGTTCCTTACAAGTGAAGTGCAGGACTAGAGTCTCTCCCAGGGAATGCCATTGATGTAGCTTGTAAATCATGAGAGAATGCTTTTCTCTTTTGTCATAGCATTTATATTGTTCCTATGTGAAACATTCTAGATCTCTACTGTAGCATCTTTTTGTAGGGGAAAATATTAATCCCATCTCTGGCTTACATACATTTAACATTTTTACTACTCATCTGTTCTAAAGCTGCATGTAGGTAAGGAAAAATTAAATAAGATGTAAGACTTAAATCAAAGTGGGCTGCAGCATATGTGAATGAACCCAGGTTTCATTTGAATGACCCCACTTCCTTTGTGGCAATATTTGGACTTCTGTTTACATCCTAAAATCTCAGTAATGATAAAACTTGACTTTCTTACCTGTAATTAGGTAGAAGCCATCACACTTTGTATTAATTTGGGTGACTTTTCTTCATGTCTGTTTATGTAGGTTCATAAAAGTCAGGTTGAAATGAGCTATAATTTGATATCATTACCAGCATTGCTGCAACAGCACAGTCATCTGGGCTTGCTTCACAACCCAAGAAACTGCTCCAAGTGCTGTGGTGTCACAGTTCTGATTCTCCAGTCTTCTGGCTTTCTTGCCCCTCAAAAAGTTCTGTCACATGTGTTTTGGCTGCCAAATGTAGTCCCACCATTCCTCCAAACAGACAGGTAATCTAGCTGGGGATGGAGGAGAATCCAGGCCAGCTAGGTATGCCCTGCTCTTCTAGGCTGTGCTCCAGAGCAGACACCAGCTCAAATAATTGGGCATTTATGGCAGAAATAAACCTTGGATTTGACTGGGAGGTATTTTGCAGAAATGGTGCTACACTAATAATTCCCATGGCATCAGGACTCTGGTACTGCTTGCCTCAGTTAAAAAGCTCAAAGTAGCTAAAATCCCTTGTCACAAATATGTACTTAAACTTTTCTTATTGCTCTTGTTGCAACTGTAAGAAGTGAATTCTGTGCATTAATTAAACTCAGCAGGATTTTACTGCCACAAATAGAAGACTGCAGAGAAGGTGGGGAAAGAGCAGTGAATACATCACAGGGTAAAGTGTTTTCTTGGCTTTTGTTAAACCTGACTCTGTCTATACAAGAGAATTAGCTCTCATTTTCAAACCTGCTGGAATTTTACTTTAATAAAAGACTAACTAAATACTTCTTGGGTTGTGCACATAGGTCATAATATTAAAGTGAAAGAGGATGCTCCTCACTGAGAAACAGCCAGAATTTATTTTTGGTCTTCTCTTTAAAAAAAAAAACAATACTGAAAATAACCTTTCAATGCTATTATTCCTGTACCAGAAAGCTGATAGTTGCTTCACTCTTGCCTGTCATTTGAGTTACATTATGTAAGATGTGTGGTTTAATTATATTGAAATACTGTGCAGCTGGGATCACATTCACTGTGCTTGACACACTGAATGTTCTGACTGCACTTTTCACTTTTTATGCATCTCTGTCTGATGTTGATCATAATTATATCTTGGCTGTGTCAGACTTTCTGTAATTGAGGCTGTTTAATTTAATGAAATGGGGGTTTTTGTTTGTTTTGACTAGTCTTTCTAAGTGATTAGTTACTGTAAGTTTTCATGTAAATAGGAACTTTTAAGAAAGACTGTTATTCCCAGTTAATTTTGATATACTTAGAATAAAGTAGTTAGAATGCTTATGAAATATCATTTATATATATTCAGTGAAGCCACCCATACAGATCAGTGGGTAATGCCATAGTATGAAAAATGTATAGTGACATCTGTTTCTACATCACAAAGATTTTTCTTCTCATGTTGCCATGAGCAGATTTATGTTTTGCTGGCCTGAGCTATGTTGTCTTTAGGATTTTAGAAACTTTGGTTTTATTGTAATTCAGGGGCTGTACCTATTCTTTGTCATTGTCTAATAAGATCAGAATTATAGGTTTTTAAGCTGTTCAAAAATTACCTCTGTCCCACTTTTGCACAAGCATGATGTTCTTACCTTTCTTATATGCAGGTTAGCCCAGTTCAGTCTGGAAAGTTTTAGAGCTGAAGCTGAGCTCATTCTCTGGGAAAATAGTGCATAGCACAAGTCAGGCACCACTGCCACTTGACAGAGACACAGAATATACACAGCTGATGGTTTTGTGTTGGACTGTGAGGAGTCTAGTGCCTAACCTGGGAGGCAGCAGTTCTGTGTTTGGAATTGTGTGTTAGGAACCTCACACCCAGTGAGTTGGGCTGCCTCTTATTCATCCACACATGGAGAAGTGCTGGGACCAGAGGTAGGAGCAATTTTCTCTACCTGCTGGGAGCTTTCTATATCTTATCTTTGCATCACACCTTCAAAGATAATCTCCTTTGGATGGATATCACTCCTGGAGTTCATGCAATACTGAAAGTTGCACACAGCCAGTCCAATCCTGTGAGCAAGGAGAAACTGGATATATACAAGGCTGTTAAAATATTACATGTTTGACAGTCTGGTCTTACTTTTTTTTACTTCCCAAATTTCATCTTAATTGTTGAGAATAAAATTAAAATAATTTGATAATTTTAGAAGTAATAGGACTAGAAGTTCTGTTTTGGATATGGGGAGCATATGTTGTAAAGTAGAAATTTTAGATTACTTTGGCTTTACATTGTGTCTCTTTTTTAGCTTTTGGGGTTTGAATCTTCTATTAAACCTGTTCACTAGGAATGAAATTCTGCAAAAGGTTTTGCCTTGTGTCTTTCTTGGTTTTGCAAGTGTCCCTGTTAAAATTGAATCCTGCTGGGGTGAGTGGAAAATGAAGACTGCCCATCATGACAGAGAGAGCATTTTGAGTTTAGCTGTGAAGCCAAATCTGAAGTGACAGCATCCCCTGTTCCCTCGTGGGCATTGATCCCTGTCACAGCACCACCATCCTGCAGTTTGGTCTTGGCTGCTTTGCCATCTCTGCTGAGCAGACACAGGGCTGGAACACCAGGAGTGCTGCAGAGCAGTGTGAAATGCATTAGCAGAGATAAATGTGAAATCTCATACCTCTCCTGCACCAGAGTGCACTCAGTCCCTACCCCTGTGAACACTAAAAATACCAAAGCTGTTTCTCTTCAAAAACTGAAGCAAAGTGCTGTATTTTGTTTAAAGAAAAGCCACTTAAGTCTTCCCTTTCTTAGTTCAGTTCACTGCTGCCTCTGCAGGATTTGCAGAGAAATACTGCCTTAAATTAGAAACTCTTATCATCTCATTCTCCTTAACAGAGCAGTACTTTAGATTACTTCAGTCCTACTCACAGAAATACTTGCACTAAAGCTTTAGAGGTTGATGTTCTTCTTCAAAGTCATCCTTTTTTTTTTTTTTCATAAATATATACTTGATGATATATTTCGTTTTCCTTTTGCATCAGACTGGATGTTCTTACTAACCGTCATTATTTAGGAGGAGAAGAATGTTTTTTGATTCTTTGAGCCACCTGTGTGTCAAATCCACCTAAAGTATTATTGTCAGTCCTTCTCTGTATTTTTTAAATCTTGCACACAAAAAGGGAAAATCAAACTACTAACTTTCCTTTGGGTTTATATTGATATAAATCCTTTCTTTGAAGTGGCTGAGGGTACAAAAAGGTTTCATCTATCTTAGTCTATCTGTAAGAGAATTGAGGATAAGTGTCAAGACTGGTGAAGTTACAGGTATAGACTTAATGTTCATTTGTTTGTGCCTCACCCTTGAAAATTCAGTGTTAAGTTTTGGCTTTGCAAAAATCTTTCTCACTTTGAAACTATCTACTACTTTTTCTCCTACCCTTTTAAAACTTTTTTTCTTCTTTTCTTATTGAGGCAAACTTCTCCCTATTACTATGTATTCAGTATATGTATTTAGTTTTGGGTAATTTGCCATTTTCTTTTTCTTTTCTACCTACTCTGCCAAACAAATGCTACTACTGCCTCACATCAGGCAAAGGTTTTTTTCTGAGAGCTGACATTTGAGAAAAGATTTGTAAAAGCACCTAGCAATTAGACCAATGGTATTCTCTCAAAGTTTAAAGGGTTGCCTTGATAATTTCTCTGAAAGAAAGGAGCAAATTAGTAAATTATAACGTTTTCCTGTAGATTTTAATCAGCTAGGGATTTCAGTAGTACAGGCATGATTGTTACAAGTTGTAAGACTGCCTTAAAAACTTGCAAGTATATCCTTCATTGCTCTGCCCCTCACTAGACCAGCACAGAACACCTGCATGCTTTTTCTGTCTTCCAAGAGCCACAAACTCTCTTTTTTTGCCTGAGTTCCAGCCAAAGCTCTCTGCCTATCCAGTCTTGTTCCCCACCAGCAGGTCTTTTGGCATAGGGGGCTTGCCTGCTCCTGTGTAAGATTTTGTGATGAATGTCCATCTTTCCTGGACCCCTTTGCTCCTCAAGACTGCCACCCAAGGGACTCTGGTAACCACATTCCCAAACAGGCCAAACCTTGCTCTCTGAAAGTCCAAACTGGCTGTTCTGCTGACTCTCTTCCCTTTTCTGAGACCTGAAAGCTCATTATTTTGTGATCACTGTGCCCAAGGCAGCCCCCAGCCAATGCATCACCCACCAGTTTTCCTCTGTTCACAAAAACCAGGTCCAGTGAGGTGGCTCATTCACCAGCTGTGTCAGGAATGCCTCTTTCCCATATTCCAGCAATCTCCTGGACCCTTTCCTCTCTGCTGGGTTGAATTTCCTGCAGGTATCTGGGAAGTTGAAGTCCCACCATGAGAATGAGGGCTACTGATAGTGTGACTTCTCCCAACACTTTGTCCATCTCTTCAACCTGCTTCAGTGGTGTCTCTGTCTTGTTGCCCTTCCCCCAAACCTTTCCTGTAAACACCTAACCCTGTAGTCACCATCAATAAGCTCTAGACAATCAGAACCCTCCCTAATACCCACCACCTCTCCTGCCTTGCTTATTCCTTCTGAAGGGTTTGAAGATATTGGTAGATATTACACCCTTTGTAGAGACTGATGTAATACAGGGATTACAAGGAAACAAGGATTGAAAATATGAAAAGAAAGGTGTATGGAACAGTGATAAGTCTGCTCTTGCTTTTGTGTTATGAAAGCAGGCACTCAGAGGTTGGAAACAGATATATATATATATATTTTTTTTTTTTTTTTTCCTTTGGAGATTTTGGGGTATGTGTTCTGTGAAATTGAAAAGAGCAAATTCAATCTGTTAGAACAGACTTTTCTTTCTCTAACATGTGCCTCACCAAAGTGTCTTTTACAGTTCTGGCCATGCTTGTACCAGTAAATGTTTACATTTGAAACTTTGTACTTAAAACTAAAGCTGAGTGAATAATTCTATTAAAGTTATATTAGAAACAAGTGCATTAGATGTAATGTGAGACTTTATCTTCTTGATCAAATTTTTGCTAGAAGAGCATAGTAAATTGCTCTGAGTAAACTAGTTAAATGTTTTGTATTATGCTGTATTTTAAATATTTGATGAATAAACTTGAAAGGCTTCTGTAATCATTTAGGATTTCCAGTGTTGTTAGAAATGCATGTATCATTGAATTTTACAGTAATCAAAGCCTCTTTATATAATCATTATGCAGTATTTTACAGAAACAAATTCCCATGTGGCTGAAATTCTCCATGCTTGGCTTTCTTTATGCCAGAAATGAGGATTTTGTTTTGATCTGTTTTTTTTGTCCTGTTCACCATGGCATGTGTGATGACAAAGGAAGGGTAAAAATCTTTGCCTTTTAGCATACATTTTCTTTGAGGATCTGTTTGCATAGTGATGGCCAGAAAGCCAGGAGAACAAAGGACAAATGCAGTCTGTAGTCAAAGTTTAGTGAATGTGGTACTCTCAAAATCTCAGCAGCATAAATGTGAGTGAACATTATTAACAACAGCAATTTGGACCCAAGGTTTCAGTGTACAGAGCAGTTACTGCATTGAACAGAGCATCAGCTGCTATGTAGCATTCTGGCATTCTGAGATGTCCTTTCACTGAGGAGTAAACTGACTTTCCTTGCCTTGAATTTATTACTTTTTGGTGAGATAATGGATTATAACCAAGGACTCACTGGCACAGTGACATTAGTTATGTTCCTATTTAGTATTTTTGGTGTATGGCTTTTTTTCCCACCCATTTGCAGTGATGAGAATTTAGTGCATTTTGTTCCACCTCCTCTCTATCCCCCTCCTCCCCCCCCAAGTTCTTCTCATTGCAGTCATGGTATTTTTAAAGCAACAATAGTTGAAGGCTTTTATAGTACCATACAGCTGTTGATGTTTATCCTTGCAGACTTATCACCCTTAAATTCTTTGCCATATCCAGAGTCTCACTAGTGCCAAGTAAAAAAGCTGGAAGTCACAACTATTAAACTACTTTAATAAGATTATTTTTTTTTTCTACTTCAGAGTAGGGAAAGTACGACTTTGTATTTTACTGGGTTTTTCTACCTAGCTTTCTCTGCAGGCTCCAGCATATTTCAGTAAGGCACAGCATTGAAGGCATAACCAATGTAATGGCTCGTAGAGCTATCAAGGTAACACAGAGCAGAAAACAAAGATGTCAATTAGCAAAGACTGTTCTATCAGCTTTGTCTGTAAAACACCTGAGCCCCCTTCAAGTGTAATTCAGAGGACTCTCACTGGAGAAGGAATAGAGAAATGTATTTTGTCTTAAAGTTGGTAAGCAGACATGTCATACATGTCAGGAATCGTAAAGGAGTAGAACTTTTGCACCATTTCTAGTATATGCATTCTTGTGACAAAAAGGAAGGTTTTGAGTGTTTGACACATTAGTCTGAATTGATATCTGACTTGACAACCCCTTCTGGTGGAAGCTGAACTCTTCTTGCTTCATGTGTCTCACTGTTACATGTGTTTGTCTACATTGCTCAGGTGTTTGGTTCTAAGGTAAGACTGGGCATTTGTCACTGCATTTTTAGTGAAAGAAAGAAAATCACTGGATCTCTGTGGAGTAGAAGTCTGGGTCTATTAGCACAAAATTCTGCATTTATAACTGTCTTAAGAGTTTGTCTCTACTATTTCCACCAAAATCTGGCAGCAGTAGCAGCTGAGGCAGCATTATATCACAGCTCTTTAGTTTTGTTTTCCCTACTTTACTCTTCAGCAGTTTTACTGGGTGTATTAGAAGTGCATTGAGAGTTACAAGCTAACTCATTTCATTGCAACAGCATCTGCACTATGATCAGCTGTATGCAGGTATGTTTTGTCTTAAAATGCAGATCCATAAGTTTGTGTTGGGGGAAAAAATTATTTCTCTGTTGAGAACCCTTCAGACAGGGTTGTTTGCTTCGAAACAGAAAATTTGTGTCATGAGGGACAAATGTAATTTTTTATTTTTTTTCCTGTAGAAGGCAGCAGTTAGTGTGTTTTTGAGATGCTTGGAAGGCTTGGATTTTGACACACAGCTGCCTCAGTGAAACTAAACACGGAGGTCCTTGATTTGTTATAGCTGTAGATTCTCACTGCCTCTGTTCCTGGGGAATAACTTGGCAGCTTTTCAAAAAGAAGTAATTGCAAGGCTCTTGCTAAAGAAATTATCTCTGAATGTGGAAGCTCTGGACAGTTACTGCCCAATTATTGCTACCCTGTTCTGAAATAACATCACCCCTGTGAGACAAGGAAGTTTCTGAATAATTAACTGGGTCCAAATGGCTTTCAGGCTTGGGTGTGACAGAAGACTGTCCTAGCAGTATAAATTAAAGTAAAAGGTACATATACCAAATTTCACTGAGAGGCTTCCTGAGAGACTTTTTTTTCTGTGTACACACAATACTCTGTGACAGTCATGTCCAAAGTTTCATTGCCCATTAAGACAACCTGGACATTATCAGCTAGCAATCCTTTCCTGGTGAATAAATCTGTCTGGACTTAGAATTAGCTCTGCACAGAGTATTTGATAGTAGGGCAAGGGTGTACTCCTTTTCTCTGCTCCTTTCTTCATGTTCCTTAGGCAGTTACTCACTGGCCCCTGGTAAAGGCTCCTGTAGGAGGGACCACAGGGCCAAAATTCTCATTTCTTTTTTCAAACAGGTGAGACCTCATAATCAGTAGTACATTCGGTATAAAGACAAAAAGCCTGTTGACACCAATCACATTAAACTCCAGAAGAATTAAGATACTGGCATTCTTAACATCTAAAATGTTCCTCAAAATCCATGAGATATCTATCAGGGAGTTGAAGAGACTAATAAGAAGTGAAAGAGTGTTATGTAGTTTGTAAAAGCAAATTATTTGCCTTGGTTTTGGTTTGTTTCCCTCCCCTTCTTTCTAGTTCATTTTGTTCCAGATCTGCAGTTTGGTGTCTCTGCTAGGTGTGCAGCCTGTTTTGTATGCTCAGGAGGGAATATGCTGTTTATTTAATGTTTCTGAAACTCTTGGATGAAGCTGCTCTGAGATTACCTGAACTTTTTTTTTTTTACTTTTAGTTAAGACAAATTGGATGTGTCCTTTGAACTACTAGTGACTATAAGTCCTTTACACAGGAAAAAAACCTGCAAATTCAGGTTATTTAGACAGAGTTATTTTTTCCTCTTATGATCTGATCATGTAGCTTAAGTCACATAAAATATTATGGGTTGTCACTCTCCTCCTTAAGAAATTGTCAGGAAATTTGTATTTACTATATTTGTACCTGTGATATAATCACAGTGAATCTTATGAGACTGCATAGCTCAGACATTTCTTTTGATTAGGTCATAATTATTGATGTCTTTGCCCATTCCATTTTTAATAATTCAATAAATTCTTTGCTTCTTTAGTGAGTGGCTGTCATCCATAACAGTTTATTGAAATGCTGTAAGTTAACCTGCACAGCATCACACTTCACAGTCAATTAAAATGGAAGTGGTTGGTTCTGACTTGGGGAATTCAGCACTGTAGGCCCTGTCTAATTCTAGGTTTTTTGTATCCTGACACTTTCCATAACTGAGTTTCCACTGTCTGAAACCAGATATAATAAGTTGGGGGTTTTTTTATATATTATGATGGCAACTTGTTTAATATGGATCTAGAGACTGGGAAAAAATATTAGATTTTCCACAAATTGCATCGCTTTATTACACATAAAAAGCTAAGTTTTATTCTATAGTCTATATTCTATTTTCTTTATTCTGTAAAGAAAAACAAACATGTATTTGTTGGTGGTTTTAATATTTGTTATGACTTCTAAATAAGAGATGATAAAAGCAAGCACGTGTGGTTTGGGAGTGTGCAGATGTTTTCCTTTACACTTTTCCCCACTAAGTGATGACAGCACAAGGATTTAACCTGGAATTAAGCAAAATTTATGTTGAAAATTAGCTTCTAAGGCAACCTCTGGACTGGGGAAAAGACAGGCTTTTCTGTAAGACCCTGTAGTCTTCTACTGATACCCAGACCTGGAAATCTGCGAGGAGAAATTTGGTGAGTGTCTGGCCAGCATCCCAACACAATATGTGGAGTGGGAGGCAGATGTTAAGAAAAATCTTAAGGGTTTAGATGGGATCTAGAGGACCAATCTAATAGTGCCTGGCAAAGCAGACCCATCATTGCTCTCTTAGGTGTGTGCTCTCACCATGCTAAAATGCTTTTTTGACTGTTCTGTTCCTGTCTGCTGAAATTGGATTTTGGCACGGGATGAAGGGAGGATGGGGAGCAGCTGGCCAAATAAAATAATTAGTAGGGATGTGAAAGTCCTAGGGAGATTCATATTCAGAGAGAAAGAGGTTGAATTAGAAGATATGGTAAAACTTTACACTAAATAGCCCACACCATTCTGTCTCAGGTTTGCATTTAATTAGAGCTTGATCTCTGAAGTGGGCTTCAAGTCCTGATTGCTTTGATATTTGCCATTGGAAAGAGTAATGTTATATGTAAGGCATTGGAAGGAGTGGAGAGATAACCCTGAATGCTGTGGAGCCTTGAGATGGCACCTGTTTGCCTTTGAGATTGCAGTGAACAATACAGAATTAGCTAAAATATTAATATTGTGAAGACTCAAGTGTTGTGTGAGGTAAATACAAAGCTCAGGTAAAATGGACGAGATTGCAGGTTCTCATCCAGTTGTTTTGCTAATCCAAAATTCATGTAATTACATTGTATACTTGATGTGATTATACTGTATACCTGCTCACTTTTGGTTTTTGGGCCTAAAGCACAGGAGGTTAGTAACACTGTTATTGTCATTTGCTGACACAGTTGCCAATATTGTAACATTGGGTATAATAAATTCTTTGTGATGTTGAGGTTAGGGAAAATAACCTGTTTCAAACTCGATAAACAGGAACTTCGAGCATTAGTAACTAAAACAACTGCAAGTAAAGTGCATGTTTCATTATCCTTGAAAAAAGGAACCAATGTATGCTGATATTACTAGAAAGTGCAATATGATGAGTTTTGCAAGTGTGTTTCTTAATATCTTAAAAACATGTTCAGAAATTGTCTAGTGTGCATGCCTACTCCAAAATAGTAATTTCAAGTGTTTTATTTCATTTTAATTGTGGTTTCTCGTTTATATGATGTATTCATGTCTTGTTCAGGATTAGCTCTGCAAAGTATAAGATAAAGCCTTCAATACTTTATTAAAGTAATTTAATTTTTCAATGAAATATTTAAGTTGGCTTTTCCAAAGAAGGAAACATTGTCATTACCATTAAACTAATGTAATAATACTGCATTATTATTAGCAGTTATTTTAAGCAGATAATCACCTTCTCCTAAATTAGCCTCTGCTGTCACTGTAAGGCCATTCACCTCTAATGACACCTCACCTTCCTGGAGAACACAGTGGTTAATGGGGGCATTTGGTCTGGCTCTTATTTCTAAAATGATTTCATTTTCTTGTCTTCCATGTAATTTAGACTATTTTAAAAGGTGATGTTATACAAACCAGCTTTAAAATGTTTGGATTAAAATTCCAAGAATGTTTGCCTCGTGTGTTTGATTTCCCTTGAATGGCTTGATTAGGGATGCTTCTAGGGGGAAAAGGGACTGTTTCTAGTACTATCCTTGGTCTGATGGTAATTTAAACTTGCTGGGTCTAGCTGGCTGGGTGAGTCAAAATTTCCACATGGCATAATTCCTGGAGCTTGAGCTGGCAGGGAGTCTGTGGGCAGGGTGCTGCTCACAGCCTGGAATATAGGTCAGTGTCTCAGCAACCATAGCATTTGCAGGAGACAAGCTGCCTTCAAAAAATGAAGCCTTCATGTAAACACATGCACCTTTCAGGATTTCAGCCCAAGTTATTTCTTTTTAATCTTTCTCCTTCTCCTGGTTTTCAGATCAGCAAGGAGATCACATATAGCTGGGTTATTTTCTAGGCTAATGGAGAGATTGGAGTTTGCACCCCAGAGCAGTGTGTGCTGTTTAGTGCTCTTTTTTCCTGTGTGCTGTTTCTAGAGTCAATATTAACCAAGTCCTATGGAAGATGAAAACAATCTACACTGAAATTGTGAATAGCATTGAAGCTCTGCTACATATTAATACAGCAGTTCCTATTTATGCAGGAGGAATTTTATACCTGCATTTTAGAGTCATGTAGTCTTAGAAAAGGTGCTACTTTTTGAGGTATGTTTTCTTCAGGATGTTTAAAGGAAAAAGCTGGAATGTAGGCTAGAGTGTCAGGTATCTTTATTTACTCTTTTGGTTTGGTTTTTTTTTTTCTCTTTCTAAATCTATATAGTCCTTGTTACTACTGATCAAGTTCACTGTCCCTCCTTAACCTCTCAATTTTTAGGGAAGGAAGCTGAAATAGGGCTTGAGTTGTTATATTTGGTTAGCTTCAGATCCAGAGTTGGAAATGTATGATCTCTGTAAATCAATCCTTTTCTCTAATGTCTGTGTCTGGAAGTGGAGGTGATGTGTGGCTGCACTATTTCTCTGGTGGTGTCAACTTCAAACACAGAGTAATTTGCAACATGTAGGGAATGCTCCTGCTTCTCTCTTCTGAGGGTTCTGTAAAAGTGTTACTCTTCACAACATTTTGATACCTAATAGTAACTCGCAGAAATTTATTTTCTGAAAAAATAGTGTGCAGATAAGGATAGTGACTGCCCTGTTAATCTGACAAAATCTGCATGCCTAACCCTTGTTTTTAAAATAAATGCAGTATTGTGCCAGGGAAATAGAGCCTCTTGTCCTGTGGGAAATAATTTCTACATGGAAAGAGAGAGAAAAACACTTAAACTAAATATACTAATCACAGGAGTTACCAATGCTGTGACTAAGACCCAGCAACACTACATACAGCTGGAGGATGAGAACTGAAGTTCTATAAGAACAGGGCTGGAGCACAAGGATGCAGACCTCCATTTCAGGGCTAAACCCTCACCATGAGCAAGGATGTGTTGAAGTAAAATGCTGCAAGAATGAGTGATGATATTGTGTTTAACTGAATTCTCCTGGCAGTCTTATGGATATGATTAATTGCAGAAGCTTTTATGGCTGAAAATAATGTTTGCAGTGTGTGTGTGTACAAGCTGCATTTCCTTCCCAGGAGTTGTTAGTATTTTGACCATGTTTGAATTGAACATTGGATGAAATTTAATTGTGAAAGTTGGGGAAATCATAGCTTATACACTGGGCTGGAAAAAAACCTGAAAGGTCTGGAACTGCTTTGTCTAAGGTGCTTTTTAAGAATGAAACATGAGTTGTAATGGTTTTTATTTTTTTCTCCATGTTAGAACTTCTGCTGTAGCAGAAGAGTATGTTAAGGCTTATAGGTTGATTTTATAAAGTTGTTCAGACTGGAGATGCTTACATACATGAAGATGTCAGTGGGCTGCTCAATGGATTTGAATCCAATTAGACATCCAATTTCCCATTTTTAAGCTATTTGAGATACTTTTTTTTTTTTTTGCCTTGTGTACTTCCTCAGGCAATTTTAAATATGCTTGAAGAAATCTGTCAGCACCTTTTTCAGACTCCATGTACATTTAAAAAATGTGACCCCAGCTTCTCCACAGTGGTGTCCACCAGAGTATTTCTGTTAGAATATTATGTCACACAACCTACCTACACAAAGCAATATGCTCCATAAACTTTAAAGGGAAAGACCAGGTACCTTTCCAAGAATTAATTAATCAGGCCTTCAGATCAGACCTGCTTCTAACAGTTGTCTTCAGTGGGAAAGGGGAGAGCTCTCTCCTACAATCAGAAAGGGGACAACCACTAGCATGGCACTGAGATAAATGTTTTCCAGAAGAAAAGATGCCATAACTGTAATGAGGTGGTAATTCAGCAGAACAGTTTCCACTGAAACAGTTTGGACTGAATTCCAAAATATTACTGATGTAGTTTCCCTCAAATTTCTTTTGGGAAACTGAGTAAGCCTAGTCTCAGTTGTTGTAAAAATCTGTTTACCTCTCTTTGTACTTGAACACACAGATGGTTGCTACAACATAATTTTGTCTTTTATGTGGCAAAATGGGATTTTTATAAATAAAAAGGATCAAAAAGCTAAATAAATTTTGCTTGAATCTCCATCCTATTTTTTGGTGAAAATCTTCATAGTAAAACCCTTAAACTGAGATATGAATATGTCTTCATTACTCCTGTTCTTAGTGTCATAAGAGTCTATGAAAGCTGTGATCCTTTGCTTCTAAATCTTTGTTATAGAGGACCACTGGAAAGAAAATTAGGTGTTTAACAGAGCAATGAGAATACATTTAGGAAATTTCAGCTCTGTCAGCAAGTCTTTTCTAAATTCCTATTCTCCTGGGGGATTTATTTGGCAAAGAGATTGTCTTCAGGCTAAATATATAATGATTGAAGGCTGAAGTATATGAAAATTTTAATACATACACCTCTTATTCTGACAATGTGAATATATGTAATAATATTTTTAAAATTAATTTTAAAAGTAGTTGTTTTTAGGTTCTTGAATGTGATGGATTGGTTTAAAAGAGGTTTTTGGGCCGGGTTAGTTTTGTGGGAGATTTTTGTTTTTGGTTTGAGGGTTTTTTTATATTTCTTATTATTCATTTAAAAAAATTTGGAAGAATAGGTTAAGGAGGAATGATGAAGGTTGTGTGGGGGCTAAAATACTGATCCTGTGATCGCATGGGTGTATGTAATTCGTACAAGACTGTAACTATTTCAAGCAGGGCAATGCTCATACTCACTTATGCACCTCAGGACACAGCAGGAATTTGGGGTTCTTTGAAGCTGTCCCAGTGAATACTGAATGTACACAGGCCAGGTGGTTAAAAACTGTGCCAGCCTCATAGCTGAATATCTCTGCTCTGGTCCAGAATAGCAGTCATAGTCCCCAGGGCAATGCAGGCATAGTAACAATCATGGAGTGCCCAAAAGAATTCGAGAGGAATACAGCCCAAAGGAAATTTGCAATTTTTCAATTACATTCAAAGATGTGGTTTTTTAGAGGGTAGTATTTGGTTAAATTGAAGATTAATCTTTTTCTGAAAGAGAATCATGATGAGTTGCAAGGGGATCTATTGTTTAAATAATTTTGTTATTATTTAGTCTTCAGACAGTGACTCTTATCTATTTTATCAGTGTGTACTAAGAATGTCTTTTTTGTACACATGGATAAGGTCAATCCCAAGCAAAAATATAGGCTGGGTGGAGAATGGAACTGCCCTGCCCAGCAGGACTTGGAGATGCTGGTGGAGGAGAGTCTGGGCATGACCCAGCCATGAGCACACAGCTCAGAGAGCCAAACGTGTCCTGGGATCATCCAGAACACCGTGGGCAGCAGGGCAGGGAGGGGATTGTGCCCCTCTGCTCTGGTGAGAGCCCACCTGCAGCTCTGGGATCCTCACCATGGACCTGTTGGAGTGAGTCCAGAGGAGGTCATGGAGATGATGAGAGGGCTGGAACTCCTCTGCTATGGAGACAAGCTGAGAGAGCTGGGGTTGGGCAGGAGCTGTGGCTCTGGGGTAACCTTAGAGCACCTTCCAGGGTTGCCTACCAGAGAGCTGGAGAGAGACTTTTTCCAAGGGCATGGAATGATAGGACAAGGAGGAATGGCTTTATTCTGAAAGAGAGCAGGTTTAGATGAGATATTAGGTATAAATTCTTCCTTGTGAAGGGGGTGAGACACTGAAGCAGATTTGCTAGGGAAGCTGTGGATGCCCCATCCCTGGAAGTGTTCAAGGCCAGGCTGGATGGGGTTTGAGCAACCTGGGCTTGTGGAAAGTGTCCCTGCCCATGGCAGGTAGGAATGAGATATTTTTCACATGCCTTTTGAATCAACTCTATGATTCTATGAAATGTGTGAACATTTAATTGGAGGGCCTGCTGCCCTTCTCCAGCTTCCAACAGCCCAGTTTTAAAGTCTGAGTAACACTGCTTTAAATATCTCCCTTTCCTTTGATGCTAATGCACCATTTATTTAAATAATCATACCTCCTTTAAGCTGTTCTCTTCTGGTGCTAAATAAATTTCGACTACTGCAGTTTTCTTACCTAAATTTCATTCTCCTTCTTACTAGTATCCTTAATCCTGTTTCTTGAATGTTAATGGCAAGTGTTCACAGTATTGCTGATAAACAGGAAATAGCTTTCCTGTTCTATCTGAAAAGCATAATTGTATTTTTTGTCAAAGTTGTTGATTCCTGATACTTAGCCTGCTTATTCCTGATATGCTTAATTCTTTCTGCCACTGGGTTTCTGAACTGACATGCTTACAGCACATAGAGGAAGTGCTGGTTGTTACTATTGAATGCATTGCCTTGTACTTAATAAGTTTATATTTCTGTTACTCATATCTTCCATGTGTAATTTCTTCTGTAGCCCATTGCAGTCTTACTTGTTACAGATTGTGCCTTTTAAATTTCATTATAAAGCTTCTACAACTTCTGCTGTAGCGTTGAGTGAAAACCTGAAATGAAATTATCCCTGCCACTGAATCTCAAGGAAATCTCCTTACTGTTTCAGCTCTACATTTCCTGATTAGCCAGTCTGTTAATCTCTCTAATTCCTTTCCAACTCAGTAATAATTTTTGAAAAGGCGCTATATCAAATGCCTTGTTGAAGTCCAGAAGATAAGAGCTGCTGCATTTCCTTTGTCTAGACAAGCACTTATCTTATTGAAGGAAAATAATTTAGTCTGCTTGATCTCCTCTTAATGAACACATATGTTTTTCTAATAAGAATATATAGTGTATATATATCTATATATATTGTGACAATCATCAGAAATAGTCAGTGAATGCAAAATCATGACTAATTCTTAAATTACTGGCAATGTCTAGAATAAAAGGCAGCTTGTAGTAAGATACCAGCTATATGATAGAGTCCCTGTCATGCTTCTGACGTTGGAGATGTTAAACTATAAAGGGCACAAAATACTCTGAACTGGTGGGACTTGAGGAAAAGGAAGATTCAGAAGTGCATTAACAACAGTCTGAATCTTAACTGGTGGAATTCTGGAGTGGTGAGTGTTTATTGTTTGCATTTCTTTAGCTTATTTGAGGGGCTTAATATCTGTGAGAGCTTTCTGATATGTGAAAGTTTGGTTTTAGTCTTAAGATTCTAATATGCAAGGTTAATTCTGGGGTTTCTATTTTATATTAATTGGTTTAGATTCCTAAATACTTTCCATATCACTCACTATTTTGGTTTTTGTTTTACATTGGGATAGTATCTACCATAGTTTATTTGCAAAGTGTTTCTGACTGCAGCTTTAAATCTATTTGGATCTCAGCCTGTGTAGGTGAGGTGACTTGAACAAAACCAAAACTTGCTGCTGCATGTCACTGTCTTATATTTTTCCCCTTCTCATCTTTAGATTATTTAGTCAACTCTAGTGTTAACATTGAGCTAGAATAGTGCATGAGAAACAGTGCAGATTTCTTTGAAACACAAGATTGCCTTCAATGTTGGAAGTCAAGTACATAGAAGGTGTCTTTCAGGCAGTCTTGACCCTGAGTTGTTATACTGAAATAATAGAAGTATAAAGATTACACTTGGTTCATCTACATTTGAGATACTTCTAGCATAAGCATTGTAAGCTTTTATGGCAAAAACTTTTTTAATAAGCTCAGAAAGTACCTCAGTATCTGCAGAAAAATACGTGTTATATTTTAATTGCATAATTATTTTGTCTTTAGAAAGTAATTGTTTCTCATGGAGAAAATACATGTTACAAGCTTTAGGTAAATGTCTGGTGTGAAGAATTTCTCATTTGAAGTTTTGGAGTTCTCAAAAGACAGATTCTACTCTTGTATTTAAAGACAAGAATGGGTCAATTTTATTCAGAGGTAAACTCAGCTGCTTAGAAAACAGACTCCTGAATTTTCAACACAATTCAAGAGAATGTCTTCCCTTTTGCCTTGTTAGTGAGAGAATCTCTTCCATGGAAGAAGCAGCACTGAAGTAACAAAACTCTTGAGATGGGGTTGAGAGCACAGACCAACAATTCATTGTAATAATTTATATTATGATTGAACATTGTACACCTAATCTGAACTAGATGCACTAGATATTGCAATACAACCAAATTCTGTTCTCCCCCCCTGCTCCCCCCCATTCTACTAAGCCATTTTAAGCTATGTAAATACCACTTCATTCTATCTGTCCAAGTAAAAATTTACCATTTGGTTTAATTTCAAAGAAGCACTTTTTTTTTTTTTTCCCCTCCCTAGATCATCCTTTATAAACCAAAGCCCCTGGTTTTGCAGTAGTGTTACTTTAGTGATCTAGGTTTGCTTTTAATTCACATTTATGTAGCTAGGAGCAGCCCTTAATTGCTTTAAGCTGTATCTGGTTTGCAAAAAGCATGAAACATTTATATTCATGTTTGTAAAACACCTGTTTAACTGTACATTTTTCATTGCACTTATTGATTGTTTCCCCATTAAGAATATTTTTTTTTGTTCAAATTGTTTTTTCCTCAAAATGTCTGCCATACAGTATCTGTCTGGATCCATTTCCCCAGGAGCTATCTTGGTGAAAGGGCTATTCAGATTAACTATTTCACAGATTAATTAAAATGACACCATCATTTTGTCCTTTTTGTTATGGTCTAGAAATTCTGAACTTTTGACATTAGTTTCTTGTCTCCTTTTCAGTTTATTCCTTTCTTTTGCTAACTTTGAAGCAAAAGACACTGGTAGAGCAGAAATTACTGATGTTCCCAGAATGGAAACTATTGCAGGAATGATTCCTGTGTGTTAGCCTAGCAGTAAAGTGCAGTTGCAGGTTCCATGATGGCAATATTATTGTAATGTTTGTATTGACTTAAGGGAAAAAGAAAGTGAAATTAAGAGTTGAAATGCTCAATGGATATGCCAAAGCATTATTATGTAAGTAACCTCAAAAAGAAACTTGTTAATGCAAGCAAATAAGATATTTTTCTCTCTTTAGATGTTGACATGATGTTTCTGCTTCTTTTACTGGAAAACAGAAATAAAGTGTGCAGTGCAAAGTTTTCATTGACACCAATTGCTTGCTTTCAAACCCCAAAGTTCTGAACTGGAAGTGACAAATATTTTATCTTGCTTGGAAACACTGCCACTGTCCAATGGGAATGAGAAAGATTTCAAAAAGTGATGCAGAAAATCAGTTTACTTCATCACATCCTACACCAACAATTTTGTTTTTCAAAATAACTTTAAATTTGTCATTAAAATCCCATCCTTAAAGTACTGGCCAGGTAGTAAAGCTAGTTATGTAGCTGTGACTAGTTTTACTGTATTCAGATGATCTGAGGTTGTGAAAGGTGGTTAAGCAACCAGGGCTCTTTAATTGATTTCACATTGGTCTGTCTTCTGTCCTTAGCACCCAAACTGTTCTTCAGAACAAGAAGATCTCATAACTCTGGGAGGGCCCTTGAGCTTTGCTAGCAGTGTTTCTAAATCCTCTGAGGAGATAAATCACTGGAGTAGGGTGGATGAGAAGTCCCTGAATAGCCTGGCTCTTCATGGAGCTGTGCCCAGCTGGATTGTGTGGCTGGCACATGTGGCCTTTTGGGATGGTTTCAACTAGGTCTTGGACTCTGAACAGATATTAACACAGTGCAGTGGTTAGAATAGATAAATGTGATCCTTAGGGGAAGATCCCCCAGCTGTGAAGGGAGGAAGGAAGCTGAGTAATCCTGTGTGGAATGGGAGACAAAAAACTGTGTTCTTAATTTTTGCCCCAGGCTTACTGTGTTATCACAGGCAAGTCACAAATATTTAATTTCCATTCTGCAGAGGATTTTTTCTTTTGCAAAATTACCCCCAGTGCATGAGATGAAATATATTTGGACACATTGCTAGGAGCAGTGAGCCAGGTAACTAAGCAAGACCACTGCAGTGGCTGGCTCAAGGGGAGCTTCTGCCTCAAAGTGATATAAACACCTGAGTATTTTACAGAGAAATGCCTGGGATATTATAGATTTAACTTTCTCTTTTAACAGAAGACAATGTAAAAAAAGCCAGGCTCCTTCCATCCCTGTTTTTATTTTCAAGCAATATTTGGATGCAAGGAAACTCTCTTTTCTAATAAAATTCTGTCACTTGTCAATAGATCTAAGCAGAGGAATGCTGAGAAGCTTAGAAATGCTTGGAGTCTTTAATACACTACTTTCTGTCTGGTTTGGATGTCACCACATGCTGTTGCATAGTGTTTGGAATGTCCCAAAAGCTTCAGCTCTTTGCTCTTTGTTAAAGGCTATCCCAGCTTTTAGACACTACTGATGGCTACTCTGATATTAGACATCTGCATTCTAATTAAGTAGAAAAAGAAAGTTGGTTCCTTGGGATGCCAGAGGGCTGACAGTGGCATTAGAATTTATTTTTCATCCTGGTGCAACAACCTATTTGCACTTAGTCAGACATAATTTTTCACCTCTTCCCAAAACCAGCGTGCATTCCACTGCCAAAGGCACTTTCTGACTCCAATGAGGAGTTCTGTAGCAGCACTGCTCATGCCACTTGTGAAAGTATCACTCATTTTCTTTAGCTAAATTCCTCATAAGTAACTTGTGCTATCTCTGGAGGTCTTGGGCTGTGTGAGAAGGCCAAGTAACTAATTTTGCCTCTAATTCTTGTGTGCAGAGTTCTGACCAGAATGGAGACAAGAATACCATAATTTAAAACAGTTTCTCACTTTAATGTGTTTCTTTATTTCTTCTTTTTCTTTTTCAAAGTTATATAAGTACACAGCAATAAAGGAAGTAGAAACAGACTCTTTTAATACTTTTGTAGCTAGAGTTCATCTGTCTACCTGAAATGAACTGGGATCCACAGCTGCTTTGCCATAGCTTCTTGGTTTATTAACCCTTTCTTGCAGGGGCAGATATACTGGTTGGGAATTCCAGGGAATACTGCAGTGTGTGATGAACAGGAACATGATTTGAGCTGGCATTTCATTTAGTTACCTAACTGAGCTGCCTTTAATTTAAATGTTACTGTGTGTAACCTTCACTGAAATATTTTGTGTTGTCCTACTTTGCTGCCAGTCGGCCTCTGGGGGCTTCACCTTGGTTATTTACTGCAGCTTGTTTTCACTTATTTTGAATGTGGTGTTGCTTATTTTATTATGCAAATAAGTGGAGATATTGTTTAAATTTTTTAAAAATTTGAAGTGTAGTTGTCAGGCTCTCCTGATCTATTGTACAGAAATTACCGAAATTTGCAGGCGCACAAAGCCATTTGTGAATAAATTTATTTCATACATGGAGAGAATAGATCTTATTCTCTCTAAGTAAAAGGCAGGAAAGTGAGGACTTAAACAGACAATCACTAAGTGGAGTCTGGTGTGTGTGTGTGTCTCTTCATGTAAAGTGACATATATGAAGTACAGAAATTATTTGCACAAGAAAGAATTTCTGTGGAATCCTATTAAAAGTGCTGGTATATAACACCCAGGAATATGCTTGCCAATGTTCTCGTGAGTATTAAAAGAGAGTCAAAAGATATATGTGAACTTTGATAATTTTGAATTTGAAACTTTGCAGATTGAGTTTGTAAAGGAGTTAATATAAAAAAGCTGTGAATGTGGGAGTTTAGAAAAGCAGAGATGACTTTGCCTTGTGACGTGAACTTGGTGACCAATGAACTGCCTGCTCCAAGTCAAGCACAGAGCCTAGTTTGGTTCCTGGTTGCTAAAAAAAGAAAAAGATATATTCAGAAAAGAGTAGAGCCCTTTTCTGGGTTCAGTGTAACCATGCTGACTCCTAGTGTCTCGAGCAAGTGAATGTGCTGTACTGGCCCCGTGCCACAGGGCAGCCTTTATCTGTGCCCTGCAGGCACAAGGAATTATTTTGCCTGATGATTCATGGGTTGCCAGCAGAACAGGGTTTAAGAAGAATGCATTCAAACTGTTTGTTATCAGCATAGGATGTGGGAAATTTAGGGGAGAAAAAAAGTGAGAGGAAAAAATACTGCTGTAAATACAATTGAACTGCGTAACTGGAAGTGGCTTTTGTTGTTGCTTTTCTATATGAAGGCAGTGCTGGAAGCAAACTGCTCAGGAAGTTTGGTTTTCTTAAATGATGTTCACTAGGCACTGGTGCTTATCTTTACAGAGAAATTTGCAAGGCAAAATGGCAGTCAGCCTGCAGATTTTCTTTCTTGGAAAGTGGAGTTTGCTGAGAGGACACTGTGCTTGTCTTTGGTGAAATGGAACAAGAATAGTAGCTCTGCCCTTGAGAGATCTTTAGCATCTGCAACACAGTGGATGAACAAAAGGTTAAAACATGAATAATTCTCTGTCATTTCAAAGACTATTTTTTAGCAGGGAAAAAAATAATCTTCTAGGCTTCACTTTTTGTATTATTATTTTTGTTTGTTGTGTTTTTGTTCTTGCTTTCCTGAAGTTTATTTTTTTTTATTATGGGTGGTAGCTGTCGTACTGGCAGGAGCTCTCTTGTGTGTAGACACTTCTCAAATGATGTGCATGATTATAAAATAATCTTCAATCCATGCAGAAGGATTAATAGGAATTTTTTGGCCACAGATCTAATGATACTTATCATGATGCTGACACTTCCAGCTGCTGTTTCTTGACATCACCTTTGGAAGAACTAAATTTCTCTGAATATATTTTATAGATAACTGGCATTTTTCAGTAGAAACTGAAGTTAGAAGTAATATAGGTTCTGTCATCTGGAAAAACTTGGAAGACATGTACCAAAAAGTAGTTCTTCAGCAGCAGTGTGCCTTTTCCTAAGGCTTCTACCAGCTGTGTTCACAAATAAAACTTCAAAAGGGGATTTTTTTTTTTTTTAATAAAGGCATTTCTTTGCATAAGTTTCCTTTTTATGCCTATAATATAAAAAAGGGTAATGCATTTAAATTTTGTTTCATACACCAGTGGTAAAACTTCATAATGACTTATACGAAAAGGAAACTTCTTCAGTGAACTTTATTATTAAATTCTTGGTAGTGAAGAATGGAAAAGAGTATAAGTTTGGCATACCAGCAAAGAAAACTTTCTGTTCATGAGAGTCCAGAAATCCTGAGAAATTGCTTATGATGTGGGATCCATATTAGTGCTGTTAAGGTTGAGATGTTAAATTCCAGCTTCCCTCAGCAGGGCCTTGCACATCTCTGCAATCAGCTCATTGTTAGGGAGTGAAAATCATTCTTTCTTCCAGGAGAAAAGGATCTGAGAAAGGAAATGCACCTCAGTTGCATGACTTGTGAAGAAAAGAAGGGTCTGGATGTTTTCTGAGTATTGTGGAGTCTGGTTTATCTCTAAAAGAGGCTGAAAATGACATTTTCTGTGTCGTCTTGTGAGATGTTTCACTGTGGCAGCATGGGAAGGAATTGCTATGTGCTAAAGACCAAGATGCTAAGTAGAAAAATAAATTAACAGTTGAATTAAACTGTGGTGGGAGAAACAAAAATTATCATGGCAGAAATGAAAGATCATGGGGAGCAGAGAAGTGATGTCTGGGCAGAACAATATGGATTTCAGCATCTTAGATCCTCCATGCTGGAGGACAAAACTAAATAGTTTTATGTAGATATGGATGGCTTTTATGAGATGGATGTAGATTAGAAAACAACTTCCATAAGTGTCTAGATTCTGAGTTTGCTATTTCACACAATTGCCCTTCCTGCAGAGGTCTGTAACTCTGGGGTTTGCAGGACATTCTTCATCAGTTACATTAAAGGGCTCTCAGCTTCTTCTTGAATATACAAGGGAAAAGTGAAGTATCGTTAACTCAGAAAAACTTGGGGAATTTTTGGGATTTTAGGGGACCTTCACATGGCCAGAAGCTGTCCCTCTCAAGATATTTTCAATTGTGGGTTGCTCAGAGGTTTGTGGGCCAGTTATGATGGAGAGAGTGGTATATACATCACTGCATTTCTGTGCCATCAGCTCTGTGTGGAAGGAGGAGAAGTTTAAGCTGCAGTCTTTAAATCAGACCTGTCATGCACACTTTGTTAATCCTAACATTATCCTGAGCTGAAGCCTCACATGAAATTTGGGTCAGTGCTGGGTCTTCCTTTTAAAAGTATGCTCAGCTATTATTTTTGAATGTGTTCTATCAAGTCCAAGTAGGTTTTAGTTTTTGTAGGTAATGATTAGAAGATCATTAAGGTTGGTTTTATTCCACTCTGATCTATTCAAAAACAAAATATATGGACTTCAATAAAGAGCATTTTATTAATGGCTCTCTGATGGTGTCTGTGCTGACAACTTTGGAGTTAAGGTTCTTGCAACAGTATTAAATTAGGTATTATTTCAAGATCTTTAGTGCTTAAAACTGAGCAGAGTGACTTAATGAAATCACAGAGTGCAACAAAAAGACATTAATGTTTTAGGCCATGTCTATTGAAGGTGTATAAATAAACAATTTGTGTACTTTGGTTTAACTGCTCATTTTCATTCTTGTACATATGAATAAAAATGGTTTTTAATGGTGCTAATATTTATGTGCAAATAGAAGAAATTGTAGCAAATTCTAGCAAATATGTTTAGGAATACTTATTTCAATTTTGCTGAGTTTTTGATTCTCTTCTAAGTTAAGTTATTAACGTACTGGATTTAAAAAATATTTTTCCATTTGCTAGTCAAAGTATTGAAAAACATTTTGACCCTTTTTATTCTTTCTTTTGTGAAATGAACTAGAAATTATAAAATTAATTTTAGCCAAATTTATGGGAGTTTTAAGATGGGGAAAAGTCTGAATATTAATTTCAAACAAATTCTGATGATACCAATACTGTAAAAAGTAATCACCAAGTTGGGGAATACTTTGTGAGGAGGGGATTTTTCTGTCTTCAGAAAGATTCATTAAAGTTTTTTATAGGCTGCTTCAAATGATGCATGTAGGGAATGTTTGTGGCTGGTTTTGGGTTGTGGTTTTGGGGTTTTATTTTAGGGGTTTGATTCTGAATCAACTTGTACAATTCAGCTGCTGGATGTGGCATTTTTAACACTGGAAATTGTAAGGGTTTTATTAGAAAACTGGGCCCGTGACCCTTGAAATTCATGCTAACTTATTTCATATCTTGAAATGTTTCCTAGAATTAGTTAGATAAAAATTCCTGCCTTTTTATCCAATGGAGCTTTGTCTTGCTTCTAATTTTTGTCATGGTTGAGTTTGGAGATCTATTTTGGGATGTATTTTGCAACATTGATGATTCTATGATTCCACCACAATAGTCATGTTGGATGCAATGTGGGTCTGTAATAATTTACAGAGAATTTATGGTGTGAGTTGCATGGTGTTCTATGAATACAACATTATTTCACATATAACCTCTTCTTTGTTGCATATATCTTTTTCCCTTTTAGATATGAGTTGTGGAAGGGGAAGTCTCTAAACATTAATTTTATAGAACTACCATTATCCTGTCAGCACATAGGATGCTGTGCAATTCAGGGTACTATATCACCACCTGTCCTCAACCTGAAGAGATTTCCATATTTTCACATGGAAAGCTACCATTCATATCATTCATCATGTATTAAAATGCTTTTTTTTTGCAAATAATTATTCCCTTTGTCAGGGAAGGAGGTTCAATTGAGTGTGGAAGGAGTGAGGCTGCTCTGTACTTGGATGAATTATGATACCTATAACTTATGGCATACAGCCTTATGATACATAAGGCTACCAACACATTTTTGGAAGCACAGACTATGTGGTTTATTAAGCAGATAGAATCTCCCACTGGGTTTCAGAAGTTCCTTTTCAAAACACTACATTTTCTGTGGTGACCCATTTACATTTTTGTAAATTAGGATTCATCTATGTCAAGATGTGTAAGTTCCTTTGACTTTGTTTAGACAAAAAAAACAACTCTGTCATCTAATTTAGATGACATAAAATCCTTGCTGTGGAAATGTGCATGTGCTTTTTTTCATCCCCTGATTTTGCTGTAGGTTCACTTTCTAGTGAATTTCTATTATAAATTTTGATATTTGAAAGAACTTTTAATCATTTAAAATACTACTACCTTCCAGAAGTGAATTTATCTAGAGCTGGTTTCAAATAAAAAAAGGATGTAATGCACTTCTCTAAACCAAGTGTACTCTTAATGAGTGGGCTGGTTTTAGGTAAGGCTGTTTACTGACAGAGTATTTTTTGAAAGTGGAGTTTGTTCAGTGACATTGAAACACAGGCCTATTTAAAATCTGCTGTTCCCATTCCTGGTGTCAATTTGCACATATCCTGAGAAATGATGCTGACTTGAAATCTCTGCACCCCACAGTATTTTGTGTCACTTGCTGAGAAAGTAAATGGTGACTCAGCAAGCACTGACATCTCAGCAGAGCACTGCTGGGAGCAACAAACCATGTGGGAGTGAAAAATTATCCTGAGCATCATTAGTGGGGAAAAAAAGTAAAATATGAAAGGGGAAATTCTGTTACTGGAGTTTGTGCCATAACTTTTCTGTCAACTGATTGTGGCTCCTTTGTTTAATAAGCTGCAGTGTTGTGGCTGGAGTTGGGATATCTCTCAGAAAATGTGTCTGGTGGGATACAGTGGAGATGGGTTGGCTTTGAGCATCAGGGAATGCCACAGAGAGAGATCTGCAGGAGAACATAGCCTTCTGTTAGATAAGCAAATATTATAGAGGACACAGAAATTTTCAGGAGCACAAGCTTTCTTGAGTTCCTGGAGCAACCATGGGCCAAGAAAAGTGCCTGTTTCCATCTTACATCAGCTTGTAAATAACAGATCCTGTCTTTCCCAGAAAACATTATCTGGCTGAATTTCCAGATGAGAAGATGCAACATAAAAGGAAGAAAGAATCTGTAAGTAATTTCTAGAAATAGAAATATGGTGGCCGAATTTCTGACCTAACCAGCTTTGCCAACAATATTGCTCCTAATAGATCTTTTTATTTGCATAAAAAGCATTACTGAAACAGTTCCCAAAAAAAGGGTCACTTTCAGGTTCAGAAAGAAGTCTAATTTTTTTCTAAGTAGTGAAAATATTTAAATGTGTTTGGGGCTTACTCTGAGCCTTAAAATCTCTCTGCATCCTCAGAATATTAATTCTGAAAGAAGCAAAATGATTGCTTAAAAACATATACCTAATATCTTTATTCACACCTTGTGATTCATAAGAATCAGAATTTAATTACTTAGCTCAGGCAGCTGTGACTATCAACTTTCCTGAGCCTACTTATCAGTCTGAAAGTAGGGTGCTCATAACTTACTTGGTTTTAAGTAACATCTCTGCAAGGGCTTGATCATGCTTATTGAAAAGGATTACTATGTCTTGCAGATTGCAGTTGTGCTTTAGAAAAAGTTAAAATTGACATTGTAGAGAAGGAAAAGGGTTTATCTTTATGTGGCAATTAAGCACAGTGACACATACTCAGGTGAGGAAAACCAGTCTTGCTGTAAAATGGTTTTGAGAGCAAAATCATATGTGGTTAATGGGGAAGTGACTATGAATATAGTGTCACTGATAGAAAAATGAAGTGTTCTTCATATAAACCTGTCTCTATTACAGGAGAGAGGAACTGTGTGAAATCTATTTACCTTCTCTTGTAGGTATAAAGTGCTGCATAGTAAAATAGCCCCACAGAAATACCTGTTTCCAGTGATTCCTGCTTCCTTTAAAGCAGAAACTGATTTACATTGTAGGAGAAATGACACATTTCTCTTGTAGCTTCTTCTGAAGCCAGCAGTGAATTTATTTGATAAATAACTAAATAAAGCCCCTTTCAGTTTCTCATCTCAGAAGACAGAGAGGTTGTGCAAAGGTCAGAGACTGTTTAAAAGTGGCTGATCAGGAGGTTATTTGTTTTAGCATTTGTGTACTTAAGAATTTAATTCTTGCCATGCAGGTTTAATTGTTTTAATCCATGAAGAAATTCTTTCTCAAATAAAAAAGAAATAGATTTGGACATTTTTTTCTTTGTAGATAGCTTTGGAAATATTTATATTTGGATAGTTGGGAGTGTTTATATTTGGATAGTTGGGAAGATTTATTTTCCCAGGATCTTGTGGAGATTCTTCTGAGAAAATTCCTTGCTCCCCTCAAGTGTGGATTGCTAGAAATGCAGATGAAGCACGTGGGAGCACTGGACACAGCTGTAATTCTCATGAGAGTACTGTGGTTCCATGGGTTGGAAGAGCCATTATCTATGGAAGTGCAGCTATAATCCTGCTAAAATACACTTTCATGAATGGATAGGTCTATGAAGGCAAAGAAAATAGGGCTCATAGGAACCCCCAAACATTTATGTACTCTCATCTGTCTAAAATATATTTATGCCTTTGACCACAGTAAATTTGATGAGCAATTTTGCTTCTAGCTCCCCAAAAGAGAATTCCCATCCATGAGGTAATATTACCACCAAACCACAGCCTCAACTATTTTTTAAATGTTATCACAAACTGTCAGAAGAACAAAAGAGAAATCCTTATTGATTAATACTATTTTCTTTGCTTCTGTGGATATTTATGTGAGGGTCCTTCAACTTCTAGAGGAAAGTTTGGTGTGTGCAGAAATTTCCCTTAATTAAAAAAAAAAAAAAAAAAGGAATTGCTAGCTGATAGGACTCTTTACCCATGGAATTGCTTCAAGGCAGTCAGGAATAATAGAATAGGAAATACAGTAGTCTCTCAGTACATGACCAAGTGTTTTTCTAATACCATGAAGTTTTTTGATGAACAAAGAATTAATGAGAAAAAAGTTATGCAAAGGAAAACACAGGTAAATTAGTTGTTCACTGTGTAACTGAACAGAGGGAAGCAGAACTGATTCCCAGATGAATCCAGGGAACTCTGCTCCATACACACAAGTCAGGCCTTTTCTGGAAAGCTGTCAGGAATTGGATCATTTGTGTTTAAGAAAGATGAATGGGACTTGAGCAGATGATATGATTTGGGGAATGGAGAGCTTATTGTATGACAATGTATTGGAAAAGCTTGGCTTATTATCCTAACAAAATGAAGTATGAGAGGGCATGTGATTCCTTTCTTATTAATACATCAGGAGAGCAGTATGAGGAACAGAAAATAATTACTTAGCTAAAAGACCATGTTGGTGGAAGAGCAAATGAGTATAAACTCGCCGTGAATAATGATGGGCTGTAAATTAGAACATGACTCTGAACTATTACTGCAATCATTTTTTTGAATGACCTTCCAGTCAGAGGGAGGGAGAGGAAATTTGAATAATTTCAAGGTGCAGTTAAAAAGTGTGTGTGTGTGTCGAGGGGGGGGGGGTATTATGTTGTATCTGTAACAGTAAAATGCTAAAACAAATGATCTGAAAGTTTTTTACAGCTCTGTGTTGCTAATAGTTTTTTATTATTGAAAATACCAGGCTCTTGGTTAGTTTTCATACTCCTCTGATGGATTTTGAGTGGAGTGGGTTTAGTCAGGAAATGTATTCTCCAGCCATATTCTTTCATCTGCAGCTTTCCCTACTGCTCTCCATGTCTCACAGATGTCCCATTGCTGAAGGGTGGCTCTGCCTGTAGACCTGGCACAGGCTGCAGGGAATCAGTGTGAGTCCTTTTAAGTCTCCACAAGAGCTCTTCCTGCTGATGCTACTGCTGCAGCTGCCTCTAGCAGTAGCTGCAGGGAAAATCCCCTGCTGGAATTCCCTGTGGGAGACACCCAGTGGGAAATGAAGAAGGTTGAGACTGACAGGCTGAGCTTAATTGCTCTAAAATGTTCACTTTAGAATCTAAAAATTTATGTTAAAAAGTTGCCATAAAATGTGCAGCGGGGGATAACCTCTTCAGTTTTTTGGGGGGTGATCCTAAAACAATTTTTTACTTCTATGAGAGCTGATACATGGTTAGTTCAGTGCCTCACATAAAAATAACTCCTTCCAAATATTGATCTTGATGCACTCAGGTGTTGGCACAGGGGTAATACCAGCTTCTCAAGGGAACTTTGGAGGTTTGTGTACTGGGCATGTGACTGCTCCAACAAGTTAAATTCTGAGTTCTTCATTTCAGCAACTCCCATGAGTCAAAAGACAGAGATATTTTGTGGAGAGTTTTCTTCTGAACTTAAGGCAGCAAGACCTTTTTTTCATGTTTAATACGTGAGTAGCCTTTTTTCACTTGAGTAGATGCTTCAATCTGTTGAGGAACTGGGAGTATTGGAAATACCTCTACAAAATGCTAATGTAAATCATGTTTCTTGTAACTGATTCATCAGTGGAAATGGCATCATGTTTAATTTATAGTAAGGTTTCTTAATGCAACTTTATGGTAATAGAAGCAAATTATGAAATGTAGACTTTAGCATATTCAAAAAAGTCTGTTTATTCGATAAAGCAATAAAACAGGATTTCAGTTTATTTTGTCAGATATTCAGAGTCAAAGTTCAAATTTTTTCTGAAATTTTGAGGCAGAAGATCATGTTCTGGAGATTTTATGATGCCGTTGGGCTCTTTGATTAGTCCAGTAATACTTGTCTTAATTCATGTTGTCTGCCATGCACTAAAGCGAGACTGAGTTGACCTGGGTGTTCACTAGACAGCTTTATGTGCTTTTTACCACTTTTGGCTTGTATCCTCTCAAGTTTCCCCTGAAATAACTGGTTAGAGTACTAGTTCTTTCCTTGACTTTTCTAGCATGGTTTTTTGTACAGATTCTCTGCTATTCATATGGGAATGAGATTTTTTTTTTTTTTTTTTCTCTTCCTACCCAGCTGCCTCAGGCACTGTAAGCAATGCTGAAATCTTGCATTCTAGGAAGTCATTTTTCCCTGCAAGTCCTGCTTGAACACTTGGGTTAGTCTGCTGCTTCAGGGGAGCAAGATGCTCAGACAGACTGGCTGAGAGGTTGCCAGATAGGTTTTGCTGAAGGAGTGTGCACAGCTGGGTGTGTGGGGAGTAGGGTGGAAAAGCTTGATAAAACTCCCCTACACATATATTCCTGTGTCCTATTATCTTCATCATTCTGGAGTGAGTATTCTTTAGGATATAAATTGTCAGAACATCTGGATTTCTTTGGCTTCTGTTAACTGCTGCCTTTTTTAGATTGTGGAGTCTGTCTCAGGGATTTTTGGGTAGTGGCACTGCAATAACCAGCCTGAGGTATTTGGATTTGAGAAAGTAACAATTCCCCATTGACTGGCCCATGTAAATGAAGAGCCAAAAGAGTTTAGGAGTGCTCCATCTGTAGTTTGCTGACAGAAGCCAGAATTTGCCTTCTGTGAATTTTGTTTCACAGTGGAAGAAAGCAGGGAAGAAGAGTCATCACAAGTACTTTGAAGGGGATTTTTACGCAAATTTTGCAGATTTTTTCTTAGTATAAAACAGACTTTTAAGGGGTAATTTCTGGAAATTATGATGGGGAGGATGCAGGACCTACTGGCTGATTGTAACAGCTGCAGACTTAAATGTGTTTTCATATTATATTTTATTAAAATTCTAACTGACCAAATGCCTAGATTTTCAGAACCTCTTAAGACGTTAGAAGGCTACTTCACATCATTCAGCTTTGTTCAAAAAAGTCCTGAAAGGTGAAGGAAGAAGCCTGTATCTCATTAGCTTGCTATCAGTGGTCACTGATTGCAAAACTTCAACCACTTAAAGAAACCCAACAGATTGACTGATAAACAGCAACGTGCTGCTGTGTGTGTCAGCATCACTGTGGGGTACTGGGCTGGGTGAGTGTGTCCCTTCCCTGCCATGGTTGCACATTTTGCAGCTGTGTTTGAGCCCCTTCAATGCCTGAACCATTGCCTGTAGGTGTTCCTTCATGGGTGCAAAGGTTGTGTTTTACTGGGAGCTGTTCAGGAGGGGAGTGATGGTGAGCTCATCATGCAACACAAGATGATTTAACTGGGTGCAGCAGTGCACAGTTTTTTCCCCTCCTCAGTGTTCTGCACTGAAAGAGTACCCCAAGTGTCAATAAAGAGCAAATCAATTATGAGTAACAGAACATCTCTTTTTCATGATGCTGAGACTCAAATGTTAATTATCTCTAATTTATAGAGGCCATTTTTCTTTGTCAGTTTTAATCTGTTGCATAACCTCACATTTGACAGATCTTTCCCTGTAGAAAAAAAAAAAGGTGTTTCATACTGGTTTAAAAAAATGAATCCAGTGCTCATGCTGTGTGCTATGTTAAGAAAGTAAATAAACTCTCCCTCCCTCCCTCCCAAAGCACTCCTAATGTTTAGATCTTTTGTGTCACTAGAAGTTCCAGCTTCTATATGGATGCTGCAGTTGGTATGGTTTTTGTGGTATGCTCAGTAGAGAGTTCCTAAGTAATCTGTTCTTTTTGAACTGAGACGTTTTTTTAAGGCAATTCTGATCATATGACTAAGCTGTAAAAACAGAGAAACAAAATTGTATTTGTGATCAAATACTCAAGACTCTTGTGTGTTTCTGCTCATTATTCATACAGCAAGTTTCATACCTACATCAAGTGTTAAATTCTCTTAACCTCAGTCTTCGCTTGGGGGAATCTCGTGATGCCTCTCTTGTGCCATGTGTTCTCCAAAAAGCACATAAAGATGCAGCCTACACAGAGAAAGATACTGAGCTGTAGAGATGTCTGACAGAAATGCAGTTTATGCAGATTCTTAGAGACTGAGAAATATGTGTTTTCTATTATCTTCACATTACATCTTGAGAAGTGTGCCCGGAGGTAGCACACAGTGTCAGTGCTGCACAAATGAATGGTTTTGACTCCATGCTCTGCAAAAGAGTCACATTTAAGCACTGGCTATGGAAAGGATGCAGATAGTTCTGCCCTTCTGTTTGACCTTTTCAGATAAGTAAGTACATTAAATAGTCAGTTGCTATACAGCAAATAATAGAGGCATACATATTTTCCCTACTATCTGTAGTAGGGAATATCTATTTTATAAGCTTAAATTTAATTAATATATAATAAAAATAATATAGTTATTATAAAACATTGCAGTTATTTGTTATAGCTTATATTCTCTTTGTTTCTATCTTTAATTCAGTTTTAACATTTATCAGTTTCTTTGCCTAACAGCTTTTCCATTGGAGCTGTAAACCCTGCAATACCATATGCATGCCCACTGGGAAAAGATTTTTGTTTTAGGTGGACTGTTGGAAATAATTGTGCAGTAAATGTTAGAAAATTACTGTATTGGTATTGTCCTCCATTCAATAAGCACTTATCCAACAAAGTATTGATGGAAGTGTTTTACTTTGCTGACTGCAATATGTTGATTGAACTATTTAGTAAATTTTTAATCTATATGATGAAAATAAATAGCTGGTGAATGTAAAATATCTTCTTTTAAAAAACAATTTGCTGCATATACTGGAATGTGTTCTATCCTTTAAAAGCTGATTGATGTTGCAGAACCCCATAACAATTTCGGCTCACCCAGCACAAGCACGTGAAGCTGCAATTTGACTGAAAAATTCCAAGAACTAGTAACTCCTGGGCTCTGCTGGGTGGTGGTGCCAGCTGGCAGGCAGGCAGTGGTGGGGATGGGGCTGTGCTAGCAGAGTTCAGTGCTCTTTTACCTTTGGGGGCAGAAAGGTGCAGATGGCCCCTGTCCCAGAGCACCTCCAGGTTAATGTGTGTGCACTGTTCCCACACTGCAGTTTTACTAAAGCTGGGAATGCTTTCCTGGAAGGTGCTTTTTGGAAGTCAATTTTTCAGTGACTGCTTTCAGTAATCTCTTTTATCTTGCCTTGCCTAGCCTTGCTGATGTGTGCACTTAGTTATTGTGAGATGCCAGGAGTGTATAGCAGTGATGACAGAGTGCATTTGAGCAGCTAGCAGCACTGGGTATTGGGAAATCACTGGAAGACTCTGTTGGTTTGATGGAATAAATCCATAGTAACCAAGGAAAGGATCTAGCATTATTTGTTTGCAAAGCTGAGTGCATTGTGAACATGGCCTTTGATCATCAACTGAAATGCAAAGGCTTTAATTAAGGAAGGCACAAAAGATTCAGTAATGATAGTGAATAAATCTTGTGTACTTTGACAGAAGTACAGAAGCATGTGTGAATGTGGCTCAGAGTGCTGCAAATGATTGAAAGAAATGTTCCTTTTAATCACACAAAACTGCCTTCTACTAAAGGACAGTTCATAAAAGCTGAATTTAGCATTTATGCCTAGAGAAATTTAACAGATATATCTGTGACAAATGCATTACTCATTGCATAATGTTCTATATGAGATTCAAAGAAAAGTAAGCATGAATGTGCAATGGTGTTCTTCCTGGTACAATAAGCTGTGGTGTAAAAAGGCACCTGTATTATTCTATAAACCAAATCACAGGAATGAGTACACATCACAAACATTTTGCATTTAGCCTAGGTCACAAGCTGTCATTTTTGCATGCTTCTGTGATCTCTTTCTGTCTGGGGAGGTCAAGCTGTAGTGTGTGCTATTCCATGGAAACAGGTCTTACCCCAGTTGTAAATAAACTCCCCACTCAGAGGTTTGCATTTTGTGCAGGAAAACCTAGAGCAAATAATGAGAGAACTGAAATTCTAACAGACTAGTGGATGTTTGGGATTAAAATCTGACTTTCTGTTTGCATTTATTTTTTTTGTAGTTGTTCTAGATGGGGCCAGTAGGGAAAAGTTGATTTATGACAAGGTTTTAAAAAGTGTGGCTGTTTGTTTAATCATAAAAGGCACTGGGAGGATATTTGACCTTTCAAATCCTCTGTATTTATCTCCATTTTTGCTTTTCCATTTTGTGGATTGGAACTAGAGCTGACTTGTTTCTTATGTTTTAGAAACATTTATGAGCTGACTTTGTGTTTATAATGAAGCTTGTGTGAACATCCCATAATGATACCCCAATAATTGCAGCATTCACAGGGTTTGTTCAGGAGCTCAACCAACAGACATCCTGAAAGGCTGTACCACCCATGTATTTATTCACATGCATGTATGTGGCTTGTCTTTTAATAAACATCAAATAATAAAGCTTTTTCTAAAACTACATCTATTTGCACACACCTGGATCAAGATATTTAATTTAATTACAATTAAAATATATTTGGGGAGAAGAGAGGTGCAGTGTAATGTCAGTCCCACCAAAGACAGAGTTACATTTGGCTGTCTAACTACTGGTTATAAAGGGGTTAAAAATTAAAACCAAATGAAAATAAACAAACATGGCTGAACCAAGAAGTATTGCAAAATTCAACAGAAATTGTTCCTGTATTTTAAATCCATTTGAAATTCAGGAATATGCTTTTATTATATGGAAGGCTGTAGATTAATCAGGTGTTGACATTGCTTTCCACATTTAGGTCAGAAAAGCAGAAATGTGTTCTCCTGAACTGAGATTTCATCCAGCAAAAGAAGGAATTAATGTTCTATTATTCTAAATAAATGTTGAATTCCCTTGATTTTAGTAAACTTCCACTTGAACTTTCTCTTGCTGTGAAGCACAACTTAGTATCATACAAAAGCAAGTACACTTTTTAAAATACTTGCTGGGTTACAAATACATAAGTAAATTATGAAGAGGAAGGTTAATTTTTACATTATAAATTTATTTTTCTTAAATAAATAGACATAATAATAATTAGAAAATATAAATACCTCACTTCTTGTTGGGCCAGATGTCACTTCTTTGAGGCTGGCACACAGAACAGCTTTTTAGCATCTTAAAATGACACAGCATTTTTGGCCTGGTGTTGATATTCCATCTGTCTTTTAAGAAACAGATCTGCTCTAAGTTATTTCCTCAGCTTCAAAATGGAAAGATGGGTATCACCAACAAGAAAATGTCAATTTCATTTTCATTTGTGACTTGAAGCATGTAAATGTAAATTTTTAGGTATAAATGAAGTTATTGAACATTTTATACTAGTTTTCTGTAGAGCACCAAATGCTTTGTAGCTGCTTATGTATTAGAGCAGAAAATCTAAATATAAAATTGCATCCAAATGAGGACTCCCACAGATTTCTAAAGTATGCTGTCCCTCATTAAATTAATTATAGCATTTTTTTCTATCTTCAGGCTTTTGTGGAAAAAAACAATGTTCTCACTGTAGGGAATCAAGGGGTAGGATCTGACTGAGAAAAGCTATGGTTCTGCTTTGTCAAGTCTTTGTGGTAGACTTGATATTGGTTCTTTATAACAACATGTATTTAGAATAACAAGCAGACAATTAAATTATCTTTGCTTTAAATGAGTGTTTCCTTTTGTGCACTAAGTTGCAGCTAGAATAGAAGAATTGAGGGTCACATTTGAGGACATGGAAAAAAAAAGAGTCTTTTGCAGAGGGATTTACAAAATGAGTATGAGTTGTACTTGGAAATCAAGCCACAGGTTTGTCCTTAGGGAATGAATCTCTGTTACTTGGGCTAGGTAATCAGACAGATGTGCATGCTCAGTGCATTCTCCTTTGTGTGCTGCTTTTAACAGCAAGTTATTCCAAAGGGTTGGTTTTGGCCCAGGCAGGCCATCAGGGCTGTCACAGAGGTTCTCTTATACATTTTCTGTCTAATTTTTGCTGTTTAATTTGTTGTGTGTTCTCAACTACCACTCAGAAATAAAATTATGAAGACACCAAAGACACACCCACACACCAACCTGTACTTATTTTGGGAAATACAGAAGAGGAAGTCACATTATGCCATAGTTGCTCTTGTGAAATGAAAGCAGTTGAGTGCAGTGGCATCTCCACCTTTTAGAGAAAACACAGGAATAACTAGAGGTCCCATGTAGGGGAGAATATAGAGGCTTTCCTTCTCTGAATGCCTACAAATATCTCTCATCTCAGAGGTGCTCAGCAAGTGGCTGAAGGAGGCAGGGCCATACACTGGGACTGGGGATCAGGATTTCTGCTGCAGATCAGCTGGCAAAGGCACATATTTACTTGGAGAAATTACTTTTCAATGTGCTATGCTCTTTCTCTTGAGGCTGAAAATTTTGTTTCCAGATAACACCTCTAGATGAAGTATTCTTTCACTCAAGTTACAGCCAAAAAATTTCCTTTTAGGAAAGGAACTACTGGACACAGTTTTTCTCCCTTTAGAGACTCAGGAAAGTTCAGAATGATAAAAGGGCAATGATAAGAGACTTTCTTCACAGAAATCAGCAAATATTGTGCTTAAATTACTAGTTGTTATAAATTGTATAAACATATATAGCTCCATTTAAATTTATCTCCAAAATTTCAAAAGTATGAAAAGGCACAAGCACTTCCTTCATCCTATTTAGAAAGTAACAACAAAAAATGTAATGATTTCTTGCCTTTTTTCCCCTCTCTTCTCTCAGGTCCGCACCAGTGTCCTACCTGATCACAAGGAGCCAAGAGCAGATGTTGGGGTAAGCAATTATTTTCATTGATTTATTTTTTTTTTCTTCTTTTCATCAGCAGGCACAGACACTCACTGCTTAACAAGCAAGCTTTTTTAACAGCAAAATTTTTTGGTTAAATGAATAAAATAATCAAGGCTGGAGTTGATAGTCTCATGGATTGATGTAATCCCATTCCCATCTTTTTTGAAAATCTTTTACAATTGAAGCTATCCTGAGACAAACACAATGCTGTAAACTTTCTAATGTCATACAAGCAATCTGGATGAGATTGAGAGTCTGGAATGGCATTGCCTCAAGGACCCTGGGCTGTCACTTTGTGGTTTTTGTGTGCAGGGTATTTCTGCAGCAGGAGTTGCCTTTGGTTGGTGTTTTCAGAAATTAAACTGGCAGCATACAGAGGACTCATTTTTATGTTTGACACAGACATTGGGAAGTAATTTTTGGGTCTGGATGGGCTAAAGCCTCCCAGACAATATGAAAACCTGGTGGTGGTGGAAAAGGTTGGTCGTGATAGAGCTGAAAAAAAGAACAAAGACCACCTGGTGCAGGTGTCAGCAAACATGTAAGATAACTGGGGGTTTCAATTTTTAGCCTCAAGTGTTGACTTTTCTGCTTTACCAAGGCTTCCTTGGCATAGTTTTCAGGACTTCAGCTTGTATTTGAAAAATCTGCAGCTTGGCAGCAAGTTCGATCTTAGTGAAATAATCAATGTGTTTTAACTTTTCATATAGCTATTATAGAGACTTTTCACTTTGGCTAGCTGAGATTATCCATCAAACCACTCAAGGCACATATCTTAAGATTTATTGTTGTGCTACAGCACTAGCAAAATTCCAAAGGAACTTTACTCTGCAATTAGCATTACAGCAGCAATTCTGTTTTATGCCTACTTTTCAAGCCTTTCCAAGTCTTGTGGGCAAATTTAGATTGGTTTGTAGACTGCCAGTTCAGGCCCCAGGGTGGCCTATTGGTATCTAAATCAGTATGGAAAAACTATTCTCCAATTTGATATTAGACCCCCTTCACATTAGCATAATTCCCTTTATTTGGATCATGGGATTATTTTAAATTGTATTTGATTTTGCACATAGCTCTGTGTTGTCAAGCAAGGATTTTCATTTTCTAAATAAGTATAAAAATATCAAACCGAGAAATAACTAGAATGTTTTAAGTTGATAAAATCATTCACTTTTAATTCCATGACACTGCAGAAGTAGATCTGACACTTGGACATGTTTATTGGGTGCAATGATCAAAGTTCTTTGGCTTTATGAGAGAGCAGTGTAGTTTTCTCTTGAAAATGTGAGGATGCTGACTTAGGATTCTTACATATATTTACAGTTCTATTTTACTGCAGAAAGAAGCTCCAGGTGACCAAACCTGATATCAGTTTCATTCCAAATACCCCTCTTCCCCTTTTTTAAATGGTCAGGTTTCAAATACAAGCACTCAAAAGTCATGAAATGCCAGAATAAAGGCTGCCATAGAGACACAGGGCTGTGCAATGAAGGATATGCTCTTGGAAGAAGTAATCTGGGCTAAATGTGTGCCCACAGAGTTTTAGTGCAGAATCACTGTCATGTTGACTGATCTAAAGGAAGACAGACCCATCTGTGTGTTCACTCCAGCAAGGCTGTGCATCACCATGTGTAGCACCTGGATGTCTTTTTTGTAGAAGTACCTTTCATTTCAGCACTGCAAACTAACCATGATCTTTGCTTGTGTGGCTGTGTTATTTTTCTCTCTATATATATATCCTACAGGCCTTTTTTTATTGCTTTCTTCCTGTTCATCACTTCCCAGATCCAGGCTGTTTTTCCAGCCTTCTCTAGATTCCCAACTTGTGTGTTTTTTTTCTTTTGCTGCCTACATGCTGCTTAGTAAATGTAAGCCTGTGCCATTGATGGGAACAGACCATACCTCATGACTCAGTTTACCAAACTGCAGACTAGTGGTGGTGCTTACCTAATTTCAGTTTTGTTATTTGAACTGTATGTTATATATGGAAGAAAACTTATCTTAGTGTAGGGCTTTATTGTTTGCATCCAAACACTCAACATCCTGCTGGCTTTCCTGAAAGAAAGCAGGCTGAAGGATATTTATTTATTTATTTATTTATTTTTTTTTTTTTTTTTTTTTTAGCAGAGGGAGTTGCTTTTCTCAGCAGCAACAAATTCTTTTCTGTTTTTCCCTAAAGGGAAAGTTGCTCTCTGTAGGCAGCCTCTGTTGACTCAGACTGACTTGATTCTTTAATTTGTATATCCAAAAGTGTATATAATTTGGCCTGGAATTTTAATTTGCCATTCCAACAGTACACTTAGTGTTATGTAATAAAAACAAACCTTGTGTCCTTCTTATTGTTTTATTGCAAAAAATTAAACATAGTGTCACGATCTCATTATAGTTTATTTAGAGCAAGTGATATTGTGTTGTATATTTGAAAGATAAATGAGTAGAAGATGGCTGTGAGTTTCCCATTGTTCCCAAGGCAAGGATACTGCTGCTGTAGTTGACAAAATGGGTTTTCAGCAATATGGAGCAGGATATAAGCAGAGGTTAAAAAATAACCAAAGTGTAAAAGCAGATTTAATCCTTCTTCCTCTTGGTATCTTTTTTTTTTTTTTAATGTGTAAAGGGTGATTTTTATGGAATATATAGTGGAGTAGCTTAATTTAACTTTAGGCATTTTAGTTACATTACCACATTTCTCTACACTTTTAATGCAGTGAATGAGTTCACATTACAATGGAAATAGAGGAAAAAAGTACTTAAAACTTTACCAAGAACTAGAGAAATATAGCATTTCTATTAATAAACTTTTGCTGAACTCAATTTAGAAATACCTTCCTAGCAAATACATTCATATTTGGAATACATGGAAGGTAGTACAACAGCTTGAGGAAAAATCATAACAAGAAAAACTTTGGTAAAACACTGGAAACTTAGCTCTTCTTGTAACCCATAAATTAGAAAAATAGAAAGAAATAGATGCAAAATGCAAGTACTTGTACTGAATGGAAATTTTCCTGTGGCTGTGCATGTTGCAACCTGTTATTTTGTCAGGTTAGATTGTTCTTAATGGAAAGCAGAAAGGTTTCTGCCCATGAAACCAAGTTTTAAACAATTTACTGATAATCATGCTGCAGATGCACAAAAAAATTTCTAGGGGGTACGGTGTCAAACTGTTATATTGAAATGCAGTATTTTTCTAGGTACCAAAGAGATTTTCAAGTGTGAGACCTAAAGAAATAAGAAAAATGAATTAATATGTTATATTTTCTTTCTGCTTTGTTTTGCAGCGAAGTTTCCTGGGCTGTGCAACTTTTAGAGTAGGAGATTTGGTCAAGTCAAAGGAGCAGCAGTTGACCCTTACCCTCAGGTAAGTGTTTCCCTCTGTTGTAAATCATGGTGAGTTAATAACCCTTGGCATTTTTCATCCAAGGAAAGGCAACAAAGATGGGCAAGGGTCAGGTGAGGAGCAGCTGAGGGATCTGGGAGTTATCAAGAGGCTGCCCAGGGAAGCAGGGGGGGTCACCATCCCTGGGGGTATTTGTAAGACATGTAGATGTGGCCCTGAGGAATATAGTTTGATGGTGGACTTGGCAGTGCTGGATTTATGGTGGGACTCAATGCTCTTGAAGGTCTTTTCCAGCCTATACAATTCCATGATTGCTGCTTGACTGTTGTAAGCTCCATGTTCCATCAGGTGTATTGAATGTCATCTTGAAGTGCTTCTAATTCTGCCATGCACAAATTCAAAATGAAACACCAAAATTAAATGTCAACCCTATAACCTGGAGCTTCCCAAGTGCCAGATTAGGAAAGTTAATTTTATAGCATCATAACCCATGGAAGAATTGTAGGGAACTTGGCATAGGGAATATTCATTCAAAGTATCCTTTAGAAAGGAGCATAAAATTCCCAGTTTTGTTTGGTGTGTGTGGTTTAAAGAATTAGCAGTGTACAGGTTGGTTTGTTTACTAGGCATGTTTCAAGAAAGTGGGCCTAGTTATTGAAGGTGTCTCCCATGTGAAGATGCTTGTGGTCTCCTAAACTCATTGCTACATGCAGATATACTGAAATGACATACAACTGTAATCAGTGACAGGTACAGAGCTGCAGAAGGGTCAGGGACAATGTTCAAAACCTAGGGCTGGGCTGAACAGATACATCTTAAAGCTCTGCACTAAAGGAAAAAAAAAAACCAGTTATCACCCCTGATACTGTCTTGCATGGCTTAAGATAAATGAATATATGAATCAAAACCTTTTGAAGGTTAGGGACAACCTTTTAGGTGGTGATTTTCAAAATAAATTCATAGGACTTTATATAGTGCAGGGATTTTGTTGAGCTGATTTCTGCAAGTGCAATGGAGGCTTATTTGGGATTACTGGCAAGGTACAGTTAAGCTTCATGGAGCAGCTGCTCAAACTCCATGAGTCTATTCAGGAAATATTTTGGGAGGAAAGAAACTGTGACTAGGAGACAGTCACAACCTTAATTTGGTTTAAGGAGCAAAGTATGACCCATTCAGAGATTTTTTTATTTATTTTAGAAATAGAAGCTTCTTGAAGTATTTTGGCACCTGCCTTCCTATTTCAACAATATCAATTGTATATGAGTGTGTAGTTTACAGGGCAGAGTTAACAAAATACTTTGATTTTAATTTCTCTCAAACAGAAAATGCCACACCTAATGAGAAGATAACTTTGTCTAAGAAAAAATTCTGATTAGATAAAATATGAACTGACTGTTCCCTATGGGAATTGTTGGCTAGGTAAATGAATTCCAGCTTAGAGATTGTAAGAATCTATTCTTACAGGAATTCAAGTTCTCTTTAATTCTTTGGGATAAACTTTGCTTCCCTAACTGACATGTTGACAATTTGATCTGAAAGATTGCCTCCGACAGGTGGCACAGTAATTGACAGAATGGAAAACTTCAGGACAGCTTCAGAGTATTCAGTATCTCAGCCACACAATTTGTAATCAAAAAGTTTAGGTGGAAAACTCATAAGAAATAGATTAACAAATCTACTTTTAATTAATATTTTTAATCGTGGTTGCCCTCTTTGTTTAGCTAATGCTAGAAGGCAAATATGCCAATTAAATTAATTTGCATATACATTAAATGGTAGGGTTTAGTCAGGTTTTTTTTAAGAAACAAGATCCTAACCTTTCAAAAGTGGGATTGTTTTCTGATTATGACTATTCAGCAGCAGAAAGTCAGTAGAAATTATCCACATTTCTTCCATGGCAATTTAACAGACCAGTCTGCTAATTTAAGCTTGCTTTCCTCTAATCACCCTGAGGTATTAGTACCTCTCAGGAGGATAGAGGATATACCAAGGGACTTGTCAGAGCATGAAATTCTGTTTAATTCTTGTTGATATTCTTTGGATAGTTTATCAGAGAGTGCCTGTGATTGAGAAACTCCTTTGCCAGATTTAGAGATTTAGGGACCTGGAAATAGGTCTGTGGTATGCCCTGTATAGATTGGTGTAATAATAGAATCTGGTTAATTTTTAACTGTTATCTTTTTGTTTTCCTTTTTTTTTTTTTTTTAAAGTTATTATTAATTTCCATTGTCCTTCTGAGGTGTAATGTAACAATATAAAAGTGTTTTCAATGAAGATTCTTGTATTTTTCTGCTATTTTGTGGAGAGCTGGCATGTGTCTACAATTTCTTACTGTTGACACACCATGCTCTATTTTTCCATTTTCCTGCCATTGTACTTTTATAGTGATTAGGGACACAAGTACAAAACCTCTGCAAAATAAATTTTTATTTTGATTGTCCTTTCTTCTCCATAAAGGTTCCCTAAACTGGTGGCTGAGTGTTTCTGATAGATCTGTAGCTAATCATCAAAACACAAAGAGTTCAATTAGGTTAGAATTACTTCAGTGAACACCACAAATATTGGCAGAGGAATTTAGTTATTAGAGTTTTGGGATTGAAGTTTCCAATATGGAATTTATGAAAAGAGAGGTGCTTTCTATAGACTTGCCTGTTTCATTTTGCAATAATAATGCAATGACACTTGCTTCCAACTTTCTCATACAGTTGTGATGATAAATGGCATAAAATGGGCTGTTGAATGAAAAAAAAAAAGTATTTTTCAGTAGGTGAATACTTCTTAAGATTGACTATATGATATAGGTTGTCCAATTAAAAAATAAAATCATACATATTTTTTCTTTCTAAATGAAATCTAGGTATACTGGCTGCTAATATAGTCATCAAAGCTGATCTTGTTTGTTTTAGTTGATTTATTTTTTAAGTTTGGTTTAGAGGAGCTTTTGCCATGCCATTTTGTTAAAAGCAGCATAATATCTTGATATTTTGTTTGATTTTTTAATTTTTTCTTAGTTGAGCTCTGTGGCTTTTTGCAGAGTTAGCAATCAGTACTTCCATTAGCCTCTTTCCCTGTGGTGATAGTTTGCCTATTTCCAAGAAAGGCCTCTTTAGCTTGGGCAATTTTGATATGATTTCCACTTAGTTGCATGTAAGAAGAAGGAAAAAGATAATATTTAGTGATATTAATACTTAGTGATACATAAAAGATAATATAAAGTGATATTCTGCTCTCTGTTCTCTGCAAAAATAAGGTGCATCTGTCTGACATGCTTCTGTCAAGAGACTGACAGAAGTGTAATTAGGGTTCATCAGTGTGAAACTGGGTGGTGCCAATGCCACTCAGATTCTCTGGCCTCTGTGAGCAGGAATTCTGTAGCAGTGGAGCTAAACAAGCAGGAGCCAGGATGGAGTGCATGGATTATACAGGTTATCTGGGAGTCAGTCCAGTACTGCACAGACTTCTCAGCATGTGTCAGTGCTTAAGCTCTTGGACAGTATTAGTCCAGCCTGTCTAATTTTAGTTATCTTTTCATTAATCATGGGCAGGACTGAACTTTCTTTAAAGAAAGGAGAAGCACTTAGATATTTTTGGAAAGAAAGTCCTCTTAATTTCCCTCCCTCCTAACAGTTTGTGGTTCAGTGGACCAGAAAACATGTAACAGCACTTTGGTAGTAGTAATATTAACAAAGTTTAACTAACTAGAGAGAATGGGGAAGCAGGACAGTAATTTCTGCAGTCATTCATGTACTTAGCATAACTTCCCTAGCAAATGATGACTGTAAAATATTATATATTTAGCTGTTTTTCCCTATTAAAATTCAATAGACATCTCTCTACAATTTGTTGAAGTTGTTTTTTGGCTGCTTCATGTTGTCATCCACCTCAGGAAGCTGGTGAACAATAGCTTGACTTTATAAGCTAGGCAAATCTCCAATACAGTTGAGGTGAAACTTGTTCTGACATGAAACTTAATCAACTGTACAATGAAATAATGAAAACAGAAGGAACTGAGCATTGCAAAACTTGATTTACCTTAGAATGCAACAGAATATTATTTACAGTGGACTTGTTTAAAAGTAGTATTGATTATTGTAATAGGCATCACTGTGAATTCACAGATAAATATTTTTGTGTAAATACAATACTTTTGTGCTTGGATATATCAAAATACATTGTACCAATGGAGAAATTATTTTATGGCAATCTGTAGGTTACCCTGTGCTAATTGGATTTATTGTGTGTTATGCACTGGTGAAAGGGGCTGCCTGCTAGACTCAGTCATGCAGTTTGCTTTTCAGGCAGTCACTTTGTCTTTTATGATTAACACAGCCATGCAAACATGAAGTCTGGTTCCTTTTTCCCTTTGTGCTATTGAATTTTTTTTTAAGGAAGGTGTATGGCCATGGGAACCAATTAGCAGGCCTAATTTTGCATATTTAACATGTAGTGATGAGACTTGATGAGATCAGCATTGGAGGCAAATGTCTGCTGTTCTCAGCCCATCTAGCCCACTCACTTTTCCATCATTCATTTGTTACATTCTTCCTCTCTGGATGCTTTGGTCAACATTTTATGGCCAGAAGTATAAGGTGGGAACAAATTCCTGCTGCTCATGGAGTTTCTCTCCTTCCCTCACATTTGAGGGGACTGATACTGACCTGGGGATCCTTAAGGACTTGGGATTGCAGAGAAATGTATTTCAAATGCAGGTGCTCTGTCAACAAGTATCAGATGATTGCTGCTACTTATCCAGGGTGCTAAAAAGTATCAGCAATTTCCCAGCTTCATAAACCAGCTGGATTTTGTGCCATGTATGGTCTTCCTATATTGACACTGATTTTATTCTTTTGCAGTATCTCCCATCCCAACTCACCCTTGCAGATTGTCAAGATGCATATATGGGGGATATAGTGCATATATATACACTTGTTTATACAATTTATATATATATACACACAAGAGTATGTATATATACACTTGCTATATACAATTGCTCCCTTTCTTATGACTAGGAGCAATTTGATGCAGGGACCATCTTCACTGCACCATGTGGGTGCAGAGTGTCCTTCTCAGCTTTATTAAATTACAGCAGATAACCTAATTCCATCCTAATGCATTGTGAAGTATCCAAAACCAACTAATAATTTCTCTGATGCTCTGTTGAACAGTGTGTATGTGTGAGATTCTTCTCACATCTCTGAAGGCAGAGGTGTGTACATGGATGAGTGTGTGTGCTCAATACTGTTAGTGAAAAGTAAATTTATACAGATTTTTATCCAATAAAGTATGATCATTAACTTGTTCCAGTTTTTCTCATTGCATTACTTCTATTTCTCTTTTTAAATTTTCTTTAAAGTGAAATGTTGATCTCATGATATTGCTGGAAAGTTTGAAATGTGTGGCATGTCTACTTGCAGACTGTCATGTGCTGCTGGTGTTTTAAAATCAGAGTCTGACAGTGCTCACAGCAGTTGTGCCCTGGGCATTTATAGAGCTCTTTGTTGATTTATATGCCTATAGCATTCAAAGAAAACTTTGGTTTGGGGATTTGTTGGTTTTGTTGTTGTTGGCTTTTTTTATTAAACTGTGTTTTCATATTGCTATGTGGGAAGATAAGAACTGGAGAGAGAAGTGCAACTACAATGCAACAAGTCCCACTGTTTAGTTTTATTGTGTTGCATTACTTCTCTTGCAGGGAATGCATGTTTCAGATTAATATTACATATGTATTAGACCAGAGCAGGAGTGATTTTGATAAGACAATAATAATTTAAAAAAGATGTAAAAGTGAAATGAGATCAATCACTGTTTGAAACCCATACAAAATACACATTGCTCCTGATGCAGGCAAGCAATGCAGTCCTCACTGTCATACAGGGGCCAAGCTCCTAATAACTGCAGGAGAGTATTTAACATTCTAAGGAACAAGATTCAAGGACTGGGAAAGTGTAGATAGCAGTTCCATTTTATTTTACTGGATCAACAGTAAATCAGTTTATTCACTTCACTCTTTGATCAGAACACCTTAAGCTGTTGGAAAGCTTTCAGTCTTATAACCACACACTTTGGCTTTTAAAGATTTATGTGATTTGCTGACATCTGATGTACTCTCTTTCTGCTAGGGAAGGGTGTACTCCATTTGCTGACACAGCCTGGTTTGGGTGCTGGTTTGACACTGGAAGGAGAAAAGGATTTAAGTCAAACCATGAGGCTGTAGCAGCTCAGGGGAAAGTTCTTCATTCGGAAGGTCCTCAAGTTGTTCTCATGCATTTCAAAATTATGTATTTCTGCTCATAAGCACCATTTGGACACAGAACCCTTATTACTTTTCTTCTGGATACTTTGTTAATTAATACAGGCTTCTTCAATTGCAAAGCTGTCTGGAACTAGTTAGCTTTTAATTGTTTCTTTATTGTAAGTAATTAATTTGGCTCAGAGCAAATGAAGCTTTACACATGTAAAATATTAAGAAATTATGTTTATTTTGCAAGGTTTTATAGAAGATCAGATTTGTATAGTTGCAAGATGAATGTGTTCTACTGAGTGCATATTAAAGCCTAATGGTTTGCAACCAAAATAATTATTTAATTTGAAAGTTTGGGGGTGACTATTTTTTGAGATTCTACCATAGGTGTTGGACTTAGTGATCACAATGGTCCCTTCCAACTCAGCATATTCAATAATTCTGTGATTTTATGATTTTATAACTTTGAACTTTTCTATGTCTTTTTTCCACAATTCATCACTCTTCATTTTCACTGCTCAGATAATACACAGTATTGCACCAAACACTACTTTTTATTATCCTTCCTCACTGTGCTTTCATAGTTCTGCTGAACTTATTTTCATCATTTCCTTTTGCCTATTTTTGCTTGGTGCCTTTTGTTACCCTTTCCTCATTATTATGAAATAATCAGTTACTCTTCTTTCCTTCCTTTCAAAAAGTCCAGCTGTTCAGAATAAGCCAGGGGGGATAGACTGTGCCATTAACCTTGATGTGCTGCCAGTGGAAGATGAAACACATTTGGAATCTTTCTGGAGTTTAAACTCTTGTCTCTTCCAAAATATAGTCAATGGTATTTTTTTCTTGATGATATACATCTGAATTATTTTTTATTTATTGGAAGTAAAGTATTTGTGGAGATGATCATAAATGAATTCACCTGGAACTGTACTACTGTTCCCATATAGTTCAAGAAATGGAATGAATTATGAATAATTACAGTGTGGAGGGATTAGAATAGGAAAAGTGATTTCAGATTAGTTTTGTTTTGGTTTTGCAGGGTTTTATTAATACACTGAGTATGTGCTTTCTTTGCAGATTGTTAGGAAACAAAGCCATGTGCAGTGGGATTTGAGATCCTGAGTGGAATATTGATGCAGTGTTACAGCCCTTTATCCAATGGTCCACAGACAGAATAAGGTCTAGAATGGAAACTCAGCAGTGTTCATCGATTCATGCACCATTTATTACACTTACCCATCCTCAGTTTTGTGGTGGAAATTTTCATTGTCCTGAAGAAGTTGCCTCATTTTCAAAATTTGGTTTGTGATGGCAAATAACCAATTCAGTACAGGTGACTGCAGCTTTACAGAATGAAGAGGGGACTAAATAGTGAATGACAATATTTTAATTGAAAGAATTTGATTCTGCAAGTGACCCAGTTTCATGGGTTTTGTTTTTTTTTGTTTTGTTTTCTTTCCCCAGAACATCTGATGGTGGAAAGACAGTTGGTACTATTGAAGTCAATCTTGTGAAGATGGGAGAACTAGAGGAGGGGGAAACAGACCACATCACAGCAGATACCCAGGATCAAAAGGTAGAAACCCAGTTTATTGCACAAAGTTAATTAGAATGATCAGTTGTACCAGATGTCTAAAATAATAATTACCAAATTTTTTTAAGGAATCAAAATGAAATTTCTGGATTAAGTACACCCATCTCCCTCAACTGAAGAAAAAAAATAACAGCTCATGAAAAGTACAGAGTAATAGTCTAATCTGAGTTTCCTAGCACCTTTCCTTCTTGAAAAAAAAAAAAAAAAAAAGTTTATTTTTTCTCAACTGAATGTGTTTGGTCACTTGTGATGAAAATCTGTCCAGAGAGATGCCATAAGTACAGTTTCCTTTTCCCTTGGATAGCTGCTCTGCTTTCTGCCCTTGAAGTCCTGTTCATGGTGGTTTTTATGTGCAGTCTGTGCCCACAATGCTGAAAAGCTGGGAAGAATGGCAGGAAAACTAAAGAAGAGGTGAATTTCCTTGGAGAGAGGCAGGTTCATCTGCATTTCATGGGAGCACACACTTTTTGCAGCTCTAATATCATGGTTTACTTGATAACACTGTAGTGTATTCTGTTCTTCATTAAAAAAAATATTGCTAGGAATGCAGCTTTTTTTTTTTTTTTTTAATTTATTTTTTTAAGTAGCATATAAGATTAATTTTTGAGAAAAGGACATTATTTCCAATATCTTTTCTTCTTAGCCAAACCAGTCTGCTTTTGGGTCAAATTCTCAGGGTAGATTTTAAGCTTTTTTTTCACCACTTATCTGAAAGGACTTCAGTGCCTTTTTAAAACAGTCAGTGAGTGGGACCAGCTCCAAAAAGCCAACAAATGCTGTGAAATCTTCTGATTCTGAACTGTAAGACTTGCACAATATAGGCAACATAAGCTGTTTTTACAGCCTTCTCTTTTATTTTGCTTTTCTTCCACTTCAAAATGTGGAACAAGACTCCTTGCAATTATTTGAGATGTAATTAATGAGCTGTGTCTGGCCTGGGGGAGACAGAAGGCTTTAATAGCATCTTTCTAGGGGTTTTTAATACTTGCAAAGAGTAGACCAGACTCATGACAGATGCATTTTCTGTAGTTTTTAAAGGACCTATTGGTTTGTACAAATCAGTTGCAGCACTGTCTTGGTTTACATGTTGATAGTGAGGATGCAATTGTGAGTTATTGAATTAATATAAAATAAATAAGTTTTGCACTGGGTTTGTTCACTTTTAGACAAATTATGTGCAGGAATATCTCATGGAAGACGAAGGTGATGGTTAAATTAATTTTCAGGTCTCACCTGGTAGACAGTACATTGTGTTGCTCTCTGCCTAAGTTCTCCACTGAGCTTCCAGGAACTGGGGAAGCCCTGGGAGCAGAACTCCCTGTCACCTTTAGAGACTCCATTTGTTTACTGGTAGGAGTAGAAGGAGCATTAAAAATATGTCACACTACATTTAAAATAGGTGTACACTGATTTTTCCATGAACTTTTTATACTTTAATGCACTAATCTTATCAAAACAATATTCCGGTTCACTTGTATGACAAATTACTTCAATCACAAAGTGTGAGTGCATTTTAAAGACTTTTTTGTGCTTCCTACTTTTCCCTTGTTTAAAAATTAATGAAGTGTTTTCTTGCACTGTGTATGTGAAAACTGCTTTACCTAAAGAAACCTCTTTGAAAGCACAAAACTTGTCAAAAATTGTTTTAAACTAAAGTGCCTTATTCTTATAGTAAAATTTATTTATTAAGGTGAACTATTAATCTCTCAATATTTCTGATATTATACTGGTTAGAAAAAAATCTGTTCTATTATGGAACAGCTGATCATAGTTTGTCATTTTCTTGGCTACAATTCTGATTATGTTACATTATCTTGGAACAGAAATATAAAGATTAAAATTTAAATTATAATTAAGCCTTGGAAAGTTTATATTATCAGTGATGGTTTACAGCCTGCCTTTTATAATCTGCCATGGATTTATTTCAGACCCCCTAATGTGTCACATTTGTGGTTGTATTTCTTTTGCAGTGTGCATTGGTTCGTGAGTGTACAGCCACTGAAGGCATAAGTGGGAAAGACAACCTGCCCTCCTTAAATGCAGGTAAGAACTCCAACATCTGTAAGAAATGGCTCTTGCAAAGCTGTCAGGTCCTGAAGAAACCACTGAGATTTGTGGCAGAGCTCGTAAATGTCTCTTCAAATGCTGCACAGATGTTTAAGTTCACTCTTTTAGTGTTTTATACATATTTGACATTATCATTTTACTGAGAAATTTGAAGAAATATGTGCCAATTATGCTTTCTGAAGCAGAACTGAAATCTCCATCTCCCACATCTTTACTGTTCAATGATTTTCAAGTCTGTCAGTGACTTCCATGGGCATGGAATTAACATCCTAAGTTTGTGTCATGTCATTGCATGATATTCTGTTAAATAATTGTGCATTATTTGTAAGTGAATATCCAGGACAATCAATTTCTCATAGCTGATGAAGGGGCAGTTTCAGTTTGATCTGGAAACCATCTGTCCTACAATGAAGGGAGCTGTTAGCAAGGTATTCTCAATTCTAGGTCAGCTCTGGACTTGAGTGCATGGTGTTAAACTAGATCTATTTCTCTTTCATTATGCTGAGAAATATTACATGCTGATATGCTGTGCCATAAAACTTTTATTAGGCCAAGTTTATGAATCTCCATTACTCTGCAGTAACAATGTCACAAATAAGTTATATGGGTCATCTGAAACCACAGCACTGTCAAGAATTCTGTGTTCTCTGCAAACAGTTGAGGAGGAATGTTACTGAAGTTTTATAACCTTTTAAAACCTTTACTGAAACTTTTTCATCTGAATTCTCTGATAGGGCAGACTTTTTGAATCAGCTTTGCAGTCTGAAGGAAGCCCAAAAAACTTCCAAAAATGAAGTTCTTTTATAAATGCATCTTTTATAAATGCTGTAATACTTTTCTGTGAGTTGTTGAGACTAGATGAGAAACAGAAAAGTTTCTTCTACAGAACTATTTATTTTCATCTAATCAAAGTGAAAAAGATGTTAATTGAGAATTACTGAATGTACAGAAACTACATCTGGCTCCTGAAATTCCTGACCTGGAAATGGCTGGAGGCAGGGAGCGTATCTTGCATGTCTAGGTATCTATTTATGGCTTTTCTTGGAGATGAGATGCAGAGCCAGCTGAAGGATTTGGTCTAACTCAGTTCTTTGATTCTGATTCTGTGTGTCATCCAGATTAGTGGGACTTGAAGAAATGACATTTCTGTTCAGAGAATGATATTGATTCATGGTTGACTTTTTTTTCTCCTATTCATTGCCTCTGTTGTGTGGGTTTGGTTGGGGCTTTTTGTTGAGTTCTTTTGTATGGGAAAATGCTGTAGGCTATGAATGTATTTTGTTGGAACTTCCAAGGTGTAGATGTCAGTTTTAGGAAGATTGAAGTCTAGGTCAATTTGTCAGGAATATTTACAGATGTTTCTATAGTGTATCTAGACAGTGTTTTCACATTTATTATTCTCAATACAAACACAATATAAAATCAAACTTCACCCAACACTAGTGGGGCTTATAAAGTCAAATATACCATGGAGAGCTTTTTTTCTGTCTGTTTTGGGTTTCCAGGTTGGTTTTTTTTAAATAATTAAGGGGAAAGAGCAGGGCTGCAGGTGCATATGCAAGAAATGACAGCATGCAGGATATTGGAAAGAGTTTGCACTCACAGGAAGTTTGTTCTGATAAATAATTACTTTTCAGTCTGTTTCCTGTACTTGTGACTTTCTCTTCTCACCCAACATCACCTCCACTTTCCTGCTGACACCAGACACTGATTCCAAGTTTTGTCAGTGCCACTCTTTTCATTGGATTCCCAATTTCCTTTCTTAGAAAATGTTCTCTCCTTTTATACTGGCAGCCTTTTCCCCCAGCCCTTCAGATTTCTAGCCCAGCATGCCTGGGCTTCCTGTGGGTTAAGGCTCTCTGTGTTGCCTGGAGACAGGCTGGATTTCTCATATGGGTACCTGTGCAGAAGTGTCAGGAAACTGGATAACATCAGCACTGCTTTCCCTGTGTTCATACAGAACTGTCCCCAGAGCACTGTGCATTCCAAATACTTACATATTTACTACATGTGTATACTGTTGTAAGGCTTTCTGGAACTTTCTGTTTCTTGTTGTTTATCAGGCCTTCAAAATGATGGAACTGAAAAAAATGCCCCTCTGTGAATCCTTAAGCCTGTAGGCATAGAAGCACACTGGCATTGTTCTGAAATTTAAATCTTATGATAGGGAACTCTCAGCCCTCCAGTGAGTTATGAGATGCTTATTGAGTGAGTGGGAATGAGCAGTGTATTTCAGAGCCTTATCACTATTCCATCTATACCCCAAGAGACTGAATTTACTCCTCAAAATTCAGTTATTTATTTATAATGCTGGAGAGTTTGCCAGTTGTTTGCATGTAAACAAATTGCATTCTAAATAGAAAAGAGAATAAAAGTAATTGAAATTAGGCAAAATTAAGAGAGCTGTAATTATTGTTCCTGAGGTAATATACACAGCATATACCTATGCAAGAAAGATATAAATAGAAACACTGTTAGTAAATTAATACATGGCAGAGATATGCTTTGATCTATGTTGAATAGGGAATGGAAATAAAACCAGAGTATTCAATCTTTTATTATTTTTTATTCTAGTTTCAGGAGAAGCAATGTGAAAGATATTGCATGGAATAAAAAGCACAGAGGTCTTCATATTTACAAATGAGAATTTCCAAAAATATGGATGGGTAAATATATGGCATTGGCTGTTGGCTTGATGTATAGGGAAAAGCTTTTAAAATTGGCTTTTCTCTTTTTTAACCACTGCAAGCCATGTGGATTTTGGTTTTTTTAATGCCTGTCATGCTCACTGTCTAAGTACAGGAAGGATTATGTTTATGAAACTTCCACACATTTTAATTAATTTTTATAAAGGCCAAATCTAATCTTGCCATTCTTACTATTTGGATGCTTTTACATGCCTTCTAGAATTCTGTTCTAGACAACTTGTTATAGTTAGAAATTAATTATTGTTGATAGGCAACAAATTCTGAGATTTTTATGGAATAGTATTCCTTTAGTAGTTCTGTTTATAAGGGAAACATCAAGTACTATGCAGCTTATATTGATCATCTTAAGCTTTAGCAATATTGCATATTGGAATTATTTGGGTTCTTTGGGAAAAATTCACAGGCTTTTTTCCTGAGTTTGTAAATGAAATTATCTTCCTATTTCATGGAAATCTGATATGACCATTTAAAAAAAAAACTTACAACACATTTGAGGTAATCCCTATGTGAAAATTCAGTCCTGAAAATTCAGGTAGTACCCAGGGAGGAGTTGAATAATTCTAGCAACAATAAAAGTCACAACTTTGGATCCATATTTCAGCTTTCTTTGTCCCTTGCTCCAGTCCTGAGGGTTTTTTTGGGATTTGTTTTTTCATTGTGGTGGTGATGGTGACAGAGAGGAGATGGGAGGAAAGAGATTTTTCAGCTACATATTTGCATTAGTAGTCTCACAGATTAATGTGTATATTTCAGTGTAATATATTCTGAGTGTGAATTTCAGGGCTGTTCTTGCGAAAAAAAAAATCGTTTGATAAACTCCTTAGTAAGTAGATATAAAAAAGAAAAATAAAGAAAAGAGTATTTTGTGTTTGGGGCATCATCATTTAAATGCCCCAGTCATATGTACCAGCCTGTTCCCTACTCATCAGGGGCACAATTGAAAAAAAACCAAATCCAGCCCAAAATTATCATCTGGTTGGCAGTTTTCTGTTTAAGGTCAGGCCTGAATTAGTTCTTAGTCTCCTGAGCTCTCCCTGACTTTTGAAAATTTGCATTCCCTCCCTTGTTAGTGGGAGATGATTGGTGCCACGTATCAGCTTTGTGAATTTACAGATGCTGTTAATTTTATTGATGAGGCTGATTTCATTGATTGCAGGAATCTCAGCAAAAGAAAAGGAAAATAGGAACTATGCATTGCTGCCTGTTTTAACCAAATTGGATAATAAAGCCTGAACACTTGTGAAAGTTGATCACAGGCACACAGGACTTGGAGATGCTTTTTTTCTGTAGTTAAATCTGCATTGTGAGGGTCCTTAAACTCTAAAAGTGTGTGGGAAAATGTTTGAACATTGAGATATTTTGGGTACTAGTAGTAAAGAAAAACTGCTATTTTTCATGTCAGAGATTTCAAGCATCTCTTTGTCTTATTTCATAAGACCAAGTCATAATTTAGTTTTTGAAAGTAAAATCACTAATAACAAAAGGCAAAATGACTCTAAAAAGGCTTCCAGTTTTTTGTCAAAGGCTGGTGATGAAAGATCTCAGAGTGATGGGAATACAGAGCAGAAAACAACTTAAACATTGCTCCTTTCTTTGAGTTACCAGTAATGGGTTTATTATCAGAATATCTAAATCTCTGGTCTTCTTTTAGGCCTTTCCTAAAGGGTTTCTGTTGACAAACCTGATTGCTGAGCTAGACAAGCCAGTTTATGTACCTTTTATATTTCATTCTCTATAAATCAGCCTGCATAAACATTAATGGTGTCAGGGAGTTGTGAATTGAAATGTCTGTTAGCAGCTGTCACTGTGACAGCAGCAGTTTCCCCACAGCTCACACACATGGGGAATGCATTCCTCTGAGTTATAGGCCACTCAGCAGCAGATCAATGGGAGCCTGCTGGAAGGCAGCTTTTCCAGGAGACTGACAGAAAGGTACCAGTGGAGGATTTGGAAGGCTGTCCAAAGTCATTCTGAGTTAGGATGCTGTGGATATGTGTGCTAAATGACAATCAGTTAGCTCCAAGTAAGCTTAGTCAAACAGAACTTTTTCTTCCTCAGTTTTTTTCCCCCTATTTATTCTTGCTGGGAAAAGGGAGCAGGGCAAAAAAAACCACAAAAAAACAGATGGGAAGGAGAGAGTAGAAATTGCACACCTTTATTATAAACATAATTGTAAGATCTGAATGGAAATGTAGCCAATGTGTGAAAACTGTAAAATAGAAAAACAATGAGTTTTAAGCATTATCTTCCAAAATACCAAGAAATGTGATTATTTTATGTCATGTTGCAATAGTGATCTGAAAACAGTGTGTGTAATACATTGACAGGGCTGTTATATTTATTTCTCTGTATGTCTTGACCACATCCATGATCAAGGTAACTCTCATATGGTCAAAGGTCAAGTTTCCTTTAATGCAGAAGCACACATTCTATTTGTGCTAATGACTTGTGTGTTCATGTCAAGGGGAAGATGCAGCTGAACTCTGTCCTGTGCAATTTATTAGAATTGTGAATGGTTCTAGCAGGTTACCACCTGCAATGGTGGTGACTCTGAGTTCATTGTTCATTTGTGCATTCTGTTTTTCCTAACTTGAGCTTAAATATAGGAGAAGAGAGTCTAATCTGCATTCTCACTACTCTGAAGACTAAATTCAGAGGTAACCTGATCTGCTGGTAAAATGTGATTTATTTATGTACTAGTAATTCTTTCTCCTCCACATGCTGGTATAAAAATGAAATAAAACCTAAATGTTTTTAGTAGAATTTTAATGGTTCTAAAATTAATTTTGTAAGCAAGGGGGAAAATACTATACTCTTTTTTGCAGGTTATTGTCATAAATTTTCAGAGTCATATAACCACAGTAAAGCAATGATTTTTTTTTTTTTTTTCCTCTTTGCAGTGTTAAGAAACCCAGTCTGTAAGTTATACAGATTCCCTACTTCTGACAACAAGTGGATGAGGATCAGGGAACAGATGGCTGAGACTACCCTCTCTTTCCATGTTCCTAAAGAACTAATAAATCTGCACATAAAGGAGGATATGAGAAGGTAAGGAAGAAGCAGCAGTAGTAAGTCATGCAAATGATGAGCTAAAAAATATGAAGTATGAAATGGACACTTTCTGGCTGCTAAGAATTCACAGTTGTAACTGAATAGCAGAATTGACTGCTCAGAATTTTTAGGACTCCACTGACATCATAAGTTCTGATCAATGAACTGTGCTAAAGTGTGGTCATGACTTTCAATCTGTGAAGGCCAACATTTAGTTAACAATATAAATATTCTGGTATGTTAACATTTCATAAAGAGTCAGCAAATGACAGGGGTGTGAACAATTGTCATTGTGTGTGCTTGGCTCTGTGTCTGGGTAGACTTAATGGCATAGACAAACACTGTGCAGTGGAAAATGACAAGTTTGTAGTGAATAAAGGGGCAATGAGGATAAAAATGGCATTCCTCTAGCTAATCTAAATTAGTTGGCATGAGAAAAGGATACCAAAGTAATGTTTGTTTGAAACTCTAGTTCATGATTGACCTTGTAACCAGGGAAGATATCTGAGAATCTTTACAAATTGTATGGCCTGGAGAAAAAGAATAGGGAACACAGGTCTCCCAAAATCCTTTGTACTTCAAATTTCCCATTGCAGTGATTAAAATGGCTGCCTGTCCTTGAATCCTTATAAGCTGTGCTGATAAAATATTTAAGTAGTATTTTAAGTAGTCCAGGGCTACCCAGAGACAATACCTTTTTTTCCCAATGATAATGGATGATGTGGAAGACATTGCCTCCTCCTTCATGAAAGTTGCTTCACACACAGATGGACACATCTGGTCTCATGTCTGAGTAATGCTGTGACCTAGTGTTGTATCCCAGAGCCATCCTGTGAATTTTCAGGCAATTCCTTCCTGTTGTGGTTTACAGAGGTTGTTTGTTCTGCAATATGGAGCTTTTTTTTTTTATTCACCCCAACTGTTGCTTCTGTATGATGTTTTTATGCCAATAGAACAGCATGTGGGAGACTGGAATCTTGATTTTAATAAAGTCAGTGGACTGATACATACTTATGCATGGTGATGATGGGTTATAAAAATCCTATGAATTGTTATAATACTTTATTCATTTAGTACTGTGTTTAGGCATTTATGGCCTCATCTTGTTTGAGAATACTTATGTGCAAGGGTTTTTTTTCAGTAAGCAATAAAAATAGATTATGCTGACTCTCACAGTTCATGCACTTCCCATATTTTCATTTGCCCCACGGGTAAATGCCTTTTAAATGTTAGAGGATAACTTTAACCACTTTTACTACTACTGTGTTATTCTCTCTAAAGGCATAATGCAAGTAATAGCCCTTGTTGTTATTTCATATTATAGAATTCACCTTCCTGGATAAACTCTTAGTAAAAAAAAATCACCATGGTGAGGTTTTCTCCTCACCAAAACAAAAAAAAAGACTTGAGAAAGAAACAGAAGTTGCACAAAGATTGAGATAAATGTTTCTGAATTTCTTGATTGCCAGTGTGGTTGAGCTGTTCAAGCCTAGTTGAAAGTGTGGGTGTGAAAAAAGGAGAGACAAAGTGATTGATATAGTCTGGGAGAGGATACAAGACTCACTGAAAGGAGCAACAACACTAGAATAGTAGCAGATGGTGGGAATAGGGGCATCTGTGTCATCTATCATCATATGAATGTGTGGGTTGGAGCTTCAGCTTTGTCTGGGCTTTCCTTTTCAAAATAATTGTGAAGATGTGTGTTCTTGTGGAGTCCTTACACTTGTAATCTAATAAAATGTGTGAGGAGGATGCTGCTATATTAGGTGTTGAGCTCACACAAAACATACACTGCACCATCTTCAGGCTATTCTATTCTGAAGTATTCTTCTCTGTGTCTTTTTCCCCCAGTTACTATAAAAGGATAAATATTTTTGTCTCACAAGCCTCTTCTTATCATACTCAGCCTGTTTAATTTTATTTTTATTGTGGCTTCAATATAGTCAGGTCTGAAGCAATTACCTATAAAAATATGCAAGTAAGTGTTAATCCTATTCAGCATTCATTATAAATTGTAGTTTAAATTCCCTTTTCTCACAGGTCTTAAGATTGTTTATCTCTTGATAAAACTCCAGTGTTCATTGTTAACCAAACTCTTTCAGTTACCTACATGATGCTTTGAAATGTGTAACCTCTAAGGGTATTTAACTTCAGATTTCAACATGAAATAATGTTTTCAAAGAAATGCTTGAATTAATGATTTTATCCTTCAAACCTCCCTGGAAGAAATTTTAGTAGGAGCTGTATGGTAATGTTTATTGCTCTGGTAAGGGTCATACAGTCTGCCTTGCTGTTTTTTATTACGAAATTATTTGTGTTTCCTCCTTGAGGTGTTCCAATGAGTCCTTTCTGCTGTTTTTAATATTTCTTTACACAAATCTGGTCCAGATATTTTACATGTGTCATGCAAGATTAGCCAAGTGGTTCTTTGAACCTAATGATTATAAAAAAAGTCATAGCTTATAATAATTTTTCAGAAAGTTGATTGACCTTCATCAGAAATTACTGTCCTGTCCCATCAACACTAGGCTTTTTTTTTGGTGCAAATCTATGCAGTCTGTACTTCATTTTTTTCATAACAATGACAACATTCAGACTGTCTGAAAAACACCTTTTTTTTTCTACTTCCCCTTATTACACAACCTCTATGGAGAAATGGAGCCCCAGGCTAATGACATGCCATGTGTTAGGAGTAGGCTTTGGTTCTTTGGACATTTGGATGTTGGTATTTACTGGGCTTCTTTTTGAGCAGTGACATAGCAAAAATGTTGGTAAGAGGTGACAGCATTTAAGAGAAGTGATTTTGGGTAAACTTACCATGACTTTTGAAGATATTTGAACCAACCACATTCAGAGAGACATTGGTACTATGCTTATCCACTTAAGGATTTTTACAGCATTTGTTTCTTGTAAGTACTTTGTTTTCACCACTTAAAAAGTTCCCAAAACTGTCTGTAAAATGTAGCTCAAATACAGATGAATGCAGTATTTACCTCATCATGCATCAAAAAGGATGTGAGACCTTTCTCTTCTTGCTCTCCATCAGTTGCTGCATAAAGGAATAAAAGTGTATAAACATAAGTATAGCTTGACTTTGTAAATAGTATTTAGAGATTTGTCCTCATCAGACAAGATCAGTTTTAAACCCTGTTAATTTATAAACTAAAGGATAAAATACTGCAATGAATGAACACTGCATAATTTTATCTCCTCTTGATTTCACTGTTCACAACCAATTTTGGAAGATATGGCCTCTGTGAAAGTCTCAAGGGGGAGCTTTCATCAGTGACTTAAGTACAATTTTCTGGATTTTAGTTTTATTTTGGATGTTTAAAGTTGTACTGCATTGGAACAGAGGAACATCACCTGATTTTCTTGTGACATACATTACCTGGAGTTCAGCAGTGCTGAATCTATACAATTCTATACATTCTATATTCTATTCTTGCCTTCTATATTGAGAGCATTCTGATTAATAAATTGAGAGGAAAGGGAAAGCAGAAACCTAAGAATTGTTAGAATGGTTGAGTAATTGTTCAATTAATAACGTGATTGATCCTGCTATATGTATGACTCCAAGCTGAAATAAGGAAATAAAGTTTTAAATGTAAACTGTGAAAGTAAAATGGTTTTGCTCATGGAATAGAACTGAAGAAATATTGTCTTAAGCTGATTCCACTGTGTTCTGGTGAAACAAAATTGAAAAATAACCAAACAAAAAAAAACCCTGAAATAATTCTAGGCACTACTGCTAGTTACTAAAATATCATTTAGGATAAAAGTGTAAATTTCACAGATGTAATTCTAAATATTACTGAATTCAAGACTGCAATTGTCTGATCCTCTGCTATTAAATGCAAATCATGCAATTAACCCCAAATGATCATGCTCTTTGAAGATGTTGAGGTTTTGAAAGATAAATCCAAGTATTAATATATCCAAGGAAAGGAGAGAGTTTAGCAGGGAAAGAATTTAAGGCAGGAAGGAATAGAAAGGAAATGGTCTTAAGGCAGGAAGGGAGAAATGATTTAATTTAGCTTAAATATTTAGCTTAAATATTGTCTACACTTTTGTATAATAGAAAGGGGATGATTGTGGATAGAAATTAAAAAGGAACTTAAAATTTTTAGCTCTTAAAAACAGTACAAAATTCTTATGGCTTTGCAAACCCCAATGTATTCTCATCATAGATATAGGAAAAAGGGCTTTAAAATATTTTTTAATGTTTTTTAAACCTTTTTTGGGGTATGTAGTTTGTTCATGCAGTCCTGGTAGGATGTTTTTGTCTGTTTTGTTTGCTTTGTTTATTTCTAAACAGCTGTTCAGGGCATTGCAAAAGGTAAGCACACCCTACATCAATGTTTTTAGTTGCCTGTCAGGTCAGGCTTGCCAAAATCTGAATTTCTTGAAGACAAAAAGGCCAACTGTTTGCAAGAGATTCTAAAAGAAAATGAATGGTAAAGGAAGAAAAATATGCTTGCTTTGTTTTTTTTGGTTTTTTTGGTTTTTTTTTTTTGTTTGTTTGTTTGCTTGGGGTTTTTTTGTTTGCTTCTCCAGACAGGATTAACTCCTTCTTAATCATTGTTTGCCTGCTTTGGCAACAATAGAGTGAAAAAACTATGATTATTTTATTTCTGTAGGGAATGTTATATTGCTTGTCTGGAGTTTATTGCCTATATATCACAGAAACATATCTTGTAGCAAAGAAAAATGAGAGTAATTTTATCTGCTTCAATTTAAAAAAAAAAAGGATGAAATGGTTATCCATACATTTTAAAGTGAACTTTGTTAGGAAAAATAATTCTTGTGCTCCTTTCCTTAGAAAGAATATTCTAAACTTCCTTTACTTATGAGTGATTGAGTCTTATCCCAAAGCTTGTGGTGTGTATTTACTCCAAAGCTCCTGTTTGATAAATATTCAGAATTTTTATGCTGTTATAATATTATATAAGTTTTGCAAATATAATCTGCAGAAATGTCTCATCTTGTTTTGAATCATTCTAAGCTCTTTGCTTTTGATGTTTTGCAGAAGTAGATTTCAGAAGCCAATTTTGCTTGGTGGAGGCCAAAATCACTTCATTTTTTAGGTTTTGAATTTGTCATGTTTCCTTCACTAGGAATCACATCACTGGATTTCTGAAGCTGTATGTGTAAAAATTTGCTTCTTGGTCTTCATACAGCATTTTTGGTATATGTGCTTTTATCATATATTCTCTTAGCTAACTCCTTTTAATTGCACTGATCTTTTCAACTTCATCTTTCAATTTGTCAGGATTTGTGCTGTGTCCTTAATGATGCAAGTGGCAATTTCTGCTTTTCTCAGACAGAGTAATCACACCCAAGAAAGTTCTTTGAGGGATTGCCCCCTTTTCACTCCTCTTGCTCATCTTAACATCTTGGTGATGTTGTGCATTATTTTGGTTTATTGTCACTGTCCACAGGTTTTCACTGTGCAGTCCACAATAGTGTCTGGGCTGTCAGTGGTAGATTTGCAGAAACAACCTCATTATAAACATGATTTCAATACTGGGACTTCCTCCAAATAATTTTGCAGCATACTAGTCATTCAAAGTGCTCCCTACAGAAATCAGGGGGTTGTATTTTGAATATGCCTGCTTCAGACTTCTAAGTTGTTGTATCCAAAGTGATGAGCAAATCTTTGTTACTGCTGTCATTAGAGTGCATGGCACAAAGCAGGAGCTCTTTAAGTAGAAATTACCAATATGAATCATACAGGAAATTCATTTGTACCTCTTTCAGGTGCTTTCAGTGGTTTACTGTAATCATGCACCTAAGATGCTCTTATATAAATAAAAAAGTATGGGTTGGTAAATCAAAGATAGAATATTCATCTGAGCCTTCATCTGGCTGGGTTCCCAGCCATTTCTTGATAATGGACTTCTTGGAACATAATTAGGAAAGAATGCATGTGAAAACCAGAATGTAACTAAACCAGACTTAATTATTGGCTAATTGGCCAATATTTAAGGTGGAGAATGAGGAATGGGACAGAGTGTTTAAATCCACATTCTGGTTAGATACAAAGGGGAGAAGATTTTACACCAAGGAATGCAGCTGATTAATGAAGGCAGGAGACACTGGAAGCTCAGACATGTTCTTGGGTGGAGTTTCCATTGGGCAGGGACAGAAAAGACTGTGCAGGAGGCAGTTTGAGGAGTTAACAGCAAGCCCAAGACAAACAGCTCTAGACAAAGCTTGGATTTCATTCTCTAAGATGAGCTTAAGTTGATGCAGAGGACAAAATTTGTCACAGTGATGAGAGCAATCATCTGGAAAAGACTTGGAAAGATTTGGAGTGAGGGGATAAGATGATAAACAGCTCTATTTTAACAACACAGAGTTTGCTCTAAGTTTCCTGTTCACTTGACAAGCTATTCAAAGTTCCACAGATGCGTTGAAAAGTTGGATCAGTAAGTGATTTGCCCTCTGTAGAACCAATATCCATTATAAAGATTAATTTTTTACAGCACAACTGTTGTTTGACACAATTACTGCTTAAATTACTGGTCAAGTTATTCAGTGAAATAAGTTATCATAAAAGTATTAAAATATTATTAAATTTTTTAAAATTATGAGTATTAGTATCAACTGTAAACTTCCAAGGCTGAAAAATAGTATGTTTTTTCCACTTTGTTTACTTTTGGAAAGGCCTTTTTATGTAATAATGATAAAGCTTGCTAGTATGGAGTATTGTTGATGGAGTTCAGATATAGAAAAGACAACTCTTTATTCATCCATAACTCAGAACTGTATATTGAGTCAACAACAGCAATGACAAACTGTAAATAAACCACAAGACATAAATCCTATTAAAATCCTCAGTCTTCTATAATTCCATTAGAAAAAATAATAAAGATATAAAGTGTGCAACACGGCTATTTTCTGAGGAAATGTCTGTCATATAATCCTGTTGTCTGTTTTTGTATTTTATTGTATTTTTAAATTTTAAAAAATCAGAAAATGAATTTGATATTTCTTGAGAACCTATTAAAATTAATATTGAGGGATTTGAGTTTCCCCTTCCCATTGCTATTGGTGTCAGTGGAGTTAACTCATAGTCAGCCAGTTAAATAAGTCTTTGGGATTGCTTGGATGTTTTAGTCTGAGATGAAAGGTTTCTATTCCTGCTGTTGTTTAACTTCAGCTGGAGACCAACAGCTCCAGGCATGAGCTTGGATAGAGGCAGGGGTATAGTTCTTGGATAGAATACTATACTCCTATATAGAATGAGTAGTAAAGTTTTGGAGGCCAGCCAGGTCCAAATATTGTTGCTAAAACTATTTAATCAGACACCATAAATATTAAGGGCCAAAATATTATCACTGTATATAAACAAAATTGCATGCCCTGAAAAATTTTACACACTTTTCTGAAAGGAAGCACTAAGATTTTAAGTTAAAGAGACACCTCATGTTAATCTACTAAAAACTGGCAAGGAAAATGGTCATTGAGAATGTTGGGTTTATCCTTTCCTGGCAGATTGTTGCTGCTTGTATTGATGGAGGAAAGTTAAATTGGTTCAGCTACAGGAGCAATTAAATGGCAAAAAGTAATCATGTCATTAACATAAACTCTCAACAACTTCATGTGTTGTAATCTTTGTGTCCATGTTGATATTTTCAAGGATGTGTGTGAATGAAATATTCTAATTCTGCTTCCAGTGCAATCTGTTTGGTTTTGATTGTCATCTGCACCAGGAGCAGTTATGCCTATGGAGCTTATTCTAACATTGTTCACACTAATGCAAAGCTACTAGTGATGGGGAAAACATCACTGTGCCAGTGTGTGGCTGTTCTGTTTAAGAAATAATGTTAAGATTTTTTGACTAATAGTCAGATCTGCAGCTTACATTAAGTGAACTCTGTGTTCCTGTGCTGCAGGCTCACTGGTCTTTTCCTCCATCTTTCCACCCCTTCTCCCTCATTTTTCCTTTTTCTTCCATAGTTTTTCTGTAAGCAAGAGCTGTCCTCCAGAAGCCTTTTGGAGACTTCCAAGAATTGCAGTGAAATACTCTTCTTGATGCTGTGAGGAAAATGAGAAAAACTGGTTGTGTTGCATTTTCTCCTGCACAATTCCAGATGTTTGAAGACTGACTCAAGATCTTTCATTTTCCTTAAAAGCAGGTTCCACAAAATGGCTTTAGGATAGATACAGGAGAAACTTCCTTTGCATGAAGGAAAACCAAACAGAAAGCCCAGGGTACTAAGCTTGTTTGTGTAGGAAATTCAAATGATCTCTGTTTAACTCTGTTTAGCTCTCAAGAGTGTACAGGAAAACTGATATTTTATTACAGGATTTCCTTTTGGATTTCCAGTGGCATGTTTGGTTACCATAGCACTGCTGAACACTGTAAAGTTGGACATTACATTTTAGGGGACTAGTGTTGGGGTATTGTGTGTGTGTAGGTTTTATTTTAAATGCTGAACAAATATGGTGAGGGCTGGTGTGTTGGTTGACCTGGCTTTTATAGAAACACTGCTAGAAATGTATTTATGAAGTGTGTATGAAAGTATCCAAAACAGCTATATTGAAAGTTTTGGGGGAAAAGCAAACTTTTGTGTTCTTTCCAATGGTATTTCATTCTTCTTCACAAAAAGTCGCTTGCTCGAAGAACAGCTCTCTGGAGTCTGGAAGCCTTCTTTCCTCCATAAAAGAAATAGTATTTCATCTTGAAGGTTACTGCATTTATACCAGATGAGTTTTGAACACAAAAATTACTGCATTATCTATTGACATTCTTTATTGTGTACTTGTGAAACAGAAATGAAAAGCAGACCTTACAAGCCATCTAAAAACAGATTTTGTTTCAATTAGGAAATTTTCCTGATGTTTTGTAACAAACTTTGTTTAAGGTTAATTTGGATGAATCCTATTGGATTAAGGCATTAATTAGTGCCTTCTCTTTTTGCCTTTTGGTGCAGGAATCAGGACCTTAAAGACCTGGGAGAGCTTGCTCCTCACTGGGACAACATGCGCAAAAGTGTAATTGCTCACTGTGATCAGATGTTGAGCATGTACCAGGACACTCTCACAGAGCTTGGGAAGCACACAGGTAGGAATCCCTGATTTTATAGAAGTAGCCTCCTTTCTGGGACTTTTAAGGATTTACTAGATTGGTAGCCATGAAATACTGGTATATTCAGGAATAAAACATGTAAAAGTTGTAGAGTCATAGAATGGTTTGGATTGGAAGGGACCTTGGTGATACATTATTGAAGCTCATTTTGCAGTTGTTCTTCAGGTGGATGTCTGATGAAAGTTGCATCTATATTCTGCTAGATCCTAACTTTGAAGAGACTGATCTTGCAGCAATAATAAGAAGAACTGTTTTAATTGAGGGAATTTAATTTTGTGGTTTTTAGTTCTTAAATAAAACTCGCCAAGTTACTTAAAGAGCATACTTAATTTAATGGTATGGATGCTGTTGGTAAATGCAGATTGAGGTGTTAATTCCACTGCATGGATTTCACACCTGAGCAAATTCAGTAACTGATAGCAGCTGTGTGGTCCTTATCCAGCAATTTTCTGGCACTGGGTGGCAAGGGATACTTCACAGGTCTCCCCTGAAAAAAGGAAAAACACAACTCAGCAATGCTGCATGTCTTGTGCCCCTGCACAGGAGAAGTGTACTCCTGAGAGCAGGCTCTTCTCCCTCCTATTCTTCTCTCACCTGTCCTTTTCATCTGCTGTCATCTTATGCTCCTCTTGTTCAGTATTTCCTTGTCTCAGGTCCAGTTATCATTCCTTAAGCTTTGAACTTGGTCTCAGCTGAATTCTCAGAAATAATCTGCCCCCTTTCTGTTCTCTTTCCAAATTACTTGTAGTCTCCTTCCCTGCACTATTTTTCAACATCTGTTTCAACAGATAAACACTAGCAAGTCTTGACTAAGCAAAAACAATTTAAAATATTTCCTTTACCTTTTTGTGTGTTTATTTCAAAAAAAGGTTGAATCCTGACAGAATTTAAAATTCTATCTGAATGAGAGGAATTTTAGTTTTAATGATTAATAGTTGGCAAAACGATAAGGTGTTGAAAAAGTGGCTTTGATAAATGTTGGGCTTACTGTGTTAGAAGACAAGACCACCTCTCTTTCCTAGTCTTCACCCTTTGATTTTATACAGATTTGTCTCAAATTTCTTCATTTTTTTGCTGTCAGACTTTAATTATATTCCTTTACACTCCACAAAACTACTCATAATCTCATACTTTTGAAATATGCAGTCATACTTTTTTTTTTGTTTGTTTTTCCAAGGCATCATGCCTCCTGTGAACTAATCTATAGCTTTCCTTAAGATAGTTTGTGTTGCTTTATTTGAGCTTTTTAGGAAAAATGCATAGCCTATTCAATATAATACTTTTCTTTGAAGAAAAAAAATGTTACTTGGAAAAATGCAGTGCCATCATAGCCCTGTACCCTTGTGGTTTTAGCACAGAATAAACATAATCAACATCAACTGCTACATTTTCTCCAGCAGACTGCAGACTGATTTCAGACAACAGGGAAAGGTATCTATCTCCTAGAATAAAAAAATTGGATTGTTCTGTGAATTAAAAGCTGGTTTGTTGTTTCCAGTGTGTATGCATGCTGAGACGCAGTGAACCTTTCATCTCTTAATATACAATTACACATTAAACTTAATTTAAGATGACTTCTGACACACAAGTATCATCCTCATTTTAAAAGGAGTACAAAAACATCTAGGTGCTTAAGACAATGACTCTTTAAACTTTTGTTTTTCAGGTTCTTCCTTTAAGTCAAGCTGTAGCAAAGGAGAAAAAACACTAGAATTCATCCCAATAAATCTTCATCTGCAAAGAATGCATGTGCATAGTCCTCGATTGAAAGGTAAAGAAATTCCCCAAGTATGATAAAGTATGCTTTGAAATACAGTTACACTGAAATTTAGAAATCAGGTCCAGAGTTCAAGCTGTGCAAGGAATTTCTCTGCCTCATCTTCTGATGCCACAAGTCATGGGCATTTACTGCAAATCTTGGAAAACTAAGGCGTGGTTAAGTGAATTTGTTCTAAGTTCCTTTATAAAATTAGATTGCAGAGATGTGCTCATTTTGTTCCTATGACACTTCAAGCAAATAATTAAATCAGAATATATACTCACTGAAATGTATTGGTCACATATGCATGATTAAGGATATTTTATTGTAGCAGTGCAGAACCAATACTGTTGTGATTTGTAGTGACACTGCACAATGCTCACATCCTTCTTGAGCACCCACTTAATTTTCCATTGTGATCCATAATGCTGTAAAAGCCAGACTCCATACTCCTGTTTCCAGGTGGCTTTTCTTCCAGCTCCCCACCAGCTTGCCACCAGAGATAGTGATAGAACACAGTCCAGTACTTTTCCTCCCAGAGATTGCTGGGATGAGCTCATCAGCCCAGCTGATGGGAGTTACATGGTTCCATAAAGGACAGTATTACTTCTAAACTTAAATTATCCTATTTTTTAGGAAGTTGTAAAGAGCCTAAAACTGATTCTGGTTCTAAATCAGCTTATGCAGTGCTATTCTGTCATGCCCACCTACCCCATGTAAGCATTCTCTGAGTAATAAGTGAAAATACCTCACTGATTATGCTGAAAATGCTGCAAACTTCCAACATCTGGAAAGGGCAATAGCTTCCTCTAATATAATCTGTGTTTCTTTTTAACACAGAATTCAGTTGTTGCTGCTTGCATATGATGTTAGCAGCTTCCTTTACAGATGAAAGATTATACTAATATATATATATATGACCAAATAATGTCCAAGGAAATAATTTGTTGATAAATTGAGATCTGTTAAGTTTGCTGTCACTACAAAGACAGAAATTGCATTCTGTAAAGTTTTTGCCTTATTAATACCCTCTGCATCTAAGATTGCAAAACAGTAAGTACGAACAGTGCTTAAACTCTGGTTTTTGTACTGTGTGAGGCTGATGTTCATCCACCTCTAAGTTGGAACACAGGGACTTCCAATTATCTGTTAGGTACTGGTTGGTTCAATCTTTTTGCCATTTCTTTTACTAAAAAACTGTGCCGCCAAACATTTCAACAAGATGGGGATTTATAGTGAGATAATGAGACAGCAGAGATTTTAATTTAATATTTTGAAGTTGATTAATTAACTCAAAAGCATTTTTAAGTTTGTAATGGTGGCCATAAGCTTAATATTATATCTTTTCAGGAAAACCCCTTTGTGAACAGAACAGTGTATGTCTATTTGCTAAATAAAAAGTGGGATGAAATATGTGATTTACTTAAGCACCCATGACTTTTACAGTACTGGAGCTTTGTTTTGGTTTTTTTACTTTTCCCCTTTCTTCTCCAAAACCATTTTGCTTCGGGCACATGGTTAATCCATAATCAAAAAAGGTACAGAAAAAGATAAATGTTAAAATTATTCTAGTTGTCTTCTAAATATGGATCTTTAAATTATAAAACTCTTCCTCTTTTACTTAACTAATATTCACTGTGCCTTGTATTAGATATATATAGTCTGAACAGTTTCTAGCAATTGCTAATCAATCTGGACTAGGCAGCACTTCAATATTAAGTTGGTCTTTCTCAACTCATGCTTTGCTTGGCATGTATCAAAGGGCACCTGGAATATAATCAGAAGATTGACATTGGAAGAGGGAGAATAAAAATTCGTAGAGGTGGCATTTAAACCAGCTAATGATGCACAGAGCTGTCATTAACCCTGACACTATTGGATGTCTTAGTTTTGGGAATGCATGATAGGTTTTAATCCTATCTATTGTATATAGACATTGGGGTTTTTTTTGTGTTTGACATGTATAACAACATGGTTTACTTTTCTTGAACTTTGATTTGGGTTTTTATTGGGTACTGACATGGAAGAGAAAGTGTGCTTAAACTTTCAGTAGGAATAGCTTTGAGAAAAATAGTATTTTCCTATGGGTCAATGGTATTCCTATCCTTTTGATAAACACCACATTGTGCTCTGTTCATCATACTAGAGAGCTTTAATCTATATATTGACATAGCTTTGCTTTTGTTCCTGTTTACAATATATGCTTGTTTTAAATAGATTCGGTGATCTGATTTTTGTTTTGCATCTGGCCAGTTTGAGACATTGACTGCCTCCTGTAGAGGCAGGCAGGTTGTCTCAAAATTGGGATTGAGCTGTTCTTGACAACAAGATACAGCTCCTGTGGAGCTCTGCTGCAGTTTAAGCTCTGTCTTCACTGCAGAGGGGTAACCTGCTCCTGCCTGATGGTTATGAGTTACTGGAGCACTCCTGTAGCAGTGCTCTGATGCTGACACTGCACATCTGTGTTGAGTTGATGTGGCCAAAAATGTGTATTCTATCACCATCTGTTGAAGCCCAGTGGGGTACTGATTCCTTGTTTCTGTGGCACAAATCATCTACTAATGGGCCACCTTTGGGACAGGGTCAGGCAATCATCTTTATATTTTCCACAACCCATCCTCCCTCCAAGAAAATATCTGCTGATGAGCCATTAAGTCCCACTGTATGACTGATAAAATTGCATCATCCCATTGGGAGATGGTCCAGTCAAGGAGAAAAGCCAAGTCTTTCCTACCTAGATAAAAACCTGAAATTTTAGACAACAAGATACTGTCTTTCCACTGGATTACAAAGGAAAACTGAACCTTTTCCACATCATCCCTAAACCTTCAAAAAAACCCTGCACTCTTCTCCAGGAGCACTGCTTCAATTGAACCACATCTGCCACTGCAGGAGGATGCAGCCACCATTTAATGGGACTGTGCCAACACCCTGACTGACTGATGGGTGTCTGCTTGGATTCTGACTCTGGCAGGGCTGGGATTGTTCTTTGTAATACTGTATTTCTATTTTAATTTTCCTGGTAAAGAACTGTTATTCCTAATCCCCATATCTAAGAGCCTAAGAGCCCCTTCATTTGAAAATTATAATAATAATTTGGAGGAAAGAATTTTTGCATTCTCCATTTGAAAGAGAAGCTTCTGCCTTTAATGGCAGACACCTGTCCTTCAAACCAGGACAACATCCTTCCCAAGGAGCTCCACTGGTGTGTAAGTAGAGCACATCACAAGGCATTCCTCCCAAGCCTTGCAGCACTCTCTGCTGCACTGAGCTCTGGGAAGTGGGAGTGAGATCCCCCTGTGCCCATCACCAGGAGTGGATGCTTGCTCCTCATCCTTGGCCATCCTCTCTCCCCCATGAAGGTTGTGTGAGGCTCAGCTGTGCTGGGTGTGTTTTTGTCTCAGACAGCTGCTCCTCAACCATGCTGAGAAGAGACCACAGGCTGGATAAAGGCTCCCTTCTGGATAAATCACCCCCTCTCCCAAAGTAACTATATAAACAGGGACATGTGTATTTTTAAAACAAGCAGAACCAGAGTTTAGTCTTTTAAATGTTTTCCTGTCATTTCATGAGTTATCTCTAAACATATTCAGAATCCTGATGAGTTAATCTCTTATCTTGATTTTAAGCAATAGAACTCCTTATTATCAAGTACCAATGGAGCTCTAATAGCTGAAGAATATGTATTATGGATAAGTCTGTATTAAGACCTGAAAGAATGGGCTATTTAAGAATCTTGAAACTCACCTTAGGCTAATGAAATTATGTCACTTCTCCTTTTAAGTGGATATTGAAGAGTCACCAACTCATTAGAGCTCAAATCAATTTGAGCAAATATGTTCTGAGATTCAGCTTGGGAAGTAAAGCATAGTTCATTAACTGTGAATCATTTGTACAGTGTTCTTGCTTCTAGGGATATTTATCATCAGAATGCAATAAAAGTTCTATTTTAGGAGAGGACTAGATTTTAATTTACATGGGAAACTTCCTTGATGAATAAAACAGTTTCTCAAAAACATCCTGTAATGTTCCCTTTAGAAATACATTTTAAGAATTAGGCATTCTAAACCGTATGTTTTTACCTCCAGTAAATTCAGGTACAAAACAGGTACTTAGTGTAAATGTAAATTTAAACTTTGAAGAAATAATTACTGTGGTGTGGGATGTAATTAAAGCTTCATCTCTGCATTGACAATCAATCATAAGCTCTTTTAAAATTCATGTTTCACCTCCAGTTCTGTAAGCATATATCCACACGAAAAGTTCATCCCCTATGTAATAAGGCATTAGGTATACACAGAAAGAGACAACAGTTTGTTTACTCAGCAAGAATTTTAGTAGTATGGGTTTTTTTTCCTATTCTGGTAGCTTATCAGCTGAGAAAGTAAACTTTCAGTTCATAAACATATATAAAAAGTTAATCTATGTCAGAGCAGGGTTCTCCAATTTAGCATCAAACACCATTACATCTGGAAGTACATTAGCATTAGATCTAAACACATTCAAACTAGAAATCAGGATTTTACTAGTCTGATTGACTTCTCTGGGAATGCAGTGAATTCATTGTCACTTGCAATCTTTAAATCAAAATTAGATGCCTAAACAAAGAGATGCCTTCACTCAGCCAAGAGACATAAGCTTGATGCAAGAATCATTAGCTGTAATTCTGTATCCTCTATTATTCAGTCAGGCTATTCCATCATGATGGTCTCTTTTGACTCTAAAATGCTTGAATTTGTGCATCTCAACACAACTACAAGTTAAATAATGAAAGGGGCAATAAAGTGAAATACACAATGGGCCAATTTACTTGGCAGCTTTGTAAGCTGCAGAGCTGGAATATTGTTCTACACTGCAGCACATAATTTAGATGTAGTCATAAATCAGATGAACTTTTTAAAGTGTGCAGGTGGCTGTAAGGAAAGATTGATTAGCTCTTGGGACATGGATTATCAGTTATTCCCTGGAAATGATATAGACTTGTCCTTACTTTTTGTAGAGTAGATGTCACAGTGCTGCCATGACTTGGGAATAGGAGCATTCAAATGTCTGTGTTTCTCTATTCCCATTCCAGATGCTCTGTATGATGTTATCACTGTGGGAGCCCCGGCAGCTCATTTCCAAGGATTTAAGAACGGTGGTCTACGGAAACTGCTAAGTAAATTTGAGGCCGAAAGACGAAAGTAAGTATTCTTTCTTTCTGGTAGCTTGGAAAATACTGCTAAGGTTGCATTAAAATGCTGTGAGCTCACTGAGGAGCAAAAGAGTTTATCCTGCTGAATGAATGGAAGGTTAAAATCTAGTAGGATTGGACATTGCATTCATAAAATATTTCCTTTGTTTTTCTGCTTTGCTGAAAATTGAAGCATGGTCTACTTTTAGTGTTAAGACTAGTTTTGAATAAACACAGGAAATGGAAAGGGTTGTTGTGCATTGGAGCAGGCTTCCCAGGGAAATGGTGATGTCATCATCCCTGGAACTCTTCAAGAAAAGACAGGACTTGGCACTCGGTGCTATGGTTTAGTTGATGTGGTTGTTCTGTCAAAGGTGGACTCAATGATCTTGGAGGTCATTTGCAACCTTAATGATTTAAGAGTGTGATTTTTTTTTTTTTTTTCCTTTGTATTTCAAGAAGCTTGTGGTATATCAGTGCTTGAAAACCTGATGTTCAGAATGAGGCACCTTGTTGGCAGTTTTTGTGCTAAGTGGAATGTACAGAAACTGTAGCTTAAGGTAGCAACTTGATTTCTGACAGCCCTGGGTGTATGCTAAGAGAAAAGTATTTTTAGTACTCTGGAAAAAACAAACCTCTATCTATCTTCAGAAAGCCAAAATAAGGTTAATCGAAAATAAAGATTTCAGTTTGTTGTGGAACTCAAATTCTTTGTTCACTGTTGAACATGCCCAGAAGTGTTAGTTACATTTTTTTCCTGATTTGGTTGTGTTTGTTTGTTGCTATAGCTGTTAAGATTTTCAAGCAGGCACAGCTGTCACTGGCAGCACCCATAGCTGTGATTGCTCAGTGCTTCCACTGATGGTGAGGTGAGGTGTTACAGGACTCCAAAGAATGCAGGAAGGATTTAAATTATCATGACAGTCCACAGAAAATCAATTCCATTATATTCAATGCTCAAAAAAGTTTCATGGATACACTATCTTAAATAATAAAAGGGGAATTCTATAAGTCTGCTGTTGACTTCTAGGTTGAATAGGAGTTGGCATCAATATTAAAATCAAACAAAACCCAGCAGACCTAGTTGCTTTGAAAGATGTATTACTGAGGGGGTCTTGTTTGCCCTATACTATATAAAAATTCTGTTAAATCTTCAAAAATCTTTTATTTTCCTGATCATCTCTGATGCTGAAATCTGCCAATGAAGCATGTGCATCATTGATCATGTGAGATACAAAAATGAACTTTGTGTTAATATTCTGCTGTCAGCAAACTGGTAGGGCCAGCCTTATTCCCATCATATGGAGGCCTACAAAGTACATGCTTTCTGCTGAAGAAAATGTCTGAAGACATTTCTTAAAGTATCTGCTCCTTTACTATCTGATTAATGTAGTTGAAATAGTGACTTGTGGGTTTTTTATCAAAATAATTTATTACTGGAGCTGCAAGGTATAAATCATATAATAGACATAATCCTTTAAAGTCATATGATATAAGGAGCATTGCAGTTCTCACAGTGCTCAGCTTTCAGAACCATTTCTCACTAGCTCAGTCCTGCAGGTTATCCGTGCTGGCAGACTGTGACTTCCCAAAATGGAGGATAGCTGTGAAATAACTTATTCTTTGTGATTTCTCTCCATTGGAGACAAGAGAATATCATCATCTTCTAGGGAAGAGGATATCTTCCTGGAAGGACACACATTGCAATATCTCATAGGCATCATAGACAATGCCCATGTTTCTTAGCTGATGGTAACAGGGGAGAGGAGATGATGCTAAGAGCTTTGTGCAGGTTCTATCAAGGCATTTCAGGCTGATTTCAAGAACCTGCATGTCACCTTACTTTTGCCTTTCTGCTTAGATTTTCCTGCATCCCTCAGAAACGCCTGTGTTTTGGCAGTTTTTAAGGACAGAGCACAAGAAGTTTATTCTGACAGTTTCCTTTGTATTTCTGGGTTCTCGTGGAAAAGCAAAAGTCTGTCTTCAGGATGATATAGCTAGAGTAGCTATGTTACTATCCTGTCAGACTTTTCTTAAAAAAAGAGCCTGAGTCAGGCTTGCAAACTCAAGTTAGAGCACTGAAAAGAGTCCACTGCAGTTTTCACCTAATCACTTACCAGAGCTGGGGAAATGGTCACTTGTGTGTGAATTCCCTCAGAGCAGAAAGGAGGAAGCTTCCAAAATTCATCTTTCCTGCTGTCCCTCAAAGACAGAGAAAACTCCATGTTTTGGTATTGCAACTTCAAGAACTTATGTGAGTTGAAAGACAGGGGTAAGCAAGCTCTCAATACAATCTCACTTAATGAATATTCAGGAGGGGTTCTGCTTTAAATAAATACATTAAAGGACCATTCCCAGTCTTATCATGAAGAAATTTATTTTGCTGTGGTGACAACAGTGTTATTTTGTAGGCACCTCTTTATTTTGCTTCATAAAGATGCTTTGAGGACACATAGCATCCCCAAGGGCACCTTTTACAATTTAAATTTTCTGGTTTACAACAGGGGCAGATTTTCTGAAGATTTTGTTGAAGGAACAAGTGACACCTTGAGAAATCAGTCAGACTATAGAACAAACAGAAAAAAAATGCAGGTTCAGCAACCACTTCCTCCAGGCTAACAGAGCTGAAGACCTAGAGCCAGATGTGGGAAGAGATTAGTTCTCAGGCAACCCTGGTCGCTTCCAAGTTCTAACAGAATGCCTTGCATGTCTTTGACCTTCAGTCTGACTATTAGAACAGTTTATCAAAATTTTTAGCAGTGTCAGCATATTGCAAAATATTTCTTGCTCAATCTTAGACTTGTGGAATTAACAGAGAAGAGGAACTGTTATCTGGTAGCATTTGCAGTTGCCAAACAAAAACAAGACTGAGACATATGTTTTGTGAAAGTTTATCAAACAGAAGAATCTGGAAAATGTGCATCTGAAGATAGATCTGGCATGTTTTCTACTACACAGAATATGTATCTTTGTGCAAACACAAAGGAAAAGCCCTGTATAATAATATTTTTTTTAAAGGCAGTTCATTCAATTAATCTCTCACTTATTACCATCAGGAAGATCACATTCAAATTTTTAAAAAGGCATTTTTTTAAAAAAGAGGTTTGAAATAAGAACAAGAAAGGCACTTTTTTTTGTAGGTGAAAAATACAGAACTTTGTGATATGTGATCTGAAGCCTTTTCCATTGCTTTATAACCCATTCACATACTACTCTTCATCTGTACCAAAAAGGCAGATCAAAGGCCCTTCCACCATAAACATCAATCAAGTCTATGAGGCATGGCTCTAGTACATCTGTCCCTTTAGTAGCAAGTAGTGAATTTCATAGGATGAGTAAGAAAAGTTGATAGTTTTTTGAAATTTTGTTTACAAAATTTGCATTAAAGTAACTGAAATATGATTATTAAAGTGTGGTAAATAATTGCAGAATATTAATTACTTGTGTGTGATATGCATTCATTTTAGAATAATTTTCATCATTCTGTATTGGTATGTTCTTTTTGTTTCCTATTTCTGTATAAAAGAGAAAGTCAGTCAGTTGTTCAGATGCAATCTTTTTTGGCTTGATAATATAGATTATTTCTGCTTCCAGCAAATGAAAGGGCTTGTCTTCTCATCAGTCTAGATGGCACATCAAGTGATTGTTTTCAGAGCTCAGTTGTGCAGAAACATTTAAATCAGACATTCTCGAAGTTATACCCATATAATGCCTCACTGCTTGAAATGTTCATAAATCACTTTCAAGATACACAAAGGACTTTTTTTTCTTATTTAAAATCTAATTTAATCATCTCTGTTTTCACCAAAATACATTGACTTATGATTTCAAACTTTTTAATGCCCTAACCATTGAGAAAGAGGTATCTCACAAGCTGCATTAGGTGCTATGATTCACTGTGGTTTTATTCATAATTTCTAGCAAACTGTTTGAAAAGGACCCTGTTTTAAATTCACAAAATGTTCAAACAGGAACACTACTGAAAAGGATGTTCTGTTAGACTTTTTTTCCCCCAAAAAACTATAATAATTTAATTTGGGTTTGAACAGACTAAAAGAACTATTTCTGTTTGAGGCCTAGTTTTTTAGTGAAGATATGAGGTGTACTCCTTCAGTAACATACTTGTTTGGTGACTGGAGATTTTATTAATCTTGCAATATTCTGTGTTCCTATTGCCTGAATTTTATAGCCTTGAACCCATTTCCATTCTCTGAGGAATCAGAAATTGTAGCATCTCACAGAAAGTCCCAGAGATGTTGAAATAATGAAGATCTGAGTTGGTTCTAATTGTACCCTTTATTCTCAAATGAAATACCTGTCATGCCTAACACTTTTTATTATATTCTTTACTCACTTTACCCTATTTTTTGCACATAGACATGCATGTGAGAAAGAGAGATTGGACTTCATGGAGTTAGGAATGAAGAAAAATAGAGGAACAGCAGGAAACGTTCTGTGCATACAGCCTTAGAAATTTGCCTTAAGAACTTGTGAACATTTGATCATCACAGACAGAACTAATAGCATCATTTCATTTTCCTTTTATTCAAAGTTAGGATTTCCAAGGTGGTAAAGGAATCTTAAGGAAATTAAAAAAACAAATTAATTCAAATTTCTAGTTTCTTTCAAGCCTGTTCTCATAACTTCAGCTCTGATCAGCTGGTTTAGTTTTACTTCCTGAGGCCATGAATTATCCAGAGTTTTTTATGTAGCAATTTTTTTATTACTATTATAAGTTCAGACTTTAGGCAGAATACAAAGAAGCCACTGAATCAGTATCTTCAGTAATATGCATAAAATTTAAGTTATCCAGGGTAGATGCACTTGCTGTCTGTTTTAATTGTGTTCTTGATGCTAATGTCTGTGGGTTTGGCTGTGAAAAATGGGAGGTCAAATGTTCATTGTTGGAAGATTTTAAGCCAGTCCCAGATGGTGACAATTTAACTAAGTGACACAAATTATGCAGTTAACGGTGGGAGTTGAGTAACTCAGAGGTTCATTATAAATTAGAATTTTACCATATTGTATTATTTCTTCTCGGGCAAAAACTTTGCCAATCTAGAATTTAAAATGTAGCAAATTATATATTTATTCAAATGTCTCAGTTTGAGAGAGAGGTGTCTGCTAAGGAAGGCGGGAACCTCCCTTGGAATGGAAAATATGGCTCCCTTCTCTCTGAATTATTATAACTTTGAAATCAAGGGGCTTTCAGGCACAGATATGGGAAAAGGAATAACCAGAACCCACCTGCTCCTTCTCTCTGCTGTTGGGGACTTTCCCCTTGGTGCAGTTCCAGGCACAGCCGGCAGGGGGCGCTGCTGGCTCCCGGCCAGGCAGGGCGGGGCGATGATTCCCCCGCTCCAGCAGGGGGCGCTGTGGCGCGGCCGCCTCCCCACACGGCAATGGCGGCTCTGGCGGCGGGAGGGAGAGAGGAGAGAATGATTTGTTTGGCACAACCACGGGAAAGAGCCAGTCTCAACCTCAGAGCAGCAGGTGGGAACAGCTGAGGCGAGCACACATGTGGTGACAAAGTTTAGCAAAAACCCCAAAGCCATGCCAGGAACCGTGGGGGTGGAGCGGACACGGGATATCAGGCTGAAGTGTAGCAAAAATCCCAAAGCAGTGGCAGAAAATAGCAGGGCCTGGCAGGGGATGGCTCCCCAGCAATGAATGGCTGGTCCTGAGGCTGTGCCACTGTGCAGAGGGAATGGCCTGGCCGGGAGGGAGCCGGCTCCATCTCCAAGACATCAAATTACATGTGGATGTCCATAAAGCAGCTTTAAAACTGAAATGGTTGCTGACAGTCATGCGTTCATAGTTAATGATGGTGCCAATATATAGAAGTGATCAAATGTGGTTTTATATGCTTAGTGAAAGCTTTGGAACTTAACCCAGAAGGCATTATTATAGAATTTTTCAAAAGGTACCTGACTCATAATTTGCATATCAGAGGTAGGTTTTCATTATGCTGCTGATATTCTGCACTGGACCTACCCATGTGGCCTTCACCCTAATGCAAAGCTTGGTCTAGTTTGTGCCTTAGGACACCTGTGAAAAGTTTCTCTGTAATTTCTATTGGCAACTGCCCCTTCTAACTCTTCTAACATACCAGAGGCATATACAGCAGCAAGCTTTAAAAGCAGGTGTAGATAAGGGAATGTCACTGTCTTGTAAGTAATAATGTGTTTTCATTAAGGGTAAGGCCACAGAAAACCTCAGCTAGTCATAGATTTAACAGCATGAATTCAACAGAAACTTCAAATACTCCCAAATGTGTTGTTTCTGAAAAATAATTACACATTTTCCTAGGGGATTGGAGGAAGTTGCCCTGAAATTATGAGAGAAACAAAATATTTGGAGTTGTGTCATGTTTTCTGGGGTTCTGGAAATGTTTAAATTAGCCAGATAATTAAGTCTGGTAGTACACCTCATTCTGAAGAGTCATTCTCTCTTCACTAATTCCATTACTTAAAAGCTATGATATATTTTATTGCAATGAGAACTGCCCACATCATTAGTGTCACTCTTCCCTCTTTCTTACTGTGCTGTCTGTAGCTTTTCTGCTGCAATATTCAGTGAAGCTTAGAGCTGTGGGAGATGAGTGAAAATTATCTGGGATTTAAAGACTGAGGGAAATCCCAGAAAGGAGTATGTGCACGGTGAGCTTGATGACAGCATTAGCCAGATTCAGCCTGCAAAAACTGTTTGATAGAGGGAGGGAGAAGCCTGATGGGGAGGTAGAGAAGTATCAAGACTTTTAAGACTATGTCTTCACTACAATTAATATAGACTATTAATCTTTGTCCCTGCCCTGTCTACTGAGCCTGGCAGCTTGAGTGGTTCAGTGAATGTAGTGCTAGATCTGGCTCTGGAAGTCCATCTCATTAACAATGTGACCACCTCAAAGTAGAACTGTGGCAGTTTCCTCATTACTCAGAGGGACAGATTTATTTATATTTTTTTTCTTCATTTCACCTTATTCATTAGCAGAGCATTTATATGATTCATTCTGCTGAAATACTCAGAATTATGACTTGTATTGGACATGAGTTTAGTAGCTCATGTAAGTTGGAAATGCATTGTAATTTAGATATGGTTGAGCTTTACTCACTTAGATGCCATTTATCCTGACTGCCTCTGAAAAGAGTTGTATCTAGAAATGAAAGACAGAAAAATAGGATGGGTATTGGGGAATTTGGGACTGTAACTCAGCAAAATATGTAAGCAAGAGCCTTAATTTTAAGACTGCTTGAAACTATCTTTTTTTGCCAAAATCATAGCAAATGCTGAATTGGAAGGGGCCCATCAAGATTTAATTTCTAATTTGTAGAAAACTAATGAGAAAGAACTGGAAGTCATTCAATAGGAGACATAAAGAGGAAGTGGGGGAATGAAGGGATCTGGAAAAAAGATTGAAATGAAGTGCAATGCATGCAGTTCAGAGGATTACACAAGTGTCAATATTTGGGTCTTGGTATGCAAAGTTAAAGAAATTAGTGGTGAAAGAGTTGAAGGGACTGAAGTATTTATGACGAAAAGACACAAGAGGAGAGAAGGGAGATACAAACAGAACCAGTTGGGAGTAGTATGTACACTCTTCTGGCATTGGTGATATGCCAGCAGGTGCTTGGTTTCTATTTTTCCTGTGTTAATCTGAAGCTGCAAAAGATTTTGGTTAGTTTCTCTCAAAGCCTGAAGCAGGGCTTTGTAAAAGAAAGAGCTGTGTACAAAAGGTTGTGCACGCAGCAAGAGCCAGTGGGTGTGGGCATGCTGTCTGCAATGGTGTAAGAGAATATTGCATAATTAGTAAGGGGGGAAGAGGAAAGAGGGATAGGACAAGAAGGCCTACAAAAGAATCACAGTAGTTTGAACAGATGAAAATAGGATTTTTGCATTTGTGAGGTTTTGAAGTAGTTAACTCCCACACCCCATTGCTGTCTATTCTTGCAAGTTGGACTTTTTATTGGAGATAACTCTGTCATCACTTCCTGGACATCACTGAGGCTAATCCAAACACAGTGTGGGCCACTGATCAATTAAACATTAATCACCCATTTTGAAAGACTTAGTGAGGTAGTTAACACTCTGTTGGGGAGCTCAGTTGGGAAAATAAGGAGCCTTATGCTCTTTGGTATTATTACCTTTTTCAAATATTTTCTCTCTCTAGAATTACGGTATTTAAAAGAAACACATAAAAATATAGGGGTTTGATGTTCAGTCACTCAAAGGAATTTTGTACTGTACCACTTGGAGCATGTGGTGGTGGGCAGTCTGGTGCAACTGTTCAAGGAAAGGTTTGTTTTTACTCTTAAAGAGAGGAGCATTTCAGTGGTATTTATAAAGTTCAGGCATCTGAACTTTTTTTTTTTTTTTTTTTTTTTTTTTTTTTTTTTTTTTTGTTGTTGTTTTGTTTTGTTTCAGAAGTAGTAGTAAGACTTTTAGCATGGTAAGCATTGCTATTACTGGCAGAAATGAATCTGACATTGTGACTCTCTGTTATCACAGTACTGGATACCAGTGTATTTACTATTCACCTGAAAACACAGCCAAGGCAAAAGAAGTTCTCAGCAACATCAATCATCTGCAACCTCTCATATCAAGCCATGCAGACCTGCTGCTTAGTTCTGCAAGCCAACGTTCTCCAGACAGCTTGAAGAATTCTTTAAAGATGCTTTCAGAAAAGGTAAGATTCAAATCTTCCCTGCAATGGGAAGTGGGATAACCAAGTCTAACTGCTGGGGGGAAGTGGGGTTTCTGCATAAATTGACTTTCACATCATCTGAAAATGTTAAATAAACTCAGCTAAAAAAAGAATCAAGATGTTATTAGAAAAAAATAATGTTATTTAGCATTTCTGTAGGTTTTACATATAGAAAATTAAATCTATTAATAGTGCCTTTATTTAAAACTGTAATTAATTTAATTTCATGTATCTTCTTTATCCTCCAGTGGCCACATACTGGAGTTTATCAAAATATCCAAAATTATAAATTATTTAGTAGTATGAGAAATCATTATTTTTTATTCTCTTTCTGTTATATTTCAAGCTGTTGCTTATGGGAGGTAGTTCGACCCATGTTTGAGTATAAGTTTTGGAATAACAGTATAATCAGAAATGGTGATGCAGACTGGAGGGAGAATCTTGGAGGCTGGCTCCAGGAGATCTCAAATTTTAATTCTCTTCTATTATATCCACCTGTAGCTATAGGCTCTTCCTCATCTTGGTTCCTTTAGGTCTAAATTAGGGAAGATAATATTTCCCACCTGTCTCACAGATAATGGAGATTATCTGAAGCCTGTAATACTTCCCAGCATATGTTACCCTATAAAAATATGAAGCTCTATAGCTGTGACCTGACAGGCTGTGAAGAGTTTCCCATTGCTCCATGTGCCACCTCTTTGGTAACATGATCCTGGTATGGCTTAGTAACACAATCAATCACCATTTCAATATATCTTCAGCTATTGGGAAGTGACATTGCTTGTGGTCTGTTGAGCACTGTTATCCCAGCACTTCCTTGTTCAATGGGAGAATCTCAAATCTGAATATTGAGCTTGGCCACTTGCTGTGAAGGCATTGCTGAGGAGCCATGGGGGAGTGAAACACTGCCTTCAGCTGAAGATGTGTAAATCCACAATAACTCAGAGGACACTGGTGTCACTGTGAATGTCAGGGATAATGGAAGATAGCAGAATTCAGCCTGGAAATGAAACAGAGGAATTTAGGGAGGGGGGGTGTAACAATTATAGTGTACCTGTGCATGCAGGAGGGCACTTTTAGGTGTGCATAGAACAAGTGGAGCTGCTTTGTTAGTGGTTAGTTCAAAGAAATCTGTATGCACAGGTAAAGCAAATCAGACAAAGAAGTGTTTGTTCTGAAGATCCAAAGCCTGGTTGCTAAGGAATGTGTGTTTGCTCTGGACATTTGCCTCTGGGCAGAGGAGGGGATGATTTCAGAGGGGCTGCAGGCAGCTGTGTTACTAAAGCACTGCTTGAAGCATGGCCTGCTGGAGACTCTGGCTATAGAAAAGGACCAAAAAAGAAAATTCATTCTGTTTGCAAAAGCCATAGATATTTTACATTTTTAGCTGGTGATGTAGTTGTGTATGTTCATATCAACTTTTCAGGGCCAAGATTAAATGGCTGTTAGTACATAAGCTCAGGCTCCCAGGAGGAGTCTCACCCAATGTACTTCATGGATGTCTGGCTAGCCTTCACTTCTTGCTTGGAAGAGATTAATCCAGTTGTCTGAACAAGTACAGCAGGAGTGGTTCAATACCTGCTTCCCTGTCTATTACCAAATTTACTCTTAGGAAAAGATGGATAATGGAGAATAGGGTGGATTGCTGAGGAAGCAAGTGTGGTGGGACAGCTGCTTATAAAGAAGGGAAGAGAGATGGGGAGGAAAGATCAAGAGACAACTTCAGGGAAGGGAAATACCATTTCAAAGCCCTAAACTCAGTGAACTCACACAATATTAAAATTATATCCCTCACAGTTAATTCAAAGCCTTATATTGATGTCATAAAATAATCTTCTATATAGTTTGGCACAGTCCTGGAGAACCAAGACTATCAAAGTGTTCTTGCTTATATTTAAGATGGATTAGCACATGCTCTGCTGAATATAATTGCATGATACCTACTTGTATTCCTAAGGCATATATAGTGCTTCTGCTACTCCATCTTTCCTATACTTTTTATATGTAAAAAATGAATGCTCCTATGTCTTAACTTTATAGAAATTTAGAAATTAAACAGCAGTTGGAAGAAGTCATAAAAATGATTTGCCAGGTGATAAAAGTCCACAAGTTTATTAAAAAACATATCACTTGATATATATAATAATTCTTTCTATAATTATTAGGTAGCAGTGAGTAAATCTGAGCTATCAATAATGTGAATTACATTTAAGTGTTCATGTTGGAAATGGAAAGACTGGCTGCATGGATTGAAAGTGGAAAATTAAATCAAATAATTCCACTGCTGCTTCTTAAATGGAGCTTATTTTCTCATATTAAGCATACTTTTACTTCTCCATATATAATTTGCAGTTTACTGTAGTATTTTCCTGAGACTAATCTTTTGTCATCTCTTTTTGTTAATTGATTAAGGAAGCCTTTAGCTGTCGACAAGTGTATCAGCATTTGCAGCTTGCAGAAGGCTTGATAAATTCATTTCCCAGCTATGCCTATCTTTGTTTGCAGAAATACTCTTTAGTAGAGTATCTAAAAGAATTTGCAAAGTTTTCATTTCTTTGTATAGACTGGTTTTGTGATTTCAATGCAATTTCATAAATAGTGATGTTCTGCAAATTTAGCTGTACTGAGCTGTTAGAAAATGAGGTTAAAATATAGACTGCTGTTAAACCAATGGGATTTCTGAATGGAATTTAATTACAGAATCATTTTAGTTTCTACAGGAAAAAATGGAGTCTCACTTCTGTACTGATTTTCTTTTAAAAATTAATTTTCCCCATAAAATATTTCTATTCAATTATATTACTTGAATTTTTCAGATCATTACCTAATATACATTGCAGTCACAGTGGACATTCTTTACATCAATGCATCCAATACCCACAATTTCCTGAAATTTAAAGGTTTTTTTGAGTCTGGCATGCCTGATCCACAGACCTGAAATTATCTCAGACAGACATTGTGGAGAAGATAGGTATGAAACCTCAGCAAAACCATGATTTTGCTGTTTTTAAGAATAGGCAAGAAATGGAGTTTCAACTCTCTTGATAAGGAGCTGTAGAAGTCTTGAAGAGGAGCTTTGCAGTTACCACACAAACCTCAAATCTTAATTTGCCACAGTAAGGCAAAGAATGGTAGGGTTTGATAGCACTATTCCCCAAAGACTAATTAATTCTCCAAGCATGCATCATCTGGAGGTTGGAAATGTAGAAAACTGAAGTTGTCCTGCAGAGCAAGGACATGAGGGGCTGCATGTAAGAAAACATAAAAAACACCCTTTCCCTCAGGCACCAAGTTGGTAAGGAGGAGAAGGAATGGGTCTGGTAAAATTACCAGGGAGATGAGTAGTGTTGCCAAGTTTAAAGAATCCCAAATCAGGTTTAAAGAATTAATAATTTATCTTTGATATGCCTGAGGTTCTTCTTTTTAAAACTGTAGAGGTTTATTTGCAGTAAAAGTTTTCAGCCTTTCCACATGCAAGCGTTCAGAAAATATTTTTTCCTAAACATAATGAAAATGGGAAAAAGCAGAAACTTGTCATTCGAGTACCTAACCCAGCAGCTGGAGCCTTAAGAAAACCATCAATTTTTTTAAAGCCTTTTTGTCTCCCAGAGGAGATTTGGCATCTGTGGCACACTGGTGGCAACAGCAAGTGCTGTTGCATGGTGACAATCTGGACATGGTGAAGCCAATATGCAGGAAGCATTTTACTTTCCTTATTGAGGTGGAAGGGAGATGAACAATGCACAGAGGTTGAGGGATTTTAACAAAATGTTAACATTCCAGCTGTAACAACCAACATAGAAAAATGATACAGAGATTGAATAGCAACCTCAGAAGACCCAAGAAAACTACTTCAGAGTTTCATTTCTTTAACATATACAAAAAATCAAGCTTGAAATCAGGTGTCACCTACCCTGATATCTGGGTTGATACCTACAGGTAATGAAATTTATCTCTGGAAATACTGCTTTTGCAGGTACTGCTATGTCAGCAGTGTGGGGTGGTGGGTTTTATTTAGGGACATGATTAAACTGGTTAATCGTGTTTTATCTAATACTTATTCAGAAATTACTGTGCTATGGTTGGTTTCTTTTGGAACTGGTTCTTATGGAGACTTGCCTCTGAGGCAAAATTTGGAATTCAAGTAAAATGGGAAAAGCTGATCTCTATGATAGATAATGTACCCTTGTGTTAATCCTTAGAGCACTGGGATTGTAGAATGTGATGATATCTCTAAAACCCTTGAAATGTTCCTCATTATTTGTTGGCCTACTTTGTTTTCTGCCTCCCAGGCAGGCCTGAAACAAATGCCCACTCTGCATAAGGGTAATTCAGTGTTTTACACCTTTGCTGCTTTCTTAGCTCTAACCTTTTCATTCATTTGGTTTTTTCCTAGACGGAGTTATTTGTGCATGCATTCAAGGACCAGCTGGTCAGAAGTGCCCTTTTAGCACTGTACACAGCCCGGCCTGGCTGTGTCCTCAAGAAACCAGCTGTGCCTAGAAACAGTGCAGAAGAAGGGGCTGATGCACAGCACCAGGAGCATCCTTCTCAGATTAAGAGGCAGGACTCTATACCCCATCATTCTGAGTATGATGAGGAAGAGTGGGTAAGTAGCCAGAAAACCTCTGTTGGAGGTCAGTATGAAACCCTACAAATCAGCATAAATGAGCTCAGGCCCTAAGTGTCCTTGTCACCTGTCACTGCAGCGGGGGAAAGGGGTGCAGAACTGTCAAATTGTGCTTTTCAGATGCACTGCAGATTTTGAAGCTAAACTTGAAGGATTTTCCTAAATACAGTGTGCTGCTCTGAGACTGCCTGGTTGTGCATATAACAGTGCAGATGATGAGTGTCTTCTTGCCCAGACAGAAAAATAGTCTTTCTTTGTTCTTACTTGGGTTGGTTTTTCTAGTTGGGCAGATTTAAGGATATGTTGTTCAGTGGGAAATGTTATTTTCTTCCCCACCTCCTGCAACACCCCTTTCCAACCCTCAGGCTGTAACCATTTAAAATGCACGAGTTAACCCTCAGCAGAACAGAGCCCTTTGCCCTTACACTCTGCTTTACAGGGTGCCTGAGATTGTGTAAAATAATTAAAATTTAACTTGTACAATTTAACATGCTTAGCATCTCTTTCAAAGGTATGTATTATTTATATGGCTGAGATTTTATAAATCAATTATTTTGTTAAATATCTTAATAATAGATTTGTTACTTTGCTACATATGTACTGAAGCTATTTTTATTCAATCCAGGCTCATACTTTGAGTTCATCACTGTGTTCTCATAAGTGTAAAGGATGCCAGCATATTCATCTCTACTGTAAATAATTAATAACTTGTGTGAGCTATGGTATTGCACCTGAACTGTAATTTTTATCCACACAAAAAATAAAGGAAGAAGAACATATTTTTTCTAGAAGAAAGACAAGTATTTCCAGCCCCATGCATTAAGTAGTCATGAGATTTAAACAATAAATTACTCACTCTTTTATTTGTCCTCCAGTTTTAGAGCCTTTAATTCATTTTTTTTCTAGTTTTCTCAACAACCTGAGGGGCTGGAATGGTGATTCTTTCTTTGAACTAAAGCCAAAATGTTTGTTTTCAGCTGATGAAACATTCAGAAATTTAAATAAAGCAATAGCTTTCATAAAAGAGAGAAATTTTGCACTGGAAAAAGTGGAACTTTGTGGAAGCTGTATTTTTTTTTTTTCTAGTACTGCAGTTTAGCATCTCTGAAGAGAAGATAGCTTTGCTATATTTCATTACTGTTAAAAAAAAATCTGCCAGGTGCTTGGTCCTCACCTATTAAATTGCATAAGTGGGTCATTTTAAATGTGGGGTTTTGTTCTGCTGAATTAGTAAGATTATCTTGTTTCAAAATTAAGTCTATCTTACTGTTTTCTGAGTTAAACTGAATCAGAGTCACTGTCAAACTTGAGAGAGTATAAATCCTGGAGAAATTTTGTGATTTTTTTCTGAATTTGAATGATTAGACTTTGGATAGATTTCAGTTCTTTCTGCCAGCACAGGTGATAAATAATATGAGTTTTAATGATCAAATTGTCATTAGCATGATGGAAAGAGAAAGAACAAATGCATATGGAATTTGAAAAAAATACTTAATCTACTGTGAAACTTGACTGTGAAGGAAAAAACTTTGAGATACATTGCTTTGCACACACAATGCTCTATACTCCTTTGCTGCTGTGGGGTTTTTTCTCATTATTATAAAGCACTAATGTTACATTTTGCAATTGGAATTTTGGTTTTGCCTAAAATCTAAATCCTTAACTCTTTAAGCTGACCCTTTTTCATCCACTTCACATGTCTGTGTTGCCTTATGACCATCACAGAAGTATGAAGACTTTTCCCAGAGCCACTGGCAGCAGTATGGATTGAGCTGTTTATCTTGGTGCACTATGCACAGGCAGCAGGAAAGCATCACTGCCAAAGGAAAAATATTTAACTTGAGAGTTTTACATTGCCTCTGGGTAGATATTTTGTTCTCCTCTCACCAGCTGCTTCTGCTATCCTAGAACCTCCCTGCAGGATGGCACAAAGCAAGTTTCCATGTATAATACAAAAAAAGGTGGGCACACTGCCACTTGGAGCTGACTCTGCTCTACAATTCTGAGTGGTTTATGTGACTGGAGCTACAAAGAGCAGATAAAGTGGCATTTCCAATAAGCTCTGTACAAATGCTGATGTGGTGATCAGACATGGGGCTGAAAGATTGATGTTGGTGCCACAGCACAAGGGGATGTTAACCATGCACATTACTTAAGATATTTCCTTTACCTCTGAACAGAGCTCAAAAGGACCTCAAGGAAATATCTGAATAACCACTCACATGAAAGAGACACAGCACTTTCAGAGTGCTGGAAAGTGCAGATGCTGTGTCATACCTAGCACAAGTAAAGCACCCAACTGCAGTGGTGTATAGGGAGGGACAAGAAATAACTGAGGAGCTCTGTGGAGAATTCAGAAAGACTGAGAGTCCTTTAAACAAAGAGACAGCCTCTGGAACTCCACTGGCTGGCAGTGTTTAGAAGGAGGACATTGACTTGGGTGCAGTGGCAGGAAAGAGTATCCATTCCTGCTCGTAGAAATGAAGCTGCTTTTAATGATACTTTCAGATCAGATGGAAATTAATTTTTTTGTTTGTTTGTTTTTTTGTTTGTTTTGTGAATGAAAGAGAATTATTTTACAGGTTCATTTTTAATTTTCCTAGAAGTGCCCAGCTTTCACTGATGCCAAGGCCTAGCTTTACATCTTTCAGTGTGCATGTCTGCTAACCAGTGCCACAGCAGAGGTGACAGTACAAGTGTGACTATGATCATTTCTAACCAGCAACATCTAGCTACATGAGCCAGGACTCCATAACATTCCAGATGGCTTCTGAAGTTTGGAAGAAGTAGAAGATGTAAATGTGTCTGCCTTGTCTCAGTGGGGTTAAGTGCTATCACAGGTTTCCACCTTTCCTGTCATTGCTTTGAGCTTTGTACTTAAAGAAGCAGCAATGAGAGGGAGAGAGATCTTCTGTCTCTCATTTTTTCATACCACAAAATTACTATCCACATTGCTCCAGCAACTAGTGGGAAACCTGTGATCAGGGAAAGCGTATCCTGCTTAGGAAAACTAGGGTCTTAGTACTTCAGTGTATCAAGAAATATTTCTCCTGATCCTTCACTTGACACAGAGAGTTTATTAGAATGCTTGCTTAAGAGACTGCATGGACTTTATTTTGTCCTTTAACCTGTCACATGCTGTAAAGTGATCACTTGAGAGATTGTTCTTGGGCAAATTGAAAATAGACTGCTTAAGGAGATGAAAAGTCAGTGGAAAGTGTGCTAGGCCACAGGAAAATATTCTGGAAATAGTAAAGAAAGACAATACAAAATGGATTAATTTCTTCTCATGGAGACTCATAGAAAGCCACTTGATTTGCACTGATTGGAAACTGCATTTTTACTTGAAAATTGTTCCTGCCAAACTGCAGAATTTCAATAGCCTTCTTTGAAAAATGTGACTGCCTTTGGTGCAGACAGAATAACATCTCAGTGAATGATAAACACCTCTACATTTTCTGTCTGCCCACAATCCCAGGAACCTCCTCTGTGAAGCTGTGAGACAGGCCCTTGCTCCCTCTCACTTGCATGTATGTAAAAGCCAGATACATGATAAGTAGAGTGAGCTTTCTCTCTACAGATGTTTATGAATTTTGCTTCTAAACCCTCAGGGAATGTTTCTGTGAATATTGCATAGACATCATCTCAATGCTGGGTTAATAGTTGGTTTGAAAAGAGAAAAGGGCTCTTTCCAAAGTGAAACAAGGGCTCATATTTGTGTTGCTTGTGCAATAACTCCACATGCTCATTAAGATTTTAATGCTTTTGTGTGAGGATTAAACTGTGCCAGCAGACAGAGGAAAGGGAAATTACACTACTGGAGCCTCACTGAGCAACTTGAGTTGCATGTTCCAGCCACTTCCAGTGACTAGAAGCTCTGAAGTTCCCTGATACTCTCTAGTAAACTTGCAGACACTTGGGGCCAGAATTTTTAATATTTTTAGTATTTCCGTACTCTTCAGGGAACCCTTCTCCCCAAAATTATACTTGTGGGTGGTAAAAATCAGTAGTTTCACACATATTCTAAGTGTTTTTCAGGGTTGCTTGAGATGCACACAGGAGGAAACTTCTGAAGGAATCTATACCTTTCTTTTGACTTTTAATTGTATCTAGGCATGTAGATATCAATTTCTTATGTATCGGCTTGTTTCATGTACAGGTACAGATATTTCCACATGTTGCATTGTACATGCAGCATTTAAAGTAGTTGTAGAATAAATGCAGTTCTGCTTGGGTGTGACCAACTTCTTGTCTCTTGTAAATCAACAGTATCTTTTTCATGGTGTGGTTGAAGCATGGGTGTATCTAGGGAGAAAATGAAACCATTGTTTGTGTTCACCTATAAACTGGATGCCTTTGTCCTTAAGGCAGCCCACAAGAATGCTCCAGGAATCAGGTTTGGGGAGCTGGAGGAGAGGAACTCTGTTGTACAGGTTGGGCAAGTCTGTGCCTCTGTCTGTAGGCTCACCTGATGTCTCTTAGGTCAGGGTGCCCTTGTCACAGTTTGCATCCTCAGGAGGAGGGAAGGGAAAGATCAGATCCCTCTAGTCAGGCTTAAGAGAGGCATTTAATTGAAAAGTAGCATTAGGTTTAAATGTTTGCCTTAGTTCTACATTTGCCTACACTCAAAATGCAAGTGTTGCCATTTATATGGAACTATGGTGTTTCTCTGGATTTTCAGTTTTCCTTAACTTTCTCTCTTGTTATTTTTACAACCTCTTTTTTGCATCTGAAGACCTGACATATTGAAAATGCTTCTGGCATTTTATAGTACAAAACAAAGTAGTGACATTATCTTGCCATTTTTAACCCTCAGGCAACCTCTGGTTGCTCAGCATTGTTTTCAGAATGACTCAGCATTGAAACACGGACATGGGGGGTGGTTTCTGTGGGTTTGTTATGGTTTGATTTTAGTCTGATTGCATGTCTTGTGTACAGCCTCACTTCTTGTATGGCTTGGTTTATTGCTCCTTATTTAGTGCTGCAAAAGTACGTGCAAGAGCTTTGATTTATGCAGCATCCAGCACTTGAAGGACCCTCCCTCTATCTCTGTTCCATAACAGCTCTTTCTTATGCTCTTCATTATTTCTTTTGTTCTCTGCTCATACAGAATTTCTCCTACCACCTTATTACTTCTGTAATTCTCTTATTTATTATAATTTCTGTTAAGTATGATGGTTGCAGTTTATGTGAGAGGTGAAGAAGGAAACTGAAATTGTATTACCTAATACACATGACATGACAGCAAGTTTCTCATCCTAGTCTTTGAATTTAACATTTGCTTAGCAGAGTAACTGATGTGTTAAAATACAGGATATGGTAAATTATCAAAAAGAGGTTGTTAAGTACTATGACAAAACTGGCAGTTGCACAAAAGTTTCGATTTGGAAAGGTTTTGAGTGTCTACACTCTTAAGGTATTTAAATAGTCAAACTGCTCAGTTCCTTGCTATTAGACCTGAAATTTTGTCTGCATTTTCATGTCAAGTTTGAAGCATGTGTTCTTCAGTGTCTAAAACCATAAGAGTTTGGGTTCATTCACACTGCAAGAAAAATCTCCATGAAAAAAGGCTTAGGTTGGTAATAGGCTGAAGAATGACAGAAGCAGTCATGCTGGCATCTAATATTTCTAGTAACTTGCATGTGTCTGTCTCAACTTTAAGGGGTTAATAAATTACTATTGTCTTTTTTATTTTTTTTATTTTTTTTCTTCAGTAACATGCAGTGATAATTCTGCTCTTTTCAGGACAGGGTGTGGGCCAATGTGGCAAAGAGTTTGAACTGCCTTATTGCCATGGTGGACAGACTGCTTGAAAAAGACAACATCAGCAACATTAAAGAGGGTGAAAATGAGTCTTCAGCAGCAGATTGCCAGGTGTTGCATACAGATGGTAAGCAACCCCTCCTAATTTTTTTTTATCATTGACAAGAGTAAATAAAAATTTAAACAAGTACAGAAAAGTCATCTAGAGCAGACTCCATAGTATCTTTGAGAGCACAATAGCATGGTTTTGCACACTTGTAGGGAGGTTATTGATCAAAGTACAGCTTTATTGTGTGCTCAGACTGCTTGACGTGATAACTTGTTTGTGCCAGAGTGCAAATCTTTTGAAGCCACAATGTTTTGTTTTTGAAGGCTGATGCAATTTAATTTACTTTAGATTTTACTTCTATGTAGTATTTTGAGGGGAAAAAATTGGACTGTGTCTTACCCCATAGAAAACTTGCAAGGAAAGGTGAACATTCTGTATCAGTGTCATTCTCCTGCAAACTCGACCAGTTTTCTGAGGTGATATACCAATTTTTGCTTTCTAATTTGATAAAATTCATGTTTACCTGGATTTACTTGTCAGCCTGTGTCAAAAAGCCAAATGGAATAATTCCATGGGATGATGGGATGACCCTCCTCCGAGGGTCCTTGTCACCAAATCTTCTGATCCTCTCCTATGGCTTATTCATGTTTGCATTCTTGATGCATAGATTAGATCTGTTTGATAAGTCTGAGAGTTTCTATTCTGAAAGTGTGTTGCAACAAATGAAACAGGTCCTTAGTGACAGTGGTGGTACTACTAAAGCAAGGAAATCAGAGCCAGCCTTTGTGCCACTCTTCAGCTAAATAAAACAACTCCCCATACAAAGCTACAAACCAACACAACTACTTTGTTTTATGGAGATTTGTATAGTTTGGACTTTTATTTTTTCATTGTGCTTTTTTACCAGTATGTGAGGTTTATGCTGGAGTCCTGGAATCCTTCTTTTCAATGCCAGATATGTTGAACTTGCTTTTGTATGAATATTTCAGAGAGCAGGTTATTCCTTATCTGTTTGGTTCCCTAAGTTTCCTTAGGGAAACTACCAGGCATGTAATGTTAGAGATGTAGATGATATCATCTCTGTTCTCTAGTGAAAAATATTAACACAGCTTTCTACACTTTTCCTGCCTTCCTCAGAGAAGGTACTAATATTTAACAGCCAGGTAGGTGTAGTTTTGAACTTAGTATCTGTAGATGGTCAACCCAATCATATTCATAGGGTTTAAAAAAAAAAAAAAACCATAATATTTTTCTTGTTCCTAACTCCCTTCTCTTCCCCATGGTGTTAACAAGCTTTCCTGCTATTGTAAGAAGTCCAGAATGTCTTGTAGAAATGTTTTGCAGGTAAAGTGGTAGTAGTAAACTTTCACCCAGAGTTTTCCCCCAGTGATTGTACTGCATTTATGTGTGTATGCATAGAAATATATGTTGTAGGTTTTGTTTGTGTTTCATAGTTAGGGAGCAAAAGTTCAAATTTCCAGACCTCCTTCCTCTATCTAGAAGAAAAAAAATTTAAGTATTATAATAAGTAGACATCAAGTAGAATGAAAGGTAGCTCTTGCTAAGCAATAATGATAGCTGTAACAGTTAGAAAATGATAGATGAGTTTCATCAGATAAGAAGTTGTCTTCTGGAGCTGGTGGGCCAAGGACACAAAAAATATCCAACTTCTCTGGTGCTGGAATAAATTCTTCGTTTTTCCTATGTTTCAGAGCCATCCCATTCAGAGCTGTTTCTCTTGAATCAGTACAGGTGTCCTTCAGTGAGAGCAGTCAGTGCTTTTGTTGAGCTGTTCTGAAAGTTCTCCAACACTCCCTCACATGAGAGCTGCAGAGATTTGTGGGGCAAACTGCTGTGTTTTCACGTTCTTTTTGAGTAAGACATCACTTTTGGAATGCCTTGGACAGTTTATAGGACTTTCAAGGTCATACAGAAATGGAGACATCTTAAAAATTGCTTTCTTCTATAGAACTAGTTTTAAAGATGGAGCTTTCTGAAGAGCTATCCAGGTGTGTGCCAAAGTTGGTTCCCTAATGATTTTCAACACTTTGGGGCCAGAATTTTTCATGCTTAAATTCTATTAGAATATGGATTTAGATGTTTGTTTTTCTCTGCAACTCCCTCTCTGAACTTTAACATGAAACCCTAAGAGTGCACTGTGGAGCACCTACACAGAGATGGAGATTCCAAGCTTTCAGTTATAAATTTGGCTTTAATTCTGCTTCATTTTACACTTGAAGCCTGGTTATGAGTTCACAGCATTTTCCTAGAAACAAAATCACTCTGTACACTCATAGATACATTTCTAAAATTACAGAATTTTGTGCTACTTACAATTCACAAACATGACAGAAATGCGAAGCTTGCCACATCTTGCTATTATATATTATACATAATTTGAGCATACTTGACCATAATGTATTTTATTAATGCTGCAAATGTATGGGCATAAATTGATCTTTGAGTCTGAAACTGTTTTAGTGCTGCAGTTAATCCTCAGAGAAATTGGGCTGCTTTTGTAAGAAAAATGAATACAGAGTTTTGAACAAAATATTGACAAATATGCCTTGTATGGAATGAAAGTATAGTGTGAAATTTTTGCTTATTTAGTGAACCTGACTGGGTTTTTTGTAACATATAGCAGTGAAAAACCTGTCAAAGAATACACAAGTGTTCCTTTTAGATGACAGAAAATGTTTTGACAATGGTTTGATGCAATAGCATCTTCATATAAATACAGATGTTGTCGTAGCATGTATTCAGTTTCCTAAAGTAGGTTTGTATTTGCAGTCTCAGTGGTGACATTGTGTGATCTTATTCCTTTTTTTTCCCCCAAACATGTTTATATTTATTGTTTAGAATCTTTGTAATTAGAAATATTGGAGGACTTTTTTTCCCCTGTACTCTGCCTTTCAATGTGAATTATACTTTCCTTAGCCTTAACTTTTCATGCAGTCTGACCTTTGAGTGTATTCTAAAGACTGAATTTGAGTTACAGTTACCAAGGTAACATGCTATGGTTTCATCAGTTGCAGGATTATGAATCCTCTGCAGGATAAATCAGGAAGAGAGAAAGATTTTTAAGGAGAGGGGTTTTTTTTTTTTTGTTGTTCTTTGAACTCTCATCTGGTTTGCCTTGGAGAAATACATGACAACATTAAATTCTTTTTATTTTTGCTTTTTCATTTTCCATGAGAGTTGGAATGTGAAAGCCTGTCCTGCAGCATTAGAGGTGCCAGTGAAACACAGCAGTTTGCTCTTGTGCTTACACAGCCCCTGACAGATCTCCGGGTTTGGCTGCTGTTTCCATCTGCTCCTTGTACTATCCCATCAGAGCTCCCACCCAGCTATTCCTCCTCTGGCTCTGGGTGAGAACTCTCTCATTTGATACATACAGGATCCACCACATTATCTCAAACAATTTGAGCTGCTGGAGTGATTGCCTGGCATTTTGCATTTAAGTGAATTATGGATTTTTGTAAGCTCTGTGAATTGGCTGCTGATAACCTTCAGCATAGGTAGCAAAGAGCACCTGGGGAACATTGCCACATTTCCTAGCTGCAATTAGAGGAAAACTCTGCTCATACCCACATTGCTACAGAAATATGTGGGTTATTTTTTCTTGTATTATCTGATACTTTTTGGGGACTACGTAAGTCTAGATTCAAAATTTCTGACTTTCAGTGTCCTGGGGATCAGCTCTGCATCCTTTCAATGCATCCCTTCCAATGCAGTGCTGGTAGAAGTGGGAAACAAAGTCATGTGCTAGATTTATTTGCATCTTTAGAAAAGCTTTTATTATAAAATATTGTTGAGTCAGGAAGATGAAAAAATCTCCTGTAGTCTGTCTCCTTGACTGTCAGACAATTTATTTAGAGTAACAACATGTGAAAAGCTTTTTCTTCCCTTCTTCCTTGCATTTTTCTCTCCTTTTCTCTTAAGTTTGTTTTTGTATCAATTTTACTTATACCTTTTTTTTTTCTTTTCTCTCTCACTTCTGTTTCATCCTTTTCTTTTTCATGGGATCCTTACCTGGGCTGAATGTAGCCAGCAATACAAGACAACCCCTTCAGCAGTACTTTCTCTAAGTGCTTTGGTTATAAACAGAAGCTGAAAAACGTATAAGGGAAAGAAGGTGTATTTAACTGAATCAACAAACTAAAACAAGATATCAGAATATTTAGTTGCACAGCATTCACAGAGCAAGATTTATCCATTACTCCTATTTTAAAGTGTGTTAGATTTCCTTAGCTTTGTCTTTTATTACCTTTGTCTTTCTGTTTTCACTGTGACCGAATGTGCTGAGGTACTTGTGTATGTATAGTTAGAGGTTTTGGGTTTAACTATAATCCATGTGACAATGTAGAAAATCTTGGATAATTGCAGGGAAATAATAAATCCCAAGAATTCAAAATTGCTTTTCTGGACATCCAAAGTGTGCAAAGTAAGTTGCTGCTTTAAAGTGCAGGAATACCAGGAAAACATATTCAGGTTTTTGCTGTTCCTGTGAGGACTGCTGCAGCATTATGAGTACAAAGCTTCCTCCTTTCTCAAAGAGCTTAGCCCTCAGCTGGAGATAAACTGAGCTCCAAGAGCTGAGTGGCAAAATAAAGAAATAAGGCATTGACCTTTTTATGGTGCAAAGTTAAATATGTGAATGTTTCTAAGTCAGTCTTTTTAAACCTCCCTTTAAAAAAATATAAATTAAAATACTATTTCTGTCCTAGGTGAGTAAAATGAAATTCTGGGTTAATTCTCTCATGCTGTTTTTAGGGATTTATTGCTGCTCTGTGTTGTTTGGTTGGCTTGATTTTACCTGCCTTTTTCCTTAAAACAGTTTGTCTGATGTTCAGTTTGTGATATCAACTCATTTATATTGTTTTGCCTTTATTTAAATTCTGTCATGGATTATTTTTATTTGGATAGCAAGTGATTAACTCAAGGGAAAGGTTACCTTGTGGGTATCTGCTGTTACATTTATATGTCACGTTTATATTTATATATGCTACATTTATATTTGTCTGAAGTGCCCTCCTTTGCTTTAAGAGTGCAACGTTATGTGTTCCTTTGCTTTTTATTTAAGGTTTAATTTTTAACTTCACACCATTTAGGTTTTGAAGTGACTTAAAGCCATTGATGGATTTTAGGTGGCACAAACAGAGGTGACAAAATTGCCTTTTTTATCTGTTGCTAGGGCAAAAATGAGATAGGAGTGCCATGCTGCAGCATCAGTGCTTTTCCTTTTTGGTTACCAGCATAATTTAATGAGCACTTCAGTGGGCCTGGCTTGGAAAAGAGCAGGAGCTTGCTTTTCTGCCAAACTTTATCAAATTTAACATGTGGTTTGACATATTGCAACTTGGATATGAGCATGCAGAACTGACTAGCTGGGTGCTAAGCAGGTCATTTGCCTGTGCAGGACTTTTGATTATGGGAACATGTGACTGAAGGGCATTTTCCAGTAACCAAAGGGCAAATCATGTCACAGGCTGAACTGCCACCCCTCTCTTGGCAATGGGCATGGAATATTCACTCAGTGCTTTGCCAAACATGCACTTTTGTTTTAATCTCATTCTAACTATGTAGCAGTGATACTATCTTTTAAATTTCATCCTTCAATTCTTTATTTTAATATGTTTAGGTTTTATGCCTGGTTTTAGTTTCTAGTGGCTGACTAGCACAATTTTTGTACTGAGTTTCTTTGCTTCATCAGGAGGCTCTGACAGTTCTTCTGGATGCTAAGTGTTCCAAACTGACAGGCTGCCCAAGTCATTTTAGTGACCTGACAGTCATCCTGGAGTCTCCTTGTTGCTTCTGTTCTTGCTCCTAATGTCTTTTTTCAGATATTTACTCATTCAGTTAATTCTTCAGCCATTTTCAAGGGGTTTTCACTATGTTGTGGATACAAATATTGGGGTTTTAAGTTAAAATAAAGTTGAGATCTGAAGACTCAATATATATGAGTCCCTGAGTGTGTTAAAAGCAATGATTTGTATTATTCCTTTCCTGAAGTGATTCTACAACGGCATTCTGAAAGATATTATATTCTAAAATGTATGCAAAGTGATTCTATAGAGTCACTCTAAGAGAACTCCTTTAGAGCTCCCTTGACAAATAATATCTATTTATGAATTGCATCACTATTTTATATTTGTGCCTTGCATGCAGGACAATCTTTTGTTCCAAAAGCTACTGAATTTATTTGTAAGCTTCAAAATACAATGTTTATTTGTTTGTTTCACAAACTTCAGTTTCACAGTGCTTCTCAGTTTTAAGGAAACAACTTACAAGCTTCAGTACTTACATATAAGTAGGTGTTACTGCTGGATTTTTGGGCTGTTGTTCATTGTTAATGAATGATCCTCATTCATATTCCTGCTGGAGTATTTGCAGCAGCATATCCTGCATAACAAGTGACAGTGGAATTTTAACAGAGCAAAGCATCTTTTTTTTTTGTTTTTCTTCCAAGACTTGGCTTTCCTAAGATCTCAGTGTCTGATACACCTCTTATTTTGATTTTAAGTAAAGCACAAGCTTGAGAATATACTTGTCCATTCATGAACATTCTGGGTTTTTTTTCAAGAAGCAATGCAATCCCTCTCAGATTTGCCAACTAGCTCCACCTTCTGGGGACTAGGCATCTTTATTAACTGAGATTGAGAAGTTACAGTGAGCAAGGAGTAGAAGCTTGTTTTGGAAAACTTAATCACACAAAAGTTGTCTTCTTTACTAGTAACATGTGCAATATTCTATAGTAATTTATATTTTCTTATTTGCTAGGGTAAGGTTTTGTACAAACTTAGAATTTTTATTGTTTACCAAAAAGCCAAATACGTATGTAAGAAAGACTCTGTATTCTTTGGGCATTAAATACTCAGTAGGATTTATTTTTTATAAATCTAGTATCAATGTTCTTTAGTGAAAAAAATGGCCTTAAGAATTTCAAATCCTTGAATTCCATTTTAATGCAACTGTTACAGACAAAAATTACTTATGTTAGTAGATTAATAAATTAGTATTCCAAACATGTAGTCTTCCCTCAAAAAATGTTGTGAGGAAATTATCTTGAAGCTACCATAAGGTATGTGCAAAATAATTTGGAAAATCGTAATAGAAGGTGGTTATCAGTTGTTTACTGCCAACCTGGAAGGCTGCATGGAGGAGAATCCACTTACATATGTTCTGGGTCTGGTATTATTCAGTATTTTTATTACTGACTTTCCTTATGAAATATGGATGATGCTTATAAAATTTGCAGATGCTTAAAGATGGGAGAGGCTTTAAGCACTATGGGAGCAGGATTAGAATGGACCCTGATGAAATGGAGTGCTGAAATATTAGGATGCAGCTCAGCAAGGAGAAATGCCAAGTTAGGTTCCTGAAGAAACAGACATCCACAGTGCAGATGGACTGGTTAAGTGGCAGCTCAGTAAAAACAGACCTAGGTGCTATGTGACTTGTGGCCAGTATATGACACCCTCTGTTCACAAAATTAAAGAATGGTTTGGGTTGGAAGGTACCTTAAAGAGCATCTCATCCAACCCATCTGCAGTGGTTGGGCAGGGGCACCTTCCATTAGACCAGGCTGCTCTAAGCCCCATCCAGCCTGGCCTTGAACTCTTCCAGGGATGGGGCATCCCCAGCTGCTCTGGGCATCCTGTGCCAGTTACTCATTGTCCTCACTGTAAAGAACTTTTTCCTAATGTCCAACTTCAATTTACTCTCTCTCAGTTTGAATCCATTCCCCCTTGCAATGTCCATTCATGCTGTTCTTTTATGAAAAATACTTTCAGAACTACTGATCAGCCCTATCCACATAACCTGAATTGTAATAGCCAGTTCAAGTGTGGTTAGTTCTAGAAATTCTGCTTTTTCTACCCTGGCTATCAGAGTATTTGCCACATCCTTGGCTGTGTCTGTATCCAGCTCTCCTTTCCCATGGAAGAGTAACAGATGTCTGTTTGCTGTACCTTCAAGTTTATTTTAAATTGGCCAGGGATAATCTTTTTCATTATTTGCTCAAGTGAGAAGCAGCCAACAAACTCTATTCTTACCGTATGCAGCCCTGCTTACTGGGTCAGTGTGCATTGCATCTTTTAAACTGTTTTCCTGCTGTTGCTGTTACTGGCATATGTTTATTGATTAAATTAATAAATTATTATAATTTGACTTGACAGGAGAGTTTTGGTTGCCTGGACTGTCTACACTGACTTCCAGTACATCACATCTTTTTGTCTGCCTTATTTCTAAATTCATCTGTTTTGCAGCAGCCTCTGTTTGTTCTTATCCTAGAACAAACACCCCAGTTAGTCCTTGTTATTTTCTCCTCATGAAGAGGGGGATTCAAGTTGATTCTCACCCTTTCTCATCAGCTTAAGGAGATTAAACTCTAAATCTTGGTAGTTCTGCTCTGCAAGCTCTCCATTTTTCCAGCAATCTCTTTAAAACCTGTACACCAAACCTTGGCACGCAGTGTGTCATCAGTCTGTTAGTCAATGACATGAATAAAATCACCTCTTTTTGCTGGAGCTTGTACCTGGGGGTGGCTTATGATCTGTTTTGTCAGGATGACACTCACTTTGGATGTGCTGTTTTCCAGGGAACACTTCCTCAGTCTGTATTACTCATGAATATATGAATGACTGTGTTAAAACACATGCTGTCTGACCACAAAGACAATAAAGGAGCTCAGGTTGTTCTCTGTGCCTCCTTTGTCCTTGTTCCCCTTTTCTGCTCCTTACTTTCTGTAATTTCTCCCAGCTTTCAAAGTTCTCTCCAGGCTTCTTGGCTACAGTTTTATTAATTTATGTGTTTTTCTGGAGCTCAGCCAAATTGTCTGGCAACAGGCAGCTGTGTCTTCCTGCCTAAAGAACTTCCTCAGTACTAACGAGTTTTCACTGGTCTGACTCAGAATGTTACCTGAAACAACATGCTGCTGTCTTGCACCTAATTACAACAAATTTTCATTATCATTGATTCTTAATTACACTAATCTACAGAAAATATGAGCCTATTATGGACTGTATTAAATCAGTCGCATTCCCAACTTTTATATGGATTCTTTGGAGTGTTGATTTCTCTCATTTTAAACTGTACAATGAAACTGAGATATAGATTCAGAAAGAGGGGGATTTATTTGTTTTTTTATTATTTGCTCAAGTTAGAGGTTAGGCAAAGCCATATGCCACTACAATGCAAATCTGATTTTATTAAATCCTGTAAAATTCAGGAACAGCTGGGATTATTGGGCAAGTTTGTGTAAGGTGTTCTGATTTTCCTCCATTCCTAGTTATCACTGTTTCATTTGTAATGTATTAAAGAATTACATTTTTCAAGCATTTCACTAGGCATTTTTTTCTGATATTCCTAGCATGTATTTTAACAGAGCAAAACATGTTTCAAAATAGTTCTACAACTCTCTTATAGAAATAGCTAAAAATGAGTTCAATATATCTAAATATTTAATGAGAACAATATAGAGCGAAGCTAAAAAAGAATAATTCCAGCCTGTACATTAAGCAGGTGATACCCTTCCAGATACCTATTTTTATTGTTTTGTGTAGCTTTGGCCTCCAGCACTCGTTTTTTCTTAAGTATATCATTATGCTCCCTGGTTTTGCATTTTTGATGCTACTTCATTTCTTACGTAGCCAGTTTTAAGTCCTGGAAAGAACAGGAGATCTTCATCTCCACTGTATTTATGTGCTAAATGAGGGGTTTTGTGTTTCCCTGTATACTCTGTGACAAATACAAGTTTTACAGAGATGCTGGGTCTGTTAAAAACAGCCATTGTTTCACAGTGTACTTGGTTTCAGGCCAGGGATTTAACCCCAGTCCCAGTGGTAAGATGGAGTCCTAGTTATAAGCATGTTCTCCAGTGGCATTTCTGGTCCCACAATGGTCTGGGGAGAGCTGCAGGGCTGTTTCAATGGGAAGGGTGATCTACACAGCTGCTACAGCCATCCTTCCTCACAAAAAAGATTTTCACTGCAAGTTTTCCTCTTGGGAAAGATGACCTGTTTTGTTCTAGGTGACTGGTATGAACAGCTGTACCCACTGGTGATTACACTGAAGGACTGCATGGGAGAGGTGGTGACCAGGGCCAAGCAATCCATGGCGTTTGTCCTGCTCCAGGAGCTTGCCTGTGGTTTGCCCCAGTGTTTGATGCTGACCCTAAGAAGAGACATCGTCTTTAGCCAAGCAGTAGGTTGTCTTGTGTCACTTAATTCCTTCTGTTGCTGTAATTATAAGCATACTGTTCATGCCAGTGCTTGTGGTTTTCATTTTGTTGTTGGTTTTTTTTTCCTAATTTGACACAATTTTTTCGTTTATTTTCCATGATATTCATCTAAATATTTTATAATGTGATAGGAAACTAAATAGAAAATAAAACTCCATAGTTCTTCTATCACTGAATCAGAGAAACTGGTTTTCAATGGACAGGAAAAGTTCTTTAATCCCAACTTTGCACAAAGAAAGATCCAGAAACCTAATTTTTTACTTCCTAGATAGTTCTCAAGTCTAGCTTTGAATATGTCTTGCTGATATTCATAATCACAGAAACACAGAAATGGTAGGGTTAAGGGACCTATGGAATCATCCAGTCCAACTTCTCTGCCAAGTCACAGGCACCTACAGGAACACACCCAGGTGAGGTTGGAATTTCTCCAGAGAGGAGGGTTCCAAATGCTCCTTGGTCAGCCTGTTCCAGTGCTCTGCCACCCTCAGTATAAAGAAGTTCTTCCTCACACTGAGGTGGAACATCTTGTGTTTTAGTTTATGGCCTTTGCTCCTCATCCTCTCACTGGAGGCAGCTGAAGAGTCTGGCACTCCTTTTGGCACCAATTTTGAGATATTTATGTGCATAAGTGAGATTCTCTTCAGATTTCTCCAGACTGAACAGGCCCAGCTCCTGCAGTCTCTCCTTATAAAAGAGATGCTCCAGACTCCAAATCATCCTTGTGTTCCTCCTCTGGACTCTCTCCAGTACTCCTTGTCTGTCTTGCCCTAAGGAGTCCAGAATTGAACACAGCACTCCACACAGAGATGTGACCTCAGGGACACTGGCCAGGCAGCATCCAAGCCAGGGAGTTCTTTTCTCCTTGTCACCATGGAAATAGAGAGCAGATTATTTGTTTCCAGTTTGTAGCAGTACTTTAAGTGTTTCAAGACTATTAGCATGTCTTTCCTTAGAACTGTCTTCACTTGGCAAATAACTGAAACTCTGTATGTCTTCTCTAGTAGATCATGTTTTTTCAGATACATTTTTCTCTAAATATTTCACTTAATTTATCCCTTAAATTATGTGTTGCAACTGTCAAGGAGATTCAGTTGCAATAGATGTTAAACCGCTTTCAAATTCATCATAATTCAAAGTCTTATGTGTTTAAAGCCTGACAAGTAACATTCTGGTCTGATTTATGTCAGTGTAAATAACACACAATCCCACAAAACAAATTAAGCTTATCTAATATAAATTAAGGGAATATTTCACTACTTTATACACACCAAAAAAAGCGCATCAATAATATATTATTATGAAATCATTTAGTCACTAAACAGAAATACCTCTGCTTTTTCCTCAAATGTAAAGGTGATATCTCTGTTGTGTATAATGATAGCAAGCCTCATTTTAATTATTTGTCTTGTAACAGTATACCTCTGAATTGTGTTAACACTGCACCTCTTAATTGTGTGTGTTTTAATTATTGTTACAGCTTGCTGGATTGGTCTGTGGATTTGTAATCAAATTGCACACAGGTTTACATGATCAAGGATTTTTACAACAGCTTCATACTGTTGGATTGCTCGTGCAATATGAAGGACTCCTTAGTACATATAGTAAGTATTGCTCTTGGACAATGTTCTTTATGTACCCAGCTAAGATATTTACCCAGGAATTTCTTGATTTTAATGTCTGCTCTGTTTCCAGTAATTTAGTTTGTTGAATCAAATATTGTTCTTACAAGACAGTAGACTTGCACATAATAGCACAGCTGAAGTCATTGATGCTGTGTTGTCAATTCTGCAGCAAAAATTGCTAACTTGTTTCATTCTGAGTTCCTCAGAAAACATGACCAGCTAGTTGTTCCTTGCAGATCTGACCCAAAATACCAGATTTATAAAGCTAATCCAAACAGCAGATTTAAACTGTTAGTGACTCTATCAGCCTTGTGCTGATCACTAGTGCTGATAATGTGAAGATAGCTTGAAAACTGTTTAATTCATAGTGTGTTACAGATGCCATTATTTGATAGGTATTAAGAAGAAAATTTGGAGGGATAAATTGTCTTATGTTTCAAATTTTGAAATAGAGCTATTGGGACCATTCCCCAAATCAGAGATTTTGACCAAAGTAGAGGAATTTAGCATTTGTGCAGCTTTTTAATGCAGTTGCTTACTTGGAGATCACGGTCTTCTCTGTTTTGCCTGATGCTCATTGTTATTCTCAAAACCTTTGTCCTCCATCAGCAGGACAGCCTTTGAAACACTTTAAGAATAGACAAAAATAGCTTTTCTGAGGTTATTTTATGCCTACATAGAGCAGGTTGATTTTCAGAGTTGTTTAATACTCTTAGTTACCATTTAAGCCACAGAATTGTCAACAGTTCTAGAAATCAATCTGGTTTTATGTAGGTTACTGTACTGTGGATTTAGAACTGTGGTCTTTAGATGCACAGACTGGAAAATATAATCCTTATATTGCTTTACTCTAGCCTATGCAGTGACTGATCTGCCAACTCTGTAAATAATCTCTTTAATCTTTCCATATAGGTGAAGAAGCAGGGATGCTAGAAGATATGGCTGTGGGCATTTCAGATTTGCAGAAAGTAATGTTTAAAGTAATTGAAGCCAAATCAGATGATTTTTTGCCTATTATAACTGGAAGGCGGTAAGAACTTTATCTCCTGGTGCCCAGAAACAAAGCTACAGTCTTAATTTGTAGCCCATGAAACCCACCTAATGGTTTTCTTGTTGTTGAATTCTATTTTAAGCAAAGTGCAGTAGTTTTACTTTTCAGAAGGTAAGGTAGTAGGGATTTTTGAGACTAGTAAGATCTGGGTTACTCTCCTGATAAAAAGCTAAAAGTTCCAGTTACTAATGCAAATTAATTAGAATAATGTCTGTGTTACGCAGAGCTGCTGGTGCATTATTCACACACAGATACTGAAACCTAGGCAGGTGACAAGGTCATTATTTACAAATGTTGCCTCTGAGAACCTGGTTTTGAATTTCCAGAATTTATATTTCAGCATGAGAAATGAAATTGCAATTCCAAGAGTTAGGCCTTAAATGTTTTTAAGATGGAAACCAAAAAACTCAGATGCCACTTAGCATTCAAAGCTTAGTGGTCACTTTTAAAAACAAAGCCTTTTTTAGCTGGTGAAAATGACACAGGGCATAGGCAATCTGAGAAATCCTTGCACAAAATCACTTATACTTCATGAATCTCACATAAGTACTGCTGAATATCAGGACATAAACTGCAATACTGCATTAATTTTGACTATTTGAGAGTTAACAAGATTAGAATTGATTTTTCATCTTTATTATTATTCTAGTCTGAAGCTCCAAATGTTTTTACTTTTGCAGAAATCCCTTCCTTAATAATATCATTATTCTTAAGATGACTGTAAATTAAATTCAGCTAAAAACAGCAACTTTTAGAAAATATGTTTCCTCCAAAGGAGGCTTTCACCACTGATTTACTTAATTATTCTGGATGATTCACTCTCATCGTATGAGCTTTCTGAGAAAGGATTGAAATAAATAACAGGAAGGCTGGAGTATGATAGGCAACACATTGGGAATAATTAAGAATAATTATGATGTGTGGATAAAACAGAAGAAATAAATCCTTTGTAAATCACAGCAGCCACAAATCCTGAAAAATCCAGCATCTACATTTACTGGCTTGCTGCCATTGCTGTGGTACACTGAGCTGTCACACCAGGAGGTCCTGAATTTGAAGGAGGCCTGGGTTTTCAGCTGCCTCAGGCCTTCTGGATTGATGTAGCAGTCAGTGTTTAGGAAGAAGAGCTGCAGCCCATCATTGCTGTACTGTATTTACTGGCAGATATTCACTGGATGGGATTGGTATCAGAAAAAAATAAAATCTATAAGGCTTATGTGGAAGAGTCCAATTCCCCTTAGAGCTGTGATGAAACTGCTCCTATCAGACAACATTGGAAGTCAACCATAAAAAGAGAAGTTGGCAAAAAACCTTGTTATTTTGTAATAATTGTTTAAGAAACCCTCAATTTTTAGGCCAGTTTGGTTGTTATATGGTATGGCTCAAGAAATGAGACTAAAAGACTGTAGAAACACGAGGCAGAAAATCAAACTACAAATTTTTATCTTGAAGAGTCAGCATAGTCACGTGTAATTGTTTTTTCTAAGGACATGCTTAAGCCTGAGATTCTGTGTGCACAAACAAATCAATCCAAAGTGCGTGGCGCTGTCTAGCAGTGCACTGACCTGCTGGTGTGGCTAGCTGACACTGGCCACCCAGGGGTGGTGAAGTTCTGTTCAGGAACTCACATTCTTTTGTTAGACCCAAAATGCACACTTTTCCAATATTCTTTACAGAATCACAGAATATTTGGAGTTGGAAGGGAGCCACATGCATCACCTGCCCAAATCCTGGCCCTGCACAGGACATCCCAAGAATCACACCTGGTGCCTGAGAGCTTTGTTCAAGTGCTTCTTGAACTCTGTCAGGCTCAGTGCTGTGACACTTCCCTGGGGATCCAGTTCAACCTGCTCAGCCACTCTCTGGGTGAAGAACCTTTTCCTGACATCCAACCTAAACCTCCCGTGACTCAGCTTCAGCTTGTTTCCTTGGGTCCTGTCAGTGCCCAGGAGAGTGCAGAGATCAGTGCCTGTCCTGCCACTTCCTCTCCTGATGAGGTGATCACCACACTGAGGTCTCCCCTAAGTCTCCTCCAGGCTGGACAAACCAAGTGCCCTCAGCCACTCCTCACACAGCTTCCCCCCAAGGCTCTTCCCCACCCTAGTTCCCTCCTTTGGACACTCTCTAATGGCTTCATGTCTTTTTTATGCTGTGGCACCCCAGCCTGCCCAGCCCTGGAGGTGAGGCTGCCCCAGCTCAGAGCAGAGGGGACAATCCCTCCCTTGCCCAGCTGGCCATGCTGTCCCTGATGTCCCCAGGACAGGGCTCCCTCCTGGCTGCCAGGGCACTGCTGGCTCACATTCACCTTTCCTGGAGCAGCAGCCCCAGGTCCCTTTGCACAGTGCTGCTCTCCAGCCTCTCATTCCCCAACCTGTGCATCCAGGGTGCCCCACCCAGGGGCACAGTCTGGATCTCCACTTGTTAAACTTTCTACAACTGGTGGCTGTCCACCTCTAATTTGAGGTGTCACAACCTCTTACACTATGTTTTCAAGAAAGCCCAAAACTGGACTAGCACTTTATGCCACACTGAAGTGATCTAAAACACTGCACTCACCTGGAAGAAGAGCTGGGTAAAGAGCCTCCAGGCTGAGTTGCTGTGTGTGTTTTTTTTTTTTAGTTTTACAAAGCAAAGTCCATGTAAATTACTTGTTTGGTGTTTCCTGCAATCAACTAAAGGTGTGCAATTTCAGCCAGCTGAAAACAGATGCAGGATCCATGACCCCCAGCCATGTGGGGAGTACATTTTTGGAGTGCTCTAATAGGACTACAAGTCTTTTTCTAGCTTCATATATGATGATTACAAATATTAGAAAATAAAACAAAGAGAGTGAGAGAGGGATATTTTTAAGCAGTCTTGTTTAGGCAAGTCATACACATTTAAATATTTAAAACCTACATTTATACAATTTCTTCTTAAATAGATGAAGATTTATTATTTAGCCTCTTAAAACACATGCTTGTTTTCTCCACTCTGTTTTCCTGAAAGGTCGTTAAATGTTAAAAATTATGTACTGATTTTTTCATCTCATTGGAAAATGTTGTACATACATAATCTATATCCTGCCAAAATCACCTGATAGCTCTACACTGAACCTAGCCATAAAAGAGAGAAAGCATATAACAGTAAAATTTACTGTTATATTTCTCTTTCTTCTTTAAGTAGAATCATAGACCTGTAAGATCTTTGGCAAACTGCTATGAAACAAGTCCTCCAGATTTCAATACTTTGAATTGTTTCTTTTTTGACCTCCACTTGACTTCAGTACTATTCCTGGACTTTCTAGATAGCTCTGTCATAGCTTTATAGCCTTTTCCTTCCATAATCAGAAATGCATTGTTTTAATTGTGCAATTGGTAACGGACTTTTTGAAATTATCATGGATTATCTCTGAGACTTCCAAAAAGTGTTTTGAAAAAGGGGAGGAAAAAGGACAAAGGGAAAAGTCTCAAATTGTTCTGGTACTAATTTATAAAGATCAGCATTTCTCACCATTCTTTCACACACAAAGATTTGGGAGTAGTGAAATGTAATGATGCAATAATTTGGTGGCATTTTGGATCTGTAGCATATGCTCTTTGAATGAGACTAAACCAACATTTGTTCTCAAGTTCATCAAAGCAGTCCATCTCAGGAGTGTTCTGGTAGCACTTGACAGCAGCCAGGAGGGTTCTCAGGCTGAGAATTAATGCTGCTATTCAGAGGTCATGGGAACCACGTTCTTTATTACCCTTTTTGCTAGCTCTCTGTTTCTTTTGCATGGGTGAATTAATTAAATGAAAATAAACTTACCTGGGGAGCAGAACTATTTTGTTTTTCCTCCAAACTCCTTGAGACATGTATTCTCCATTCAGGACTGATACTCCTTCTCAGTGGGGAACATCTGGCATTTGCTCAAAGATTGCACACCAGTTCTGGCCTGTACTAAGCAGGTGCTGCTGCCTTGCTAAATGCAATTGCATTGCAATCATAGGTCTGCACTGTTCTATTTTACTTTGTTCTCAGATGTACGAGCAGGATAAAGTTTAAACATAACCACTGGCTCTTCCAAGTGGAACCTGTTTTTCCAAGCAGTTGGGCTGGTGCTGGTTTTCCCAAGCTTGCCAAAAATGTCAGAGCTACTGCAGGAATAGACCTTTTTCTTCATTTTCTGTAATTTCTCACCCAATGTGGGTAATCCAGATGGCATTTTTATTCTTTAGCAAGTACATGATTAAAGATTTGGAGGGACTTTATTTGAATAGGTGCAAGCAATTATCCATCTCAAATTTACATACAAAACTTGTGTGACTTCCTTTGCTTGACTTCTGTACGCAGGATAGATCTTCCCTCCTGTTGCTGTAATAGTCCTTGTTGCTGGTGTGGTATTCAAAAGGTTCTCTGCAGGAGCAAAAATTTCAGCCTCCATTTTCAGTCAGTCCTCTCTGATTAAAATAGCAGATCCTGGAGACAAATGGGTTTGCTTCTAATCTGTTCTTTTGTTATTTAGATTGGTTGCTCTAACAAAGAAAAGAAAGCGAGTAAAAGCTAACACCATCCCAGGTGTTTCTGTTGTGAGATCAGGCATCCATTCTCAAAGGCAGGTAAAATCCAACCTGGGGCTTCCATGTGTCAGAATTTGGCCTGGCAGCCAAAGTAGCACATTTTTCACAAAGTCAGACCAAACACAAATATAAGCCCAGAACTGCTATATATCATATTCCTTCTCCTAAAACAGGATTCATGTTTGTGTAATGAGCCTTCAGTTATTATCTTCACAGAGGCAATTTTGTTATTGGTGATGCTTTCTACCTCCAGGGAGAAAATCTACCCACTGAAGAAAATATGAGTTTTACTTTGGGTTTTTGTGAAAGGTTTTTGCTCGTATTAGTTTTAGAGTGTATACCAGATCAAGCTGTGACTTTGCAAGTAAGTTGTTTTTGTAACTCAGCAAGATGCAATTTAAGAGTTGAGGTATTCTTATTGATGTTTTGGTAGTGGAGGACTTTTTTGCTGCTTTCATCCTTAGTCCTCTTTTCACTTCAGTAAAGAAGTTAGTTTATAGTTATACACATATATATGCCTTTCTTCTTATAGCTTGGTTATGCTCTTTAAAAAAGCAAGCTGAATCACCCCTTTTTATGGTTCAATTAAGGGGGAAAAGGAGGGATTTGTAATTCTATACATTCTCTATAATTTAGGAAGATTATTTTAAGCAAACCAATCAAGAATGCCATCCTTAGTCTTGTTTATATTTTTCCTAGTGAACATTATATTATAGAGGTCCAGCTTCCAGCAAAGATGTTTGAGCTGCTGCCACAAGAGATTAAAGAAGGAAAGCTGCTTCGCATGTATCCAGTGCTCTTTAATGTTGGAATCAATGAACAGCAAACACTGGCAGAGAGGTAAGAGAAAGTAATGTTTCATTTTGTGTCCAAGTACTCCATGCTGGTACAGGATATCTCTCAGGATTAGAAATAAATCTTCTTTGTTATTTGCTCTTGGACCATCTCACATTGACTCAGTGTGTATTTTAAAAGGTATTAAAGGAAACAAATGCAAGCTATGAAGGAATAAAGAACAATGAAAAAGTCCAGATGAAGATGGGACTACAAGCAGGGCTTTGTTTTCAGAGAGTCAGTGCCACATTTCTCTTGGATACAAATGCAAAATGGATTTCTATTTCACAGATGCAGAATTTTGTTTGTGTACAGTACTTTGAAATTCTCATCTGTTGAAGATGGGGTTGAAGAGTCTGGACAAGTCATAAGCTAGAGAAATTTTCTCAGTTTTTTAGGGCTTTTTTCCAGGGTTGTGGACTGGTAGTTAATCATAGGGAATGCATTAGTAGTTTGTTAATAGAAACATGAAGGCTGATAAGGATCTGACATGTTATTAGTACTCCTCTGTAACAGATTGCTGGAAACTAATTAATTAGTATAATAATAGTCTAAGTTTCACTAATGTATTCATTTTCTCTTCCAAGGAAAGCATATCTGTTGGTCATGTTAAATTATGTTTGTGCAGTGCTAAAACTGCAAGGTAGAAGTCAAGATGTCAACACAGCCAGCTACTTTTTAAAAACTTCTTTTTTTTTTAGCTGCTTTTATGACCAGGACATCCAAAATACATAATACTTATTTTTAGGTTGCGTTCACTATAAGCCAAAAGCTTACAGCAAAAGTGTTGCTGGAGGGAGACTGAAAATCTTTAACCTGGACAATGGGCAAGGATTTAAGCACCGCAGGAGTTTCACCTCCTGCTCTTTGTAGATAGCCAAGTAAAATCAGTCTTTTAAAGAAATCTACTAAAAAATGCCATCAGGTAGCTTTGTGAATGTTTATGGGAGACTTTTCCAAGTGGAGTGGTGATGTGTGAGAAAAATTTAGGCAGAAAATTGAAATGGGAGACAGACTGAATCAAAAGACAGTAAAAACTGGCATTTTACTGGTGGAAGTGTTGAATAGTTGTCTAGAGAACTTGGGAACTTTTTGGAAATGAAAATAGGTTATTCTTGATGCCATAAAGAAGAAAGCACTGAGAGGAGTGACATGGCCCAAGTCATAATATGCAAAACCAGCAAGATCGGTCATGACAGTATGAGTGGGACACACTCCTTTTCCAAAATGAGAGATAAGGCATGATGTGTTAGCCACAAAGCAAGCTGGTGAGAGCTTACATGTGTGGAATAGGCAGAAAGGACTGAATGTGACAAATGTTCTGAAGAAAAATTTGACAAGGTTTAGAAATAGCCTCATTACCTGGGGGTTTGTAGAGGAGTTGGTATGAAAAGATGCCTGGCTTGCAGGTGAAATGGCAGGAAGTATTGTTCCTGTATTGTGGTCATTTTACATTGTGCACAAAAAAAGCCATGAGAGAAAACATAATACCCACATATCTATAAATATGGATATGTACTATTATCTACCAAATCAATTCAATGCAGCAGCAGTTTTTCCATGTGCAGTTACAGTCTGCTTTTGTCTTAAGCAATATTTTGAATTAACTCCTAACATTGCACATTTGTTTTTAGGACCTAAAATGCTGCACATGATTTTTAGCTAAAAATAAGGGAGGTTTTGTGGGATGAAGAACCCAAGAATATAAAATCATTTTTTTGACAAGTTTCTAGGAAATGTTACTCTATTAGATAAAGAACACATTTTTCTTTTATTTTGATATAATACACTTGGGAATATTTCTGATTTAAAAAATATTCTCATGTAACATTGTAGCAATGGCTACTGAGGAAGTAGCCAAGTATTCTCCCTCCGGCCCATTGAAATATTTGCTTCCCTTGTACATAACATAGCAGTACATTTGGCATCATCTGATCCCCTCCTCTCTACCTGAGTCTCTTACCTGCCCATTACTCTTTTCCTGTCCTCCCTTTCCATTTCAAAGCTATTCTAAAGATGGATTGCAAAAAGTTGGCCCTTACTGCCCAGGGGACATTCCTGTCTTTACAATCATATCTTCTGTAGTACCATCAGATTTATTTTCTTGGCGTGTGGAATGTGGCTGTTGTAGAAATCTTGATCTCAGAGAGAAATATATTTGTTTATATAGCTACAGTTTGTAAATAAGCTTCTCTTCCATCTTGTGTCACTTCCATATTGTCAGCTCTTGTAGAAATTAATATGCCTAAGCAACAGCAGCACTAAGAGATGGAGGAGTTGGTGTTCTCTGCTTATGGTCCCATTTGGAATTCTCCCAAAGTGCCTTTCCTTTTATTCAGGATTTGTGAGGGCAAAAAGAATAAGTGCCTGATTGCATGTTTGTAAATGGATTGCTTTGTTAATAAATATTTGGAAGAATTACCCATCAGGGATGATATAGTTTCCAAAGACTAGTTCCAAAGCATGCAGGAACTTAATTATTGCATATTTGGTAAATTCTAATACATTCAGCACTATAAAACAAGTAATACAAAATCAAAGTTGTTTCTTTATGCAAGGAAATAATTATGAATGATAATTTATCTTTGTTTTCATTTATGGGTTTTGGGTTTTTTCATAATTTATTGTGTATCTTTATAGGTTTGGGGATACCACTTTGCAGGAAAACATTAACCAGGAAAACTTAGAACTTCTCAAAGAATATTACAAGTTATTTACAGAAAAAATGCCTCCTGATTGTGAGTAAAAAATAATGTCATGTCCAGATGGCTTTGAAAAGGTTTGATGGCTAAAAGGTTGTAAGAGTAATATTAGCAGAATTCCATAACTTGTTCCATAAATTTAAGTGTTTTGTATCTGTACACAGCCTTGCTGATCTTGAGTGATTTCAGGCCCAATGCCACAGCAGAAACTACAGAGAGAATGAAGCAGAAGAATGATGAATTGAACAGCTATTTTAAGTTATTAGAATAATAAGTTTCTTAATATTTCAAGAGGACAGTCTGTACCTATTGTATTTGTACAGAAATACTTGGTAGGAAATTTCATCAGCTTCAGTCATTCCCTCTGTTTTTATTCTGAAAATGTGTTGTGGTTTGGTGAACCACTGAGAAATCTGCAGATGCAAATACAAGCAATGAGCCACATCATCATGATATGAATAACAAGGTTTCATTAGAATAGGTCTTGTATTCCACTTTCACAGAAATTCCATCTCATACACATGAACAGCACTCTGATTGCCAAAAGCAAGGACTGAAAAGATGTTTGCATCAATCTAATCCTGTTATAGTTGTTTTAATGCCCAAACTATAGTCCCAAATATTGCAGATTTAACAGGCTGATTTTTAAATCCTGTGTAAAGCTTTGATATGTCACATCGCGTGTATGTATACATGTTTATCTCTTCTATCAGGTTGATTTTAATTTGTTGATAATTTTGACAGAAACAAAAGTTCTTTTCCTAAATGGTGGGCATGATGCCCATCTATCCACCCACAGACCTAGTATGTCTAGGATATTTGCAGAGAAATTAAGAGTAATTAATTTAGGGTAATCTTGCCAAGAAAATATCCTTGAAAACTAACCTCATCCAGGTTAGGAATAAGGTACATCTGCTGCCTCATAAATGGATTTGATCATATAAAAGAAAAAAGTTGCTTGCAGATAGTATTGGCCGCTTTTCATTAGCAGAATTTAAACTTGTGCTGCTGTCCTGCAGGATTATTAGTGAACCACACAGTTCCTGGACTTCTTCCAGACTGTCCAGGCTTTTGAGAGCTAATGTTTTCTATTTCATCATGTCTTTTCTGGTTATTATAACGTTCTTGCTCTTTTATCTACCTTTAAGAACTGAGTCTCTTCTTTATATAAATTTTTATGGAACACAAAACACCTCTTGATTACACTGCCCTTCTCAGTAGCTCCCTGCCAGTATATGGAATCAAATCACTCTTTTGCCTTGGAGAAATGTGCCTTTTAAACCAGCTCCCTGGGGAAAAAAGTGAAGCTCTCCAACTTGTTCATTTGGGGAAGGACTTTAATCCCGCCCCTGTTCCCCCAGCTCTGAAAGACAAACCTCCATACAGGGTTGGCAGCAGCCCTGGTGCTGGGGCCAAGTGAGAGGCATTCAGTATTGATGGCTCTTTGATGGTTTTGTCCCACCTTTCCAAATAATTTCATGTAGTGCCAAATCTGTGCTGTAAAATAAATGGAAGATCATGTTCCCAAAGCTGTTAGTTCTAAACAGTGTTCATAAAGCCCAACAGAATTTGAGTACTCACAGCCCTGTTTGCCAGGCTGTTGCATTCACCCCTGGCAGCCTCCCTTGCCTGCTGCTTCATTCATATATTCCCTTTCAAAGAATTCAATTTTACACTCCCAGAAAGGTATTGCCACCTTTGCACTTAGTTTTCCTCTTGTGTCTGTATTTCCCCTTACCAATAATATTTTTGCTTGTAACTAAGCATACACTGACTTTATCCACTTTAGGATGAACATACACTTCATAATTTACTTGTTTGTTAACCTCTTAAATTCTTTTAGCAGAAGCTGAAAATAAAAGTAGAAAGATTCCTACCAAAAATGGTGACCAAGTATAACTCTGGTTGAGGCACCAAAATGGTACTGCTTTTATAGTAATTCCAAGGATAGTAAGGGTCCAAAAATGTAAGATTGTTTAGTAGTGCATTATGAACTGAAAACAACTAGGCTTTTTAGTACTTCCAGGTTTCTCCCCCTTATAATCAATAATGATGATGGTTTGATGGTTTAATACTGTGGGGGACCCAAGGAGTTTAAGCAATTGATCATTTCCAGTCAAGGTGCAGCTCATTTGGCAGTGCTATAAACTAGGAGACTCCTGCTGTACCTGAGGTGAAGCCACCCCTCAGAGATGTTTTATTTTCTGCTGTGAACTAAAGAAAAGCTGCCTGGAAGCAGTAAAATGTTTAGTAATACATTTGCATAATCTCCAAGTGTCTTTGTCATTGTGTACTCCGTGTTTTAAAGAAACAGATGCAGCCATAAGTGTAATAGCAGAGTGTGATGTGTTTTTATGTGCTTTGCATTATCTATGTGTACAATCAGAACTTGCAATACACAGTTAAAACAATCCACATTAAGATTATTGCAAAACTAGTTTGGATGTACTTTTTCCTCCATTTTTTGTTGTTGTTGTTTGTAAGGTTTTTCTTTCAGACAGCACAGTATGAGTGAAGCAATTTAGTTCTTTTTGAATATATTTAATTTGCTTCTTACTGTGAATCAGGGATAAGGGAAACTACAGGATTTATTACATGTAAAAGCCTGTTGATGAGAGGCATCATTCCAGCTTTGAACATGTTAAGAGAAGGGATGTTTACTTTCATTAATACTTCTCTCATTTTTATTCTTTCAGTTGAGTATAAGTCTTTGGGCTTGGTCTTGGGGCCTGAGTTGTGGTTTTTTGGTTTTTTTTTTCCCTCATTGAATGGACAATTTACTTTCTCTCCTTGAAGAAACTGTATCCCTTGATCAATTTAGTGTCACTTTGTTTCACTTTACCTAAGTCCTTTTTTGGTGATAACTATAATTTTTTGTTTTGATTTGTTTTTTTACTTCATCATCATGAGAAGAAGTCATTTCAGGAAACACATTTTGCTTGTTTTTATTGATTTTCAAAACTAGTGAAGATAAATGTAGCATTAGAAAAATCCCTCCTATATATACATATAAAACAGAGGGGAAAATTAAATTGCCTACTCTTGAATTTTTGCTAGAAATGTAGGATAAACTTCAGCTTAGATGCCATATGTAGAACAAGCAGGTAAAATTTTGGATTTTAAGGAAACCTGAAATTATTTTCTACTTCAAAATAAAGCCCCATTTAATTTCAGACTAAGAAATACACTTTGATACTTTTTAGAGGGGATACTTAGTGCTGTTAAACTCTTATGTTGCATTATATAAAAAAACTAAGGCACATTTCAAAACAAAGATTAGATATTTCAATTTGAAAACATAACCAGCATTTTTGAATTTAAAATAATCATTGCATCAAAGCAGTTTGTAATACACTCAGGGTTTTTTTCAGATTTTCATTGAATGTCTGTAATAGCTGATGAACAGAACTACAGCTGAGATTTGATTTTGTTTTTCACCATCCATTTATAAGATAATGATTGAAGATACTTTAAATCTCCACATAAAGATCTTAGGGAGGACAACCCAGTACTCAAAAAGACATAAGGTTTGCTTATTCCTTAAGTGTTTAGCTGGTAATTTCCATCCTGGGTTCCCAAACAAGGCTGTAAATAATAGGCCTGTTCTTCACCTTGAGCATTTTTCAGTCAGGACAACCATATCACCATCCTTGTCATAATGAGCAACTTTATCATCCTTTTTTTCTAGGTTTACCACATTTTCAAGAGCAAAATGATTTAAAGGGGTTGCTAGAAAGTCTTCATCAAAATATCCAGGCCAAAAAGAGAAAGAATGTAGAAATCATGTGGCTGGCTGCAACGGTAAGCTCTCTTGTTTCAAAGAAATTGATGAGCTAATGATAAACTCACTTTTATAAACCTGCTGATGCTGTAAGTGCAATGGATTTTAAGGATATGATTGGAGAACTCACTGGTTAAAGGAGGCAGATGTGCTGATATGGTTTTCTAACATACTCATTCCACTCATAAATTTATCTCTTCTTCTTCCACTTAAATTGCAGGCAATTTATTTTTCTCATTTTTTAAACCGGTAGAACCCACTTAAATTTGAGCAATTTGTATCATATCTGTTATTTGACAACATAAAATTACTCAAAATAATTTCTTTTTTTCAGTGTCCTTGGGGTATGATGTAGGACATGATTGCTCGCTCTGGCTGTTTTTTGGTTTGTTTTTTTTTTTTTGCTATTGCTGCGTACAACTTTTGATTTTTCTGTACTTTAATTTCACAAATAACTTTTGCAAGACATGCAAAGGACACAGGGAGAACACAAAGAAAATTGTTTATCTAACAATAATTAATACTTACTTTGCTTTTTTCCCCATAATTCATTTCTGTTTCCCAATTCTGTGAAGTTTGCAAGTACATATTTTTTTTAAAAGGCCAGGAAAAGAACTCTTAGATGTTTAAAAAGAGCTTGAGCTTTTCAGGAATTCAGCCAGTTACTTCTCTTATATTTAGAAAAGTACCCTTGGTATCTCTGCCCCCTCATACCAGCAGGGAGTTTTTGGTATTTGCTGAAAGTGAAGCAAGGCTTTGTGTTTTGGGACACTCTCAAATATATATACCCTTCAAGGCAAATAAATGTTTGATAAAAGAATATTAATGTAGTTTTCCATCACTTTTTATTAATTTCAGAGAAAATACAATCTTAACTATATCTTTCCATTAATAACACTGCTGTAACTTCTATATTACTAATAACATTTTGGCTTGTGGTTAATAAATATTATCACATGCTATTACAATATAAATATATATAAAAAATATAAAAATAAAACCCTTATAAAAATATAAGGGTTTTTTGGCAGTTCCAGTCCTGCAATTACTATGAAACACTGTTTTTAAATAAGTAGAGTATATAGTACAAAGTTAGCTACAGAGAGTGTGCTACATCTTTAGGTATAGAAAATTGTGTTTTACCATCTATTCAGGATACCCTAAAAATAAATTCATGGATAAAAAGCATTCTTTGGACATACAAAGTGTTTCAGGTTTCTCTTTCACTGAATTCTATTTCTCTCTAGGTTTCCTTACTTTAACTTTCTGAAATGTGCATTTCTGGTTCCAGTGATCTACACACTGTTATACTATGCTCCATTTATTTCTTGAAAAAGATGCAAGAATAAAACTTTGTGCAATAGCTGTGCAATATCACTTTTTTATTGCAGTAGGTGTATGAGATTCTACATATGTATCTGTACCTGTATGTAATCCCCAATAGAATTGGACTGTAAGAGTAAATCTAATAGAAGTTAAGTCTTTTTCTTCTCCTCCTATGTCTTCCCTACATCAGAGCCCAGCACTCATCCAGAATAATTACCTGGGATTTTTTACTTTTATATTTGTATTTTTTAAATATTTTTATTTTTTTAGGACTCATTCATGTTGAATAGCCCCCATGGCTTATGGACTTCCGGAGATACTAGTGTAAAGAAAATCTCTTCAATTAAACAGTTAGCTTCTTTCACATCATTATTTAACAAAATTGTTATATAGTACTTTATTTAAATCCCAGTGCAACTGTTCAAATTTTTAAACAGAATAAACTTTTAAAATTTTAAATTATAGGATGGAAGAAACACTCATAGGTTTTCCTTCACTATCCTGTACCTCTTTGGGTCCTGAGTAAGATTCACTGAATTGATTCCCTAAATGAAACTTTTGAGATTGCCTTCACCATGGTATCACAAAGAACTTAAAAGCTCTAAGTATTTTCTGGGCCATTGATTTTAATAGAATTTCTGATAATCCAATTAACAGATGAAGAAATGCTTATTTGCTGAACTGATATGCTGGAGATCATGTTCTGGTTCCACCCTGTGAGCTCTCCCATGACAGCCAATGTGGGAAGTTCCTTTTTGTGATTACTGCTGTAATTTATTATCTTTCCCTAGTCTCACAAATATTTCAGTGTTTCATACAGTTATACCTATGATTCTCTAGGGAAAAATGTAAGCAAAGTATTACCTTTTCTCAGAACAAATTACATCTGGGGAAAGGAAGACCCACACTTGGGCACAGCAGTTCTTCAAATTTTTCTAGTAGAATGTAATTTGAAACCAAAATATAAACTGATGGACTGGTACAACCACAGACTGATACTTAAGGAAAGAAATCAACCTCAAAAATATCCTTATGCCTTTTAACTTTTTTCAAGTTCTAGTGAAAGACAATCCATGGCAATCATTTGTGTTAAACTTTATTAATTGTGAATCATACATTGGACAGTTTACCTGTTGAAAGTGAACACTATTTACATTCAGATGTGTGTGACTCCATATTTTCACAAGAAATTAGTCTGCTGCATTTATGTTTGTAAGACTTATCAAGGTTTTTCTTTATTCATTAGGTATTCAGACAATTAAGTTTTCATTGGACAGGATGGTTGCTAGATTGAGGAAACGGCGAAGGAACTGTTTCTTTTATAGCAATAAAAATCCTATTTCAAGTCGAGGAATTGAACATACTGGTACTAACTTTTAATAGGTGCTTTCTCCCTGAGAAGTGCTGTAGCTGTCAGGATGCATTTCCTGGGCTTGCAGAGCTGCAGAGCAGGGAGAAGGGCCAACCTGCAGGGCTGCCTGTGTTTCAGATCTGCCGCAAGCTGAACGGAGTGCGCTTCACCTGCTGCAAGAGTGCCAAAGACAGGACATCCATGTCAGTGACCCTGGAGCAGTGCTCCATCCTGAGGGACGAGCACCAGCTGCACAAGGACTTCTTCATTCGGGCGCTGGACTGCATGAGGAGGTAGGTGGGGTTTGTGCACTTTGAGCTAGAGCAGGACAGGCAGCACAGAGGGGCTAAAGCTGGGTCTAAATGCTCAGTCGAGCCCAGGCCTGGCTGAGCAGCTGCCCCACCGCTGGTAAGTCACCTCTGGAGTGCAGGGTCTTTGCAGCTGTGTGTTTTGTCAGTGATTAACAGGTTCTGAGATAGATATGGGAAACCTTGCAAGGGTCAGCTCACAGACTGTAGAATCTGAACAGCTGTTGCTTTAAAAAAGTTATGCTTCAGTTTTAAGGGTATTTTTAAAAATATTTGCAGAGTCATTAAATAGTTTGTACAACATTAACACGAATACTGAGAAAGCAAAAGAAGCATTTGTTACAGATGGCAATTCTTACTAGTCTATGTTATTGAAAGGAAACATGCAAGTAGGTTTGGGCTGGTGGTGTTTGCCATTAATATCTGATAAAATCTTTACTCTCCTTTGAAAAAAAGTTAATTAAAACATGTTTTATTCTAAATTGCAACTATGCAGAAATTGAGGCTGATGTTATCAGGAGTGGGTAATTAAAAGATGTAAAGATTTCTCATTACCTGAGTCTGTGATGAATAAAAAACCTCTTTGAGCAAACAAGTTTTGATCACAAAATGAATCCAGATGCTAGATTGTCCAATGAAACTTTCATCATTGGTTTTAATGAGCTTAATCATATAGTTTTAATCATAAGTTTTAATCATATTGTCTATAGGAGTTTTAAAACATCTACCCACAACACTAGAATAATAAATAACAAAGATCACTGCAAAACTAATAAAAAATATTTTGGTCAACCTGCAAAGAAGTAACTGAATCTTGTCTTGGACTTTTGTGAAACACAAATTGTTTGTATGGTAGATTTGTAAAGATCATAATAAGTAGACAATTGTGTTTAGAGTCTGTAATGGGTAATTCTGGACCTTCATATGTATTATTACCAAAATAGATGTTTAGATTAACACTGTAGGTTTACCCACAATCCTTTTGTCCTTTGGCAAAGATAGCTGTTCTAAAGAAAAAAGATAATTTTATAAAGAGTAAATGAGCTGAGGTGGCTCAGTTGGAGGTTTGGTTCACAGGGTGCAGCTAATGCAGTGAGATGTGGTGTGTGGAACTGAGCTGTATTGTTTTGGATGTATTGTTACCTTGCATAAATCCCTCAGTCTCTGTAGTAATTCAGTGAGTGAATGACTTTTGTGCAGTCTTTCATAACTACATGTTTTATCATTGATGAATTCTGAGTTTTCTGTGTTAAATTTCATTTGTTGGCATTTCAAATGCTTTTTTTTTTTTTCTGTTATGTCTCCAATAAATACAAAAGTATGTAAGCTACAGTAAGTTACAAGACACAGAAAAGCTAATTAATTACATTAAATCACCATAATGTTAGAATAGCATTGAGTAGAGGAGTGGATTGGAAATTTTTTACAGACATAAATATAATTTTAAAAACCCCTAACTTTTTAGTAAAAATATCTAGTAGATTTTTGTAGATCAAAACATAAATGATTTTGAGTGTGTCGTGACTGATTTGAACGTGGAAAAGATTGACACATTAGTTACATTTGCAGGTAACAGTAATTTGAAGTCACAAAAGAATGGTGTAAAGTCAAAAAAAACTGAATAATACTTAAAAATTAAATAAACAGATGGGGATATGAGGTTGAAGCACCATTATAAAATTGCAAAATCTATTGGTTATGCTGTAGTTTCAAAGAGAGAAAAGCTTTATCCTACTCTTACCCTGTGAATGAATTTCAGACTTGAACCAAAGCAGGTGTAAGATGTGTTGGATGAGAGGCAATAACTTTGAATCAATGGTAGGACTGTCTGAGGATTAAAGCAAAGGCTTTGCAAGTAGTGGCAGTACCACACAAAATAATTTGCACCATCAGGATAATAGAGAAATAAATCTTCTAACTGTGCTAGTTGCTGTCAGCCTAACACTGTTCACATAACTAGATTTTTAAAAATAAAATTAAAACAAAAAACCAAAAAAAAAAAAAAAAAAAGCCAGCCAAATTACTCTTTTTTCCTCCCAAACTGGTCAATGAAAGCCCAGAAATTCAGAAGAGTGAAAATGTGAAATGGCAGCATAGTACTACACTCCACAGTGCTCCCATTGAGAGTTGGTCTGGCAGTTCAAGATATGTCTTTGGGTGAGGGGTTTTGTATCTTTAGTGCTAAAGACATCAGCAGGAGTGCCTCTGGAGCAGAGTGGGAAGGGACACAGCACTGCTGCCTGGCTGGCCTGGCACAGACCCTCCAGCTGGGCACTGCTCCTGTGGCAGATGGAGAAAGGAGCATTGCAGAGAAAGGCATACTGAAACACCAAACTGGGCAGGAAAGAGTAGATAGGCAAAGCAGAGCATAAAACCCTTTGACTTCCACAGCTAAATGTCCTGTATTTCACTTGCAGGGAAATTTGGCAACTGTGTTCTTGAGGTTTGTGTGAATGAGGTCAACAGACTTGTTTTTAGCTATTGTGGCACTTGTCTTTTTGTGGTTTTTTATTTGATTACTTTTGCAGATTTGAAAGATAATGCTATGCATTTCTCAAATTTTCATTAGGTACTTTTAGAAGCTTTTGGAATGATTTTCACATCTAAAAGAACCTATTTCGTTTCAAGGGCAGACAGAGAAAAACTATTTGCCATTTAATTTGCAATTTTAGCAGTTTTTTCCCCAATGAATCTTCTCTAGATCACTTTGTTAAACTTTGTCAATCAAATCTTTTTGTGCTGATTGCCACAAATTGCTTTTAAGCCTTTCAAAAGAACAAGTAGATATAAAAAAATTCAATTTTAACATCTAGAATCCTAACAGACTGGATTGATCTTTGAAAGGCTTCTTTTAAGAGTTAACAGTAGGAGATAGAAACTACTGTGAAACTAAGTGAGCTGTAGAAGTAAATGGTGATTCAAAAGCAGCCTTTATTGGAAATGCCATCATTTTGAGATATGAAAATTATAAAGGTGCCTGTGTAGCTGTAAGGCTTTTTCTTTTCTTGCCAGTGCTGACACAGCTTTGCTGACTGTTGGAAAAGGGAAATATGTGCTTTCTGGCTACCAGAAGCTTGGAGATGCTGGACTTGTGTGCGTTGATGCTTTTTAACTTCTTTGGGGTCTCCCAGAATTTTGAGCAATCCAGAAGTGATTCCCAAAGTTTCAGCATATTTGCTTTGGTGTACATTACATAACCCTTTTTTGGAAAATACTGCCCTTAGCTGCTTTTTAATGACTTCATTTGTAAGTGGAATCATTGTCTTTTGGTGATAAACTATACAATGTTTATTGCTTCTTTATAAAAAAGGCTGTACAGGAATCCTTGTATTGGTTCTTCCTTTCACTTATGAAAAATGTAGTGAACGAAGCAATGATGGGAATGCACACTTTATCATTTACAGTATGTAATAGATGGCTTTGTCCTCAGTCATAACTCTGGCCATAATCATTCTACAATTGGTGTGTACCTGAAGCAGCCATTCTATAAATAATTCCACATATTATAATTTCCTTGATACAGGTTTGTGACTTCCATTGATCTTAGTGACATACATAGTGTAGAATGAGGAAAATCAATATATTATCCCCTCTGTATCAAGTGCCTGTAATTCACATCATATTAAAATATTGTTTATAGTTCCAAGTCGTTTTTTACAGACATCAGTGTCCTTATTTTTCCCTTCAACAATACATGAATTTTTCCTATCTTTCAGTGGTAATTCTATTCCAAGAGACAGTAGAGGCACAAAACTAATTTACCTGAGTTCATTGCAGGATCTGTCACATGATTCTATTTGTCTTTAGAGCTGGTTATTGTTGAAGGGAAAATGGACCCTGGTGGGCAGCACATAATGAAGCATCTCTGCTTAAAAAAAAAAAAAAATTCTTTCATTTTTAAAAATTTCTTTCTTTGCAAACCTATTGTTTCAGTAACAGGATCCCTTTTGAAGGCTGTGGGTAGTGAACAACCTCAGAATCTCCTGTCATTGAGCATGCTTCTAATAAAGCCACAAAAGGAGTAACAAACAAAGGAATCCACTGTCTATGGTGAATCCTCCAGACTGTCAGCCTTCTCATCCTTCTTAGCAGGGCACACCACCTGTCACGTATTTCTGACTTTGACTATAAAATTTGACTCAATGTGGGACATACTGTTTCTACTTGAAATAGTTATGGATATTTCAGGGTATTTTAGATAAATTGCCTATCAAAAATCCCATTGAAGCACAAGTTCAAAGAATGAATGATCTGAGCAACAAGTATTGCGCTTTTGATGAGCCAATTATGAAGAAAATACCTCCTTTTTTAAAGAGCTGTCTGAGGACAGCTTTTCTTAAAGGTGAGTGAGTTGAGGAGGAGGAATAGCTGTAATAGCTCTTTAATCAGGGACTCAGAGATGTTCTGGGTGGACCTTGGCCAGGCAAGAGCCTGTACCAAGCACCAGAGCTGTAATTGCACATGGACTAGGGAGCAGGAGCAAAGCACAGGATTAGAGACAGGGGTGATCTATGTGCAAATCTCTCTGTCTCTATCTCCCATCTCCCAGCTTTCACCCTGCCCCTGTGAGCTTGTGGCAGGAAATGCAGCACTTGAGGGGTCGCACAGAGGAGGCACAGATTCTCCTCTAACCATTTTTCCAGCTCATCTGACCTTCACCACCTTTTCTTTTTTCTTTTAAAAGTATAAGCACAGTGCAAACAAAATTTTAAATAGGAGAGCCTGACTTCCAATATAGATTTTTACATCATTCTATAGTTTTTGAGAAACTTAACATCTCTATTTTGAGGTGGAAAATGTAGATGCTTTGCAACACTTGATGTACAATAGAAGCCTGGGCATTAAGTAGCAGTAAGATTCAGTTTTGGTACATTGGAGCACCATCAATTTTGTTTTCTAAAACTAAATTACTGTTTTGAGGTTTTTGTAATAGCCACAACATGCAGAGGAAAAGAAAACAAAATGGAGAGAGATGGCCACAAGATGTATGAGAGTCAATGCCATTGACACCTTTCTGGAGCCTTTTAGAATTAAGGTCTATTTTTGACCATCCTTCTGGAAGATTATAGATAATCATTGTGAGCAAAGTATCAAACAGTAGTTGAAAAGGCTGTGATAAATCTAAGCTTTTCCAATATAAGTTCTGAATTTCACAGAATTGAAGTTTATAATGTATCTTTAAAGCAAGTCTTAGCTTTTAAAGACTTAAACCAAGGAAAAAATCTGAAAGTAACCCATGCACACTTCATTTGCACTCTGGAAGGTCCTGAGGTTCAGACTCCTACATGGACAAACTTAGTATAATTGGCAGTCATTTTGTAATATAACCCCACACAATCTGAACCAGTTTTGTCTGGTTCACTGGGGTCAGATGTTTGAGTTCATGTTTTGCAAGTGAACCTTCTCTAGCTGACTAGCAAAGATTCATTCTCCTGGACCTCATTTCTCCAAATTCCTCCCAAGTGCTGTTTTCAGACTTCTTTCTGATCAAGTCAGAGTCCCAAGAACTGTCTCACTTGATCTTTTTCATCTTCCTCTTTTTTACTACACTTTTGTTTGAGTATTTCACTCCTTTCTCCTCTATGACATGTGTAGCTACTTCTTTCTTCTCCTGTTCAGAGTTTGGGCTCTGGCCTCAGTGACAGCACAGAGAGAACAGCAGAGCCAGTCCCCTGCCTTATGGTTTTGGCTTCATGTTACTGTGGTCATCCTCTGCCAGGGACAAAAACAGCAAGAAAAAGCCTTGTCCAGCTCCTTGACCTGGCATGTGTTGAATCATCAAAGTATGTACTTGCTGAATTTTAACTAGGCTTTTTTAGGAAGAGATTTGAGAGTCTTGCAGGAGCAGGCTCCTTTATAGTTGCATCTCTCACATCATTATTATCTTGGTGCAGAATACCAAATCCTGTTTTCAGCATGGAGGTACTAGTAATTCAAAAAATTGGGGGGGGGGGAAGTTTTATATTTTTCTTCTTTAAATGACATTGTAAGTTTGAATTTTCCCATTCAAAATGAACTAACAGTTGTGAGTAGATTCTTAATGAAAAGCATTTTGTAGCCTTAATTATAATTACCTTTCCCCTGGAACCTGTGATAATATTCTTGGACCAATCACTTGGCAGGAAGGGGTGTTTGAGGGAAAACAATGAAAACCTTTGCCACTCTTTGCAAGGAATATTTAGAGAAGTAATTCTGCATCAATGTAGGAGGCAGTAAGCAAGAATTCTGACATAATGCTTAGTTTTCCTATCAGTGCATGAGGGGAAGGTGAGACAAATAGAAATGTGTATTGTGTCCAAATTTTGACACCACAGTTTGGGGAATCAGTCCTTGAAATGCACCTGCTCCTTACTCAGTGACTACTTAGGGAAGGTGAGCACTTCAAGAGGACTCAGAACTCAACAGTAAATTTTATATGATAGGAAAACATACTAATGTACCAATTGCAATGTACAATATTTTATTGTATATTAAAGGAAATTCCTTTTCAATTGAAAAAGAAAGCATTAGGCAACATTTATGTTTCAGCTTTGTGGCAAGAAACAACCCTTGATTCCCTGTGATCTTTTTGGTGAAGGGCCCCTTTGACTTCAGGTTGTGAGTGCCAGAGTTCTCCAAAGAATTGGATTCATGGAATTCCAATCAAAAACTTGCCCTACTCGGAGTTGTTTTGCTCTGATTTGTACTTTTTATTTCTCACTGAGATATTGGTGAAGTAAACAATCTGTTAAGTAGCCCAAATTAGTGTTGGTCATATCCTAATCCAAATGAGAGTACAGAGAACTGAGTTTTGTCTTTGTTCTCTGTGAATGTTTTAATTATTCAATATAGACTGTGAGAAATGTGTATAATTAATTACCACGTGCACTCTATGGTCACTTAGTTTTTAAAACTGGGAAAATTAAAAAACCTTATCTGTTAAATTTGCTTTCCATTTAGTGCCACAGTCTATATTTGGATGCTTAATAGTGCAGAAGTGAATTTAAACACTGCATTTGATTAATTACAGAATTTAAAAAAAAATTAAAAAAAGAAAAATGCTTTGTAAAAACCTCTCTTAATGGAAAGTGTTTCTATCACTTTTGCCATACATATTTTGCAGGCATGTATTGTCTAATCATTCTGGTTAGACAAATCTAGCATGCAAGTAATTAGATTATTGTGAAATATTGTTTGGTATTCACTTTTGTGATTCTTCTTGTTGTTTATGGAAAACTTTTCTCATTCACTTAGTGCTTTATTGCTTATTTAGAGCTTCCATGAAAGACTAGGTCTTAACAGAAATCAAAGATCAGATGTGTTATAATCTCCAGACTGCATACTACCAGGCTTCTTCCTGCTATATTACACTTTAGTTAAGATTTCCTGGAAGAGTGTGTGGGAAAAGTCCTGTAGACATGTTTATTATCCGTTGGAAATCTGAGTCCCACAGCTGAATTATCATGGCTTTGCCCATGTTCAGCTAAATCTCAGGAAGACCAGCACTGCCAAGTCTAAAATTTAGATAAGAAAGAAGCAGGAAATGAGAGTAAGAGGGCAGTAGTAGCATACAATAGCCAGTTAAAGCTATCAAACTTTCAATCTCTTCAAGAAGTTATTGACCTCTAAAACAATGTTCTTCTCAGAGTAGTATAACTTGGGCAGGGAGGGCTCATAACTTCCTGTCTGTGGTCCAGCCAACCTACAGACTGTCCAAAGGTTGGAGGGGGCACAGAAAAGAGAAGCAGCCAGCTGCTCTTCCAAAAACGATGGTTTTGTAACAGAAGATTCTTCTGTTTTCTTCAGGAGAAAGATGATAGTATGTCGAGCTGCAGCTCTGGTTGGCTTATGTAGGAAGCAGGTAACAGACACTTCTAGGTTTATCTTTGCACTCATTTTAGACTCCTGTGATCTCTTCATAAACTTAGTTTCTTTTTGTAGGAATGCTTGGATAATCATCTTTTCTTTCCAGCACCCCAGTTTCAGTTTTCTTCCGTAAGTTCCATCCCTTGGGATGCTGTGTGCTCAGGGCCAGCCACCAGCTCTGGGGACTGGCCTGGTGCTTGTAACATACATGACATGACAGAATCCAGCATTCAATCTCCATTGTTTTTATTATTATTATTATGCATTGATAAGGCAACCTGGCACATTCTGTTATACAGTTGTGCTTTCAAATAGTTATGGTCCTATTCAACTTCAGCCACTGGATCTGAAATGTTCTATCTCAGGTTCTTTAGGGAAACAATCTAAAATCATATTGGGTACCAAAATAGGAGAGACTTAACTCTGTTGTTGATGTAAGCCCCCCATATTTTATAATCATCATTTGAGGAACTATCTTTGATATATGGGAGTTTTCTCTCTTCAGTCTGCTGCTGTTTTCTTTTTCCAGTCAGCATTTCCTTGTTTCTTACTCTCTTGCAGTAACATCTTGGTGTATGGCATTTTGATAGAAACTCTTTAGACAGTGGCCTTGCTCAGCTCAGCTGAGGGAGTTACTTTTAGTAGTACTTTCTAGTTGTTATTTTCTTGGCACCTCTGGTCTGGTGAGGGACATTTCATGAGTGTGTCCTTATCATTACAGTAGCCACTGGTGACCTTTCACTGGAATAACTGGTAGCAAAAAGTTATTTCTCAGTGTTTACCTGCAGTACAAGTCCTGGTAGCTGTTTGCAGTGGAGTGACCAGAGGAGTGTCTGTTTGGATTATATAACTATTATGTATTTCCTACTTTTGTGATGTTATCTGCAATCAGTTGGAGCTTTATATTGCTATCTCGTTCTCTGGATCATCCAGAGGTAACTTAGGGAGATAATATTGGGAACTTGCATTTTTAATAGCTGAAGTCTCTACTATAATTTGTATGAATAGGTAGCATGTGTTTATAAGGAATTTAATACAAAGAAATGTTTGAGTCCTCCCGAAATGCACAGCCAATTCCACAGTTGACTCCTAATGCTAGAAGAGTTCAAGTAGTTTCTGCACCCCTGGGATTTAGTGGTGCTGTAGTTGTACTGTGGTTCTAAACATACCCCTAATGCCAAAATCACTGGCACTGCTTGGGCTGTGAATCTGCAGAGCTGTTCCTGTGCCCTGCTCTGGGCTTGCTTCCCTCCCAGCTTGTCTCCTCTCCCCAGCCTGGATGTTGCCATGTGGATACTGTCTTCCAGCAATGGGAAAAGCACCTGGCTTTTCTCTTCTGTTGGAGATGCTCCTAATGACCCAGGAAAGTGCCAGAACAAGCTTCTACCTCTGTAGAATCTTGTGATACCAGGCAAGGCTTAGCCAAGATTTAAAGTCCCTTAGAGCAGGGAGGTCAGAGTGGAGTGGGAATCACTGTTCCCTCTCTTTTGTCAAGGGAAGAAATACTGTGGTATATGACCCAGCCTCCTTGTTAGGTTACCTGTTAATGAGGCAGAAGATGCCTCTGCCTTTGCCTCAGGAACTTCACTTATTGTTTTGTGAAACTATTGTGTAGTACTTATAGAAGAAATCTTCCTTTTCTGCCCCTCTCATTCACCATATGGGTTTCCTGACATATCATCAGTTTGAATTTTAAGCTACAGCCCCCCCGTTAACTGCACATTTCCTTACACTTTTGAGAACATTGTAATGTTTGAGGCTTTTTACCTTAATTTCAATTTAGCTGAACTCATACCCTGTGCCCAAAGAGGGAAGGAACAGATTTTTGTTCCTACCCCTCACACCAAGAGCTAGCATGTACCCTTTGCTTCTAAAGAAAGGCTAAAAAGGCATCAGCAATTATTATCCACAGTAGAGCAGTGAGATGCACCTGGCTTTTAAATATATTTACTCTGCAGGCCCACTCCAGTCAGCATTTTCAGATTTGAGGAATTTGTTTAGGGTACTAAAACATTGAAAAGGATAAGGTATAATCTGATCACACAGTCATGTATTTTATAAAATCCTGTCATAGGATCATCTGGTTAATAGTTTGTGTCTTGGGTGAACTGAAAAGTCTGAAAATACATAATTCCTGTCAAAATAATGTTGGGGTTTGTATTCCTTTTGAAAGATACATTCCTCAATGTTCCAATGTTGGTGATTTTTTTTTTATTTAAATCCCTTTATAACTCATTCATAACTGTTGACAGTAGAGCATCAGCACAGAAGTATTTTCAACTTCCAACAAACTGCCTTGTGGTGAGGAGATGATGGTAGGGTCCAGAATAGGTTGTTGTGGAATGTTTTTTGTATGTTTTTGGGTTTTATTTGTTTTGGGTTTTAGCTTACATAGTTTAACCAAGACTGGCATGATCTCTGTTCTAAGTTTATTTCTTTTAAATGGCTGTTATATTGAAAGCCTCAGGAAAGCAAATAAAAATGGCTAAACAGGCACTGTGGTAGAGGCATTATTGACTGGTTTTGAAGTGATCAAAGTAGCATCAGGAAAAGGCAAGCAGCCATGACAATATCTCATTCTCAAAGATCCATGAAATGATTCTGAAAATCCACAAGAGTCTGCTGTGAATATTGGTTATGACTGGTTAGAATGTTTATTCTATTTGCACTTTTTGAAGACAAATGTTTTTGACTTTAAAGGCTTATAATTGACAAGCAAAGGGCAAGAAAAAGAAATGCATATGCGTCTTTTAAAGTGGAAGAAAGCTAGTATAGAGGTGCCAAGTCCCTTATGACGTCATAGTCCTTCCTTTGTTTGAAATTCAATTTGAGTCTACTTTCTTTTAAAAGGCCTATTCTCATAGTTTGCTTTTCTTTAAATAAGAGTTCTGTTGCTGTACTTGAGTGTGCAATAGCAAAGCTTCTAAATAATTTTCATTACCTTACTGGCATCCACTATTATGCTTATTACCAATTCTCTTTGCACACTCCTTTTTGCTACTTGGTTTATGCTGACATGGCAAGTGCAGCAATGCTGGCTGCACAGTTCAAAGCTCTCTGCCTTCTGGACACTACTGAACTGGTGTGTAAGCTTCTGAGTGTTGATGGATAGTCTTGCTTCAACATCATCCTGAATTAAGTCCTCTCTTGCTTTCCTGCTGTGTGCTCACCTCAGGGAGAAGAATGCTCCCTATGTCACCTTTCTCTGTAAAAATTTGCTACCACAATGGTACTGTCAGCAAATTTGTAGATAGTCACGTTAAGATTAGTTTGACATTCCTGTTACACCGACGCAGATAATTTGTCATGTGAAGATGCTTTTTGAACTTATTTTTAAGGTAAGTTAGCACATATCAGACCACTGTGATACTGTTAATTTTCTCTCTTGTGCAGTGCAAGCTGCCTGAGATATGCTGCCAGGTAGAGGGATTTTGCTTTTGTTTCTGTAGGATTGTTTTCCCCCTCTTAAGTTTCATTGCTGCATTCTGTAGATACAGTTGTGCTCTTGTAGCAACTTAGATCCTTCTGCTCTTTCTCAGAGGGAAGTGTACCTTCCTTCACAGAATCACAGAATGGCTTGAGTTGGAAAGGACCTTAGCAATCACTTTATTCCAACCCCTTGCCATGGGCAGGAACACTTTCCACTAGACCAGGTTGCTCCAATTCCCATCCAACCTGCCCTTAAACACTTCCAGGAATGAGACATCTACAATTCCACGAAGCCCTTAGTGTGAATACAGCCCTATGCTGTCTTTGCTCTACAGAAGAATTAGAATATTCTGTTGTGACTGTGGTTATTGCCTGTCTGACTTTAATTTGCATAATTTCAATCTAGTAGATCAAAAGTCAGTCAAATATTTTTCTGGCTAAAGGGGATTGAAATCACTTTTTGGTGATGCTTGACAAGACAACGTTGCATACATCAAAGCTTTGCCTCCCAAGTATGTTGATCTGTGTCATAGTGCACATAATATGCACACACACATAATTATATGCAAATATAGAAATGTAGGAATTGGTAAATTTTAGTTTGTCACATTGCTTATTAATTATGGGACTTAATGAATTATTTAAAGCGGCTTGATAACTTTTCAAATATTTTCCAAGACAGGGAAATGGTTTTAGAGTAATTTATTCCTGTATCACTGTGGTTTCTGATTGGCTATTAAAAGGTAATCAAAACACTTGAGACTTTCATGTTGTGTTGCCCTTTAGGTTTATTATCTTCATGTGATGATCCTTGTTTGTAGATGAAGATTTTGGTGGGATAGAAGCCCTTGGAAAATGGGATCATTTCATAGAATGTGATCAAGCTCTTGTTCTTGGTTTTCAGGGAAACTTGAGTGCAGTAGTATTTTTCAAATCAGACACATTTTCTCACTTTCATAAGAAGGGTATCCACCAGCAAGAGAGTGCTGAGCACTATAATCTAAAAAGTATTTATAGGCTTAGCTGACTTTAAAAATCATTTTGTGACAGGCATATCTCAAATTTTGTTTTCTATCCCAATGGCAATCATTCTTCCTGCTGTCACAAAGAATCTTCTTTAGTGCAGCACAAGAGGGATAACAAAACTCATTTCAGTCTCAATTTAATTCCAATGTAAAAAACTTGCAATGAGGTGATAATGAGCTTGAACTCAGCACAGATTACCTCCTGCATGCTTACCCAGATGCTCAGATATAGGACAGATATTTTCCAGACATGGTTCAACTCTGAGAGGGTTTCTCTCTTGAGAAGATTAAACTCTGAAATTTTCTGTTTTGCTTGTTGTTACAGTTAATACAGTAACACCATTTGGAGTTCATCTCCTAGGTTTGAATGAGACCTACATAAATAAATACCCAAAAGAAGAAAAGGGGACCATCATGATTATCAGGATGAGATAATTCTAGCAAATGTGTTGCTAAGATAAAGAGACTGATCCTCTGAAACAGAGAATGATCAGTCCACACTGGGCTAGGAAAAGTCTAAAGACCCTTTTTCAAACAGGACCAACACCTGGTATTATTGTGGGTTGCTTTATGTAAATACTACAGCTTCATTATTATTGCCCTACAAAATGCATTAGGCATCCAATTTCCTTTGTAAATGAAGCAATGTATTACTTCAATAGCTGCTTTTGAAGCTCTCTGCAACTTAGACCACAGATGTTAAAACTATTGGAATTAAATGAACTCCCTCTGAATTGTAATCCTTGAATAGACTAGGGTTTGGGTTTTTTTTTTAATTATAAGGTTTATTAAATGAAATATATACTACAATGGGGTGGAAAAATTCAAATGATCTTATATGGCAAAAATTAAAGCTTGAAGCTTGCTATCCATACTCCATTGGGTATGGAATGCCAAAAGAGAAATAAAAGACATTTAATCTTGTTGCAAAGCCTAATGTTCTGTACCACATGTAATGTAGCCCAAAACAGACAATTACTTGCTCATAAATATCTTGGTTTTTCTTTTATTCACACTATAGACAAAAATCAAGACTATCCTTAAAAAGTACTCTGTTGTCAAGTGAACTTGAAAGCTTATATTGTTACTGTGTTTGTGGTGCTGGAGAGAAAATCTGAGGCTCATGAGGTTCATTTTTTAGGTGTTGCAGTGACAGCACAAGAATGAGCTGGAGATTATAAAGCTCTGTGAAGATGAGGGGGGGAAAAGCATTGGGCAATTGGCATTGGAGAAGTTATTTCCATTTAATTCAGTGCAACACTTAAAATCAAGTTGTTTCTATCATAAAACTGTAGATACCTATTGCATGAGTGCCTAGTTAAGCACTCAAGTTCCCAATAATCTCCAAGGGGGGATGGTTAGTAGCCTGATTTAGGGACCCTCAATCATCCTGAGGATGCCCTATAGGTGTAGGGGAAGCCTGGGCTGTTAAATTTGGCACCCAAAGACTTGCCACTCATGGTTAGGGAATAATGCCTTTTGAAGGAGTTGGGCCAGATCTCAGAATTGTATTCTGTAGTTATTGTGGTAAACAGAATGAAGGTAAAATAGAGGTAGGAGGGCAAAACTTAGCATGAGGAAAATTTTGTTGATATCAGCACCTGCTGTGATTTTAAAAATATGCTTGTCACTAGATACTAATTTATTTATTATCATGAGGTCAAGGAAGCCAGAAATTATTAAAAAGAAGAAATGTGTAAGAAGCTAAATGTGTACTGTTAAGTTATTTAAACTTCAGCTGCTACAACATAGTGGCTGCTTCCTTTGCTTATTTGCTCGATTCATATGGTAAAATAACTACTGCATGCTTTGAAATAAGGGTAAAAGTCCACTTTGCTTACTTTCCTTGTTTACATAGAGAGCAGTAGCCATTAAGCAGTGCAGTTATAGTGCCCTTATCCTAAATTGTTGTTTATTTTAATTAATAACTCCTCTGGACAAAGTTACTTTAGCTTATATAATTTCAGCAACATTATGAATTCTGCAAATATTTAGCCATTTTGAGTAGATAGATGTGTAGAAGTTATACTTTTATACTGACGAATACTTTGTTGCTCTAATTTTTCTACTATTGTGTTTTGGTGTATTTATTTTTGAAAAATAACTTATCAGTGTTCCTTAGTGAAAATATGCAGTTAATCATATGAATGACTGGGAGGGAGAGGAAGCTTTCTAAATTACATATGTCTTCTTTTTGGAAGCAACTGTTTGGTAGAACTCTTTCCTTGCCCTCAGGTTGTCTGTTGCTTCTTCAGTTGTTAAATTATTCTGTACTCAAGAGAACATTATTGGTCAAATGTTAGCCCATTACTTTTCCACTGAAAGCTCCATTATTGTGAACAATTCCATCTTGGAGGGGATGATTGTATTTTATGGTTTCTACAGTGTTCTGCATGTGATTCATTACTGTGCACCATACCTGGGAAGTGTCATTTATTATTTCATGCCCCAAAATACTCTGTCTGCATTGATACTCTGTCTGCATTGACCAGCATTCTTGTCTGACAAGTACAGCTGCTAGCCTGCATTCACATGTCTTTAGCTTTGTTTGAATCTCATATCTGCCATCATTAACAATTCATGCAAGGAGCAAAACCAAAGGGAAGTAGCTCAGGGAATTGAGAGTGCTTGCTTTAACCAACTCTTATGTTCTAAGAGAGTAGGAAGGATGTTATGAGCCACGTGGTACATAAACAGTGCACAAGCCAACCCTGTCCCCTGTGTACATTAATGAGATAACAAGAGATGCCTGTAGCTCAGCAGATTATTTTTTTAATTGCTTTTGCTGTTTAACTGCAGCTTTTGCATTTTATAGATTTTATTTAAGCTGTCAGTAGCAGTGCATTAATAGCATATTTAACAAACACAAATTTGAATACTAATAAAAAGAGACAAGCAGACTCCTTTCCATGTATATACCAGATTCTGACAAGATGATGTGAAATGATAAGTTTTTAATAAAGGGTAATTGAGACTAAAGATATAAGAACAGTTGATATCTTTTTTAAAAAGCAAAATTTATTAGTTACCAAAGGCCTGTAAGTTCTGTCCAGCAGCCACAGAAGCTCAGGATTGTCCAATAAACAGGACAGCATCAGTCTGCTCAGACTTTTTTGGACAGTGGTTGCACTTTTTCATATTCACTGGCCATGTGCTAGAGAGGATTGTGAGTGCTGACACCCCTCACTTACCTGGAAAGGCAGTATCATTCCCATGAGGTTAATGTGGGATGAGTTGCAATATAATTAAAGGCATTAGCATTTATTAGAAATTAAAAAGGAAGCAGAATTCCTTAAGGCCTGACATTATGGGCATTTGGAGAGGATGAAATGTTTCTCATTAACACCTATGAGCTTTTTGGCTGCTCTGTAGATTTTTCTCTATGAAAACCTGGCCTCTGGCTAATATTTATTCAATCCAAACACCTGAAGCATATGAATAAGTGTTACTGGTTTTCCTAGTGATTAAAAAAAACATGGCCAGAAATATGAGCAATACCAGGATTTAATGTGTTTCAGACCTGTGTTGAGAACTGTATTCTTATAAAGAGAGTGTAAAATCAGAGGTGCTGGCATTGCCCCCAGCACAACCTCAGTCAGTGTTGTCTAACATTTTGAAGTTATTTCAAAATATAGGGTTTTTCTGGAAAATTGGAGCAGTGTTTATCTAAAGTGGGAGCACCACGAGATGCTGAAACATTGAAATGTTTCTTAAACTGTTTTCCTTCCAGTGTGCAAAATAAGTAGTGCACATAATAGAGTAGAAAAATACACTGTAGACAAAGATAACTCTCCACCATCCCAGTGAGATTTATACCCACTTGCTACCTTCTGTACCCCATCCTGGGGAAGGAAGGAAATACTCCAACATTTCTACTGGCTTGCTGCTTCTTCAGAAGAAAATAATAATGGATGAATGTCTCCCACAAAATCTTAGCTGTTTCCAATTTTTTTATATCTTTTTGATTTTTCATAGTAAATCACCCTTTTTCCCCAATTATAAGTATTTAAAAATTGCATCCATTCCACTTACTTGTGATTGCAATTGCCACCAAAAATGGGGAAAGCCCCACTGCTGTTCTGCTTGGCAGTTGCATATGTGGCTTGCTGAACATGGGCTTGAGAACATTCATACTTAAAACATCTCAAATCCAGAGACTCCAAAATTTCAGAAATTGACAGATTCTGTAGAAGGTCCCAAGGCATTGTAGTGAAAACTCTGAGAATGTTTCCCCACTACTGATTGTGTGTTTGAGAGAACACAGTCTGCAACACAGGAAAGACTGACTTTATAAAAAATTAATATGTATCTGATAGTTCAGTCCAGGTCAGGAAGTAAATTGCCTTTTTTTCTCATCTGTCAGAGACTTAGCTCATGGTTAAGTGATGCTGACAGTGTAGTTGAACTCCTCTTCTGCTCAGGGAGTCCTGAGTGTAGTTCACAGAGCTTATCCTGAGAGCTGCATCTTTGATCTTTGGCAAACTGACAATTACTGTGACTGCACTGAGCAAAACCACATCCTTCAGCTCTTTGGAACAGTAAGAAAAATGTAGCATTATTATAGAGAGGAAGAGATTTGCACCTGTGTTATAAATTATTTACTCATTTCTGCCAGCAAAGATTTAGGAATGCAGAAGGTAAATATATGAGTTATTGAATTTTTTAGTCTTTAGTGATCTCCAATGTTCCACAAGTCTCTTTTTTCTTGATCCTGGGGGCAAAACAGTATGCATTTTCATCTCTTTATTCTCCCTGTCAGTGCAGTGCTATTTTTGCCTAAAAAGTGAGTCTGTGCTAATATTGTCTTTGAGATACAATGAACTTCTTAAATCTGCAGTAGCATTCAAATAAAAATTTCCTTACAAATGCAAGTTAGCAACTAAAGAGAGAAAGGTTGTATTCAATATATTGTTTACAAGATTTCAGTTTCAGTTCTCCTATTTGCTGCTTGGGAAAGAAAATTACTTCCTTCTGAAGAACAGGCTCCAAAACTTTGGCCATCTTCTAAAAAGATACCAAAACAAAACAATTAAGATGAAATTATTACATTCACTCCTAATTTCTCATGGAAAGATTTATTCCTCTAAGTCTCCACATTGTATCTATTAACACAAAAGACAACAAATGTATTCAAGGCATTTAAATGAGAATTGTATCCAGCATTGTCATTTGCCCTGAAGAAATTACATGGGAAAAGTAGTGTGTTTCAGATTTAAATAGAATCTTCCTTGCATTTTATGAAGTTCTCTAAAAATCTACCTGCTAAAGAGAAGGTGTTTTACTGTTAGTACTGTTGGAATACAATTTTCAGGTTGCTACAGTCTGCATCCCAGCCCATGCAGTTTTGGATAGGTGGTTTTGGTTAGCTCTCTACCTGAACTAAGCAGCACTACATTTTTTGTTCCTGGTAGCAGCTAAAATCAGATAATCAGATTTAGGTGCTGCTGGTGGTTTTGGTTTTTTTTTTTAGTGATTGGGGAATCTATATGTGCACAGATTCCCCTTGTATAAACATACCCACATACTGTGTCTACTGCTCAAAGAACAGCTGGAATCAGAACAGATCAGATCTCAAACCAGTTCTGTGGTTTTTAAAAAATGTATCAGTGTGTTAGGTGAAAGTTTTTAATGAACTGACATTATTTAGCTGAAAGGGAATAGCAGTTGCCTGTGGTTTATGACTCATACTTTGGTTAATCCCATGAAGAGACTATGAGAGTTGGTGTCATAAATGAGAAGCAGTTGTATTCCTCCTTTCATATATTTCAAACTGAAATTTCAGGCAAAAAAACAGTCGCAACATTAAATTTAATATTCCTGATGTTCAGCACCTTCATTCCTTAAAATACCCAAATTAGAGATGCAACATAGATTAAATGATTTTCTGTTTATACCAGCAGTTCTCTGACCTTAATTTTATCATCCTACCCCTAGATTTGAACACCTAGAAATAAATGACAGATTTTAAGCATCATCTTTCACATGTCTGTTAACTAGTGTAGGAAGCCCTTCCTGCCCCTTAAATCAGCTTTGCTACTTGTCCTCAGCATGGGGAAAAAGACTAAAAAAATCTTTGCCAAAAGGAAAGGGATGACTCACTAAGATTTATTTTCATGGTCAACAGAAAGTATTTAAACCTGATTAGACATATGAATGAATTTATCATGGATTTATGTTTCACTGTGCTATGTAAGCTAAATGTATAAATGCACCTTCAGTAAATCTTTCCTGCTGTGACAGAAACAGACTGGAAACCAGTGTGACTCACTAGCCAATTATGCCAGTGCTATAACCTTATGGAAGGGAAATGTTGTAGGTATTCAGAGCTTAACTGAAGGTAAAACCTGTGGGCTTTTGCTTGGTTGTTTTCCTGTACAGAGATATAGACTACATTTTCTGTAGTTTTAGTTGTACATTGGACTAAATTTCAAACCTTGTAAGAGATATTTGTCAGGAAAGATTTTGTAATTTTGTCCTGAGAAATTCCCATATATATGTAATCCTAATACTTTATAGAAGAGTGTCTAGGAAGATTATTAGAACCGTATTTTTTGATAGAAAGAGAAACCTTTGTAGAATTGATGTGTAATACTGCAGAGCACTATTGGTAAATAGCAGAATGAAACAGCAAATCCTTTCCTTGGAGTATAATAGAGGTGAAAATCATGTTTCAAAAACTGCTCAGCTGTCTTGACAGGTAAAGAAGAATCTCTTCTGCAAACCCATCACTTTTCAGTTCTGAAGCTAATCTCTCACACAGTCACCACAATGACTTTGCAGGAATAGAAGCCTCTGCCCACACTTGTAAATTTAAAACCACTGGGGATACATTCTAGAACATGATCTCAGTCATTTTATTCAGTGGAATTATTAAATGTTTCCTGATGTAGTTTTGGCAGGGTTAGTGTACTCTCAAGTGATTCCAGGGTAGCTTGGGAGTTGGCATGACCCAGGTACTGGTCCCATGTGGCAGTATCTGGTTGTCCATTTTGGCAGATTAAGGGACACAGGCACAGAAAGCCAATTTGGTTTTGCTGTTCAGCTGGTGAGGGTGGATTTAACCTGTTAATGTAGGTGTTTTAAATGCACCAGCGACAAAAATTGGAATTTTTTCTTTACGTTTCATATGTTTTCACTATAATAATTTTGTCAATGCTATTTTTTACCACATAGATGCTCTTAATGTTTAGGGAAGAACATTCTTGCAGGCATTCTGTATCAGTCACAAAAAAAAATTAATTCTTCTGCAATCAGCAAAGATGTTTGAAGTGCTAGGATTAACCCTGGTAGAGATGTATATTATCCAGTGGCATATATTTTATGCATATTAGATATAAAACTTGAAACTGCCCTTTTTTCATCTATTGTTTGGAGTTAATGGTGTGTTGAAAGTAAACATAAACAGTAGATATGTTCCTCTGTGGTGAACCAGCAATTTGGGAGATGTTTCCATAGCCCGAAGTTGGAGAGAGTTGTGCTGTTTTGTTTGCTGCAGTGCGGGTGTGTGCCTCAATCACTTGCCCTGGGAAATTCAAACACAGCTAAGCTATAAAAAATAGGTAGAAAATTTGCACATTATAATTATTTTGACTTCAAGGAGAACACATACACAGCAGTGCAAAAAAGCAACTGTGTAAATTGAATTTTGACTTCAGAATTCCTTCCTAAGAATCCCTGTCTGTCCATGTGATCACATAAGACAACAGGGTTTTCCTGGATATGGTTGTGTGGCTGTAAGACCAAGTGTCTCCTTGCCTGTTATTAAATACTGCTGCAAGAGAGTTTCTTTATTAGTCTGTTGCCCTGCACTAAACTATTATGGCCTGTCTATAATAGTGCTTAAAATCTGTACCCTGTCCACAGCTTAGCCTCCAGTAGCTTGCTGTCTCTGACCACCTCTGAAATATTGAATTTTCAGCTCTAAGCAGTTTGAAACCCCATAATAATTTTGAGCTCAAACCCCTCAGTTATTTCAAAATACCTCTTTTTTTAAGATCTAGGTGTCTTACTATGAGTGCAGCATGAATCTGCTCCTTGGTCCAACTCAGTGGTCAAGCCTCATGTTATATGATATACTTTCCTTTTTATTTCCTGCATAACGCATTAGAAAAATCATGTATTATAGTCAAACAAGGAGAGAACAAAGGAGTAGGGAAATAGAGAATGCCAGCACAAGCAACAAGAGTAGGGGAAAACTTGCAGCACAAAAGGTAAATCAGGAAGAAGAGGTTTTGTGTAATAATTTGATAAACATATTTGATAAACAGTTTAGTTTTTTGGTGTGGTTTAACTAGCATCAGTCTCTAAATCACTGACTGAATTCTTCAGTATTCTTAGATCTGAGACTGCTCATCAGTTTCAGCAATGCTGGTTGTTTTGAACTGAGATTATAGGATCACCTAGGCAGTAAAAATTGATTTCTAGCATCTTCTACTTTATTTAGTGCCATGTATATTTGAGGGGGAAAAAAAAATGTAAGTTTTTGACAGCAATGTGCATCAGAAAAAGAATAATTGTAAAGATCATTGATACAGAAGATGTCTCTGCTGGTTCCCTTCTTATATCTTCCAGTCTGAAAATATGCAGAACCATTTTTTGGTTTTTAAAAATTGTTGGAGGTTTATTGTATCAACTTTATATTTCAACATAAAATTTTGTTTCCCAATATTCCTTTATATGTTTTATCTGAGTTCTGCTCTGATACTGAAATCCTTCAGGACTAGGCTGAGACCTGTTTATTTCCTTCTGAATCATGTTTTATTCTTCTAGATGTTATAGTGCAGCAGCTTCATAATGGCTAGGAGATGTTCACAAGCATCCCACCTTTTCTCTTTGAAAAAGTTAAGTCTGTCTTCTTGGAATGTAGTGCTGTACATTGATACAGTTGATTATTCTCTGAAGTGTTTCTGTCAATCTCAGTAACATGTATAATATTAGAAATTAGGACACTTTCATTCCCAAAACTTGTTTAGAGAAGCTGCTTCTTGAAAGCTGCTTCTGAATTTGACTCTCTTGAAATAAAAAGAGTTGGTAAGTTATCAAAATTGTGTGAGACTGAGATCTGTTAGCAATCCTTTCTATTTGAAGAAATGTCTCTACTATTGTCAGACAGGATTCTAGTGAAGCATCTTGCTTTTGCTATTTTCCTGTGTCAGTGCTGGAGTTTGACAAAAAAAAAAAAAAAACACAGCAGGACCAGAAATACTTGCTTGAATCTGTCTGCAAAAAAGGGAAAATTCCCATAGAGTACAAGTGCAGTAGGACATGAACTGAAACTGTAGTTACCACTAGCATATGGGACCCCTGTTGATAGAAAGTTACCTATTTATTCTACCTTAAGAAGCCCTGTAGAACAATTCTGCACTTCTAGTGTCACTAAAAACTGCACCTGGAAAAGTTCTGAAAAGAGAACCATATATCCCAAAGTGTGAAAATCATCTCTGCCAAAAACCCTGCACAGGGACATTAATGTGACTGAGTAATCAAAAGCCAGAATATCCCCTCATGTGTGTGCTTGACTCTATAAGGACTTGAGAGGCTTTTTCCTCACACCATTTTCATAATCTCCGCTTCACTGTGCTGAGGTTCATATAATTTATCATCTGAATTTGAAAACAAGAGAAAATACCTGCTGTTTTGCCTTTGTCTCATTTGATAAGCATGCAGCATTATCCCAATAGGAGTTTAAGATGATAAAACATCAAATGAGATAGAAGGCAGGCTGAAATAGTTATATTGTCATTAACTTACCGCACTCTTGGCTGTTACAAGGTATTTGTGCTGTGCTGTAAGTCTCAAATGAACAATTTGAGAGTAAATGAATAAAAATTATATAATAGGTTAGTGGGGTGTTCATGACTCCACATGTTACAAACTTAGAAGCTTTCACTACTCCTGTTAAAATTATTTGTGAAATAGAAACTTGCTGGATATTTTGGGAGATTTCTTCCTTCCATTTGGTGTTAAAGTACAATTTGTGATAGAGATAACATCTGAAATTATAACTGTATCTGCACACCTTAGCATGTAGCACTCTGTTCTGGTTGTGCTGTCAGTCAGAAGCCAAATAAATCCAGCTGACAGGACACCAGTGGAATTCCAGCTGTTTGCAGTAAGACTTCTCCAGGGTTGGATGAGCCAGGGGAAGCAATGATATGATGCTGACAGCTGGGTGTAGGTCCTTGCTTTGTTTAATAATCAATGCAGAGGACACTTTAAGGTGTGTTGGAAGGCACTGTCACTGCAGTGCATTGAAAAATACTGTCAGAGCCTAGCAAGGCATCTGACCCTGATCAAATATTCCTCCTAAATTAAAAGCATATTTAGCTATTCTGCTCAGCCTGTTCTTAGCTAGCTAATAATGGAGTTGAATCCTCTTGCTCTATTTTGAGGATGTCTTATTGAATCATGCATAGAATGATGTGACTAATTTGTGGAACAGAAATCCCTGTGCATCAGCTGTTCACGGTTGTTTTCCTGGGGGAAGATAGAAGTTTTTATGTTAAAAGACACTGATCATTCTTTTCAGCATATCAAAGAACAAATGTACCGTAGGCTTTTCTATTGAAAAAAAAAAAATAGAACAAATGGCTTTTATCTGTATTTTCATCGTTACACCTGCATAAATCTCACTGATGCTAATGGGACTTGTAGCAATGTAGATAAAAGGCAGTCACACTTTTGAGATGTGGAGTCCAGCTGAACAAGGCACACCACAGAAGCAGGAGGGTTCATCCCTGTAGGAACAGCCTGTGAGTGTGTGACTCAGCCTGCTTGGAATAAACCACTGGCATGCAAAGCCAAGGCTCTCCAGATTGATGTACCCAATCAGTCTGATTAATGCAGTGCCTGTGCAAACTTACTGAATGCTCAACTTTACTGCTGCCCAGATGGATTTCTCCAGAGGAAAAATGTGTAGTGTCTGCATCCACTTAGCCATAGGAGCACATATGATGGCTGTGATGGAAGAGACACAGGGCAAACAAAAATTTGAACCTGGGCTCTGTGACTGGGAAGGAGGAGATGGGACTATGAGGGTTGAGCTAGAGCTCTGAATTGTGGACATAATGGGAGTAAGCTGAAACCTGCAGGCTCACTTTGAAGAGTAGAAAGGGGATGAGGGGACAGTGCAAAAGGGTCAAAGGGGAAAACCTGGTGGATGCTATAGAGATTTAAAAAAAAAAAAGAAAAAGAAAAAAAAGGAAAACTGGAAAGCAGCAGATTCTTAAAAGTATCTAGAAATGCATGGTGGAGGACAACATTAACTGAGAGCAATACAGTTAGTCCTCAAAGCTGATGACAAATAGTAATGTCACTGAGAGCAGAAGAGGAAGGAAGTTCTGTGGGTGGACCCTAGGACAGAAGTATTAACTGGCAAAGTCTGATAGAGAAACACGGAATTACTTATTTCAGTGTTGACAAGGTGAATAAATCATGCAATTAGTTTCATTCCTTGATAGTTTCTGAATGTCTACAGTACAGCTTGAGTTCTGCACAAGTTCTATCCATGGACACTTAAAATTTGTAGACCAAAAGCAGCAGTCGCACAGTCACCAACAATTACTTTGACCTAGGTGAAAATAGTAGTTTGTTTGGTCTTTTTTTTTATCTTTTATTTTGCTATTTTCAATAGTATATGTTGACCTCTTTATTAGTGTAACATGCAGATTGAATGTTCAAGGTGAAGAATAAGATTAAGAACTTATTATAGAAGGCTTGTTAAAAAGATAAATTGGGCAAGGAATGGTTTTGATCAACATCAACCTCTTGCCTAGGGTTCCACCTGTAAATGCAGTTCTTGCACCTCTCTTGCTATCCAAGCTTAAGAAATGCAACATTGCCCTTTACCACACAAGTCAGAAAGGCAGACTTTCTGTAAGGTGATGTGACTGCTTCTGTTTTCGGAGTATCCTTTTCTTCTTATCTGAGGCTCTGTGATATTACCTTTACTGTCTCACAGCCTCTTTGTCTCCCAGCATTTTCTTCTTGAAAAAAGAATATACATGTGACATGTGCTTCAGAAAAGGCCCTGTGTTGTCATCTGATGTATTTGGGTATTCTCAAGTCCCCAGAAAAAAAAGGCAAGTTATATTTTCATCACAGGATATTCATAGTAAATAGAAAAATAAAAATCTTACCAGTCCTTACTGCCCAAAGGATGTCTATAAACAGGACTCCTGAATGTATACAAGTAAACTTCAGAGGGATTAAAGAAGTGTGGTTGAAGTGTTAGTAATTCTATTTATAGAGAATCTGCCAAGAGTACAACAGGAAAGCCTGGCAGTGGAAGTATCCCTGCTGCTCTGGTAGGACAGTGACCACACAATTCAGAGTGATTCAGTTAGAACTTTCTTTTAAGCAGATTAGTTCCTCCCTGTGTTCACTGAAGAAGATACAAGGTGATTTACTTACAAGAATGTGAATGCAAACCTTAAAATAAAAGGAACTGTTATTGACTTTGAGCTTTCATCAAGCACTGATGAATTTACCATCATTTAATACTACTTTAGAATAGCTGTTAGTGTGTGGCCTTTTTATTTCTGCCAGTAAATTTGATAATAGATACTGAAGCAGGACTGAAAAGCCTGTGAACATCACGGAGACACAATTTTTTCAGTGTTGCATTGTGACGTACTCATGATCTTTTTTTCTTTGCTTCCTTAAGTTTTTGTTTTAAACTTCCTTTTTTCATTTCTGTTCAGTGTGTGTGTTCATTTTAGTGATAGTGTAGTTCATTGTGGAAGTTAATGTTCGCTTGTGAATACTAGTCCTAGCAGTATTAACATCTTAGTAGCCACCCAGTCATCATGCTTCCCATGTCAGCTGTAGAACACAAGAGTTATACTGGAAGTACTTAGATAAATCTATTTCATCAAAATGGCTATGTACTTTCACTTTGTCAAAATGCCTGTGTGTTGGCTTTCTTTGCTGCTTAAATGCTGTTCTATCTGTTCCTAACCTCCCCTGTTTAACAGCAGACAATCCCAGGGAGCACTGAATGAGTCGGATGATCCCGAAACAGGCTGTCTAACTGATAACAAGCCAACTTCTCGACACTTCTATCCTGTCGCCTTGCTGCTTGTCAGCTCACACTTGCTGGTTGTGTGGCTTATTTTAAGTCTTGCTTTGCTATTAGCCAAATATCAATAAACTTCACTTGTGTTCCTTTCTTTTCTACAAACAGCAACAAACTTACTCTAGAAAAAAGGAATTATATTGTAATATTTCTACAGTCTCAGACCCCAAGGATTCATCTTTAAGATACCAATGTCTGAAATGTACTGTGTTTTCATTCTTTTTTTCTGAACTCTGAGAAGTATACTATGCATCGAGTGAATTGATTTGCTCTTTCTGTTCATGGTAAAGCTTTCCCACTGTAATTAGCGCAAAGAAAGCCCACTTACAATGCTGTCACTGTATAGAAGTTGTGGAATCCTGAATGCTTGAACCCCTCTTTCCAGAGTAATTAGTCTGACAAAAAAAAAAAATTATAAACTAATTTGCACAACGCAAACTAACCCCTAGACAAATATGGCAGGGCAATGGTTTGTGAGATTTATCTTTTGTTGTGTTTTTTTCATTGTTACTAGCTGATAGGATTGTTTCCGTTTAATAAATGATTATTACTTTGCTACAACTAACCCTTTTCTGTAGAGTAACTAAATGGAATAGAATAAGTTCTGTTTTGTAATGAAATTAACCTGTTTGTAATTGTTGCTTCAGTTGCTTTTGCTTTCAAGACACTTTTATATTCTTTTTAACTAAGTCCTGTTTATGTCTTGATGCACCACTTTGGCACTTGTGACTTTTGTACTGTATGTGGACAAACATCCTTCCTTTATAAAGCAGAGAGGTGGATTGGGCTGTTTGAAAAGCCATTCTCTCTTTTTTTCATTGCAAAGCTGAACATACAGGAAATGAAGCAGAGATGAAACTTTCCTTCACAAATCTCTAGGGCCAGACTTAATAAAATGCCTTATTCCTAGAATGCGCATTTTAGGGCAATGTATATTCGCACATATATAGCAAACAAATTGAAAAAAAAAGATATGAAAAGGTTTAAAAGGCAAATATATTTCTGGAATTAGACAAAATGTATCATTAAAGTATTTAATTTTTTTTTACTGAACTTTAAACCTCAAGGGCAGATATATTAGGGGGGATGGAAAATCTTATCATCTATTTCTGAGGGCAATAACTGTACTGGGCCTGGCCTTGGATTTAATTTTGTAAGATGTATCATCACTCGTGGAAAACAAAAATGTAGAGTTGAATCTTTGTTATTTTTACTTCAACTGTTGCTGAAACTCTGCAATGAACAAATAAAGCATATTTATTTATTCTGTGTTTCATGAAGTTGTACTTTTTCCCCCTTTCACTAGAGAAGGATGCCGCATAGAGAATGTTCTGAAGAATGTCAAATGCAGAAAGTATGCATTCAACATGATACAGCTGATGGCTTTCCCAAAGTACTACAGACCTCCAGAGGGGACATATGGAAAAGCTGACACCTAAGTTTAACAAAAGTGTAATCAGGAGCATACATCTTGCTTATTAGTGAATATAACAACAGCTGTTTATGACATATGGATTGGGAATGTATAACCAATAGAGGTGTTCTTTTTATCAGGTTTTATCATTTTACATTAAAATGAATCTGGTTAGTCATTATGAAATAAACACCATGAAAAATCAATGGACTGGATATTCTGAAAATCAAATGTATTCAACTTACCTCGTGAAGCTGAAGATTAGTATGAGCCGTAAGCCAGCTGGAATTAGTTTTTGGGGTCATTTGATTGAAGATTAAAAATTATTTGCTGTAGGAAGAGAGATTAGTAATCTGGAAGGTGGCATTCCGACTCCAAATCAAACCCTGAGATTTAAGGGGTCTCTTACTGCTGGAAAAGGGGTTTTCTGGAACCAGCAGAGAACTGAGCTCTTGATCACTAATGATTAAACCCTGCACAGAAATGTTTATGAAAGATGCTGATGTTAGTACCTGGGCTAAATATAATTTTGGTAATTACAATTAGCTTCTTTACATAAGCACAGTAATTTCATAATATGTTTTTAGTAATTGCAGACTGTAATTTCAGTAATTCCATTCTGATTCCCCACAGTTCATTTGGATGTATCACTCTCAGTTTTCTGTACCCTGGCCAAATACCACTTATTTCACTTTCAGATAAATCACACTGAAATCATGGAGATTAATTCCACAAATAAAGTGACCTGAATTTGACCTCCTATTTAGTGTAAACCCTCAAAAGTATATTTTCTTTAATGGTGGGGAAAAATAAGTTGTAGATACAGGATTTAATGTATCTTTAGGCTATGAAAACATGTATGTTATTACAAATCCTAAAATAAATGTTATGAGTAAACTGCTGTACTAGGATTAGTTAGCCACTGCAGCTGATTTATTTCAAATTTGTAATGCTGCAGGTAGACACTCTAGGATGAAGAACTATCAGCTTAAAAAATGAATGTTAATGCTCTGCCAGCTTGTGTTAGTCATGAAATTTGTCTTGCAAAGAACGTTTGTGTTTTCTAATTGTACCTATTTATTACCTTCTTCTGGCTCCCAGAGAGAAATACAATTTAAAACTCCCAAGTATTCACTGGTTACTGACCTTTATGTAATGCATTCTTTTCATATCTAGAGCAGAAGTATGAGAAATTTATCCTAATGAAACTACCCTGGGAATTTGAGCATCTGCAGGAAATTATAATTGCCATGGATAAAGAAGTAAATGTTTGCTTACTTCTATGGAAGTCAAAGAAATCTCTATGCACCATGAGTTATAATTTGTTCTTTTTAATCCATTAATACCCATTACTGGGTATAAATCTGTAACCATAATGGAATTTAAGAGCCTGATTCTGCAAATTCTGTTTGGGTGATCCCATGGAACTGATCTATCATTTGTCTAAAATTATATCCATCTTGTATATTTGCTTCAACATCAGGCTTTGGAGTTTGTAGGAAAACATCAGAAAGAGATCTTTGTTCTAATATTCATTGGCTTCAGTGGAGCCAGAAATTCACCTATATAATATATTAACAAATGAGAACTTTTTTCCAAATGAAAGTAGGTAATGTAAGTAGTGTTTTGGTGCATTAATTAATTATATAATGTGCTATGATTAATTGCTTCCTTTTTCTTGGAATGTATTACATCAGTAGATGTCAGAAGAGTTGGCAATGCATCACAGATAAGCTCAGACTGATGAGAACACAATGCCTTGATTTTTTCTTGTCATGTAGCACTAGAAGTGGACAATACTCATTGGGTGGCTGGATATATGCATAAATTAGTTTTTGGATCTATGAATATAATGTAGCTGACCTGTATGAAACTTTTTTGTAGATTTGTTGAGCATAATCCCTCATAGAAAAGTAATGTTTTCTTTGTCATGCTGCTGCACTAGCCCTCACTATATACATGTTTATTATTAGCTTAAAAAGCCATGCATGTGCAGTTTAGAGATAATGATGTATTCCTCATGGATCTCTGAAATAAGTCCCAGGTATGCAGTAGAGAATGCCAACCATCATACAGTAATGCTGAAACCATCTGTAAAAATCTCAGTGGGAGTGCTGCTCCCTGCTGGGTGCTGTAGCTACCTATAGGTACCTAGACTTCTTTCTCTGGGTTCCAATGGCATTCTGTAAAGTTAAAAATATGAAATTATCTAGGTTTTCTTGTCAGGAAAATAGTCTTTCAAGATTTTACCTCAGCATTTTAATGCTACCTGGGCTCTAAATTGCTGTTGTCACTACTGTGTTATTTTTGTGTTGAAGTTGTTTTTCATGTTGAAGCCATGGATTTGATCAGGAAAAAAAAAAAAAAAAGACACTGGATTATTGTCCTTTTTGTTTTAACAGCCATTCACAGTATGTTCTTGTGAAATTAAATTATCTCTTATTTGCTAAAATCATTAAGACAAAACCCCAAACACATCAGTGGGCCACAGTGAAACTTCATTGTGCTTGGGCCATTAGAGTTGGCTGGATCTTGTGCTAAATAATACTGAAATTTTTCTCAATAACAGGATTGGAACATCCTGTTGTAGGTTAGGATAGCTTTGTAAAACCTGCTGAAGTGCTCCAAGTCTCGTGGAAAAGCCTTGTTGCTTCAGTATCAAAACAGGCCCAAATAATTCAAAATCCATGGGTTTTCTGGGTTGCCTTTTATGAAGAAACAAAGAGGGGTTTGCTGCAAGTCGATGGCTGTATTAGAGTACATTGACTCCTTGTAGCAGCTGCTTCCAGCCCTATGGGTTGTTTGAACACTTAACAGAGGACTTAAATTATCCCTGGGGTCTTGCACATTATCTTGTAGCTCACTGTGGATATCAGAGGTGCAAAACTAAACAATTCAATTTTTATAAGCAAACTACATCGTTTGTTTTCCAGAGGGATAAGGTAAGCATAGTCATTTTGGTGCTGGCTTTGCAAGAACTGTTCCATACCTGCTCTCTTAAAACTTTTGTAAGGTATAAAATAATCTACTTTTAGGGGAGGGCAGTTCTCCAAGGCTAAAAGTTGAAAATTCAAAAATACAGCTGGCATCTAAAGCCAAATCTTGTCTTACAAGATTTAAGATATTATTTGTAGAAATCAAATCAGGATCTGTCTTGAGGAATCCTGAAATAAGGGCTTTTAGCTTTCAGTATTTGTACAATGCATCACACATTTACATGGGGGGTTTTTACTACAAAGTAGTGTCTAAATAGAGAGCTAGTCTAAAATACCTAAAAAAATAAGGAAAGGAATGTTAAAGTAATTTTTTCCCAGAAATGTTTGTAATATTGTTATAATACGTAACATGTCTAAGACTGACATTAAGCAGGCAGGCCTTTTTTTCTGAAGGCTTTGAGGAATTTAAAATACATTATGGTTTATGTTTATAACTTTGGCTTTTATGGAGCAATTAGGAAACAATTTTCAATTATGTTATCTGATTTTTGTCTATGTGAAGCTGTGTACTTTGATGGAATCCTAGGAATGTCTGTGTTATAAAGAAATAATAATTTAGGAGACCAACTGAAACAAAATATTATTTAAGAAATAGCCCTAATGAAGGCTTGCAATTTAATGTTAATTTTTGTACTGTCTGAATTTTGCCACTACATAAATGAAATGAGGAAATTAACAAACAATTTTGTGTCTACATCAATCTCTCCTGATGAAAATTCTCTTAATTGCAGTGGAATAAATAGTAATGGTATTCTAAATCTTGACCAGTAGTTTAGGTATAAAGAAGTGCAACACTTCATTTTGAAGCCTGCTTTATAATATGCCTATTAAAAGTTTCAGGAAAAAACTTATTTTTATTTCTAGATTAAACACAAGTTCCAAGAAATCCTATGGTCCATTTTAAAAGAAAGCAGAAAATGCACTGAACATCAGTCAGTGTCATAAAGAAAGCAATTGCATTGAAAACTATGCAGCAAAATTACTTGTGTGAATTAATGTATGTAATCAGTTAACAGTCTTAAACATATATTGTGTCAGTTGTTTATGTTGTTAACTTGAAACCATTGATTTCTATATTTATGCTCTTTTTTATTATAAAGAAGTTTACTGTATAGGCAATGCCATGAGACATGAATTTGCATCTTGTTTTTCACTTCCTCGCAGCTTAAAAGCAGATGTTTACAATGGAAATGCTTTAAAGTAATTTGCTGCTCTTGAAAACACAAACTTATCTTGTATATTGCATGTTTACAAAAAGAGAAAATCATATAAATGCTTTTTTAGAGAGAAAGAAAAAACCTCACAGACTTCAGTCCTTAAAACATTATTTTCTTCCCTTAGTCGTGCAACACCTCGATTGTTGTGTTGCCAAGAATTCAGCTTGCACTCTGCAGGACTCAAACATTTATTTCCTCTTTCTTTCATAGCATCTGCTGAATAAGTAATATAACAACCATGACTATCAGCATGATATTCATGATCCAAGGTTAAAAACTTGCATTTGCTCAGATATGAGGAAATACTTCAGGATAAATAAACTATAAGACACTTGTGAATGAACCAATGTCTGCCTATTCCAAAGAGCTGAAACAAAAAGCACAGGATTTGTGTGCTGTCTGGGAAAAAGAGTTACAGTAGGAGTCTGACTCTGATACAAAAGTGCCCTGGACAGGTTCAGTGTGAGATTTGAACCACGCTGCTCTTACTTAGATCTCTAACTGTTGGCAGTGGTTTTTGGTTACTTTTCCATGCATGCAAAATTATTTAAAAGTTTTCAGCAGTTCTGTTTATGAATGGTCTGACTTTAAAACTTCTAAAACCCCAAATTACTTTGGTACTTGTTCTCCTTTTGTGTAGTTGTCCCTTGTGATGTTCCTGTTTTACATTCTGGAGCACACAGGCTTGTGTATAAGTAACATTAGCAGGACTTCAGTCCACAGCATGTGTTTGTCCAGAGAAACAAAGCACAACCATAGGAATTCAATGCTTTTTATGTTTCAGGATTTATCATTTTTGTTTCATTGCTGTCTGTAAGCCATGACCATTGTACACCATGTGTATATTTTTATTTAAATAAATGTAATGTTTATTTTTTATGTTTCTGACTTTTTTTGTTTGCTATTCATTTTCCATTGTCATTGTGGTGGTGCTGCCCAGAGGGAGGATTGTCCAGCCTGTTGACAGTGTGTTCCCTCCTAAAAGGAGTAGGTGGAAGCCCACTCACAGGTCTCATCACCACTAGGAAAAAGGATTTAAGAAAAGTTCTGATACAGCAGTTAAAAGCCTGCAATGGGCAAAAATTAACAGCTCCTATTCTTCTTAGTCTTACCACAACTTTCACCTCAGAACCAGGTGGGTCATGCATTTTCTAGTTCAAAGCAAACAAAACATGCACATGCCCATAAGGAAATCCCTTCACATAACTGTTGATCTGTAATTCAGGTGGGATCAACACCTTTATAATGAAGACTTTTAAAAAGGTGGCATGTTGTACTTTGTCTGGTATTACATCTTCACCATCTCAGTGACAGACCTCAGGAAATAAGTATGGGTTTCTTCTCTGCTGTTTTTTTGAGCTGCTGTTGGTATCTAGATTTATTATGTGATCTGTCACCACAATGGAAGGTAAGTTCCCCATGATTGTCTGAAATGTAGTAAACAGATCTTTTTTGGGGGTATATGATGAAATCTGGCATATATGTACTGTCAGTACTATGAGTAGAAGGTTGTTGCATAATTTATTATCTCTGTTTATATGTTAGCATTTTTAGTTTTACTGAGATATATTTAGTGAGATTTTAATTACTTGCAAGATTCTTGATAACCTTTAGAAAACACTGGGAATTAGTAGTTCTTATGGAAATAACTTTAAAAGCTGTTAGCATTCAGGTAACAGGAGCCTAGGAGTTTTGTCTCTTACTAATAAAAGTGAAAGTCTTTCAAAATTACTTTGTCTCACTTTGCATGTTTATGGCTTTTATTTTCTGTGTCAACTGAGAGCCACCTTCTGCTCACGACAAAGAGAGAAAAAAAGAGCCCACAGCTGTAGTGAGATCATAGAATAATGTCACAGTAAAAATATGTTTTCACCAATTCCCTTTCCAATGTTTCTTCAGGACATGCTTGTGTATATGACCTGAAATTTCAGAAACACAGTCTGTGTTCTGCACTGGGCTGACCATTGCTGCCACTAAGAGAATGTGTACCCAAATGCTGCTTCTGCGAGGCACGAGCTCTCCTGTGAGTTTAGCAAAGAATCTTGTACAAATTACAGCCTTCAGTAGGTGTGTGACAGATGCTGTTTATGGCATTAAGGACAAGAAGGTTCTAGATGCCAGCCAGGCTGGTGTGCTGCTTGCTCTGCCCAACTAAACAGACCCTTTGCATTTCTGTGTAGGGTGTCCGTGTCCAGTCCTAACCCAGTACATAAATGAGAAGTACACTTGCTCTGCTACAGGCAAAATTCTTGACATTATTAGAGGAGTGAATGTAAACTGCTTCTAAATAAACTAGAATAAGAAGTTGAATTGAAAGATTTCTTACATGTGTTTATTTACATGTATTTACTTACATATTTTATTTAAATTTTAATATTTTTATATGTTGTAGGATAGGAAAAGGCAGTGATATATGATCAATTGAAAATGGAACTTGGGATATTTCTAGCAGTCAAATACAGTTTTGCTATTGGAACTGTGGCACCAAGGACAGGCTCACATGAACAAAGCTTAAGCTTGTAGCATACCTGCTACATGTGCTGGCTGTAATGGTAAGTTGCTTTTGGGGAAAAAAAAATGGAGAGAGAAATGGGAAAGGGAAGGTCTGGAGTTTGCCATTCCTGTCAGGAGTTTGAAGATCTCAAGCCCTGGCTGGCTGTTCTCTCCCATAACTCTTTCATTACTAACTGAAGTGGGGCTTGGTCAGCTCAGTTCTCTCTGTTCACAGGTTGTGGGCTTGGTGTGCACATGTCTTGGAGTCTCACATGGAAACAAAAGGCTTCACTCTGGGGACAGGAAGGGAAGGAAGGAAGGGGCTAATTCTGTAGCAATCACTTTGCTGGAGAAAGATAGCAGCATTCTTTTCTTGTTTTTCTGCTGTTACTCTCCCAGCCTCCTGCCTGTGGTCAGCTACTGCTGGGGCAGACACTTAGCAAAGTCTATGTGTTATATCCATTTTTCATGGAACAATAATTTTGACTGCTGCAATTTACAGGACTGCTGACTTGAACAGAATTAGAACAACTGTCATAGATAAGCAGAGCAGAATTCATCCCTTGGGTGATACCTCTCCTCAGAAGTTTCCTTTTAGAGGCAGAAAAGTTGAAGGTCTGGTCCTAAAGTCATTATTCACAAGCAAAGAATCAGAAATGGGACACTTCAGGTAAGAAACTCCAAGGACCAGGTTTTGAGAGGTTTCAGAATCATTAACATTCTTGAACTTTGGTTCAGAACTGCAAAAATCATTTTGTTTGTACAAGGCCTCACACAGGAAGAACTTATTCATGGTCATGGCAAGGAAATTTATCCATTTTCCTGTAAATTATTATAAGTAGCTGATGCTAATGAACTTGCACACAGAAGGATACATATGCCATCAGCACAGTCTCTTTAGAAGGACTTTTTAAGTGGAGTAAAGTATTCAAAAGCATGTGAGTGGGAACTGGTTTTGTTGGGCACTCATTATTTTAAAAAATCACAAAAATAGGAGCCTAAGTCTGGTTTCCAACTTAAATCTAAGTAGATTCTCAATACTCCATTTGAATTTTATTTCTCCCTGGTATGAAATGTTACAGTCTGGCTCTTCACTATTTTTCAAACAGGACCGGAGTACCAGGAAGTAGTGACAAGGTTGTGTCAAATTATATATTTATTTATTTATTTATTATATAAATGGAGTCATCTGATTCAAAGTCTTTGTGACAAAGATGAGACTGATGTTGTTGTGGTTAATATCAGGACTGGTTTCCAGCAGCCAAATTCTGTTGCCTGCTCTATAATATAGCAGCTCTCAGCCAGGCTCAACTGGAACTCTATTATTCTGAAAGAAACCTCTCAATAAATCCCAGCCTTCTCACCACTCAGCAACATTAATTGTGTTCCAGGATTAATGGGCAAGCACAACTGTCACCTATCACCCCATCACTGCATCATGGCACGTGGGTTCTCTTTCAGAGAGCAGCTGTGTTGTGGTGGATATGTGAGGGAACTCAGGAGTTCAGCTCCTTTGACATATGTGAAACACCCAGTGGATAAACATGTAATAAAAAAATAAGAACACATGAAATAAAATCAGGGAGCAAAGAGATCTACAGACAGATAAGGAAGGTTATATCTAAGCTCTGAATTTTAGACTGCATTCAACTTTTGTCTTCACCTCAGATGTTCTTGGAGTTGGAAGATTTTGCTACTTTGTGACTGTGCAGCTAGTAGCAGCTATGATGGACTACAGGATTATCAACAAAAATATTACAAATAAGTATGAACAAATAACAGGATTGTTGTAAGGCCTGTTGCTGATTGGCAAAACAGGTATTGTGCACAAATATTCTCATACAGCCAAAATGATTTAGAGGGAAAAATGGTTGTACCACTTTATATATTCTCCCAACAGCAAGGGATGAGGACAATGCTCAGCTGAGAAGGTTAGGTGTACAAAGGCAATCTCTTTTATGATTGATTAAAATTGTCATCACATCCAAAGATTACAAAACATTTTAGAGGTTGATTGCAAACCTTGATATAAATAGAAAGTACTTGCTTGTAAGTGCTTTCAGTTAAGTTTAAGTAAGTTAATTGTTTGCAGTGTTCCACAGGCATATTTGGTGCAAACCAAGGTAATTTTCAGCATGGATTAAAAACAACCCCCAAACTTACATTAAGTAACATTAGCTAGTATAAAACAATACTTTTAATGGCTACCTTTATATCCTCATGATACACCACCTCCATGCTTTGTTGAAAGAGAGGATTATTAAAAAAATATTAAGATCAATATTTTTTGATATCAGGAAGGGAAATAGAAGCAATCATTTAATGAGTGAGGAGTCATAGCTGTTAGGAGGTTTTTTGTGTTTGAATCCAGTTAGTGTGCTTAGCTCTGAAATGCTGAATAAGTTTAAAAACCAAAAAAGTGGAGCACCCAGTTTATATTCACATATTCATGGGCGTAATTAATGGACATCAGCAGGGGAGATGTGATCCCACACTTTTTAAAAATCAACAGAAAAGCAGTGCACACCATGCAATTCCCTTTTGCATTAAACTTATTAAGTCAAATCAATTTTTACGAGCACGTAGGCTAGAGTTCTGGCACTTAATTCCTTTTGATCTTCTGCCTGCTAAATTCTGCTTCCCACTGTGCTACATGCAGTTTATTTTTAACAGATAATTTGTTTGGACACCATTAAAATGAAAATATTACAACTTCTAGCAGTACTAAGGCACTGAAATGCCTGTCAAGTTATTGACTGTCTGTACACACGCACAAATAATCGTTTGCACAAGGGGAAATTGTAGAGTTAAGAAAATGCCACTGTTCCATTCAAGATCATGAAGCACACAAGATACAGGATCCTGACTTTTGCAAAGCCAGCATTACAGATTACTCTCACTAATTTCTGTGCCTTTGGTGCAGCATCTAGCTCCCATGGCTGTTAGGTGTCTGGAGAAGGAGACTGCTATGACATGACAGATTTTAAATTGAAGATTTTGGAGCTGAGTAATGGATTTTTCTTTTAATTGCAATATGACATTAATTTAAAACTCTTTTCCATGATTAGTGTTCTGAAAGGCTCATTTCCTAACTATGAAATCTTTTTTCAGCTGAGCACTGCTTAGTGTTAGTATAAGGTGTTTTCTGTACAGGTAATGCACATCTTTGGCAGGAGGGTGTTTGTTCTCCTTACATCTTTCTGTGAGGAGCATCATAAGATATTTTAAATATTTCCATATCAATCATGCTGTGATTATGCTACTTTCTTTTTTTTTTTTCCTTAGAAAACTAGTAGTTCACTGACTCTGAGTGATGGTCATACAAACAGATGTTGCCCCCAGGTCTGCTCCATTTGCAGCAGCCAGATCCACATCGGTTTGAGCATCGAGAGTTTAAATAGCCCCAAAGGCTGATGGATTGCTGAAAAGGGCTGATAGGACCCTTGGCTACTGTTGTCATGGAGCCTCATAACAGCAGAAAACAAGATCTTGTGCTCACACACAGATTAACTTATTGATCTCCTTCAGGGAGGTGAGTCTGGGAGAAGATGGTGTCACCTTAGCTGGGACTGGAACTGTGTGGATCCAAGGACCTTTGGGTATTTTCATGGTTTGTGATCACACCCTCATGGATCATAAATACTGTTATATTTATCCTGTGGCCTTCTAAATATCCTGACCTTTTCTCTGGTTCTAACACCTCTTATCTCCTTTTTAAGTAATGATCTAATTAATAATTCACTTGTAATTAATGATTTAATGAATAACCTTAAGCAGATGACTTCATGTCCTCAAAACGGATGGTGTTACAAAAGATAACCAGACACAGGGATTAAATACTCTGGTGAATCTTGATCTGAATCATTCCTATGTCAATAAATCCCTACCACTATCAGCAATATTGATCTGTGACACCACAGGAACCTTCTAGTACCTGGTTTTCCTCTACCAGAATTATTTTTACAAGCTAGCTTCCTGCTTTCATTGCTTGTCTGGTAACTTGGGGAACTGGATGGAGAACTGGGTCAGGAGAGCTGTTGTACAGGCTTTGCCCTTTGAGCCCTTGCAGAATTGCTCAACAGAGAACTCTTAAAAATGAGGGCAAAAGCAGAGGCTCAGCAAACAGTGCTGAGTCATGCTACACAGTTACACCTCAAGAGCAAGAATCAGATCCATCAGGAGAAAATTCTGTGGTTGGATATGCCAATTGCAAATAGAGAGCACTTCAGTAAAATGTAGGGGTCTGCATCAGTTCAGATTTTATCATGCAGTAGGGAAAATGTGCCTTTGGATCTAGGATATGTTAAGTAGAACATCTACTTATGTAAGGCTTGGAAGATTTGTCTTAAAGTGAGTTTTTACTAAACTTGTTAAGAAGACAAAGTTGTGATGTGGATTTCAGCAACAGAACCAAAGCCTGGAACCTCTTTAACAAAATTATTCTAATCGTGAGGCAAAAGGATCAGCAAGTATTCACCTAATCTTCTGCAGGATAATGCAGTTCAGGACATGTTAGGTATAATTGTCACTTACCTTCTTCAAAATGCACATTTTTTTAATCTGTCAGGTGTAAAACACATTTTTTTCTGACTTTAGTTGCATTTTTTTAACTTGGGTTTGTGTTTTGCATCCAAGGCAGGATGAATGTAAGTAAACTTGACATTTGTGGGTGCACATTTAACTTACTGATTAATAGAAAATTATCTGGTCCTCCAATAAAGTTTGGAAGTATCATCTGTTATAAGAATAAAGTATGCACCTACAAATATTAAGTTAATCTATGGTTATGGAACTCAGGACAATAAATTAGATAACAGGGAAAAAAATCTAGAAATAACATTCTGATGATGTTATTCATAACACAATCAAAACCAGGATTTGGATGGAATGTTTATGTATATTCAAAATCAGTTAATCAAAAAATACCTTATTATTTGGAACACAAGGTATATCAGCCTTGAGTACTGTATTTTAGTCCAGAATTTCATTTTGGAAGGTTTGGGTTGATGTTTGGATGGAGATTGCAGCTGGGGAATAATTAATACAGTTTTTCTGGTAAAGTCTTTATTCAGGTTGTGCTAGGGCCATAAGTCAGTGGAGTATTTATACATAATATGCTTCTTATTTGGAAAAAAATACTACTCATTCCATCTGAAGTTAGATATTACACCGATGAAAATAGTTATAAAAATTAGCCAAACCTGTCAGGAAAACTAAGTATTCTGGGTGTTGGCATTTTGATCAGCATGCTTCAGACTTAAAAACTAGAATAGCAAGCTCAGCCCTCTTGCATGGAACTTTATTCCACTTCAACAGTTTCCTCAATCATTTTCTCCCAGTGCACTGCTCAGTTCATGACTGGGTTTGACAAGGAAATGTGTCATAATATCTACTATTTCTGTAATGCATTATTGAAGCAGCAAAATGAAGATTAATAGCAATTAAGGCAACTTAAATTCCAGTTCAGCACACAAGGCAGATAGGACAATTTTATATCTATTCCTGTTTGAGGCAGCTTGATATTCATAGTTACACATCTTTGCTTCCCTGAAGCAATCCATGTCACAGGAGCTTGACCTAGGAATGTTGGCAGTATGTCAGTCTCCTCTATTTCTTTGTCTGGTATTTGCTACAGTTTTTATTGGCTGAAAATGTTCATCCTCTTTCACTGTCTAGAAAAGGACATAAAGCAAAAGGGAAAAAGGTGTACTGCACATAATACATATTTTTCTTCATAACAATGTGTGTGTATATATATATATTGTGCATCAGTGGGACTACAGAGAAGTAACTTTTTGTCTCTATATCTTATTCTATAGCAAATTACCATCTCTGTGGTGATATATTCTTGAGTTTGAGATGTACACTTCAGCAGTGAAAATGCTACTGATCATAGTTTTCTGAGTTGCTAAGTGCACTGAAATTTTGCAAATAACGCAAAATACATTGCCATCACAGTTCTGAGACTGCGATCTAAATTTAATGCTGCTTTATTTCATTTGGTCTGCTGGAGGAATTATGATGAATTCCACACATCAGAATGTTTTCCAAAAGAAAACTAAATCTTTGCATTTCTCTCATTGATAAATTAGGTTTCATTAAGACTATCGCATTTTAAAGTGGCATGTGTTTTATAAGATGGATCTTTATTATAAGTCCATATTTTATTAGTTATATTTTTAGGTAGTCAATAACTCATTCACTGTTTCTTTTCCCTGTAAAGACTTTTATAAGAGGTTATTTATATCTGAACTTACCATAACAAAGAGAACAAGACAAACAATTGTTGCATATAGGAAAAAAATAGTTGTGCATTTCTATGGCATGTCATATCCTATTGCTTTATTCAATAGTTTCCTAGGACTTGAGGCCAGAAGAAATTATCAACTCCTCTGTGCTTCTTGTTATAAGAGGTACTTCTACTTTAAACTTCTACTTTAGTTAGACTGAAGGACTTCACTCTTTAAAGAATGTGTGACCTGTCTTCTAAAGATACTAGTCTTTATCAGAGTAGGGAAGGTACTAAATAGTGAGTTCTGAAAAGCAGTTTAAATTAGACACCTATAGCCAAAGTTAGGATTTCTGAATCCTAGCCACAGCAGCTACCAGCTGCCAGTGTTGTTCAGCTGAGGAAAAAAAAAAAAGGAAGCTAGAGTTTAAAAAGCACAGAGAAGCCTAAGTTGTGTTAGAAAAAGCATTTTCAAGAATGCTCAAGGTATGGAAAACCAAGATAAAAGCTGTTTTAAGGAAGTGAACATGGAGTTGTCTGGATATGTCTGCACTATGTTGCCAGTCTGCAAAAGTTCAGTACCAAAAATCCTTTTTAATAATCAGGAAGTGCATCTTGAGTTTAGCCAGCAATATTTATTCTGCAGTGACATTAAAAGTAAGTAAGTAATTTATGACTGTAGCCCTTAATCTATTTGCAAACAAGACAGTAATATTAAAAGTTGGCTATTGGTGAAACTGCTTATCTACTTTAATTTTTTACGTGGTGAAAAGAAGTTTTGAAATGAAAGGTAAATAAAATACTTTGCAGCTACATGTAGGAGCTTTTAGTGGGTCTCTCTCTGTGTAAATTCAATAGCAAAGCCTGTGCTGAGCCATAAGATCAAGCATTTTAACTTGGAAAGGTTAGAAATCATTGTTATTGAAAGCAAGGCAGACAGCACAGCAGGTATGGCAGTCAGTGGAATACCTGCCAGCCCCATGACCCGAGCAGCAGTGGGAGGGGATGCAAGACTGCCATTGCAAGGGAAACAAGCAACAGCCACATTGCTTTGAGCATCTGGATTTTGAGATTAAGCTGACAAATAAAGCAGCAGCTTGAATACCATATCCTGAATTCATCTCCGCAGAGACATGCTTCTCTGAGCTTGGAGGAAATGTAAGGAGTTGCTGAGACTTGCACTGAAATCACAGAATAATCACAGCAGTGCTGACAAGAAATTTGTTGGCAGTTTTCACATCTGCACGGCCATAAAAAGCAATGGCATTCAAATATGCAGCAATACACTGGCTGCCCCAAATACCCTTTGGTCTCCTCCCTGCCAAAATGGCTTCCCTTTTTCTTGAAGGAAGGAAGATAAATGAGGAGATTCTCTCTTCTTCAGAAGTTGCTGCCTGACAGTGGAGTAGTGAATAGTCAGCACTTCCAGAAAAGCTCTTTTAATGGCACCTACTTCTCAGTCATTGGAACAGAATTAGCTACTTAAACAGACGGGTTTAGCAATCATTCCAAACAAAATCAGTTCTCCCTGGGAATATTAAACATCTTGGGACTGAATGTGGAAGGGTTAGTTTTTGTTGAGGTAGGATTTGGGGTTTTTGTTTGTCTGTCAGCCCTTCAAGATACATTCCAGCAGTCCTGAGTGCAAACCCTCTGATGGTGAGCACAGAGCTCCTTGGGTCTGGGACCAGCACCATGGAGAAAAGCAGGCAATCCAAGTACTTCCCTCAATTCCTCAGAGACATGGTTCCTCATAGGATATCATACATAGGCAGAGAATGTTATTAACATCCAAACTGGTGTGTTTTGGTGAATCTCGGTGAGTTAATTTGTAGTCTGAAAGGGAGACTGATATGTGGGGGGAAAGGCTCCAAGAATGAGCCAACATCTCACCTTCCCCTGCACGGCCATTCCCCTCCAAGAAGCAGCTTCTGCAAAGTGAGTGTCTGTGTTTTCCAGGGAGGGTTTTCCAGGGCTCTGTGTTAGTGCCCAATTCCCCTCCAAGAAGCACCTTCTGCAAAGTGAGTGTCTGTGTTTCCAAGAGGGTTTTCCAGAGCTCTGTGTTAGTGCCCACAGTGGGACACCCTGTGGGCCAGCACAGCCGTGCCCCTCACACCAAAGCTCCTGGGGCCTGTCCCGCTGCGGTGGCGCGAGAGCCCTCTGAAAGGCGTGGGGACACAAAGGGGACCTTTGGGAAACTCTTGAGAGTGTGTTTGAGGAGGGCAGCTCTTTGGAATGGTGCCAGAGCCCCTGGAGGAGCTGCAGGAGCCCTGGGGACACACAGGGAGAGCCTCTGGGGCCATGAGGGGCACAACGCCTCGTCCTCGAGGAGCTGGAGGCCCTGGGTTCTGGTGTGATTTTCCTTGAGGCAAAGGCTCCATGAGCTGGGCAGGAAGGAGAGCTCCATTTTTTTTTTTTTAAAAAAAAGAAAGAAATCCACTTTCTCAAGTGAAAGTTGTGGCCCAGGGTCTTCCCACTACTGTGATGGGTGTTTGGAGAGGAGGCACAGGCGGCTCCCCTCAGAGCCATGGCAGGGCCCGGAGCGGCCCTGAGCCTTCCCCGTGGTCAGAGCATGGAGCATTTCCACAGGGAATTGCTGCTTCCATGGGGGATTGCATCAAACCTGCTTGTGCAGCTCAGCTACGGATGGCAACACTGCCAGGAAAACTCAAGAGCTTCACAACTTCAGGGGCCTTTGTTTGGAACCTCACAGCATGGAAAAGTGAGTACCTTAAATTCTCTTTCTGTTTTTAAAATCTGCTTACAGAATGAAAAAGAGCAATCGAGAGCAAGCTGCCTGTGACAGATTCCAGGGTATTTACTGGTGGGTAGCTGGATTTGCCTACAAACCCAGTGGTATTGAATTCCTTGCACTGCTCCAGTCCCGCCCTGCTGGCTCTGGCAGCTTGTTCTTTCAGGCTCCAGGGGCTCTTTTCTTAAAAATATGCTACATCAGGAGGTGAAAGCTGAAAATATGACACCCTAGCTTTGCCTGTGCCCTGATTTTTAAATATTTGGTTTACCCACCAAATGTTAGATACAGAATGGCAAAGGAAACTAATGTAAACAATTTAAAAAATGCTTTAAAAGAGAGATTTATAACTCTTTTACCAAACTGATTTCTTACTCTAGATCTGATGGAAGCATTTACTCTGGATGTTACCTGGATGAACAATTTTTTCTCTGAGTGTGAGGGTGTGATAGCATTTAGATATCAAGGCAAGGAAAAGTTAACACTGGGATGAGATTTTTCCCTGCTGTTTTTAACCACTTGTTCTGTATCTTTACAATATGGTTCAGCAAGCACTGTAGAGGACAAGGTCACCTTACTGCCACCTTCTTGACACCTCTTGGTCAAGAGCCAAATCAGGGTGTGTGGGATTTAATACCTCTATCTGTCTCTTCAGGCAATAGTGAACCTCAGATTTCAGTTCCTTGTAAGCCTGGCTATGACATTAGTGATACCACAAGATATGTGGACTTTGGACACTCTTGTGTTGTTTTTTCACATTTTCTGGATTTATAGCCTCAGGTGCATACATATGATATATCAAATATAAAACTTATACAAACTGTTTGTTCAGGCAGTAGAATTTAGTAAATGCTTACCTCTGTGTAGCAGTGCCTTTTCTTTCATATAGAGTCTATGAAATCACTGTATGACTTACAAGCTCTTGTGACCTGACAAATATGGGACCTAAAACAAATAATTAAGGTTTCATGTTTGCCTTCTTGAAATAAGATGAACTTTTACCAGAGCTGGAGGCCAGTTTATATTCTAGTGCACAGCAATGGAAATGCATGGAAAGCTTCTCACCCTGACTGTTGATTATTGTTATTCCAGGGCCATGAATCAAGTCTGCAAATGCACCAATAATTCACTGTAATTAGACAACAGTTATCATACAAGTTAAGCTCACTTACAAGTTGAAATTCTTATGTTTCAAATCGCTGTTGGACTTTTTGATAAAAATGAATGTGCAGTTTGATGGTAAATTCAACAGAATGGTGCTGTCTATTTCTCCTCACTTATAATGGCTGTAAAACCCAGCTGATCTGGAAGCAATCTCTATTTTGTTTCAAGAACTTCAACATCCTGAAGATCATGGGTACTCCTTTGTTGAGAAATTTGAGGTTGCAGAAAAGAACAGAAATGCTTGAACATCTGCAGTTAGCTGAGATTAATGCATGTGTGGCACTGCCAAGGTTCTGAAACCAAACACAGAAACTTAGGGTGGCCAGGGTTTTTTAGGTGAAATTACAGGCATGTTGGGAAATCAGAAGTGCATGTTAAATGTGGTCTGTGCACTGAATTCCCGAAGTGGAATCTGTAAGGTAGCTTCCACAAAATGTATTGGACATGTTGGTGCAGCCTGTGTTTTGTTCAATCTCCGAGCTCCGTGCACAGAATAGCCCGTGGAGACTACACAGCCAAAAATTCATGGAGCCTGTGCAGAGATCTGTGAAAGCATTCCCTTCAGTTTAGCAAAGCAAAAGTGTTTTCTGAAGCTGCAATGTCTCCTGAGGGACCACTTTTAACTGTTTTTCTCATAGCTTTAAAAAATATTTTCTGTTTATCCCATAAGAGTTCTCTGTTCTGCTTATCTGTGCAAACAAAGCAATGCTCATTTAATTCAATTATGGATCAATATGTGTTGTTACACTTAACAGACAGTAGGATGTAGATGCTTGTTCAGTTATCAAGTAATGAAGACTTTTTTCTTAGCCATGGAGGAGAGAAAAATTTAGAAGCAGTCACCTGAGAGAAAATTTAACAATTAGATCCACAAGGCAGTGAAAGTGGGGAAATGCATTGTGAGTGTAGACAGATCTGTTTGCTGAGGAAAACCACTGCCAAAAATGTGTTTGCAGCCCTTTAAAGGGTGTATGTGGTGACACATCTAGGACAATTAAGCAGATAATTGGCATGTAGTGTAGTTGGGTATTGATTGTTCCTCCTTAGAGGGAGCTGTTACTGAGGCAGTGATTTCTCTGCCTTCTTTTCCTGGGCATGACATTAACAGTTATGATCATTATATTCTTCACTCTCACTAGCTTCAGGTTTTCTGTCATCTGGTGCTATGGAGATTATGTCCTGCATTATGAGACAATTTTGTCTAGAGCTTTTACTTTTTCCTTTTTTTTTTCCATACCTGAAGTCTAGCAGGTAATTTCACACCAAGGATCTAATTACTTTACCATTCCTAGCATTTCTCCTCTCCTAAAACATTCATGAAGACTCATGTTTCTGAGGTCCTCATAAGAGTTGAAGAGAACTTGCCTGGCAAGAAAATACTTTCAGAAATCAGTGTGAATGTGGTGTGTTTAAAATCTATCAGGATCTTTAGTGTAATGAAATTGTATAGTGCCTTTTAAAAGCACAATAACTGCTGCCAGTTCTCTGTCACATTCTCCTCAAATTTTTAAACAGAAGTGGGTGTAAGTAATAGTGATAGAGCAGTAGCAAGCCCCACAGGGCTGTCCATTTCTAACCTGAGATTTCTTTCTATTGGGAAAAAAACACGATTATGTAATTTTAAAGGTATTTCTCTCTTTATATCCCAGTGCCTTTCCAAACATTTCAAGCAAGAACAATGTCTAGAGTCTTGTAAAGTCTGATTTTAGAATCCTTAACTCCAGCAGATTCAGGATTTTCATGCTTGTTTGGCTTCACACAACTCTTTTGTATCACAAGGTGTGGAAAGAACCCCCTTGCTTTCTAAACTTCTCAGAGAGGAGCCTACATGCAGTTGGAGCCAATCTTGGCCCCAGACTTTGTCAAGGGTTTACATCCAAAGGATCATACAGGTGTAATTGAGCCTTTATCCAACTTTGTTCAGCAGGATTAAGGGTGGCAAACCAAATTTATATAAAAATAAATTATTTATTATGATAATGATTAGACCAGAAGACCTTAATCAAAATTATTTACCACACAGCATAGGTAGCTATAACTAGAAGTATAGTGCACTATTTTTGAAGCAATATTGAAGCAATTATATTAAAGCAATTATCTTGAAGCAATTATGTTAAAGCTAGCAAACCACTTATTAAGAAGAGATTGATGTCACTCACCCATGGCAATCTCTGTCAATCAGCCTTGAGGAGTAACCTGGAGGGGTGTCCCCCTCAAGGGAGCAATCTCCACATACACTCTGAGAAGGGGGTTGTTAGGAAACCTTCCTCTTAAAAGGTGGGACTGGGCTTTTATAGTGATACATATATATATAATAGTTCACTATTATTTTTTTGTGTGTACATGTGTGTGTGTGTGTATATTTATAATGGCAATATGAAGTGATTGTCTGTCAGTAATATATTTCTGGGCCAGCCGTGTTAGCTTAGCATCTTTAGATAAGTTACCAGAAGTGTCACTTGTTTGTCCCTTTATGAGGTCTGCCACGTGTTGAACTCACTCATGTTTGACTTTGGCATTGATGAGTCAGGCAGGTTTCAGCATTATTTGTTTTCTGCCTTTTCCTTGTCCACTTCCTTTTTAGAGGAGGGCAGAGCTGCTTGTATCTCTGTCTTCTCCACTCCACCAGTGGCTCTGTACAGGGAATTCTGATGGGCTGTGCTCCATCTGTGCTATTCTGCCATCTGAAAACACACCCCACTCTTTCCTCCAAGTGTTGGAGCAGATCTGAGGTACCAGGTATGTTGCAGAGAGGGAGTTGAGTGGAAGAAAGATTTTTCCTATGACTGATTCTCATTTGACCTTGTGGAATCATCCCCAGCAGGAGATGATTTAGGGAAACAACTCCAGCCTTTCAGTAAGATCAAATCATTTGGGAAAGCGATGGGAGGAGTTAAAAATAAACTTCCTTTTGCTTTTCCCTAACAGCTGGCTGAAATGATACTGAACCCTTTTCCAGTATCTTAATAACAGCAAAACCTTGGTGATACTTTGAGAGGTAGCACTGTTTGTGGAACATTCAAATGAAACTGCTCAGCACAGGACTGCAAGTGAGCATTCGAGTATAATAAAAGCAGAGTAAAATTTTATTCAAGTGTTAAAATGTGTTCAAACTTCCAAAAAATGGAGGACAACATATTCCTTTATAATTCCCTCCTAGATTTTCCTACTCCTAATCAAATCTGAGCTAGTGCACCATAGTCAACTCTTCCATCTTTCAGTACCAAATGATTTCATATCAAAAGACAAGAATGTGTTTACAGTAAAGCATGGCAGAACAGTTCACTTCCCTCCATATTTATAATTCTTCCACCTGAAAAACTGCAATGCTTGCTTTTTATAGATTTTGCAGGTAGGGTAGCTAGACAATATAGGTTTCTGCAGCTTTTTTGTCTTCTGAAAGGACACTTGATGTGAAGAAATACAAGGCTTTCTGCTCTGATTTTAGGTGCATTTGCTTCCTTCAAAACAAAGTTGCTTTTACTAGTATGGCTACATCAGTGGCATATTTCTTCATCTAATATAAAATCAAGAGAGGAGTGAGGAGGGAAATTAGAATGTCTTCAACAAGAGATGTCCTTTAATACCAAAATATGCTGACAGTGATATTTCAGAACAGTTTCAGCCCTGCTCACTTGCTTGTAAGTTGGAAGCCAGCTGGATGATTTTATTTTGGCATTAAAGTGATGAGTTTTGTTCAACTCAAAATTCAGCACTGAATGCTGAGTTGCTGTAATCTGAGACAAAGTTGATTTGCAATGTCAGGTGCTTTCTGAAGAGGAAAGATTTTATCTGAGGCTATGATCTGATCTGTTTTCCAAATATGATAAAACTCAAATGCAGAAAGTTTGACTCTCCTCAAAAGAGGTCCTGGAAAAACATGTATTATTTCTTCTTGAGGTTAATAAGCTTGAGACTGCCAACCTTAGGTTGCTAATGATAAATACACAATTAAAGCATACTCATTATTAAGGTACTTGAATTTAGATTATTTTGTTTCATACATGTCTTTTTAGTATTTTATTATTTCAGAAAGATTCATCTTGTGGCTATGCAGGGTATTCTGCACCTTTGGTTTTATTTAAAAATATCTTCTTTCCCTTGAAATAATATAGATTTTATATTTCCTCATCCTAAGTTCAGCAATGAAAGATTTCAAACTGCTGTCAATTGGAACTGATTGCTAATAAATCTTTATTGAAAGGTGTAGCAGTGAGATAATTAAAGTTTGCTCTTCTCTTATACTTGTGATAATACTTAGCATTAGTTTTATACTCCCCAACAGTTTTTCTTTAAGTGAGTGTAACTATAAAGAAGCATATTTTCCACTGGTTTGTTTTTGGGTTTTTTTCAGACAGGGAGTCCCTGGGCAGTAGAAGTGTTTGTGCTCCCATCTTCACCCTCTTTGCCCTGCAATATTCAGGTATTCCCATATCCTGCTTGGTGCTGCCTTGGCCACCAGTGTGGGAGCACAACCATTTATTGGTAAAAGTGTTGAGGAGGAAGCATTCCTGAAAAGAATTTCCTCATACACATTGTGTTTTCCTGCATCTAAATTACTATTTCATGCCACTGAAACCACAGGCAGGTTAAGACATGGCTGTGCTTGAATTCTTGATGAATGAGGTCCTTATGGGTTTCCTCCCACAGAGATCTGCCTAACATTTTCTCCTGACACACAGCTCCTATATGAGGAGATTATGTACCACATTAGGGAATGCATCATTTGTGATATTCCAGGAAAGGTGAGAGAGACTACAGTATCCTGAAGATTATTTAAAGCCTCTGCCAACAAGATCATCTTAAGAATTAGTCGAGATTTATTTAGTCATTTTGCTTTCAGTGCTGCTGACATTTCTAAAGAAGTGGCTGATGATAAACTAATTCAGAATGAGTTCATGCCTTCAGGCTTGTTCGTACCATAGACACAGCAGTCTCCACAGGAAAAAAAGAAAAGGCTGTGCAGAGGACAGGGTGTGGAAAGCTTTGCTTGAGAGTCAACATTTCTCATGTCAGCAGTATTTTGGATTTCCTGGTGTAAGGAATCTTTCAACTTCAACAGATATCAGATGCTTTTTTGCCTTTCATCTTTTTCTTAATCCCAAGGTGCCAACAGCCGTTCTGGAAATAAAAAATTCTGTCTGGTTCTGCAGATGCATGCCTGACTTTTAATTAACCCAGTGAACACTTATAGATCAAATTTGCTGTATCCATTCATCTGTACTTGAATTAGGGAAAGGGATGTCTTCAGTGCTGTAATGTAGTAAAGTTTATTTTTAATTAACCTGATTTGCACTTGTAAGTGAAAGCTAATTAGTACAGCTCAATCATTGTTTATATCTAGGACCACTGGGAACAGTTTGATTTTTCTACCTACTTTGTTCTGGGCCATAAATATACATCCACTACCTGCAACTTCTAGGTTTTTCACTGAACTGATACTAGTTTTGTAGGAGTTCATATTATGTAACAAAGTTTTCTTAGGACAGGATCCCTGAAAACATTTCTGAATCTTTGTGCATTTTAGCTCTTGCAGTATGTAAATCGTGGATGTGAGTTTTGCATATAGAACCTATTTTTATTCTTCCTAAGCAACCATAAATTATCCTTAAATAACTTCTCATTTTGATGGGAGAGTGTAGAGAATCATAGAAAACTGGGGCTTACAGATCCTGCTTCCCTCCTTCTATTGCTCCTGAGTGATATTTAGCTTGCTGGCACACCATTGAGACTGCAGACAGAAGAAAAAACAGTGCATCCTTCCTCTTCCTCTGCCCCCCTAAAAAATCCAGTCAAATTCTCCCTGTGACTTTCAGTGTTCAATCTTGGGAAGATTTTCCTAAATGTCTGCTGAATCTCCCTGGAATGCTGCAGATAGTAAATCTTTCAGGAAACAAATGAGCTACAGCAGAATGGCCTGGGAAAGATGTTTGGAGGGAAAATGTGTCACTGGAGGTCATATTCCATGTTGTTACTCAGATGCCTAAAGCTAAAAAAAATATGTTTCAAGGAAGTTCAGTCTGGCTTTATGGAGGATAAAAGGCTGGGACAAGATGCATTTTGAGCTTACTGGTTTCCTTAAAGGAATAAACAATGGTAACAAAAATACCCCTGGTATTCTATAGCTGCTGTCAACTGGAGCTGGTTAAAAGGTATTTGCTAATGGTGCACACAGTTAAATGTTTTATTTCCTGACAGCTTTTCTGAATAATCAATTTAAGTTGGATTTCTCTGCACCACCTAAACTGCTTTAAATGATGTAACTGCATTCTTTATGTGTTTTTTTATTACTCCTCAGTGCATAGGCCCTTACACTCAGCAAATGGCAATGTTTCCTTGTAGAATGCAAATACAGCTCCTTCTAAGGTCACACCTGATTCCCCCTCCCTGTTGGTCTGTGCTGAGGGAGGTCATTGCACAAACCTAGCATGGCACAAAACAATCAAGCCATTTTTAGCATGCCAGAGGGGAAAAAAAAAATCAGTTTCCTGGATAGGACTAAATAGGAATCTACCAGTTTGTCAGAGCAGTGAGTTGTTGGTGGAACTAAACTTCCTTCACCTGTTATTTTGTTAATGTGAGTGCAAGCTTAAACATGCTCACAGACAGAACCAGACAGGTTCCTGATGTTGCTGAAACTGATAGCTGATACATTCTTATCCTCAGGTGTCACAGTCACTTTCAAACAGGCTCTCCTAAGCATTTATTCCTGCACAGGTTATATTGCTGAACATGATTTTAAAAGCACATGCTGTGCTTTAACTAACACAGTCAGACCTTGTAAAGTCTGTACAAACTTATTTTTGTTTCAGATCAGTAAAAAAAACAAGCAGGGGCAAAATCAGAAGTATTTCAATGAAGGAGGAGTTTTGATACAGGGATTCCTCTGGTTTATTTTATTCTTGTTTCCAATTTATTTCTGCTGCAAATCTATAAGAGACCTTGTTGAATAAAATCTGAATCAAAATTTATTAAAGGCATCAATATTTAATTTTTTACTTTCATAACTTAAATGTGAACTTATCATGCCTTTTAGTGACTTACCTTGGGAGTAAGGATGTGATGAGTGACCAGCAGAAATCAAACCACATAATAAGATAAATTGTTAAATATTTTTAGTTACTAGATTTAGATTTAACCTCTCAAAACTGCTTCCCTAATCTCTAAGCTGGGAATTTAAGGCATTGGTTTTTTTATAATAATGAAACCATGGCAAAGACCATCACCTTGCCTGTGTACAACTCTCTGTTTAGCCACAAGCCAAACTAATTGGCAGTGGTTTGACAGGTACTTTTTCGGTATTACAAATCTCTCCACTTCTTTTTTAAAGCATTTACAGGGTGAATTTCCACAGTGAAGAGATTGAATAGGTGTAAAAATTGCCAGAAGGAGCATAACTAACTAAAATAATTAATATTGCTGAATTTCCCCTCCTCATTCCCTCAAAAAAAAAAAAAAAAAAAAAAAAATCAGAGAATTTGTGTGACATAAATACCAAATTCTTGACTCCTTTCATCAAAGTGCTTGTGATGACTTTTCTTTGCAAGAAGGGATGGTTTTAGGATGATTTGGGAGTGTATCCATCAAAGATTGTGAAACTGTGCAAACCAGGATTGGGCTATGAACAGTTTAACACCATTCTGCTAATCAGTCTTTCCTCCTCTATATAAAGTGTCCTTTTCCTTTCCTTTCCTTCTCCTCCTTCTCCTCCTTCTCCTCCTTCTCCTCCTTCTCCTCCTTCTCCTCCTTCTCCTCCTTCTCCTCCTTCTCCTCCTTCTCCTCCTTCTCCTCCTTCTCCTCCTTCTCCTCCTTCTCCTCCTTCTCCTCCTTCTCCTCCTTCTCCTCCTTCTCCTTTCCTTTCCTTATGTGTTTATACAATTTAGCATGAGTCATGCTGTAAGTGGTGCATTTCTGCCAAGTTCTGGTCCCTTATTTTCTCAACACTGATGATACTAAGTTACTATTCACATGGGAGATATGTCTCATTTAAAAGTTGGGGAATGAAGGATGGAAAGTTCATACAGCTGTGGGCTTTTACAAGATATTTTGTAGCCTTCTCCAGAAGCTTGTTGTTTCCATATGAATTATCAATTAATAAATAATCATAGGGATTCTTTTTCCAGAAGTCATAAATTTTGCCAAGAAGGGAAAAGAGTAAACTCTAAATATTGTGCAATTAATCAGTCAATATAAATGGTTATTTGTGAGCTGTCATATGTAACTGAAATACACAAAGTGTTGTAATTGTCCTTATAAATTAACCCCATTTTTAGAACTTTCTCTGAAACTATTAGAAAAGAAGCTCAGAATTGAATTGTTATTAGTAATGTGTTTCTGACATAAACCAAACTTGCATCATGTACTCCCAACAGTATATGGATTTACTATTATTGTGACATTTCTTTATTGCAGTATTCTCTGGGGGTTTTAGATGGAGACTTAATAAAAATAATTAAATAGTGCTGTCCATAGCAACAACAGCAGTAATAAAGAATCAGGCTAATCCACAAAGAGATATTCAGCATACTGAAAAGGAAAATTATCCAAGGAGTAATCATGGTCTTAATACCAAATTAATCCTCTTGAAATAATAAGCTTTTGAGTCTGAGCTGAAACCTCAGTGCCTGAGTGCAGCTTGAAACCTTTCATGGGATTTGAGGAGCACATGCAGGAATTGGAGACTTTGAGAGTGTCAGAGTGCAAATGTCCTGGGGCTGGCCATGGCCTTGTGTCACTTACTGCAGTAAGTGGTGTCAGAGCTGGCCTTCACTTGACTAGCACTGCCTTTCCAAGCAAGTTGTAAAATAGTTATTGCTTTTCCACTGCACAGATGATGCCAGCAGAAATGATGTGGTGGATATCAAAATTTCCTGCCTAACTTTCCAGCTCTGGATATTTCTGTGTTTGAAATAACTTCAAAGGTGAATGTGCCTTTAAGAATCTTGTAAAACAGATGTTTGCACATAACTTTTTAATTAATTCCTCTCAATTTCCCTGTGGAGTCAATTGTGCTTTAAAAGACAGGAGGATTAAGGGACCATTTCAAAGAATCACTTGCAATCCACAGTGTACAAGGGAAATGAAGGCATCCATGGTATAACTGAAACTCTTTCCCTGACTTCCAGTAGTTGGAAATGCTGAGCAACTTGAGTCTCTTGAGCTTGCAGGTCTCTGCCAAACATTTTCTGAGAAGAAATTGTACCTCTGATGCTGAAAAATGAAAATCTTGTGTTTTCAGAATGATAATCGCAGGACTTGATCTGTCCCAAACTTACATTGAACTCTTAGGAGCCTTTTTCCCTTATTTCAGAATTACAGGTTAGCCTGAGTTGGAGGGAATCCACAAGGATCACACCATGAGCCCAAGAGTGTTGTCCAAATGGTCCTTCAACTCTGCCAGTCTGATGCTGTGGCACTTCCCTGGGGAACCTGTTCCAGTGCCCAGCCACCCTCTGGGTGAAGAACCTTTTCCTGATATGCAGCCTAAAGCTCCCCAGACACAGCTTTTTAGGCAAAGCAGGACTAGAAGTAGATTAATTGCTGCACTGGTATTTTTGATTCAATCAAGGAGTAATAAAAACAACTCTCTTGTCTTTGTAACACTGGAGAAAGCAACAGTCTGTCTTTTTTCCAGCAGTGGGAATTAGTTAAATGGGCAGAAGGTTTTCAAGAACTTTCTCTGCACCTCAGAAACTGTTCAGTACCATAATGCTCTGTTTGACACACAAGTGTTCTGCCTCAACAAGAGCCAGTTAAATTATCTTTACTTGAGGATCTTCAAAAACAGCTTGAAAGTTCATCTGTGACACCCTCATGTAGTTTCCTCCATCTCTACCCAGCTTATCTAAACCAAAAAGGAAGCAGAGCTTCAAGAGGTAAGAATAAAGAAGGTGGATTTTTCCTTATGAGGAATGGGGCTCCTTGGACTTCCTGGCTGATTGTTCTGCATAAAATAATAACCTGAGGTTAAAATTATGAGCTAGTATTTTCTCTAAATTAAGTACGTGGAGAGATACAGAGTTGATCAGGCTGTTTTATGTTTTTGTTTATGTTTTTATGTTTTATGTTAATTATGGTTTCCTGACATTGTCATTACTTCAAGCAAACTGCTTTTGTTGGCTGTGCCCACTCAGCAGCTAATCCTTTCTGCATATTGTGGTTGTTTCACAGGAAACCTCTTTTTACTTCTTGGACCTTTATGATGAGAAACAACACACCAGCAGGTACAATTATTTCTACTTTCCTTCACTTGGTTTGGTGAAAAATCAGTAACAAATAGGACTCTTTCAGACTTCTGTCACTGTTAATTTTCTTACAGTATTCACAAAAGATGAATCAATACATTTGTTTGAAACTATCCCTGGGGATGTTACTGGAGAAAATGATGATGTTCTTGCTTATTATAGACTTTCTGCACATCTTCAACAAGTTCTTATGATAATTTCTGAATCTACTACAACTGCTCTGGCTTAAATATAAAACAACACTCTGTTTTTTTGATGTTCAGGGTTTTTTTGGAGAGGGTCACGGGTGTTCCATGAATAACCTCACACTTTAAAGATTAATTACTTTCTTTTTTTTTCTACATTGCAGTTTTAAATTAAATGAAGCAATTTCCTAGTATATATTTTTTTCAATTTTAAAAATTACAGATTAATTACTTGTTCATTTTGCATTGCTGGGAGATAAAACTTTGTGAAATGAAATTGCAATTTCTGGTATAAACAATATTTGATTCTTTCAGTTAGAAGTGATTGTACTAACAGCCTGTATTCTTCAAGGGTCTAAATGACTTTAACAACCTTGCTTTTCAGATTACCTTTTGAGGTGTTTTGTCAGACAAGAGGTACTCAGAGTGCCCTAAGTCTCCACACCTCTTTCTCTTTTAGGGCATAATGTGCCAAGAGATTTATTCCTGGGAACTTGCTGAAGAGAGCACTGATGCTGATAGGATGTGCTCTACTGGAAGATTCACCAACTGAGGGTAATTGACCCATGGTTGCTTCAACTGCACACAATTTAACAATGCCATTCAGTCTCCCCAGAGTGTTGTGAAGGGGTGTTTTAAGAATCCATTTGCAGTAACCCAGTACAGCTGGAAAGCCCTGTGTCTTGTCAGAACAGGCAGCTGGAAGCCAAGAGGCTCCAAATTCTCTTCAGCTTATTAGATAAATATGAGTGAAGCACTTCATTATATGTACCTGCTTGTGGTTTGAGTTTTGCTCCTTCATCACTGCTTCCTGTGATGAAACCAGAAGCCCAAATTGTGAATGTCTCATGGAGGGCAATAAATTGCAGGAATGGAACTTTGTTATTAGACTATAGCAAACATAGCACCTTTGAAAAAAAGTATAAAGAATTCAGGAAATATAAAAAAGGTAAAAATAAGGAAGTAGGAGTGGATAGCCTAAAATAAAGGTGAAATTTGTACTAACTGCAAAAAGTGTTTCTATGAAGCAATTTACATGATGTTTGTCTTTATAGTTCAGTATTATTATTGCAAAAAATAGGAATGTTATTATCAAAGAGTTATTCTTTTTACTGAGGGGGAAGGTGCAGAGACAATGCAGAATCATTATCTAAATAGGATTAAAAGTGAGAATGAAGATAAAGGTATTTGCTGTCCTCAGGGTTTCTGAGGATGCCCTTCAAATCAAGAGGGAAATGTTGTGGAACTAACAATGCAGTAGTGTGTTTTCTGCATAAAATCACTACTGTAATACAGAAGATATAAGAAATAACTGCAGAGCCACGACAAAGAGGAAGATCAATTAAGACCTGCAAAGTTTGATGTGATACAATCCTACCTGATAGGATATTAGTATATGGATTTTCCAAGTGTATAGAGAGGAATGTGGGTAAGTTTGAAAATGCAGCACTGGATGAACTAATAAATCTCTCTTACATTATTACAACGTAATCAACTCAGATTGCAGAGACATTCTTTTCACTGGTACAGGAAAGCTGTTTTAGTTATTGGGCATTGTACACCCTAATTTTCTAAAGCAAAATAGATAACTCTGTATTTTACCATATTCTCAGGCCTCACTGCATGAAATCCCTCCAAAAGTGAAGAACTCAGCTTACAGTGTCCTCTCTTTCTAGCCTTCTATTCCAGTTACCAAAGCTGGACAATCCCTGAGTATAAGTGGGAGACACATTTAATTGGTTGTGATAATTCTCAGAAAACTAGATTCAACTCAGACAGTAAATCCATGTAGTTGGATTACTGTACTTACTATAAGTGTCAAGAGGATCAAGTTACTGCCACTAGGAAAATATATAGAATATTGAAATGACTCAGTCAAGAAATAACAGCATAAAAAAGACCCATGTTGGCACTCAGGGGGCTTGATAAGCTCTGATGGTTCAGCCAACACTGAGATTTAAAAAAGATACCTCTTAACTGTTAAGTGCCACAGAGAATTTGATGAAATTACAGTATAATAAAACATTGTATTTGATGTCAAGGTGAAGCTTTATGCAGACAGTGCACTAATGGTATTACTCTCTGGAGTGGAAGGTGATGCATAAAATAAAACAGGCATGAGAAGGCTCTAGGCAGTGCAGCTGAGGATTGTTCAAAAGATTGCAAGCTCCAAGTAGAACATTTTAAAACCAAATGTGGGTGTTAGAAAAAGATTAAGGTTTGAAATCATGGGACAGGTAAAGCTACAGAGAGATTAAGAACAGATCTAGGAACAAAGGGCAGGCCAGTCCCAGAGTGCTGGCAGAGAGGAGAGCAGGACACTCCAGGAAGCGTGGCCAGCCTGCTGTGAGGAGTGCAGCCATCCCCAGCCAAGCAGGAAGGGATGCACTGCCCCAGTGCCCTGGCACAGCGAGCACTCCCCAGGGACAGCCCTGACAGCACAGTCACCTGGGAGCAAGGAGCCTGCCCTGTGCCCTGGAGTCCTTTAGCCTCCTGACAAGGCACAGCAGGGGTTTGGCTCTTATCTGGCTCAAACCTCTGTTTGCTGGGAGGAAGGTGAAAGAAGACATCTTTCACATCCTTTTAAATATAAGACATCAGAAATTACACAAAAGTTACGAATTCTCACTATAGCCAGTCCTTTCACAGCATAGCATGTTATTTAATAGTATTCTGTCAAACTGAGATGTGACAAAAATACATGCAGCAAATACTTTGGTATATACCTGAATTTGCCTCAATGATGTCTGGGAAAGGACAGAATGAGCAAGACATTTTTGGCAGACAAGCAATTAGTAGAAAGGGGTTTTGACAAAAGGACTGTTTGCAGCTCAGACAATTACACTATTCAGTGTTGCTCTAACTGAGCTGAGAAGAAGGAGCATTTCTCAAGTCTAGCCTCCAAAGCTGTAAGAAATCTGCAGCAGGACAGCATTATCCTTCATTCACAGGTGCTCAGCTCACACCTGGTGTGCTGCTGTGCACACTATGATTTGATTTTTTTGCCTCTGTTCTGTTACTGTGGCCTCAGCTCATGAGTTGGGCTGAAATGTTTTGCAAGCTCATGCCAGACAGCCTTTTCCTGCCAGCAGTCCCATTGGCATGACTCTCCTGTTGCTCTCAGAGGGGTTTCAAGATGAAAGCTCTTGGGCTGGGGCAGACTCCCAGATACTGACATAGTGAATGTGTACAAGTAGCTGGGATAGATTCCAAGCAGAGGAATGAAAGTTTAAAAAATGCTACAAAATTTTCTCATATAGAGATAAAATGTGTTTAATATTTTTTCCCCTTTGACCACTAAATGCCAGCATGAAGTATTCAAGATCTATTTCATTCCTTTAATTTCGTTTCAGCATATTCTCTTCTTGAAAGTGTGTGTCCTGGAAACAGATTGATTTCAGTACAACACATGGCAGAATAAAGTTTGGCCTCTCCAGTGGGATTTGGAATCTGGTAGGTGCTGTAAATATGATGGTATACCAGAATTGAAATTCAGATATATTGGCTTGGAGGGGAATCTGCTGGTAATAAATGGATTGATGCTAGCAGACATCCTTTGTGCATGTTTGAATCTTTCTTCAGTTTTTATTTGTTCATTGTCATTTGTACTGTTCTGAAATCATGATCTTAAGAAGGGCTTGTCCAAACAAGAATTTCCTATTGGATTACTTAAACTAGATTATAAAACTGCAGTGTTAAACTGTGCAAAAGGCTGTCTGGAAATATTTAATTTTGGTTTTCACTGTGCTTTTCTGTGATTCTTATTTTTTTTAATACATTGTAGGTAATCACATCAACACTTGCTTTCAGTGCATGATCTAGGGAAAAGATTGGTTGCCATCTTGGAATTAACATGTATGGAAATTTTAGAGAGGCACAGTGCTCATTTCTGGTTTCTGTATGAAATGGAAATTAATAGAAAGCGGGGAGTTTAAACAATAGGCTATATAGATTAGGCAAGAAACAAGCTATTTGAATTTATAGAATTCCATTTGCATTATTTTTCAATAGATCAGTCAATAAGGCTGTAGAGAGTTTTATTATATGTCTTTGAACATGAAGATATGAGATATTTTATAATAGGACAAGAGATGATGATGGGAGTTTATCTCAACAGTAGCCTCTATCAACAGCATAGCCAGGCCTTCTTTTAAAGATCTAACCTTCTTGCTTTAGCTGGAGGATTAGGTCACAGATCATTTCTGCAATGGATAACTAACTCGGGGTCAGCCCTGATGGCCTGACATTGTCCACAAGTTTTATTTAGTTTGAGGAAAAAGCTCTCCTATGCAGTTTGCCCTGGCACTGCACCACTGGTTACACATTAGAACTTTCTCATGAAGGTAACAAAGCCAATTCTTGGTTTAATGTCCATTCTGAAGTCCTGCAGTAAACAGAAAAATCTATCTTCCCAAAGAAGACTGAGGTCTGGTTTTTGTTTTAGTTCTGTTTTGTTTAATGGAAAATGTTCTATAATGTTCTATAATGTCTCAAAGGTTGCCACACTTGAAAGGAAAATGTGATACACTAAAAAGGCTTGGATCTATCAAGGCAAATTCCCTCATGAGAGCTAAAAACATCACTTAGTACCATGTCTACAACTGAGAGGACTAAATCACTGTGAAAGTCATACAAGGTACTGCTTTTGATCATCAAATGAAAGCTAATCAGCTGAAGAACTGTTTATAACCAAAGCAAAAAGAAGCAGGTTCATAAAAAATCTTTGCCTTATTCACTGACTGTGTTTCATTAGTTTTTTTCAATCCAGTTTTCAGATTTACTCAGTGGCTCCATTATATTTTAAACATATTTGTTTTAATCATTCATCTCTTTTTTTTCTGCAGCCAACTCTATAAAGGCAATTTTGGGTATTCAAGTCCCTATTTAAAAATTATTTATTGTGCTAATTGCTCTTTGAATGCTACCACTTATTTTTCTGGGTTAAATTAATTGATTATTATTGCCTACAAGACTTACAACTTTTGAATCTTTCTAGTTTCACAAAACACACTAAACCGACAGAAAATCTAATTTTCACTGTCTGGAACATATTATTTTATTTTCATAAAAGAACATGGGTAAGAAAATGTTAGGTAATGTGTTCTATAAAATTATCACTTAGCACTTTAAATTGGATTTTCTCTGAATCCTAGTAAGATTATCAGGTTGTTTAACCTTGGTTCCTAGGCAAAAAAATAATTGATAATTTATTTGCACACTATCTTCAAAATCTGTGCAGTGAAATGTCATACCAAATATACCATAAATATTTTCAGGAGAAAATCAATATAACACATGGGCTACAAAATCTACTGATGCAATACATAAAAAAATCATCACTACAGAAATCTTGGTAACAATTTTTAATGAAACACGTATGAAAAGTGCTGCATTTCTCCTTGCTAATTAATAGGGACTCAAACTGGAGCAACATTAAAAAAATAAATGTTTTCCTTTCTCAAGTGGGGTCTTGGGACTCCCTTTTGTTATTAAATACATGCAACAAAATCAGTGTATTTCTCCAACACCCACTGATTTTAGAAAGAATTCCATGGCATAAAAGTCCATCTTTCTTTACCTAAAGGAGTAGATAAAGTATTTTTATTTTATGGGTAACTTCTTTTCCCAGCATGATTTCAGCACAGACTTTCAAGAGTAGTTCTGACTGACTAGTTCTCAAAATTTTCTTCTGGTGGCTCCCCAGAGTAAGACAAGAATTGTCTAAATTAGGTTAATGAAGTTTGGCAATCAATAAAAGGATAACAAAAAAAAAAAAATTCACCTTCCAATTTATGATGCATGTTTCAGGGTTTAGTATGTTTTCAGAGTTTGACTGTTTTCAGTTTCATCAAACATTTTCATGTAGAAACTAGATTGCAGAGGAAAGCAGTATTTCAGTGCAGATGCTGAAGGCACTGACAGTTTTGGTTTTTCCCTGTCTGGTGAACATTCCAAAAATAAATACCCATTCCTGAAAAGCATTAAAGCAAAGAGGACAGCCCGAATCCCACAATGTACATCCCATGCATGTATGGTAGTGCCTCTGACACATGAGAAGCTGACAAGTGGAAAAGGAGTGTCACACAAATAACTTCATTGGAAAACAATAGGCTGCACTAGCATTCCTGTGTGCCTGTCAGAAAGAGAAAAGGTCCACTAAAGATTCAATTTAGTTTTCTGCAGCTGTCGGCAGAGGTCTGCTCTTCCCGACAGTCTCAAGCGCTCTTGATTCTGAAAGAGGATGGCTGAATGAGGTCTTGCCCTACATTCTTTTTCTGTGTAGGTGCCAGCAGGCCATCAAGCAAGAATTTTCAGTGAAGGCAAGCAAAGGTGAATAATAATTCACCAATTGGTCCCAGTTCTGCACAGTGTGTGCACCTTTTCTCTGCAAAACATTAACTCCATGTGAAGTGGTAACACCAGGAACTCCTTTACGAGAACTGACATGTCAGGGCATTCAGCTGTGCCCTTATGCTGGCTCTGCAGGTTTTCTATGTAGGTCACCATGGAATGCCTTACTGGCTCCATGGACCCCTTCATGTCAGAAAATGACAATGGCTGCTTCAGTTAGAATTTTCATGGGGGAAGTAGGAGGTCAGAAGTTGAGACCATCCAAAAGAGAAGAGACTTGCCACAAATTATAGGAAAATGGTAGTAGGCTTTTAGCCATGTATTGGAGGTAAATTTTTTCCTAGAATTGGCTGACAGCGTGGACTGTCAGGATGTTGCCAGGTTGCTGTTGCAGCTCCATTAGTGTCTGCTTAGGTTGTAAATAAAGACAGTGGAAAACAGCCCAAGCAAAGCCTAACATAACCAGCTGTAATATAAATTATTAGGCAGATGATTCTTAGCGAGGTTTGGAGATGTTTTGTAATACAAAAAGTCATAGTGTCAATATCCATTTTATATCTATGAGAGATTGTTGCCTTTTCTATTAAATCTCTCTGCCAATATAGGTAGGAAAGCAATCTTGCAGTGCTTCCAGTAAGGTCTTCAGGAGACTTGTATTACAACTCATATGACTGTAATTAAGACTCAGATTTGGGAATTTGCCTTTAATTTTATTCTACCTTTAGCTGGCAAATTAAGCGATTAGTACATCTCCTTACTGTGTTTGAGAGAATTTTATTCAAGCACAGTGAAGGAATCTGAGGTGCAGCTTCAGACTTATCCATCTTCCCACTGTTGGCCATGCAACTCTTGAAATGGAGAAATTTTAAAAAAACCTCACCAACTGGGGACCCAAGAGGAATAGATACCAGGTATCTTTCAGAAAAGCTGCTCCTTGCCTTCTGAAATTGCAAGGAATAAATTAATTTTTTTTTTTTTTTTTTTTTTTTTTTTGCAAGGAGGAATTGGCAGAGGTGTTCCCAAATCATTCTTCTGGATGGAATATTGTATTAGTTATATTAGGACAGGATCTGACTGGTGTAGATTAGATACACCAGTATTTAACTCTTTTAAAGAATGACTTAAGCAAGACTTAGACCATTCTGGTTGAGGGCTTTTGGGAGTGAAAATTGCAGAGTTTTCATGTCCTCAGTGCATCAAGGTTTTTATTTTTATGAAAAGTAAAGGAAAATGTAATTTGGAAAATTAGATAAAGTTTAGATTAGATGGACATTTTGGTATGGTATGTCTTGCTGAGATCTATACACTTGTCCTAATTTTAATAGCTTTGCTCTGAAAATAAGCTTATATATTTGAAGCAAATGCTGGGACAGAATTTTGTGGGGGAAAATGGATATTGTAGAAGATAAAACACAGCAGGACTCTGAGGCTCACAGGAAGGAGTAATTTTGAGAAGAGCAAATGGGGAGGAAAGTGTAAGATTCTCCAGATCTGCACTAAAATGGTAAGAATTAAGATTATTAAGATTATTCTGGAGCATAATAAAGTGTCCTTTTAACCTTCCTTTTTCAAAGACCTCATTCAATTTCATGAAAATAGTATTTTTTTTTTCACAAGGCAGCTTAAACTTTCCTCATAAAATTACTTTTCTACAATATAATACAGAAATATATTTCAAAGACAATAGTGTCAGAGGTCATTATATGTAAGTGTAAAACAGAAATTAGAAGAAACTGGTGTTATTCAAGAAATGTTCCCTATTTCCCTCGGATCATATTTGATATGTACTAATTTTTAGAAGACAACTCCAGGAGAAATATTTTCTTAAAAATAAAACTGTTGCATAGGCTTGTGACCCTTGTCTTTATTCCTGTCTGTTGTCTCCTGAGGTCCTCACCAGATGGAAGAGATATTTTTCTATATCTCAGGAACTCAGTTGAAAAAAGGAGAAAAAAATTCCATGCCCCAAAAGAATTGCTTCATGGGAAAATATATTAAACAGTGAAAGAACCAGGAAAATTTGAGCTAATTTAGATTGACGGTGTTTTCAAACACGGCAGAACAATGTGAAGTTTTTAGGCAAAAATGTTGTGCTAGATCCTTAGAGGACATAAATAATCATATCCATTTTCTTCCTTGTGAGATAAAATCAATATTTTCCTCTTAAGGGCAGTTGAAAGGAATTAGGCTTCAGAACCACAAAAGGCACAAAAGATCAGTGTAAGCAGGATATAGAGTGTCTGAGGCTGAATAGGTCTCAATCCTACTTTCTTGATCTTGGAAAGATGCAAAGGATAAAAAAGGCTTACAAATAATTTAGATGATCTTGATCTAAGGTGTCTGGTTTCCATGAGGGCTTTTGACATTCATTTAGAACATTATTTCTGGAATGTTGTCATTCTTCCACTTGAAAGGCAGCACAGAATTAGCACAGCTTTTGTTGGAAGTGGGGAATAGATTTGCAGAGTCAATTTATGATGTATGGCAATCTACTCTTCAACATCAGACTTCTCTGTAATGTGATATTCTTCCCAAACTCCGGGCAAGGAAGAGTCAGAGGAACTCAGGGAATTAGAGAACTTTAACCTGTAATTTATTGTGTTCCTAAAGACAGTTCCTAGAAGACAAATGGAGAATCCTCTGGACCCTGTGTTCTGCTTTCACAATATCCTGCTCTCGGGGTAAGAAAGGGAAAGACTGGTATGCTGGACACATTCTTGATCCTCTCTGGTACTGAGTTTCTAAAGCTGGCCTCAGGCTGCAAAGGATTGCCTTTCCTTTGAGTGCTTCCATGTAGTCCATGCAAACTGCTTCCTCTGGATATAATTTAACTGCCCCTCAAGTGGGAGTTACTGCTTCTCCTCTCAGATCTGATACAAAAAGCTGGGCTTGCCATTCACTCCCCTCTCTGATGTGGGGATCTTGTATTTTAGCAGGGATGCCCTGAAAGAATTTGGTCAGGAATTCAGTCAAAGAGGCCTGTGGATGCAAGTCTGTGAACACTTCAGAGATCACATAGCCCATGTTTCCAGCAACCCATGGCAATAACTCAAAGAAGCAATTACTGTCTCATAAAAGAATGCAAGATGAATAACCTTTTCTACTAATGTGTACATGTTCCATTTTCTTGGGGATGGAAGGCTGTGTCTCTCTATGTGTTTCATTTCAGTAAAAATGAGAGGAAATCCACAATTGCTGTAGTTTACAACTCATTTTTTTAGAGACTACTGATGTCCTGATATGCAATTTCAGGCAGGTAAATACCATTATCACAAGAGAAACTACCAGTTCTGGGAGAATGGGAGCTAATGCAGGGCTCTCCTGCTCACATGTTGATCTGGGGATTTTAGTGCTGGGAGGGCTTTTTTTTAATTGTCATCAATAAAAATAATTTCTTAGAAACACAGAGGAATTTGAAGAATACTAGGAAAGAAATGTTCTTATTTTTGTTATTTAAAGATTTATAAGCAGTCTCCACAGAATTTAAATGCAGTGCAAAAAAAATGCTGTTCTTATAGACACCAATGAGAATGAGTCAATCAATGTGTAATTGTGCCAAGGGTTGTACTCATAAAGTGTAAAATATATGAAGTACAAAATGAGAATTTCTGTTCAGTGACAGAACAACTAAAATTAGGCTATGCTTTGAGTGGTCTATGGCAGAAAAGCATAACCTTCAAATGAAAAAAATGAAACCCTTTCAGGGATTTTTATGCTTGAGCAATTAAAACATCTCATAATTCCACAGTATATGAGATCCAGTGGAAGGCCCATTGAAATAGATTGGAACAGATCCACTACATGACATTCATGATTTGAGCAATCAAAAATGTTTGGAATCAAATAAAATTACAAACTGCTAAATACTAATTTTGATTCCATTTTAATAAATTCCAGTGATGAATGGTTCTCATGTTTTCAGCTTTCTTGTAAAGCATTTGAAGTTCAGTTGTATACAGTGCTTTCATGCACTGAAATATTGTAAATAAGTTTTGAAAACAACCCAGAAGATCATTTGTTGCCAAAATATTTTTGGCAAAAATAACTAGCAGCATTAAATATCTTTTTGACAAAATAAGTTTTGTTTGAAAATTTGGGCTAGATCTAAAGTTTCAAATGTCAGCTTGAAAAATTTCCCAACTGAGACTACTAGTCTATGAAGCTTCAGTTTGTTCTTGCTGAGTTTATTAGAAAAAAAATTTGGGAGAAATTAAACAATATCAACATGCATCCATCACATGTACTCCTTTGTCTGCAGTCATGTTTTAAATGGGATAAAGAGTGAATGGTGTCCATGACCTATCTGCTCTTTTTAATCATAATGTCTTTTTGCTGTGATAAAATTTAATTGGAAAATTCCCAAGAAGATACTTTAATGGTCCTTCAACTTTATCAAAGGATTGCTTTTCTCTTTAAAATACTTTGCCTCTTTCCACAACAGAAAGGGCAAGGGATAAAAAGGATTTGACATGTACCACTGAGTAAAAAATCCATCTGCTTCTGCTATGAACTTTCTTACTTTCATAATTAGGAACATCTCATGTGAATATTTTTTGCCTGTTTTGCGATCCCTTCTAGGAGCAGGATTCCAGGAAAACAAAAGATAAACTTATATCCAGAATAAATTTCTGGGCTAAATTCAGAGCTGACCTGGTATAGGCTGTCTGATTAGGTGTGGGTGTGGTTCCTGTGGGGTTTTTGTGTGGTTAAGGATTCTGTTAGGATTGGGATTAGTATTGGTACCAGTAGCTACTGGTAAACACTGGCTGGAGACAGGAGAGACTAGTAGAAGCAAGAGGTTCTGGCTAACACCTGGTGGTGTTAATGATACAGTTTTCCAAGTCTGGGTGGATATGGCTAGGATTAAACTTAGGCTCTGCAAGGGTCAGAAAGCTAAATTTATGGTAATTTGAATTTTTTTTTTTTAGATTATTAAGAATAGCTCTTTCACACTGTCCAGTGACTTAAGCATCCTTAAGTGGATCCTATAGTGGACTACTCCCTATACTTTGGGCAGATATTTAATTTAAATAATTCCCTCTTTGATATATTCTAGGTATGTTCTGAGGTCTTTGTGTGTCCTGAGGGCTTCAAGTTTGGGAACATTCAAAGAAATAGAAATCCTAATGCAGTAAGTATTCTAGTTTTTATGTAGCTATGTGTGTCTCTGCACATTTTAGAATTTTATCTGTAACTTTGTTTCTGGAAGAAACAGGCTTAATTCCCAATACTTCAAACATAGCAGTGGTTTACACATTTTGCTCCACACTACTCCACATGCATTACATATACAGACACATTACTGTGTATTATAATGTGGGTGGATTTATGCTCTTTATAACATGTTTGTATTTACACACAGACACACTCAATATGTTTTATAAGTTCTAAAGTAACTCAGAACTAACTTACTTTAGTACAAAGAGTACTAAAACTATATTCTTTGCAAACTGTTAACAAAACCCCAGATCATGGCATAACAAAGGAATAATTTCTTTTAGAACCTTTTTAGGTTTTTTCTGGATTGTAGAAAAGTATTTATTAAAAAAGCATAGTCTTTCATACATACAAGATGGTTCACTTTCTTTAATTTGGTACATTGATATGAAGATTTGATATCAATAAAATGGTCAAACATATTTTAAAATGAAGAGAGCAATTGAGTTAAGAAATAAAATAGTGCAAATTTGGAAAGTTTTCATGTTTCATAAACTGCACAATATTCAGAGAATGAAAGTGGAATATTTAATTGCCCTTAAATGTGACTAAGCCATGTGTAGGTATCAAAAGCAGGTAAGCCAAAGGAAGAAACCTTACTTCTCAGTAAAGATTTGAATCATCTGAGATAAATCAACATACATAGACAATTAAATCTGATTTAATAATGATGAAATTAATAGAAAATTTTATCTTTAAAAATCTGAAGGTTACTACTTTATTAAGAAGTGAGAAGAGAAATACCAAGAATGGAAGGGTATCACAGTGAGAAACACTCAGAGAGCAAGTTCTCATTTAAATCATTACAGATGCTGACCTAGGCGTTGAGGGAAACCAATGGTTCTGATTTGTACAGCATTTAAGGAAATACAAGCAGATCCAGAGGTGAAGAGTAAACAGCACAGGAATTCACATGTGCATTGACTTTATTCCTCCTGAGATCACGAAGGTCATTGGCAAAGTTCCTGCTGACCATAAAGTCACATGCTCAGGCACAGCTGCTCATGTTGTTTGGTATTTGTTCATAAAGGAAACAGAGATTTACAAAACTGGAAAAAACAAACATTTCCTTGGGGTAATTGTGAGCTTCAAGAAGTTTAAGAGTTGCAATCCGACTGCAGCTGCAGTATTAGCCATTTTCCTTTACAAGAGAGATTGATGAAATTTTCTTTACAAAATATAACTGACCTTTCTCTATTTGGACTTAAAAAAACCCTCACGGCCTTTATTGCATTAACAGTGCCGTTTATAATGCTAGGGATAACAGAAAAGGGATAGAAAACTTCTTTTTACAGATATATGTGCATTGCTAAGATTAGCAGTGTTCGTTTTGGCCTGATTTGTCTCTTTAGGACAGGGATACATGGAATGGGATGGGATATTAAATATTTCATGTTGGGCCACTTCTAGTCTGCTAAACATGGAAGGCATGCAATGTAGGTGTTAAACAAGTTGTTTTAAGCACAGCTCCCAGGTATTCATCACTGAATGCAAGCCAGGAGACACTGTTCTGTATGAGAAACAGCATTTTTACTAATAGATGTCTGAGGCTTGAAGTTTAGGGTTTGTTGGATTATCAAAATTCCTCCCTTTGCGTTAGTGATTTGCAATATCTCTTTGTTGAATAAAACAATTTAGGTGGGATATGCAGTCACCTATCAGTAAATCCAGAAAGAGAATCATAGCACTGGATGTAATTTACTCCCCACTCTTTGTAAATCTTACTGAGACTGTAATCTCTTCAGAGCAGTCACTGTCTGCTATGTTGTGTTTGTGCAATGTCTAGCAGAACATGCCTTTACTTTTTCTTGCCTTCTGACTGCTGTTTCAGTACAAAATAAGTAACATCATTATGATTCCATTGTATTTCCTTCTTGTAATCAGGCTTGTCACAATTCAAAAAATAACACTGCCAAAACTCTTAGCTAGGATATCAGAAGTGACAGCAGCAAGAAGCAATATTGTTTATTCTGAAAGAGAGTCCCCTGATGCAAGTAGAATTTAAGGCCTTTGAGGGGCCAACTACAATTTATAATTTATGTGGCTCTATGGCAGGTAGTGCAGTCTTCAAATAGAGCAGAGTAATGTCTAACATCTATATCACTTATGTGAGTTAAATGAGTTGTGGGCATTTGTAGGTAATGAACTGCAAGGTCTACTAATACTGAAGTTTAGAAGGTTATTTGTGGAAACCTGGACTTAGCTATGTTTGAATTCAGCCTATTATCTCAAAATAAATCATCACCACGAATTGTGAATTTTATATTCATGAATGTGCCTCCATAATTATAGAAGTAAGAGCAGCAATAATTACAGTACATAATATGTAATCACTGTAAAATAGGAGCACATTTCTTTATTCAAGTAGTCCTGTTGGTACCGGGCTGAGTCAATTCGTAGGAGACTGAGTGGAAATCAAGGCTCAGACATTTGTAGGCATTTGCAATTTGACTCCCAAGTTTCAAGATTAGTCTGCACACCATATTCCCATTACTTGTTCTTGTGATTTTTGCAATCAACCTCATAAATGCATGAAGTATATAGCAGTTTAAATATTCAAAGTACTGTAGAGTCATTATTACAAATTATCTTTATCCTTTACCCTTTTATCCCCCCACAAAAAGAACAATTTCTTATTTCTCACTGTCTTTTTTTCCCCTTCAGAGAAGTGTTACACTCAATGATGAATACTGAGAATTTCCAGGACCTCTCAAGTTAATGCCTGATTAACTCTTGCCTCAGATTTGATGAGATTTTCCTCTGTCTGTCCTGAAACTGTGCTTGGACAGGCTGGGGAATGGCAGATTATGAAGCAGAGCTGTAAGTGCCAGAGACAGGAGGGTGAGACTCAAAATCTGAACAGGTGGGAAAAATGGTCTGAGAGAATTAGGAGCCAACGTGTTTTACCTACACATCCTCCTGTGTTTAGGGTGAATGAGCTGATTCCCTAGGCAGGAACACTGACAAACAGAAACTGAGGGCCAGATTAGATTCATCTGGTGCTCTCTACAAACCTGACAAGTGTGACATCTGTCTGTATCTGTCCTAGGTGAACTCTCTAAGATATCATGCTCTAAAAATAAAAGCACTCTTGCCTTCAAGGCCTGAAATGTGATACAGCTGCTCTCAAATTTCCATGCACTACTGCTTCAATAGTCAGCCTCTTCCAAGTCAAAATGAGGGCAGTTAACAGGATTGCAGGATGCAAACAGCATCTTGTATATACACTCAGCTTGCCCAAGCCAGGACATGTCATAGTTTTCTTCAGTGTGTAGGTGCTGCAAATTGCACATTTAGCTTGTGCCTGAGGGGCAAAGATTGATTGCCATGGTCTGAACAATCCATCCCTGTCCCATCTGCTGATGTGAGGATGAGGAAGGGAATGGCAGCCCATATAAATAGCCCAAATCCAAAATAGATATTGCCCCATAAACACATCTGCCTCAGCTCTGCCAGGAAAAGGTCAGAAAGCTTTATTCTCTGAAATCCACAGATCTTTGGGTTCTGCTTCTGGTGCTGTCTTGTCTTCAACCCACATTTTCAGGAGTTTCTCTTTGCCTTTCCTTTATTAGGGAAGCTGCTGGGAAGAAAAGCAGATTAATCAGAAACAGAGAACAGGAGATGGATGTTAAGATGCCTTTGGTGCTGGGGAGGAAGGTGGTGTTCTCTGTCTAGGGTGGGTTGTGAGGTATGGGATGAAGTGGAGAGAAAACGTGTCAGAAGAGGCACAGGATGGAGGAGGGAAAAATCCCCATTCCACATGGTACTTTTCAAAGTGTCTTTCAGACACAAGACCTAAGTTTCCATTTTTTCACGGGCAGCTTGGTCCCAGACCTTCTCACTTAAACCTGCTTAATACCCTTTTGATTTCTACCAGCCTTTTCCATCCCCCAGCTCTTCATGCCACGTCTTCCAACTCTGAAAAATGCAAACCTTTTTCTGCCTTGAAACAGCAACATTCAATTTTGTTTTCATAGCAATGGAGCTTCTAGTCTTCTATGCTATAAGGTAGTCCAATAGTGTGGAATCATCTTGTTGTTCAGGTGCATGATAGGAAATCATTATAATCTTATTGAAAGTAACTAAAACTAATTGACTTACCTTTAATGCTGAACAAGTTCTAAATAGGCATCTTGTAAAAATAATGATGCACAGAGATGCCCATTCCACCAAAATTCTTTAAATCAGACTTCAGATAAATAGAATACTAGTGCAGGGCAAGGGCTTTTCTTGTTTGCTCAACAAGTCTTTGCTGAACAACAGATATATTTCTATTAGAGTGTGACTGGGAAATAATCCTATAATAAAATGCAGTCAAGTATTTTCAATTACTTGTGCAAAGGGAAGTACTTCATAAAAGGGAGCAGTGTCAAGTGTGATCTGAAAGAAAACTGTTCTCAGTGCCTACCTAGGGAAGCATACACCAAGGTAAAATATTCCATTATCTGGTCTAAAGTATCAGCTGTTGGTTTGTTGCATTATACTAATGAACCATCTTGAAACTTCAGAGCACTCTGTCTGATTTCTGTGCTGTGTTTCAATGCACAGTGAGCTGATTTGTCTGTGCTTTTCCATTTTATTTAATTGTCTATGGTGTTGTTAAGTACCTAAGAAAGCCAAGGGGGTTTGGGTGAATCTGGAAAGAGTACACTAAGCAATTAAAAGCAAAGCTTCTAATCTATCCTTACATTTAAAATGCTGCTTTCTATGAAAATATTAATCCAGGAGTGATAATTAAAATCTCAAATTTTTTATAACAGTTTTATTGACCATCAAGCAGATGTATAATGTAGTCAAAATGCATAGAATGCAATATGAAAAAAAATAATTCTCTTTAAAACCAATTCTTAAAGCTGAGAACACAGATCTTATTTATACACACTCACACTATCATGTCCACTGTCATAAGTACTACTGGCATATTGCTCTTAGTGGGCTAAGTTAAAAGACCACAATGCCATTTCCAGGATGCCATTGGAATCAGGGCAAAATTTACAGGAAGTATAGCTAACTAATTGTTTTTATGTCCTCCATAAGGACTTGAATTTCCTGGTGACCACCACAAAACAGAGCCATGACACCATCCATGAGCAGCTCTAATTATTATTATCAGTTATTCATTCTACTAAGTTGAAGAAAACTGATATTCAAAAGCCAGCTAGACATGGTTGTGGTCAGCCTTCTCTAGATGACTCTGCTTGGCCAGAATTGGTTGGACCAGATGATCTTTAGAAGTTCCTTCCATCTAAAACCATCTGGTGATTTCTAAATCAGAGCTTATGAAGCGTTTACCTAAGTGGAATTCCAAGACAAGTGTTTGGTATGTTTGGACACTAATAGACAAATCTTTCATGGCATTTCCAAATTCTCTAGTGATGCTGTAAATCTTCCCTGTGCAATCCCATGATAGTTAACCATTTCTTTTGCATACTTTAATAGACAGACAGTATCTCTATGTGCTTCTCTATAGACCAAAAAAAGGAAAAAAAAAAAGATTCAGGACTGTGCCTTACTTACACTGCAGAACTGTAAGAACTCTTGCAACTGTGTTACCTGCCCACTACAACTGGAAAAAACCCCATCTCATATCTATTTTTTATTAAATTTAATTACAATTTGCTAGAAAAAATAAAGATTTTTATTATTTTAAATGAGTTTTCATAAGAACTTTGATCCTGCAAAAATCCAGTCTAGTAATGGAATTTCTTAAGTTACTCCTCCTACTGAGTACAGCACTACAAACACTTTTGTATGTTCATGACCAACCATGAGGTTTATGAAGCAAATGCTAAAAATGAAATAGTAGAAAAGGAGTGAGCATTGAAAACACAAGGTTTATTTTCAGTCTTTCATTTACAGCTGTCAGTTCAAGGATAACTTTGATCCCTTTGTGGAAATTGTCCATTTATTCCCAACCATTTATGTCCCTCCAAATCATCCCGGCACTCTTGAACTGTCTACTTTGCAAGCTTACTAGAAAAAATACTCTTGAAAGAGAGGTTTTTATTGCTCATTCTTTCATCCTATAGCTAGATCAGCAGCCCAATCATGCCTTCTTTTTTTGTTTCTGCTTTTGTTAATGCTCTTTTTCTTTTTTTCCTCTTTTTCTTTTTCCTTTTCATTTTCATTTTCTTTTTCTCTTTTTCTTTTCCTTTTTTATATACAGATACTGTAATAAGTGTATCATGGATGTCTAAGGTTTAAAGAGAGATACGGATATGATTTAGGCTAACAGTTATATTTATCATCTGCAGTCATTCTATGAAAGAAGCTGCACAATTGCATGTGTTTCAAGAAGTTTTTTTACATGAACTTGGTGTCACTTGAACACTTAAAGGAAGTGGTTATATGGTTCACTGAACTAGACTGAGATTTTATTTATTGCAGCTATTACTGTCACCTATCCCTTTAATTCCTTAGAAATTGTTTGGGAAATCCTCCAACATGTTAAGGGTCAGATTTTCCATCTGGTGTTTTTTTAACTGTTGTAGTGAAATACTAAACCCTAATGTGCAGCTTAAGCCTCCAGTGCTCTTGAGAGTCCAGACTAACCTTTCAGTTTCCTTTTGATGGCTGATGGTCACTCACAGTCAAAACTCATTTGTGTTCTCTGCTGTGGTTGTGTGACAGCTCTGCAGGGAGGAAAGGACTGCACACATTTGTTCATTAACCCTGACTTTGGTAAGAAACCCTCTTTTGGACCACACAGACATAGAAATTGGAACACAGGAGAATCCATATCCAGTTTGTTGACCTGTTTGTAAAGCTTACAAATTACTCCTGGCCATGTGGTTTGGAAAGCTGTTACTTGAACACGTGCTTTATCTGCATGGAACTGCAGCATTGCTTAATTGGTATTCTCCCTTTGGATACTTGGTTGGAAAGTTTAGTTTGTCACAGTTAATCTTTAATTCACATTAACTCCAAAGTGTGCTTAGTACACTGAATATGCTGAGTGGTACACTTTGAAGGTGGAATAATAAATTGAGAGGTCATTTGTGTGCTGTGAAGTGTGATTAGAATTCTCTGTAATTTGCAGGCCTCTGAGCTCAGACACCAAAAGAGAACAACTCTGCATTTAGAGTGCACTGAATGGGTACTGTGGGTTCACCTGTGGGCCAAACTCCTCCCCATCTTTTCACTCACTCCCCTCCCCAGCAGGAGGACTAACAAATGTGTTTACCTGCAGGACAGGTGGGTGGCTGGAGAGCTGGTTAGAGATTTCCAGTAGCAGGGGATAAGAGATGCTCAGGGCTTCTTGGTTGTTTGATTACAGTTCACAGCAGGCAAGAACATGTAGTATTTGCATTGTCTACTTTTTGCCATTTAACATGGAATCTTATGTGTGTTTACATGAATCCCTAAGAAAGAATGTTACACCTCTAGCAATTCCATGTATAAAGAAGGACTGGTAGGGTAAGTAGAGAAATTACCTATTTATGTTAGCAGGCATAGAAAGAAGATGACTAATTTTGACCTTTATAAATATCTGAAGTTAAATAGAAAGGAAAAAGGAGCTAATTTAAATAGATAAAGTATTAGTTGTTCCCTCTTTTGGGCCTGGGATCAAGAGGTTGGCCATGAGTGAGTTTGCCACTTAGCTGTATTGGGAACAACCTTTTAGCTGAAAGTTGTGTCTCTGGATGAAATGTAACCCTTACAGAATAAGAGTTGCTACCAGTGACTCATCTCAGTTATCTTTCTCATTTTCTTCTCTTTTTGCTTTCATAAAATTCTTTTAAATTCCTCAAAAGAAGGCATCTAAACAGCACAGCATTGATAGCTGCCCACAGCAGAAGAAGGCTGGTGATGCACAGACTTCTGCAAATTCTGCTTCTCCTCCCAAGGAGTTGTCACCTCACTGCTCCCAACTTCCTTGTTCTACAGATACTGCCATTCTCACAACCCCATGAAAGGCTGTGTCCTGGAGGCATGATCTAACCCTGAAGGTGTAACCAAATGTTTAAAGGGATTTCTTTAAAAGCATAATGCTTAACTCAAAGAAATGCTGGAAGGGAGGCTATAAAGAAGGTGATGATACAATAAGATTAGTAATATGCAAAACTAAAATTAAATTATAGTCATCTGACTCATCATAATTTATTTTCCTTATCAGTTTTTAAAAATTTTCCTGTTATTCTTTAACTCTCTACTCTCAGTGAGGGTGTTGTTGGGCTTCTTCTCCAAAATGTATTGATTTTCTAACTGTTGAAATGATTACAGAGAAGTGATAAAAATTCAGACTTATGTTAGAATATATTCTGAGAAAGTTTTGAATATTTTTATGTAAAGTAAAAAAGGAGTTAAATCTCCTTTGATTCTAAAAGCACTTGTATTATTTTCGACTATTCAGATTTCTGATTTTAATTAGTAAAAAGTACTTTCAGGTCTTTCATCAAGGAAAAATACAAGTCATTTCAAACACAAAGTTGATTTTACCATTATATTTCCAAAACAAGAATGAGTTTGTACAATTCATTGTAGAAGTATTGCCAAGGGTACATATTGGATAGTATCTGAGCCATCTTGGAAAAAATTGCAAGCAATACTTGTATTGGAAAGGAGATTGAGCTTTACATTTGCACAAGGAATGAAAAATTCTTACTGGCTTTAGATATAGCCAGGTTTTTTACTGTTGAGCCAATTTCTCTAGACTTACTCTAAGTTGCCTTTTTTGTTTGTTTGTTTGAAGATAGTGAAAGTTGAAAATTACAATAAACCTTTCTGGAGTATAGAATAAACAACACTGTAAATTTCCCTCAAGTCCTGAGAAAGTTTGAGAATATAATCTATATACTCTTTATGTGTGCTAGTATGCCACAAGGTATTTTCCTAGGAACTGCAAAAAATGCAAACTACTTCGCTACATGATTTTTGACAAATAGTTTTTATTCTCTTTTTGCAATAACATCAGTAGACTTATAATAAAGCTGCAGCCTAAGAAGTTGTTTCAGACAGTTTCTAAAGATGCAATAAGTTGCTGGTAGAAAATATTTTCAAGTAAAAAGAATAATTTGCAAATCTGCTCATAAACCAGGAAACAGCCAATAGTGATCTTAAGCCTAATTAGATTTCTCAGCTCTCTTGAAATATTTTTGTTGCAGCAACAACTGACTGAATATTGTGTGAAGCAAACACCTTCTCTATGCAGAAATATTGTCCAGCTGCAGTGTTCAAGTTACAAGTTACAACACATGTCCCCAGGTCCTAACTATTGTGCAGTGCAACTCCCTTAAAGAGAAGAGGGTTGTAGAAGGAAGCACATACAATGCTTTTTACCATGGAGCAAGAAAGTAGGAAGGGTTATGGTAGATCTTATTTTCTATCATTAATAAACAAAAGTATTCCCAGCACAGGTTGGCATTGTAAACAGTAAATATTTACTTAATTGTTAATCTCTTCTTCTCAGAACCTTGAGATTTGCTAGTCTCAGCATTCATGGGTTGATATGCAGCTAAGAAAACAGCTGTGTGTTATTCTTCTTCAGTTTCCCAGGATTTGGATGATTGTTATGGTTACAGAGTACTTTAAATGTTAGAGATTACCATTGCTGAGGTGGTTTGCACTTGAAATCCTGTTTGTAGTTGCTCAGGGAAAAAAGGATGTTCTGCTTTCAATATACAGTACTCCTTGAGTTGGTCATGGTGTGCAGGATAGGAAGATGCAGGTAACAGCTTAGTGAGAGGAGTCACAGATATCTGAGTGTTAAATTCCAAATATTGTCAACTTTAATGGTTGGAATAACTTCAAGGACCAGAGGGGAAAAGAATACTTCTGTGCCTTCATCCTTTCCTTGTGGTTCCTTATAGCATATTTCTCAGCAATGCTATTATTTTTGTTTTGTCCCTCTATGTCAATGCAGCTTAAAATTACTCCTTGTTTTCTGGGACTAAATGCAGACTCATAAATTCATGTGGCCAAGCCCAAATAGGCTGTGCTTTGCCTGTTGGCCTCTCCACCCTTTCTTTCTATTTTATAGGCATAGAAGCCTTTATAAAATCTAGAGAACACAACTTAGAAATTTTTATTTTAAAGCAGCTTTCCTAGAAAAAAATTATCAGTATAACCACCATGTTCCACGATATTCTCACAGCTATCACCACCTTATGTGGCTGGTAGTGGGACTTCCAGGAGCTCTACTGCACAGAGACAGAAATTATGGCTTCTCAAGAACTGCTTCCAAAGAGCCACTGGCTGCTGATGATGGTGCCTTTTCCTTTGCATTGAGGATGACAAGGCATCATTTCCACAGCTTGACTTACTGTCAGTCACCAGGTAACTGAGACCCTCCACAAGCACTTATCTGGGGAAGCTTATGTCCTAGATCTGATACAATTGATGCCTGTTTTGTGGAAGTTTGTCTACTTGAGGTTCCTTCACCAGTGCTCAAATAAGTCACAGACTATCCTGAATTATCAGTGCTTTCAGAAGGTCCCAGAAGGTCATGATGGGAAAAGAGAAGACATAAAACTGACAAAAAAACCCACACGTTCTTTAGGTCTTTAAGCCAATGTTTAACATCTGCATCTTATCTGTTATAGCTGGAGAACTTAAAACTTGCAAACAACTTCAGAAATTCAATGAATCCTGTCTAAGTTGTCCCAGATAGATCTTCATAATTTATTAGTGGTATAAAATACTGGAGGATGAGGTTCTAAAAAGGATTTATGTGATGTGATAAAACTACAGTACAGCCAAGGGATTTTGGTTAAGTTAACTTATCCAAATGACTGATACCTACTCCTAGGAAGATTGTCTGGGGTAAAATAAAGCCTGGTCACTGGCCTGCAGTAGGAAATATAAGAGGGATAAATGTTGTCTGAAGACTTCAGTTAAAACTTTAAAATGTCAAATGGTGCATGAAAGCAGGAAGCTCGTTAGAGAAAAAGTTGCAGGAATTATTCATAATAATCTAATTTTCTTTGAATTAGTTATATCATGCTTGCCAAAGGAACAACCAAAGGAAATATAATCTCTCATTTGTTATCTTCAACTAATAAAAGAAAAAAAGAAAGATTCTTGGAAAATAGGATGTAAAAAGCTACAATTAAGGTTAATGAGGAGAAGAAATTTACAGTTGTCATAAAGGATTATGATTAACACATACTATTCAGTAGCACTACCTCAGAGGATTGGGGAGTTCCATGTACTACTGACTGAATAAACTCATCTGAATGCCTTGAGATTGACCAAAACTGTGGTCTGGCTACCCAGTACTCTACTGAAAGCAGTAGATTCTATCAATCATAAGAAATATAGGATTTTTTTCTTTTCTTGATAGAGAAAATTTTTGCTCATTGGGAAACTAATGGCTCAAAAGTCCCCCAGACTAAGATTCTAATGTGTCCTGTATTACTGCAAGAGTACAGATTTCCAGGTAACTGCAGGACATATGTGACTCTTATAAGAACTGGGGAAGGCAACTTTTGAAAAGAATGATTTCTCAGTTTTAACTGTGGCACAGTTACACTCTTTCAATTAATATTATCGTTGTTTGTGTCATATTCCAATGACATAAGTATATTTTAAATTTCTCCTAAATTCTCGCTTGTCAGTTGACTGAGGTTTGCCATGTGTGGTAGAGCAACCATTAAGGTTCTGTAAGGATTACTGACCTTCAGTATTTCATCTTGAATAGCTCAATACAATTGCTTCCACCTGAAAGGCATTAAATAGGCTTCTGTTCTCCTCACAACAAATTATTGTGTTGGAGTCTAATAAAGGTTATTTCAGCAGCACTGTCAATCTATTTTAAAATTTAATTTCAAGAGAGCATCTTGGAATCTTGCAGTTTTTTGTTTTCCTCTACTAAAATGTGTAAAAATAGTTCATTATAAACAGTTCTGTATCTTTTGAAGAGGAAAGCCCTGAGGAATGTTGAGTGCCACTATGAAAATAAAAAAGGGGGAAAAGTTTGTATGGTTGAGAACTCACAAGGAAGAAAACTAGTATAAGATACTAATTTCTATGTTAAAATGAGGTTTTTTTTGGCTTTGGTGTTATAAAAAAGGGGGGAAAGTTTGTATGGTTGAGAACTCACAAGGAAGAAAACTAGTATAAGATACTAATTTCTATGTTAAAAGGAGGAGTTTTTTTGGCTTTGGTGTTTCTCAAGAAAGTTCCTAGAAAATCCCCTGATTTCTTTTTTAGGTTCTAACTTCATTCTTTTTCTCCTATATGTTCTTAACTAAAAGTTTTAGGTAGTGTGCTGCTTATGTCATGGCACAGATAAGTCAGTTATGTCAGAAGATTTTTCATTCTTTATTGTACTGCCTCATCTTTCCCCCTATTTTTACAAAGCCAGATGATTCCTGGTTGGCTTGACTTGGTCAAGAAAATACCACATTTAATAAGCATGTTGAAGAGGGTATGGTTATGAAACATATTTATTTCCTTTTGTCTTTTTATAAGTTGTTAATTATTGTCTTAATTAAGCCTTTTAATAAGAAGGTGAATTCTCCAACACTACTTGAGGGAAAATAGTTGGAAGGAAAGTTTCAAGATGCTGATTTGAACTTTTTGTTGAAGAAATCCTAACCTTGCTCATTTATGGTTTTCTTTTCCTCCAGAGGTGCATCAGAATAAAATTCCTGAGAATTCATACAAGCCAAGTTTGTTTCTTCTCTGCCTCTAGAGAAGATATGACCCTTTAGACATTACAGAATGTCCCCTTTAATTACAGCTCAGTGTCGTGTGATCTGATGACGCCATACAGAAATTCCAGCAAGTGATGCTGCTCCTATTGCTGGTAAGTTTTGCCTTCATATGTATAACTGCAAGTGAAGGCCATTTTGGATAAAAAATTGATATTATTTCTATTCTCAAAAACACCAATACTGACTTGAGGATAAAATGAAATTTGTCTCTCTTGGTCTATTTTGATCCATTTTTTCTGAACAGCAAATTCATTCTTACATTCTTAATCCTCCTGCCAAGATATCCTATCGTGACCTTGGCTCAGAGACTGGGGATGGGAAACTCCAAAGTAAGCTGCCTTTAGCTCCTATTAAGATGAAGATATTAATGATTTGCCTGCAGTTCTGCAAAGTACTCTTAGAAATTTACTGGTGAACTTTCCAATTGCAGGAAAACTTCCTTATTTTCATCCAGCCTCTTGCTGGATTCTGCTGCTCAGAAAGATATGGTGGATTTGCAGTGAGTTGGAATAATTTGCTTTTACTGTTATTATTTAAGATGGTTTTCACTTATTTTCCTCCCTCTTCTTTGTTCTAATTCCTGTAGCAGATATTTCATATTACCTGTGTTTCTGATACTACAAGGAAGGGGTTGGCAACTCAGTTACCTTTCAGTATAACTGTAATGAGGGCAAATCTTGTGATATAGGAGTTGTTGATAATTGCAACTAGGCCAATCTTAGATTACTTTATTATCACAATGTTCCCATACATTTGTTTCATATTATTCCTTTGAGAAATGCAACTAAATATTAAAAGCTTCATTTTGTTGTGGTCCTGCCCAAATTTAACTAGAAAATTATTTAAGTCAGAGAAAGAGATTCATTAGAATGACATGGGTCTTAGTGTGAGGTCAGTGGATAGTAGAATCACAGTAAGTATGATGAAGCTGCCTGGATAAATGAGTTGACTAATATTTGTATATGTAATTCATGTACTTGGAATGGGTGGTGATGTGATTATCTAGGGCCATGTGTCCTAAATAATCCCTATTCTGGTTTCTGTGGTAGCTACCCACCTTAGGTGCTATTAAACCTTGAACCTGAGCCCTTGGTTGAAGGGTTAAAGCAGCTGAAATATTGCTTTATCCATGGAGAATGTCTGTTGATATCTATCTATATATCTATCTATCTGTATATAGATAGATACATAAATGCCAAATACACTGTTTGCCCTCCACTGTGTTACCTCTGTATGTTGGGCTGCCTGAATCCAACATTCATTGCTTCTCTCAGCTTTTGCCACATGGAGCTGGAATGGATCTAAAAGTGCATTTCTTTACTATTATTTTGCTCACATAGTCGTATGACCAAGATGGATCAAGCAGATAAACTGCTGTTGATCCCCCAGCTATCTCACTGCAGGCAAAGAATTCCCTCTTCTGTATTTTCCTCAAAAGAGTGAAGGTTCTAATAAGAAAGGTATCTGCAGTTCAGAATTTAAAGTACCTGTGAAATCATCCGAATAGTAACTGATCAACAGGTATTGGAACATTTGGGAGCCACTAGAGGCAACATTCTATGAATAAACAACTCATATTTCTCTTCAGGGACCAATAAAACATCAAGAAGGCAGATGATGTCAGACATCATCTGCACGAGTGCTACTTGCATTATCCTGTTAGGATATAGACATGAAATGTGGATACTAAATACTGGAGTGGAAAGGAAAAGCAGATTTTAAATTATTGCAAAATCAGGAACACAGAACTATGTAGTGTAAAATTTCGATGGAAGAGCATTTTTCTTCTCTTCTGGTGTCCAAAGGTAGATTTATTGCTCTTCCTGTGCTTAGAAACACTCTGCTATAAGTCTCCTTAGTCCCCTAGCTGAGATGGATTCATTGGGGAAAATACAGTATTAATCTTAATATTTGCCATCAGCAGTTGGAAAATATTAACTAGTAAATGCCACACAAATAACTCAACCTTGTGTAGAAGAAGTAGCTTGTCCAACCTGGGGATGTTTACTTTGAAAGTAGACATCCTGAATCAATTTCTACTGTTCTGCCTGCAGGGCTAAAAAGTCAGGTCAGATGTGTCCAAGTTTTAGTCATATTGAGACTTTTCCTCTGGAATACACATGAATTTCCTAATGAACAAACGAAGAAACAAATGGGAAAAAAAGCCAACAACAACCTAAAAAAAGCCCACAAACAAAAACCCAATCAAACAAGCTGGCCTTTAGTCCATCCTTTATATCAACATCCTTTATATCAACATCCTTTATACCAGACAATTTATTATAAGTATTGGATTCAGGATGTAGCAAAGCATTTAGATGACTTCGGATGCCTCTCAGGAAAAAGTAAGCCCAAACAGAAATGCTGGAGATCCAGATTAGCAAATGATCTCTTTTCATTCCAGAATATGCACCTGGACCAGGTGGAGAAAAAATGAAATAAAAGGGATACGGCCCGTGTCCAACAGAAAGTAGCTAACAGGGTGGCAAGCTGAGCGCTCACAGACTTAGCAATGTACTTTGGAATGACAAATTCACAGTATTTAACATACTTGCCACTGGTAAATGGGTTAATGAAAAAGAAAATTAAATTAATCAGGAAATTGATTTTCAAAATGGTCAATATAAAGAGAACTCTGAGCAAAGCAGCTCTTTGGTTCTCCCATCATGAATATAGTGCTTCCCTCTCAAAGCCAGAAATAAGGAAAGTCCCTTTACCCTTTTATCTCTTTGACTAAAGACCAAAGTTGTAATCTGAATCATATTCAGTGTATACCACTGAATTAAGAAGAAAATTAACATATAGGACCATTTTATTTCATCCAAACAATGTAATAAACATTTCTGGTTTGATGTTTTGTGGTGGCAAATAATTTATTTCTTTTCTGATATGTTTACCAGTGATTAATGCTGATATCAATGTGCTTATGAATTTTCCAACCTGTTTGTCTACAAGTCCCCTGGAAGATGACATCCCACATGCTCACATTTATGTTCTTCCTCTTGCAGTTTACTGGTGATTCATCTCCTCAGAGTGCTAAAGATTGACTGTTGGGAGCATCCCAACAATAAAAGAGAAGAAGGCAGAGTGTTTGTTGCCATAATGAGATTGAAACTTCCTTCTCGGTAAGTGGACAGCTGAATGACTCAGCCATTTATCAGCTGAAGATAGAGAAATGGAGGTGCCTGGAGAAAAGAATTACTCATTATGGATGGCTGCTGGTATGACATGAATATGAATCATGAGGAAAGGAGTTAGTTTAGAAAAAGCCCAAAGGAGACTGGGCAACATTGCAGAAATACCAGAGGACGGGTGATTGCACTGAGTCTGAGAAATATAGTTATGATTTCCAATAATTGGCCAAAAGTGATTCGTGTCTTCAGCGTTCCTTCCCAAAAGGAGACTAAAGTTACAAATCCTACTTCACAAGCAAGATTTCTACCACATAGAAATTTTATTTTTTTAAGTGTGTAGGAATCTTGGGCAACTCTTTTATTCTGAGAATTAAATCAATACTACCTTGGTTGACATCTCAATTGAAATCTTTGGCAACTGATAATGCAGTTGTAATTACATTAATGAATAAAGTCATGTTAGAGGTAACAAATGAAGGAACAGAACATGTTGAATAGTAGAACCAAGCACCAACTTTACCTTCTCTGAAAAGACTGGAGATAATTTTCAATGCCCTTATGCTAGCATTGTACAAAAGGGGGAAAAGGCAATGAAGAGTTTTCATTATATTCAGAATATTCATTCACTGTATTCAGAGCATTTACATAAATATTCTAATTTTTGACTTTTGTTCTTGGGTAGAAGAAGCAATTGAGTTTAGTTGAAAATGACAATAGAAACATGTATATTTGGAAACAGCTAAGAGGACTATGAATTATTTTCTTTTTCTTGTTTATTTTTTGTGATAATCCAATTTCTGTGAGGGTGTTAACATAAGAATCTTGTTTCTCAGCTTGTGTCTTTTGGTCAGTGTTTGCAATCTCTCTGTATAACCTTTACAAAATTCTGTATGAATTCTGTAAAATTTTTTTCTTCATATTCTTCACATTCTTTGCATTTTTCTGATTTTGTGGAAGTCAACTGAAAAACAAAATGCAATAGTAAAGCAGGATAATGATCCATTGGTTCTGACAGAGAATTTTTTTTTTTTTTTTGCCCTGTTTTTGTGAATAATCCCAATGCAGGTAATGGCTACAGAAAATATTAGTGGAGGCTTCATGGTAGTTATGGTCTGTGCAATTCCTGGCTTACTTTTTGAATAGGATCATCTTTGAGAGGTGCATCACTTCAGTGAAAGATGCAAATGACTGTCCCTCTGAAAATTAGGATCTTTTTCTGGATGTGTAACATATCTGACGGACTGAAGCTGCAAACTGTCATTTGTACACACACATTCACAAACCCTGACATACATAAGCATGCACAACAGTATTTGCTTTGATGGGACTCCTGAAAGTGTTTTTTCTAAAAAACACTGATCTCTGATGTTTTATCATTATGTGTACAGTTTACTGGAATCTCATTACTTTTCATCTCTACCATCCCACCATTTATGTAGCAAGAGGTATTTCTGCTACTGAAGAAACAATTTTATTTTCCTTTTTTCCACAGACTCTGATTGTTGCTTACCTTATTTTTTTGTAAGCTTTCATTCCCATTTTTCCATATATTCCATACATCCTGTGTTTTACTACAGTTTTTGATACGGCATTCTTGAATTATCACTTCTGTCTCTAAGAAAAAGCACCTCATTACAAGTTCTTGGCATTCTTCCTGGAAAAAAAAAAAAACAAACCATGCAGTTGAAATAGTTTTATGATTAAAAAGGAATGAGAAAATATAAAACATAATTTATAATATAATTTTAAACATAAGTATGATATAAGTGAGATGTAGTCTAAGATAAAATCAGCCACAAAGAGGCTGATTTTTACTTACTGAGCATCTTTTCTTACTCTTGAAATATATTTGAATATCTGCAGAGATAGGCTGTGAGAGCTAAGAACAAAAAGGCCAAGCAGGTCGCTAAGATGAGGTGAAACATAGTGTCTTAGTGAAGAACATGGGAAAATAATTAATTAGGACAAAACCTGGCATATAAATAAATATAGTGGAAATAGTATTATTAATTATTAATATTATTCTTTAATATTATTCCTAGTAGTTTTAACTCTTTAACTCAGAAATCTGAATTCAGAATGGGTAAGAGAGTAGAGGAAGTAGATTATGCTCCCTTACATTACAAATTAAGCCCAGCATTACTTTAGCATTGTTTGCTTTGATAAAATAATTTTGAATCACAATCACAGAATAGTTTGGGTTGGAAGGGACCTTAAAGATTCTGTACTTCCAACCTCTCTGCTATGCACAGGGACTCCTTTCTACAGGCCAGGCTGCTCAAAGCCCCATCCAACATGGCCTTGATCATCCTTTTCAATTGATTAATTTTAGTAGCAGATGACTAAACAAAAAATAATTAATACCTGCTTGCATAATTTATCATAAGCAGTTTGATTAGAAGAACTATCTATTCCAAGGCAAATTATTGATTTTAGACATGTTTATCAAATTAGAGCAAGTCTGCTTTAGGAGATAATTTCTTATAAGGGAATGAAGCCACCACATTAAACATTAGTAGTGGCTATATGTGAAGTTTACTTACATCCTCATCTGCATTTGCAGTGTATAAACTGACATCAATATCCTACAAGAAAACAAGAGTTGGAATTATAAACATTAGCTAACAAACACCATCCCTTTCCCTCTCACCCACAATTCTAACCTGAGTGCAGTGCTAAATATTTTATTAAGTCTTCTTCTATGATTATATGAAATGCTGACTATTGTGGGAACTTACTTTGGATGACTTGATTCTTTCCAAATCTTTCAGAACCTCTGCCCACTTGCAATGGCCTGCTTCTGTCTTTGGTACATAAGCACTAGAAGAGAATAAACACAGTGACCACAGGAGGTATGTACAAAATACTCAAAAAAAAGACTCAGCATTATAAGATATATTGTTTACATGTAAATACATATAGAAAATGTTTGGGGCAAGGAAGCATATTTGACAAATCATAAAATCACATAGATACATAGAAAATGTGCCTCATGTCACAGAGTGTATAAACAATGTAAGTTCTTTAAAAGGCCAGATTTATAGAATATCATGCAAGAGAAAGGTTCAATTACCTGATGCAAAATACCTAAAATTCTTTTAAAGTGTAAAAATAAAATTCCAAATCCGCTCTCTGAAGTGTCTGGAGACAAGTAAGAGCTGTGATAGTAAAAATAACTGATTTGCAGTTAGTGTCTTATTGACATTGAGTGTGTAGTTACCATAGGAAGAAGATGATTAGTCCCATCCCATTCTTTAAAAGGGAAAAGCAATGGCTGTTCAGAAGCCGACACAGCAGATACTGCAGACAAACACCTTTCAGGTGTGTTTTCTGAAAGACACAACCAAGGTGATACCTTGTCACAATTTGATTACACAGAATCTTGCTTTAGTACTGACTTAATTAACCAATCTGCCAAGACTTCCAATAAAGACAAGACCTTGCTGTGTGTAGTTGGAAAGACCAAATGGTTTGTAGCTTGGAGAAATACATAATCACTTTACCAAACAGTTGGTGCAAAATCAGATGCAGAAGGCACAGTGTGAAAACCTGAACTCATCCTGGGCTCCCTATTTATTTATCAGTTCATATTGCAGGCTGTAATTTAATGGAGAGGCAATATTAAAGAGCTTTTGTTTTCCATCTCTCCCCTGGCTACCATTTTTTACTCAAATTCAATGAGTTACCTACAACATTAACTCCAATATTGTGGTTTCATACATGTGAGACTCTACACTGAATGCATCAAATACTATTGTTATGTGTACAAATGTTAAATAAAATATTTAGATAGAGTATATACTTACATTTCTTTACACAGTGTATTGTGTGTCTAATAGTAGGCAGTGGTGCATTTAAGAATTTCCTCAGTGGAGTTTGGCAACTGGAAATAAGGAGAAGCTGTGAGAAGCTGTGCATTGTCCATCAGGAAACATTTCCCTGTGCACAGCCTGGTAACCTTTGTTCCAAAGTCAAAAGCCTTTTGATTTAGCTGATAAAGTTCCTTCACAAGCTTAGGTTAATTATCTGGCACAGTTTTGACCGAAGGTTTGATTCCTTATCACACGTGCAATACTCCATAACTGACTTTAATGATGTTTCTTTAGTAGTTTCTTTACCTGCAAACTGGCAGCTCACTTGCTGAAAGCCACCTTAATAAAATAGAGACATCAGAATAATGATCACATGTGTGACAGAACTTCTGGAGAGTATTTGTAACAAATATTTACTGCTCTTTTAAACAGAAAATGTTTTATTTGTATTTCAATCATTTTGTTTCCAAGCTCCAAAGATATATCTGAAATAGCATAACTACCTAATCCTACATAAATTTCCATATTCAATAATGGAGTGCATTTTATCCCCTTTGGTTGTCCAAAACCTGTTGAATAAGAGCTGTATAAATGAATAATTCTATGACAATCTAAATTGCAATAAGGACAAAGCAAGTAACATCTCCTACATTTTCTGAGTAATTTCCATATGAGGATGCTGTGTTATGCTTGGCCAAAGTAGGTCCACAAATGGAAATTGAAAGCATGTGAGTGCTAAACCCAAAATATTAGGTACTTTTTCATGCATATTTTTCAAATGTACTGGAAAACAAAGGAAAAGAATTATTAACTGCTTGGATATGGTCAAAAGACCTAAATCACTTTCCTGTAGTATTACAGAAAGGCTTTAACCTTTATACAGATAACATTGGTTTGAAATTGCCATGCTATTTCTTTTGGGTTTGGATTTTGTTCATTTGTTTTTGTTAAATCTGCATACTAACTGCTCTCATTTGATATTCAAATCCTTAGAAAATACCCTATTTTGGTTGAGTTTGGGGTATTTTTTATGATGATGATTTAAGTGAAGTTCAGAAGTAGCCTTATGGGGAAACTCCAAGTGCATTTAAAGAAATTTTAAAACTGATTAGTGGATACAGCTGAAGGAAACATGTTTTAACCCCAAATTTTAAGAAAATAATTTAAAGAATACTAGAAATATTTTTCAGTAGCTAAACATTTTTATCATTCTACAAGCCAGTTTTTATGAAATGAGAAGAGATAGCAACAAATTAAAATATGAAAGACTTATGATGAGTCCATAAGCACAAACCAGCTTTGTAATTTATAATTAGTGTTATGGGGCCTTAAAAAGCTGATTTGAGGGGGAGTCCCAGTCCAAATGCATTGTCAAATTTATGCTGCAGAAAAAAGTGTTCATAGTGGGGAAATAACATATTATAATATCAAGTGAATAATGGAACAGGGTTATCATTAGTTTGTCATTTGCTTCCTATTTTAAATAATTGTTCACTGTAATGACACTGGAACACTGTGTTCTTAATGATTAAATATTGTCAGCATCTTTGGTTTTCTTAAATATTGTAGGTTACCTGCACTGTAATAAAATTATAATTGGTAATGTAAAAGAAATGCTTAGTTGTTAGAAGGAATAGAAATCTTGTACTGATGATAAATATGTTGAAAATATACTGCATGCATACTCTAAAGGGTTCTCCATTTGTTCATAAAGAAGTTTTAATGTCAGCTACATCTCCCAACACACTCCTTTCATCAATGCAGAGCCATTTTCCACTTGAATTTCTTAATTATTTCAACCAAATTGTTATTCAACAACAGAAGCATTGCTAGCTGGCTTAGAAGCTTTAACAAATTGTTCTCCTGGCTTGAACACATAAGGTTGTTATGTAAAAAATTTCCTTGTATTATGTCTGGTTTTGATTCTTGCTCTGTGTAATCATTAACTAATTACTCTGTCTTCTTTCATCTCTGGTATTTACCCTTCTGAACATTGGCCAAAGGAGCATATTCACAGGCATAAATATTTTTTTTCTGTAGCTTGTGTCCTGACTACTTGCAACTCTAAAGATTAAAGCCTTAGGAAGTGAATATATGCTCTTCCAAAAATTAATTATTATATACACAATAATGTTTGGGAAAGAAATGCTGTGTTTTAAAAATGAATTTGAATTAAGCATTTTAAGAGCAGCTACCTCTGAGTGATATCTAAGGTACAGTAGTACTGTCTTCTCTTTAAAGAAGCAAATCTATAAGCCAATGAAAAAAGCTTTCTTTAACAAAGCAGAAACAGCCAATGACTTTGCAGATTTGGCTGTCACAGAAACAATAATCCAAGTTACTCAAAAGAAAATATTCATGGTTTTTACAGTATTTAAGTTACATGTGATGGCAAATACAAGCAGTTAAAATTACATGTTTCTACCTAAATACCATATGCCTAAAGTTCTTTATTAATATTTGCTTATAAATGTCTTCTTGAATACTTGAGATAAGATATTCATAAAAAGAAAGTTTATTTCCTGGCTATGCCATTTGGTGCTATTAGTAAAAGTCTTCTCTTTTTTCTTCCTACTTTGAACTGTATTTTTATTCTTTATTTATATCTTTATTCCTCATCTGCTTCCTTGTTCTTGCAAACGAATGACCGGAAACATACAATGTACTCTGATCTTATGAGGGATTTAGAAACTGCTGATAATATTCTCAGTTTCAATGGGAAAAAGGGAACTACTGGCAGTGTTTTCTGCACTACTGTATCACACTGGTGTCTCAGTATGTTCCCCTGCCAGAACTTTATGTCCACTTCTTTCAAAATCCTGGAATGTCCTGAGAGTCTTTCACCATTTGCAGAAAATTCTGACCATATAAAAAAACCCAGAGCCCTGAAATCTAACCTTCTTAATTTTTGATTACTTGTAAATTTTCTGTAACTTGACTTCTAGCACACAGCTCTTTTCTTTGATCAGCCCTTTCCTTTCCTTGTTCCCGCGAGCAAATCAGCCTTCTCAAACACCTCTGTCTTGTAACAATCTATTATCCCATTTCCCATCTTCATTCTGTAGTGCAATAGACCTCTTGCACATTATTTATTATTATTATTTTAGTCAGTCTTTTCTTCCCCACGTTCTACAAATACATGTCCTCAGCATTTTCTCTCTGGTTCCCCGTGCAACCAAGTACTTTAAATCTTCTTTTCTCTGTTACTCCTGCAAATTTCCCTCTAAAATCTTACCATCACCTGCAGCTCTCTCCAGACCTTTAACATTTTATTGAGCAATGTCTCATGCATGAAGTAGGGATCTTTCTACATCTGTATTCAAATACTGTCTACATCATGTAGAGCTGAGTTTTACACTCACTCATTTGCATTGTTGCAGCAATTCTTCTCCAGTGTTCCTTTTACCACAATAATTAGAGCCTCCTTTAGAGTACTCTGCCTCCTCCCCCAACAAAATCTCACCCCGTGGCTCTTGTTCTTCTATCCTCTGTTTGTTGGCTCCACTAATTAATTGTTCTGTCCTCTTGCTCTAGTGCAATTACCTTCAAGGGGACAAAGTGCCAAGTAGCTGCACAAATAGAGCTGCATCTATTTAAGGTTTTGTATTGTGCATAATATTGGAGCTCCTTCTCTCTGCTCAGAAGCATACAGAATATCAGAATCTATAAGACTAAGAAGAAAATCAACTCTTTTCCCTAGTCTTGTACCAAAAGAATGTTTTTTTCCATTTTTTTTCCAGGAAAGGAGCCATGGAGTAAAGATTTCATAAACTAATGGAAGTGACTGGAAGAGGAATGGAGCCCATAAAGAAAGCAGTACTTCTGAGCTAGAATGATGTTTCCATATTGAGCCTTTAAATAAGTAATTTCGGAATCAAATTTTCATGGATTATGAGTAAGTTTTAGAGGAAAGACATGTTCTTAGTGCCTTGTCATGGAGTAAATGCTGAAAGTCAAAGGGACAGATTCACTGAAGAATCTCTCTGCTCTTTCATTCTTAAGTTCCTTTAGGCTTCTTATAGGAAATGACCAAAGGGAAACAAACAAAAAAAAACCCTCCTGAATATGAATTAGTGTCAGAATGTAATTATTCAAATTGATAAAGACAGAGAACCACATTAGTGTTCTCTGAGACAATAAGAAACTGGTGCAGATGCTACCTATAAGTACAGCCCTCAAACACTCTGTCAAAGAAACTTATTTTACATCTCTGCTAACTTCTGAATTCCATTTGATGCTGCAACTATTAAAGAGTTGCTTCTACACTATCATGGTGCCTGAATCCATTGTAGTTCCTCCTCTCCCTTCCTACCAATCTCTGCAGAGAAGCCTTGGAAATCTGTCCTCCACCAGGTGTTATCAGCAGCTCTCCTCCCCGAAGTTTTAAGGTAAAGAGTGAGCTTTCTGTGCCTCTGTACTTACTGAACCAGAAAGGAAGCCAGTGGGATTACTGGGTCTTAAACTGAATCAAGTGGGTGAATGCTAGGCTGCTTGAGAGACAAACCACACCTTCATTTGTTTTATGACATAAAGTACTTTGTATTTAGCTAGACTTAGACTGGCTAAAGCATTTTTTCTCAGTATTAAAATTAGGTATTCTTTAAAGTGTTCCCTATTTGGTTACTTCCCTTTAACTTCCCTTCCCCCAAGAACTACAGTTTTTCTTGGTTTTGTTGTATAGTGGTGATATACTTGTGGAGTACTATCCTGTTAACCTTCAAAAGAGTATTGTCAGTAATCAGCATGGCAGGAGACTCAGTTTAATCACATTTTGTACATTTTGTATTTATATGTTCTTTGTTTGCTTATGTAGTTGTTGATTTGCTTTGGCAGTCCTTCCTTCTCCTATATGTTCCTGCTAATTGGCATTTATGCTAGGGAATAAAGTTTGCAATGGCTGTTTGAAAATTTTGCCAAAAGGTCACAGAGTCATTGCTATTCCACTCAATACCTTAAACTTCAGAACCTGAAATGTAAGAAGTTAAATATTTCCTTTGACCTTTTTTTTTTTTGCAAAGCGTGCCCAAGGTCCAGAGCTCAGACCATTGCCTTGTGAAGATGTGTCCCATACTTGGATATGGACCTTATATTTGCCAGAGTGCAAAAACCCAGCCAGGAAAGAAAGCTAATATATGTTTCTTTCTCTTTTCATCCTTCCATGCAATTTCCATTCTTTTCAAGGTATTAATCACTCCTTAAATTGTGAAAGATCAACTTAATGCTTTCTTGATGCAAGTATATATGATATTAATGCTAGATTAGCTTGCCAAACATGATTGACACAGAGACTCCTTGAGTTTTGCTAGTGGCAAAATTAATTTAGCTCAAATACACAGTAAAGAAAAAGTATACAGCAACAAACTCCATTGTAGAGCACAGATGGTTAGATTTGAGTATTTATCCCCAAATGACACCCTTCAGGATGCAATACGAAATAATTAGTTAAAAGGCCTTTCAGAATAAGTTCTCACAGATGAAGGAGCAGTGAGAATAACAGGAGATTCAAAATGTAAAGGGCATTAATAAGACACACAAAATAGACCCAGAACTAAAATTTCTTTAGCAAAATGTGTCCTGATCTATACAATTGCTGTTAGGGACTCTTGTAAATATTATTTGTGGTATTTTTATCATAGCAACAAATACCCAACAGGGAATGAGAACACAGTTATGGATGAAATTTTTGTACCTTTAGTGTAGGATGTTAGCATTAAACATGGAAACTTGAACAGCAAAAAAAATATAAACGATGTCATATTGATGCATATAATTGGAAGCGCTGAGACCATAAAAATAGTTGTTACAGGAACAACTGCTGGATAAATAATATTTCATCCTTAGCAAAATACTCAGTTTAAAGACTGTGAGTAAGACCATACACTAATAGATATCTGTAACACACTTATAATAGATAAAAGACTAAAAATAGCAAGTGTAGTTCTCAAAAATGTGAAGTAAGGCATTATTTTCAGAGCTTTTTTAAAAACAAGAATTATAATCTATGGCCCTCTCTTACTGTGATACTTCTGCTGGAATTCATTGGATCCTGAATTAAAGAGGCACAATGCAGTTCGAAACATTCTACTTTTTCTTCTGCTTTTAATGTTCTTTAAAGAGCAGAAATAAATCCTAATTTGTGACAATTGCCATAGCTTTCCTGAAACCAATGAAATTTTAATTTCCAGTGCTCTTGAGAATTTGACCGAAATATTAACCAGGGAAAAACAGATTCATTGACCAACTGAGGAAGCAGCACACAAATCACTGTAAACAGATCAATAGGAACAAAAAGTAGAATCAAGGCTAAGAAAGAAGAACAAAATATTATTACTACAAATTTATTTCATATAACATAGGCATGGAAAATGAAAGAAAATTTGGAAAACAAATTATTTCTGCTGCATGTTACAAACCATTTATAAATAATAATGTAATAGGACTTACAGCAGTAGGACAATCATTCTTAGGCCCTTGTCTTTGGATACAGAAGTGATTATTGGAAAAGCTCTAGTGTCTTTGCTACAGAAACCTCTTCCTTTCATGTAAATTGTGAATGCATTTTTGTGGAATGTAGCCATTATGAGCTTGCACACTGAACTACTTTTTTCTGTATCTAACAGGGGATTGGTGCAGTACAGAGTAGTGTATGTGCAACATCAACATTGTGGAAAAGCATATGGGAGGATCAGTTAAAGATCAGATTTCGCCATAATATTTTCTTTCATCAAGTTTTTCATCACTTTTGAATGGTAAATCTAGAAATCAGTTTTATGTCACTCTAAACAAAGGCTGATACAATGTTTTGTCTGCCTCACACTCACAATCTCTATTTAAGAATTAAACAATTACTAGTGATGTTAACAATTGTGTGTCATGTGTGCCTGAACACAACTCAGTTTTCTGAAGGCAATACAACCCTGCAGTCTTATACAGGCTTTTCTTTTCTTTCCCATCAGCTTACTGCTTCCCCACCACCAGAGCAAGGTACCTATTTGTCCTGAATGGAAGCACAACACTGCAAACAATTTTCTTTACTGTCTTACAAAGAACAGCGAACAAAGCTGGCAGATACCTTCCCAAACTGTGTGAGGTTCTCATGGCTGGCAATCAAATTTAAAAGTCACAAAAATATATGGCCTTTCCCATACAGCCTGGCACCTTTTGAGCTAAAAGGCAAAACAGGCATTATGCACATAGAGACAGGTGCCAGAATGCAGCTGAGGGCAGTAAGGAAAATTCATGGGAATTATCACAAATGAGTCCCAAGGTGCCACCTGGCTACTGAATCTTCCCTGACTATATGCTGGAATATGTTTAGACTTAGCTTTATGCCCAAGTCTTATGACTGCATTTTCTATGACATACTGCTCATAATAAATCTCTGGGCATTTCAGTCTGGGACCTCACAGAACCAAGGAGCCAGCTGACTCTGTACGTGTAAGTGTTATTCTTTGAGGGCTTTTTTTTAAAAGCTTAAGTGATAGCATTTGTTGCCTATTTCCAGAAGGAGAACAAAATCAAAACAAAATATGGCTGTGCTGCATCTGTCTCAGGTCAGAGTGAACATGTTCTTGCTACTTTGATAAATTACACCAACTCCCAAATGAAAGCCAGAGCTGTTGCCAATGCAAACATTTATTTGAAGGCTCAAGAGAGCACAAACTTTCTCCAATGTTCTTTATGCCCTCTCCATAGGACATGCAAACTGGCTAATCAGCATAGCAGAGTATGGCTGATAAGTGCATGCTGAAGAATTTTACTTTTCTTCCCAAAAAACTACATTTCTAAGCTTCTAAGCTCACTGATTTTTTCATCTCCTAGTTTCCAGCAGTTTAATTTCGAAACTACTGCACTAGACTGTTCTTCCTGAGAACACACCTTGAAGTTTTCAAAGCTTTTGCAAGAACAGGTCTAGAAGCATTAGAGACCCAAGAAACAAAATGTTCTTCCTAATTCATTTTTGAAATTTTATATGTTTGATTTTTCCAATATGCATTCCTGTCACTACTGTTTGCTGTCTCAGAAAGTCTTTCTTGCAATTGATTAGGCTAGATTTAACACTATCATTTGTTTTACACTTGGCCATTGAGCCTGCAAGTTGCTGTGTCTGCTTTTGCTCCACTGGGTTTTCTACCTTTTGCTTTTGTTCCTTCAGAACCTGAATAATATTACTGATCTTTATTTTATACATGTATAGACAGCCAGCAAGAGTTTGGCATTAGAGTGGCTACAGGAGTCATCTTGCTGATGGCCTGTTTCATATTAAAACTTCTTTACTCAGCTTCTGCACACTCCAAGGCCTGCAGAAAATCCTGTTGGAAGAATTATGTCCCATAAAATGACATTTCATTAGCCTGTGCTTGTCTCCTGTAGTACACACCTTATGGGCAATAGGATGAGGTTATATTCATAATAGTCTAAAATAAGTCCATGCTCCTGATAGGAATTAGAGAAGCGCACAAAATTTAGGAATAGCAGAGCTGACTGCAAGCAAAGCCTCATGTTTTCAACTACTACCTCCCTCATTTATCCTTGTTTTCCAATAGAAGAGACTGCTTATCAAGCTTGTCAAGCATTTTCAAGTTTATAACATCTCTAGCCCTTTCCTCTCTACTGTTTACAACATAGATAAATATTTGTTTTTTAATTAGTTGATTAGAATTTTATGTAAATATTTCTTCTGTGTAAATATTTTTTTCAGCTTACATTTCAATTTTTGCAGCCATTGTTGACTTCTGAACATAAAATATGATGGTAAGTAATTTAAAATATTACATTAACGAGGCTTCTTCATAATGTTTTGTTCTGAAGAGCACTGGTTTTACAAGCATGTGTAACCTAAGAGAACACAGCTTTCATTCTTTTAGTCAGATTGAGTTTTTAAAAAGTCACAATAAATAAATAAATAATTGAATAAATATACATATTATTTTCAGATATTACAATGGAGGAAATGCTGGTGTCGACACTTTTCCTGAAAGCAACTATTTTATTTCTTTGTGAGATTGATCTCTTCATTTTTCTTTCAATTCAACAGGTACTGTGAAAACATTTTTATAATTTCAAAGCTGGCTAATCTAGCTGAGAGAAAAAAAAAATTCTTCTGTCTTAGTTTTAAACTTTGAATTACAAAAAACATGTGCTTGTGTTTACTAATTCTAAATACCTAGGAAAATGTAGCATACTTTTAAGATTACTTTTTACACCAAGGCAAGAATGTGTAAAACTTCTCAGAGCATGTACCAAAATTGCACCCCACCAACCCATGGTTGTGGCCAGCTGAAGGGATGATAAATATCAAATTATTCATTTCAGTAGGACTGAAGAATTTATTTTGCTCAGATGCTTAGCATATATTTTGCAAAGGTGCTTCCCTGTCCTTCAGAAAGTCTGAGAGACAGTGAGCAAAAAGAGTAACTATTACTTTGAGAATGCTCCTTTTTCCTTATATTTCTGAAATAGTTTAGCTAGTCACATGTAACCCACACAAGACAAGATTCAAATATTCTTTGATCGTGTCATTTCCAGTCCCATTTCTTTGGCATCCCGACTGACAAAAAATGCAAGTAAATAAAAACGAAACAGCAAAAACAAAGCAAAATGTTATTTACACTTTTATAAGATAAAACCTTTGTAACAGCTAAGAACCTGAGTGTATAACTGAAAAAATTGCTTAAAATACTGCATTTTTGGTTTTTTCTGGTTGGAAATGTCAAGTTGGGTGTTTAAAGATTTTTTTCATTTGCAATAAGTTGGAATCAGTTATATGAATTAGAAAAAATTATCCTTTAGAAAATAATTAAAGTATAAACAGAAATAAAAATTAATTTTCATCACTTAAATGAAAGATATTTTGTTTTCTGATATTTAAGTCAGGACAAAACAGGTGTCATAGGTTGCTTTGAGATAAATCACTCTCAGTTTTTGGATGCTCCTCTCAGGTCCTAAAGAGGGCAGAGGATCACTTGTTGCCCTTCATCTTATTGAACCACATTGTTGTTGAAAAGTCACTTTTACTAAGTGTAATGCAGAGTTTGAGTTCACTCTCAACACTGTATCTTGCTCAGAGTTTTAATCAAATTATTTTCTTGTTAGAAATTGCTACATGTGCACAGTACATAAATTTGTATTATTGTCAAGTTGTTCATCTTTAGCTGGATGAAAACTACTAGAAAACTACTTTGTCCTCAGTGTGACCTGTGTGTCCTGAAATTGCACACAGTTTAAAATGAGACCTGAAATATTCATGTTTCATTTAAATTATGCAAAGTAATCTACAGCAATCATAAAATCTTATGAATCTGGGAGATATTTTCAGTAACAAGAAGGCAGGAGATGAGTGGGGCTTTTGTCCTTCAAAAAAAAAAAAAAAAAAAAAAGAAGAAGAAAAAAGATAGAAAAAAGAAGGAATTGTTTCAAAAGTAGAACATGAGAAAATTTAAATTTAAATACTATAAAGGACAGCTAAACTTTGCATTCTGATCAGCTAGAGACAATGCAAATGGTGACAGCAGGTACCTATAGCAAAGTTTTCAACTGGGTTTGTGCCCACACTCCTGAATGCCAATGCAGATTTTCAGGTAAAAAAATCATCCTGCTCCTTAGAAGTTAGATTTGTTTCTCCTCTGTGCTTACACAGTGGAATTGTTCTTGAGAGATTTGCCACTAAACCAAAATCTTTGCACTTAGAACTTCAGTGCTACCTACATGATGCTTCTGAAGATTCTTCAATATTCTGGGGGAGCAATTTGTCTCACAACACATCTGCAACTGCATATCCCAGCTTAATCTCTTGTCCCAACAGAATTTGGACTCTTCTCGAAATGAAAAAGGATACAGAAAAGAAGAGGAAGGATCTTACAGGACATCTAAATATTCCCTTTTTCCATCATGTTCATAAGAGCTTCTGAAGGGGGAGGTGCTGGGCAGAATGGGTAAGTAGAAGATACCACTGAATTTGGATTATGTCTGACCTTGGTTGAATCAGTTATTTTCTGAAAACTAAACAAAAATTTAGTCCTAATTTATTTGGCACTTTGAGAATATTTTTTTCTTAAAGTCTGGTAGTAAAAATGGACAATCTTAGGATAAAATGTCCTTATATATCAGGATAAACTCAGAAACAACTAAAATCTTAGTGTTATCAACATTATTCCCATCTCAGTTCCAAAACACAGCATTGTACCTGGAAGAAAGTTAACTCTATCTCAGTCACAAGGTCATGAAGACAGAAACTGAAGTCTAGAATGCCACAGCATACCTCCCAAGCTAAATGGGCAATTTTATCTGCAAACCAGCAGCAAATAGAATGAGAAACTTTGTAGCTGATTCATATGATTCCAGACCTTAATGTTGCTATATTATTTTATCCTCTCCCCTTTCCATTAGTATCATGATGTAACATGAAAATCACATTATTTACTACAAAAAACTTTAAAATCAGACCTCTTTAGTAGCCCAGAGAGTTGTATCTTTGAAATCCACCAAAATATGCTTAAAAGTCTAAGATAAATCAAATTATGACACAACCTTTCATTCTTAATAGAAGCAAGTGATCAAGGAAATGGGGTTAGTCTCTGTGTGGAACAGGATAATGAGGTGAGAAACATATCTTTTGTATGAAACAAAATGAGCATAACTGCAAGCAAAAAGCTGTAGTCCATTAAATAATACTGTCTTTGTCTGGAATTTTAATAAAACAAAATTAAAAAGTAAAATCATGTGGTCATCTGGTTAGTTTCTACTTGTAGGTAGCTAGGGATTTCTGGGAAACACAAACAACTGGTTAAATGAGAAAAATTGAGGAGCAATAAAGAAGAGAAGAGAAGAGAAGAGAAGAGAAGAGAAGAGAAGAGAAGAGAAGAGAAGAGAAGAGAAGAGAAGAGAAGAGAAGAGAAGAGAAGAGAAGAGAAGAGAAGAGAAGAGAAGAGAAGAGAAGAGAAGAGAAGAGAAGAGAAGAGAAGAGAAGAGAAGAGAAGAGAAGAGAAGAGAAGAGAAGAGAAGAGAAGAGAAGAGAAGAGAAGAGAAGAGAAGAGAAGAGAAGCACAAATCATGCAAATCAAGGCTCTCAGCTGAAAACTTTGCTTTAATATGAGATAAGGAGATGTGAAGAAAAGCATACTTAGGATTCAAGAGAGAGGGAAAATACCTACACAAGAATTCAGCCAAGACATAAAGGTTAACAACTTTACTTTGCAGAGTATTGTGAGATAAATCATCTGGTGTGTTGTGTCATGTTGCAGGAGAAACATTTATAGCAGCCTTTTCCTTATAAGTTTAGTTGTAAGCTGTCTGAGAGCACAGAAAAGAGAATTGCATGACAAATATATTTTTAATATGAAGTTTACTTTTTTATAACTAACAGCATTCATCAAAGTAACTGTTATTTCCACACCCATTTTCCTTAAATCAGTACATACAAATGTCACTCTGAGGTCTTTTCCTCCCTCAGCTGCTGTCTAACCTCCCTAGGATCTCTGTTAGGAACTGTTGGGGGATTGTGATTGTAGTCAGTCCAATAAATCCCACATTCCCTTTGAAAAGACTTAATGAATCACCTGTCTTGAGATGAAGTGAAACTTCTAGATTCTATTTAGAGGAAGTGGTTTTCTTAATTAAAAAAATAAGTGCTAATACACTGCCTCTTGAAGATGCTTTCATTTGAAAGTAAGTCGCCATGGTGACATTTTTCTCTCTTTCCTCCAAGAACAACAACAACAAAAAAAAAAAAAAAAAAAAAAAAAAAAGAAGAAAAAAGATAGAAAAAAGAAGGAACAAAATAAAGCTTTGAATAAACTTTTCCCAAAATAACTAAATAACTTCATTCAAGGAAGTGTTATTTCTTGGCTTGGATAGCTACCACTAAATGCTGTGAAAGAACAGTGATTTACAAATCTGTACTGGACACTGATGATGTCACTCCACTACTCTGCCTGTGATTCAGTCAACAGAAAACTGCAAAAGCAGGAGGATCTCAAGAGACTAGAATGACCCATGGAAGAGACTTTGTTATCCTCACTTGGGAGCTAGAGAATAGAAAATATTACATCCATTTTTCCTTGGAAACAATAATGAAAATTGTATTTTTATAAGTTTTGGAATGGCTGTTTCATGCTTTTCCCCTTATTCCCACTACCATCTGGAAAACTTGGAGACAGAAAACATCTTCATTCAGCTTTGCAAAAAAGGTCTGACTCCAGCTTTGACAGGGGATGTCAGAGAACTGAAGTCAATGAAATATGGACAGGAGAAAAATCCTGTTTGCACCAATTTGCACTTAGAATCTGGTGAAGCAAGACACCAGATGAAACACACATCTCCTCACTCTTTTAAGATTTTGATCTCATTTTTATGTTAGTTTAGTGGTTTATACTAAAGAAACATGTCAAGGGAAAACTTTCATTCAGCAATCCCTTAACAATGACCTTCTAGAGGCACTGCAGAACATCACAATTCACTGACTTGCACTGAACAGGAGCTTCTTCAGTGCCCTGGGTAAGGGGGTTATTTGTGAGCCTATGGATTAATATCTTCTTTGACTGCTTCCCTGTCAAGTTGCCAAGGACCACATGCTTTCTAACTTTTTGTTTATGGCCTCTTTTATTCAGGTGTATGGAGACAACCCATAACAAGTGACCAACAGACAAAAATTCTGTTATTTCAGTAATGGAAGCTGATCTGATTTCTGGGAAAATGACCGTGAACCTCGGTTCCTACATTTCTGGTAATGTTGTAACCACCTCTCTATTCTGCAGAGAGTGATACCTCCTTGAGCTAATCTCTGGAAACTGTTCTGAAACTCCTGACATTATCAGAATGTGCTTAAGTTAGCTTTTGTGCATTAGTTTTTAAGACAATTTTATATAAACAATCTCTCTTAAAAACAAGTGAAAAGATAGATGATCTAGAAAAACATAATGTAGTTCAGGTCCTTAATGATTATTAAAGATTTAAAGGGAGAAAATCTGTACAAAACAATCTCAGAGTGCACAACAATATTTATTTTTAGTATTGGAATCCCTTTCTTCCTAACAATAGATGCTTCTACTATGATTTATATTTTCAACTTCTCTGCACTTTTAATTTTTTAAGGGGCAAAACATAGATGTTACACCTATATGTTCTAGTTTTATGTTTTTAGATACTAAGCCTGTTTGAGAAGGATGTTGTCTTTTTGTTTGTACCTTCATAGCTACATCATTTACTGTGTATAAATATAAGAAACTGCATAAAATTACTAATTTAAGACATATACATATATATACACACAGCTTTAAAAGGTGTAGTGGTACAGTTGTATTTTAAAATGTTCACTGGATTTGGAAGTAAACAGAATTGCTTCCAGAACACGAGAGTTCTTTTAAGTTATCATGAAGGAAGAAGGCATTTAAATAGGTAAGTCATAACAGAGACAACATTAGTATGACTGGAGGGCAAAACTAACTTGCTTTCTGATAGTTACACAATCTTGTGTCTGCATCTTGCTACAAGAGTGATGGCTTTTTATATTCTTTTAAGAGCTGTTGAGGAAATCCTGTAGTCAAAGCAACATTGGCTGGATGTGTTTTTGAAATGTTCAGTGTAAATAAAGACTTATTTGCTTGTCATGCATTTGACTTTTTCACAGCCTTAGAAGACTAAATAACCTTAGGTTATTTACATGTACTACTGGCAACATTGTGGAAGAACTAGCATGCTTAAATAGCAACTCATGACCTGCTTCCAACTTTCCATAGCCTTCAATGGTGATCCTTGACTTCCAAATTTTTCTCCAAAATTCAGAAGATTTATATTTTCTTGCTTTTCATAAAAGCTAAGACTGATGCCATTACTCTGGCACTTTGCAGGAAATCATACAAAGCTACTGGGTAATCAATAATTAATTCAAATTTGAGATGATTAATTGGTTCTGTGACTTCTGCAGAAAAACTGGAAAGAAGCAGAAAAGATGAGAAAGACTGAGCACAGGACTAATCAACATAAGAATCATCAGCCAATAGAAGAATGAATATAAATAATAGAATTATGTGACTTGTAGCCAGTGAACATTAGTGCCTTTGTTTGCTAAAATTTTATAAATAGTGAAGACTCTCGCACAGCCTGTTTTGGGACAAGACCAAATGCTAATGACTTTAGGGTTATAAAAAGGTCACCTGGTCACACTGCCTACTGGAAATGCAACTGCTACTGAATCATCCAGGAGATGTGTGGGGAGCTCTGGAGTGCTACAGAGGCTGAACACTTTAAAGGATTCCCCCCCTGTACTAAACACTCTTGAGGATCAGAGGTTTTGGCCTCACACGTTGTGAAGTATCAGCCAGACACAGGAATTAGGTCCAACTAGAAAAGTTGGCTAGAACATCCTGTACCACAAATCAACTGACTAATATGAATGTGAAAAAACCCAGACCTATTTACAATGTAATTCTGGCACAACTGAATAACAAGGAGTGGAAAAACCAGTGTAAAAATTATAGAGTGTATGGATTTAATCTAAAATACTGGCAATGTTTCCAAGCCTTAAATTTGCTCTATTACCTACTTTTCATGTTGGCTTGCAAAATAACATTAAAAGCCTTGCTGAAATTTCCAAAAATGTCATGTTTAAGTGATCCTCACCTGACTCTGCAGCCTGCTCACTGCTCCAGCAGAGTTTTGTCTTGGCCGTGCTGTCCCCAGCATCCTGCCTGCTGGACCATTACTCAGAAGAGAAGCACAGCATCTGGATCAGGAAGCTACATTTTGAGACCTACATTTGGGGAAAAAAATTGTAAGTATAAAGCTACAATAGATTTGAGTGACTTCCAGACCATGCATTAAGGTCATTCAAAGCAGGAAGCCTCTGAAATTTCACTAATAACTTCTGCAAATCCCCTGTATGTATCCTAAATTAATGAAAAACACAAGACAGACTTTTTGAAAAGGCTATTTTTATTTAGTTAATATAATCCCATCTTTGAATGCTGTAGGATTTCCCCTGGAAAGTGCATATTGTCAGCAATGGATATTTTTTGTGATTTCTCATGGCAATCATGGTGACTGTCTAGCAAGCTCATTGCCCTTTTTATTACCTTTCAACAGATAACCCAATAAATACAATTGGAAGGTTTCACTTCTCTTTTATAATTTTTCTCCTAGATTTCTGTTCAAATCTTGCAGCTATACAATGAAATTAGGCCTTGAATTAAAAGAAATGTGGTGAGGATGGAAATATGAAAACACACACAGATGTGTGAGTGCATAAGCAGTTAGAAAATTAGGCACAGAGCATTTCAAAGATATTAGAGCTGAGAACATAGTCTTGTTTCTTTAATATGTAACTGGCACTATTGCCAGTTTTGTATCCCTTCAGCAGCTGGGTCTCAAATAATAAGACTCAGTTTCAGTTACCTTTATTTTGATCAAAATGAACTTGTTGGAGCTGATATTTCCTACACTGAATTATTTACTCAGGGTAATGATTTTCTTTTAAGTCCTCTTAAGAGTAATTCATTAATTTCCAAAAACAAATTAGCAGAAAATATGCATTTCTTTCATATAAAGAAAATGTTTATAAATATTTAATTTAAGCTGTTCTTTTTGGTAGTGTTTTCAAGTTTGGCAGCCTAGAAAACCTGCATAAACTTGGCAAAGTCCAGAGTGGCTTATTTTATTTACATTATTGCAGAAGAGATTTTTTGGCATTGTGTAGGTAGTCTCCAGCAGTCTCTTCACTGACATATTCCATTTCAGAGCTCCAAGGCAAGCAGGACTTTTTGTCTATGTGTACATATATATAAAATACAGGCTTTTTGCATTGAAGGCTTAGGAGCAGAAATCAGTGATGCTGCTGGTGCACAGCAGTGGAATTGGGGTTGTATGACTAGATGGGGAACACAGCAAAGAATTAAGACATGGTGGAGGTGAAAGGAAGGAGAAAGTTTGAGGACAGCAGAAGTAGGAGGATTTATGATCACTAAAGCATATTCTACTCAAGAACTTCAAACTCAATGCTGAACTTACTGCCTTCCCACGAATTCATAATTATAAAAAGGTATTAAATCTTTAATCAGACTATGAAGATTATTTCCTTTTTCTCATACAGCGTTTTTGAACCAAATGGATTGTTTTCACTAAGTGGACCAAACTCCTGGTAAAAAAACCAAACCAAATCCCTGTATAAATGGCTTTGTTTGAAAGAAAAAGATGTGTAGAAAAGAAGACACAAGACCACAGAAAGAAAACCTGAGTTCGCTGACCAAGGCAGCTGATGCAGCCCTGAGCCTTCTCCTTGCCTTTATCTCATCATCTTCTTGTGATTTAGGCAAGTTCCTTAACACAGATTTTTCACAAGCAGAAATAATTTTCTGAATTCTCTCTTACAAGAAATCTTCCCTTTTAGTTGCTGTGCATATCTGCCCCTAGGATGGGATGCTTAATGCTCCCCAAGCAAATATTTCTAGTTGCTATAGTCAGCCAGCTCAGATGCTAGCTCAGGTTTCTCCAGGGTGGATGTTACAGCTTGAAGAAAAAAGTGCCCTTGCAGATCTTAATTCAAAATGGCTGTGAGTCCTCACAGCTGCACCAGAACACACTGGGGACTAAATTGAACACAGACAATCCTAGAGAATGCTGAACAATCACTTAAAAATAAAAGTTCATCCCCAGGTATCACACAGTGGAGCACAAGATATTTAGGTTCTTCCAATTTTTGCAATTGTAGAGTGAAATTCCTCTTTTCTTATGCTTTCCTTTTTCAGAAAAATTAACTAATCCATAATCAAGAAGAAAATGGATAATATACTGGTAAGTGGCATATAAATGTAAATATATAAATGCATACACATATACACACATACATGTATGTGTGTGTTTTGGCTAAAATATATATAATATATAATAAATATATAATATATATTATATATTATATATTTATTATTATATATTATATATTATATATTATATATATTCTAGACAGTGTAAAATTACATTTCTTGTGCCCATGTAATTACTATAAGATAGTGTAGCTAAGGCTGTAGACCTTTTTTTATTAAATGAAAATTATTGAAAATTAACTAAAATGGGTGAAAGAAAGCTGTAAGCTGTGAGGCAGCATCTATGAACCCCAGTCTGATGACTTTGGCCACCACCAGCATCCAGTGTTGGTCCAAGGTTCACCCTTGGAGTCTCCAGGCTGAGAACAGGCACCAGTGCAATCCCAGGTATATTTCCAGTGCCACCCTCTGCTGCCCAGCCTCTCCACTGCACATGACACATGACAGCCCTGAGTACAACTAATCAACATTAATCAAAGCTCAGGAATGTGAAACAACAATTGACCTGTTTACCCTTCCAAGATGCAGCTTAAAGAAAAATTCTAGGAGCTACATCAATGCCAAAGTGCATTTCCAGGGAAAGAAACTGTATTTATTGTTTTCCTGCTAAAGGTTACAGTATGTGAGCCTTTGAGAGCCACAGTGACTGACACTCCTGTATTCTTACACACACTACACACCCTTGGTTCTAAAAACTATGCCTCTTCTGTCTCTCTTATTTTCATGGCATTCAGCCTGAGATTAATTTGACATTCAGCCTGAGGTTAATTTGGCATTCAGCCTGAGGCAACTTGACTGTAGGGCTTATACTAACAGATATAATTTGTTATTTTTGAGAAAATGTGCTCATGTCGATAGCTTTTCCTCTTACAAGTAGGTTGGTGGCAGTAATCAGCTGCAGTTTCAGAAGTCAGGCACATAGATTCCCATAGAATCTCTGCAAAACCTCTCCTTAGTTCTGGAAGGGCAGGTAAGGGTCCCACTTCCCCTCACAAGGAGACAGACAACAGTTTTGTCACTTTCCAGAATACATGCAGGCCCTGCTGGTAGAAGTGCCATAATTCTTTATTAGCCAAGGCAGCATCAAAAGAGGCCAAACATTCTAACATGTTGCTTATCAACCAAAAAGAGCCAATGTCAATAGAATGCCAATAACATATTAACAGTTGAAATTAATTTTAAGATCTATGAAGTAAGCCTTATCACTGTTACTATTTTACAAAAAAAAAAAAAATTGGTCCTCTACTGTATATGTTGTTCACAAGATTTTTAGCTCAACAGTTGCAATTGCCCAATTTGTATCTTCACAAACACAGCCTATGGCAGACAGTAATGTGACACAGTCAATGAGATCAGGTTCTTTCTCCAGCAGAGACAACAAACTTTCCCACACTGTCCTTATTTATAGCTTAAACTCTAGGGGAGAAAATTACCAACACTTGACGTTCACAGCCTTCTGGCAGAGGCTGCATCCAGGGAAAGGTTCAGTGGGAATTGTTTCTGATTAGCAGTTTAGAATATGATGATCCATCTACTCAAAAATAAATTGCAGACAGTAAATTTTCTTCTCTTATATTTTTACTTACAAAAAGACATCCTAATATATTTGATGCATTTCAGTCATGAGTGGGATGGATTATCAACTTTGGTATAAGACTTTTTTAACTACTGCAGAGTGCAACCCTTTTAGTCTACATGTATTTTTATAAAATAGTCTTTTAACTGTTCCTCGGTGGGCAAAAAAAACCCCATCCACCATGCTTTGGTAAAGAATATTTAAGCATTGACAGTAGAGTTAATTGGTAAACTATTAAACTGTTCAGTTGTAATGTATAGCAGCTGTGTCAACAATGTCTGAATGCTCACCCTGTGCTGTCACTAAGAACATACCTAATCTGTTATAGCATGAAATATTGTATGATAATTCATAATGATGCAAGTATCTGGTTACTTGCTTATAACAACTTATCAGCAGGGACAACAGCTTAATTATATAGTACATCTCTGATGGCTTCCAAATATTTCTGCTATTCCTCACTAATTTCTAAGATAAATAATGACTAAATAAATAGGAATCAGTTTCCTTATTTTACAGTAGTACACTGATTTATGAATGCAAGACAGAAAGCTTTTATCAACTCTCAAGGTGCCAAAATTCTTTCTGTTCTCATCATGGTATAAAAATCTATCCCTAGCCACCCATAAATCCTGATTGATGATGGAGAATAGGCCCTGGGTCAGTTAAAGGATGTGGAGGAAATCTAGACCAGATTTCTCAGGGAGTTGTGCAGAATATTATCTCAAAGGTGACACTCAGCCCTGGTCAAGTGGGATCTCTGTTTACACTGATATAGTGCAGGCAGCTTGGATGAAACCTCTTTCTCTTCTGGTCCTAGCTTCAGGTTCATTCTGAGCATGGGATCTCAGGACCCATCTTGGGAACAGCACTGGACCAGCAAGAGCAGAGGAACCTTCAAAAGCCTTCTCTGTTTGGCACAGTGGCAGTGAGAAGGTAAATTAATACAGGATCAATTTTATGAAAGCAGAAGTATTTTCCTCTGGGAAGGAACAATCTGTCTGTGCAGGTATCAGGGGCCTCCAACATGGTTCTGTCCCATTAAGCATCAGCTCAAAAAGGAGCTCTGAGCATACATTCCCATGAGGAACTATTAATAGTGCTTTCTACTTATAGTGCTTTCTATCACCTTGTTTGTTAATATGTCAGCATTCATTATTGGAATGAATTTCTGTCCTATCAGGACCTGTAAAATGGCAATCAGGCACCTCAGCTGAGTGAGAAAAATGTCTTTAAATTTGGAAATTGCTTATAGAAAATGAAATTTTGCTTCATACACATTTCTCTGAGAAATCAGTAGGTGATAAGTAACTGAGAGCAGGGATTTCCTCCCTCCATTTCTAAGCAATTACTTTTAAGATACTTTTGAAAATTAGAAAAATTTTAGTAGGCATGGAGAGCAAATGGACATGTTTGGGATGTTCTTGTTTTGCCTAGCACTATAATTTTGTGTAGAGTACTGAGAATATATTATAAGAATGAGAATTGGCAGTGAATTACAGTCCTGTAGTTAAAATAACCTTTAAAGTCACTATCTTCCATTATGAGTGTTTAAGTGCACAGAAAAACCTAAAAAAAAAAAAGAAAAAAAAAAGAAAAAAAGGAATGCATGAGTATTTACACTGCTAGGTTTTAGCTCCTAGTGATGGTGCAGTGTCAAAACAGAGAGTATAGCAACAAGACAGAGTCAGGTAAAAAAGCAAGAGCCGTAAAATCTATATTTCTGTGCAGACTAACAAGTTTATTCCAAAAACTGAGTATGGGCTGCTGTGCTTCCATGCTCCCTGCAAGCAGCAGCACTGTGCTGGCCTGCATGCAGTGTCCCACTCTGGGTCACAAACCACACTGAATAGAATGGGATATCTCACAGTCAGCTGTTCCAGACTGCCTTTGTCCTTGCTGTGCTGGCTGCACAAGCTGAACTCAGCACAGAAAAGTGGAACATGGTTATGACAGAACCCTGAACCTGGCACTGGCAGGTTTGTGTCAAATGTATCACTGTCCATGGACTGAAAGACACTGCAAGCTGAGGATGAACTTTTCACTCATAAGAAAAAATCTAGCATTTTGTTATCCATACTGCCCAACTACTCCATGTCAGCCTGTACCCCTGTCCCCTGTGAACCCTCTCTATTTTCAGTGAATTCTTAGGCAGCCTTAGAATGGATCTGACCATAATCTTATTTTTCCTAGAGAATTCAAACATTCATAATGACAGCAAGATATAATACATTCATAGAATTGTTTAGGTTGGAAAAGACCTTTAAGATCATTGAGTCCAGCCATTAATCTAAAGACTGCACCTACATGTCCTTTGAAGATCTTCATTGTTGGTAACTCTATCACTTCCCTGTGCAGCCTGTTCCAATATTTGAGAACTCTTTTAGTGTAGAAACTTTTTGTATTATGCAATCTGAACCTTCCCTGGCACAGCTTGAGGCTATTTCATCTTGCCTTATAGCTTGTTACTTGGGGGAAAAAAAATCAATCTCCACCTGGCCACAACCTCATTTCAGGGACTTGTAGAGAGCCACAGGGTCATGCCCAAGCCTCCTTTTCACCAGACTAAACACCCCCAGCTCCCCCAGCTGCTCTTTACTGGACTTGTGCTCCAGACCTTTCCCCAGCTCCTTTGCCCATCTCTGGACACCCTCCAGCACCTCAGTGTCTTTCTTGCAGTGAGGGCCCAGAACTGGACACTGGTATTACCTCACCAGTGCTGAGTACAGAGGGACAATCCCTGCCCTGCTCCTGCTGCCCACACCATTGCTGATCCAGGCCAGGATGCCATTGGCTTTCTTGGCAACCAGGGCACAGCTGGCTCATACTTAGCTGCTGTCAACCAGCACCCCTAGGTCATTTTCTACTAGGCAGCTTTCCAACCACTCTTCCCCAAATCTGTAGAGTTGCATGGGGTTGAACTTTGGCACCTGTCCTTGTTGAAACTCAAACAATTGTCCTCAGTCCCTCAATCCAGCCTGTCCAGATCTCTGCAGAGCCTCCCTACCCTCCAGGAGGTCAGTACTTGTCATCTGCAAGCTGAGGGTGCACTTGACACCTCAGATAGTGGATGAAATACTGAACAGGGCCCTAGCACTGAGCCCTGGAGAACACCACTGGTGGCTGGCTGCCAGCTGTATTTAATTCCATGCACCACCACTCTGGGCTTGGGTAACCAGCCAGTTTTTCACCCAGCAAAGATATATCTATCCTACCCATGACCATTCAGTTTCTCCAGAAGAATATTGTGGAGGGGAATCAGGTAAGACAGGCAGGACTTGCCTTATGTCCTTGCTGACTGAGCCTGATCCTGATCCTCTGTTTGTCCCATACTTGCTACAGGACAGCACTCAAGATGATCTGCTCCATCACCTTCCCCAGCAGCACAGTCAGGCTGACAGGCCTGGTCCTGTTGCTTATGTATTCACAGAAATAATTTTTTGTGTCTTTTAGGGCAGTAGCCAGAGAAAGGTACAGTTGGGCTTTGGCCCTCCCAATTTTCTTCCTGCTTAACCTCCTGTTTGCTCATGTTGTGTCTGTTAGTGTAGAGGTACTTCAGTTGAGCTGTTGATTCCTCCTTGGGGAGAGAAGCTCTAATTCCTACATGACCATTCTCAGGTGCTTCCATGGTTTCTAAAACATCAGACTCTAGTGTCTTTGTTTCCACATGGATTTCCATCCCCTACCTCCAGTGGCAGACAGAAGGAACACACTAGCACATAGTCACTCAAAAACTGGTGGGCTACCTTCAAGTTTGCCTCTCCTCTAGTCAGCCTGGTTTTACCCCTTTCCCCATTTTAGTTTAAAGTTATTTTGATAACCCCTGCTAACTTCTGTGCAAAATCCCTTTCTTCCTTTGGGACAGGTTTACCCCCATCTGTGGCCAGCAGGTCTGGTGCTGAGTAGACCAAATCATGATCAAAATCCCTAAATTCTGCAGATGACACCAAGCTTGGAGCCAGGTATTGGTCTGCTGGATTGTACCATTCCTTCCCAGCAACTGGATGGATAGAGGAGAACAGCAGTTGTGCTCCTGATCCCTCAACAGTTCACTCCAAGGTCCTGGAGTTTCTTAATCACCCTTGAACTTCTTGTTGCCACTTTATCACTGTCTACCTGAAAAAACAGAAAATGGGTAATAACCAGAGGGTTGTGCCACATGAGGACACTTCCACTTCACATCTTTAATGCAGGCACCAGGAAGGATGCAGTTTTCCTGGAGAAGCATGCCTGGTATGCATAAGGGGCTTTCTTTACCCTTCAGAAAGGATCTTCTGTGATATCAGCCTGTCTTTTTCCTCTTTATGGGAGCAATTTTGACACAGGGCACAGGCTGAATTAACTTCAGTGACACCTCCAAGCCAGATGGGCCATCCTCCTTGTTATTGTTCCATTTCAGTTGCAGAGCCTCCCAACACATGTACCAGGTCACCTGGGGCAGTCACAGGTGAGATGTGCAGGAGCCTGTCGACATTCCTCCATTCCTTAAGTCACTGTGCTCTGCCAGGCAGAGAGAGGACCAGGAATTCCCTGTGTCATCCATCTCAAGGTGCAATTCCAGCACTTTGTCTCTGTCACACCCCTGGATATCCTCGTGCCTGGAGCTCTGGCACAGGGTGTAATTCCCACAGTCTGTCTCTCACACCCCCAGATAGCTCCATATTTACAAATATTTAGAAATATTTCGAAAAAAAAGCAGTACCAGGGGCTGTCCACTGCTGCCCTCTGGTGTGGGTGCACAGCAGGGCACAGCTACAAAGTCATACTCTAAACTTAGAACAGCCCAGTAGATTCCCAAATTTAACACCTCTCTTGAGCTATAAATATTGCTTGTTTAGACTATGCTGTCCTATGATTGTCTCCTTCCAAGTGATACTTTTCCATTTAGCTGGTAGATGCCAAATAAGTCTGTAACTGTAAATAGAAATAAAAACAATCCCAAGAGAAAAAGGAAGCACTGCACTATGGCCGAACATGCTGTGATAATTATCATAAGGAGTTTGTTCCAAAGTATGAGTCTCTAAAAGCAAGCTGCCTAAAAATATCTTCTTTACACATAAGTGGTTGTGCACAGGAAGGAGAATTTCCTATTAGTCTTATACAAATATAATTCTGCAGGTTTTGACAATACAATCCATGACAAGTTTCTGTTCCCCACATCTTTTCCCTCTTTTCCAACCTAAATGAAACTATGATCTATGACTGGGTAGAAAGTGTTGTTTTTAACAAGGTTCATCAGTGCATGTGTTTACTCTTGTTTACTACTGATGAAAACTTCCCTGTTACACTGCTATCATCTGCAGAAACTCTGTCACTGTTTTCAGTAGGATTCCACTGACTGCAGATTTTCTGTTCTCTGCCTGCATTTAATGCTCTTTCAACTGTGTGCACTAAAAAGTAAATAACTTTTCTCCCAGTTTTTTGCCTCTGTCCCTGCTATGTTAACTAGCCTCAGAGCAGTTGTTTTCTCCTCACTTTTGCTGAGTGAATTTGTTAGCAAACAATGACAAATTTTCAGTTGCACCAGTTTTCTCTAACAGTAGAAACAGAGAAAAAGGTAACAAGTGCAAGGGTAAATACTGTACTTAGACTGTCTTTTATGAGACTCTTATTAGACAATTTTTGAAAGCTTGTAATAATTTGAAGCTAAGCTCTAAGTTCCCTCGTCTTTTTAATACAATGAAGAAAAAAAGAAAAATCAGAGGATGTCAAAAGTTGTGAAATACTCACCAGTCTCGGAGTGCTGAGCAGCAAGTCGACACGACACAGAAGTTAGGATAAGGTTTGCACAAGTGACAGCAGCAGAATGCTCCACCCCCTCCTCCATTCTGTTTTACTTTCAGTTGTTATATAAATAAATTTGTACCTAATAAGGTGGAAAATATTCTCATGACAAAGAGTAGACTGTAGGGATTTTCTGCTGCCATTTCCGGGCAATTTTCAAGCTTGGTGGGAAAAAACCTAACCAAAACAATGAAAAAAAAAAAAAAAAAAAAAAAAAAAGTGGGGAAATACGTATGCCTACAATTTAGAAGGCAGGCAAGTGACTGCCAAACATGAAAGGCAGCTGTCTGATTGCTATCTGAGGCATGGACCTTCCTGGACATTCCAGTTTAGTATTCCCTAAAGGGAAGAATGCTCGTGGTTTGTGTCCTTGCTGCTGCACCTTGTAGCTTAAGCCTGGCCAGGGCTCAGCAGAGTTGCATACCTTGGGAGCAGCCACAGTAGCTTTCTGCTGTGACTCCTCCTCTTTGCAACCCGAACAGTTGTTTTTTTTTTTTTACCGGGGCAGCTGCATTAGGAGGGAAAATGAAGTGACTTTTCAGGACAACACCAAGAAGCCGTGGAAAAAGGTTGTGAGGGCAGAAAAGAGCTTCTCCATAAGGCTTCTCCATCTGGCTTGCTGTGGAACAACAGGGTAGAGAAGTGGCATAGACCAGCGGAAGAGGGTCTTTATAAGGGAGCTGAAAAGATTAATCTGCAAATTGCTTTGAAATCCAAAGTTGTGGATTTTTAGTTGTTAAGAAAAGTGGAGGTTTAATGTCTGTAATAATCACGGGTAATGGCAGCTAAAGTCCTGCCTAGACACCTCATCAAAAAAAAAAAAAAAAAAACAAACTTTTGTTCCTTGAGTTAAACTTGAATGTCTTGAAGAAGAGGCTTAGCAGCTCCCCAGGAGTGCTGTCAGGTTTCCAGGAACCATCACTTACCTATGTAAAGTTCACACATTCAAGAGGCAACAGTGAAAACAGTCCTTGATCTCTGTGCAATCTTCTTTATATCCTTGGCTGTGCTGTTCTGGGTGCTGGTAGTTTTCCTGTGCATGTCACACTGAGAGGTGGTAAAAATATTCTGCAGCCACATGACAGGGTTTTAGAAATTACCATGACTCCTTACTGAAGAAAATATTATTTTCTGGAGCTGGGCATTTTCTTCTTATTTCTCAGTGAAATAATGATTGTTTCAGGAACATTGCTTATAAAACAATACCAGTTGGTTCACTGTGCTGGCGTATTCTGTTGCAGAAAGATTCCAAAAATCTGTTTATGAAAATTAATAAGATTTCTGTATCTTCAGCAGCAGTCAAACAAGTGAGAGAAACAGGGCTTGGGACTGAATGTTTCCAGAGAGTAGTCAGAGTTGGCTGAAAGACAAATCCATTGTGTGGGACAGCTCACTGCCATTTCTTAGCACCCCAGTGTCCTGCAATCCAACATCTGGGTCCAGCATCCATTCTGCAGAGAAGGCACTGGAATGAAATTAATTACCTCTGATCCTGGGATCAGATTTGCCATCACTGCCACTGCAAAGAAACACACACAAAAAAAGCAGAACTCACAATTTCATGTTTATCAGGGACTCTTGGCTCTCTCACATGATACTTTATCTGTGTCTCCAGAAAAGCAGCTTGCACTTTGCCTCAATGCAAGCTGTGTACAGACATGAGAGGTGAAATCTGCTTCACCTGGCAGCTGTTAGAAACCTGGCAGGATTTGAAAGCAAAGATAAAGATGTAGACTTTCCACAGCTAGTGAGAGATTATGAAAAGAAGCACTAGCATTGCAGGAAAAAGATCAGCTTGGATAAATATTTAAACCAAAGGAAAATACCCATTTATTGACTGCCTTATGATAAGAGCACTCATTTTCAGACAAGAGTGGTCATAAATATCTGTTTCTTCAGCTCATTCCAGCTCAAAGAATGAGAATAAATTACATCATGTGTACATGTGTGTACTTGGACTTGGACCCCAAGGTGTCTCATATTTGCCACTGTTTAAATCTGAAAGAAAATAGACTGTTTTCCATTTGTTTTTCTCTTTGATGTAATACTTTTACTGTGCTAAATTTGACAGAATTTTCTAAACTAGGAGAAATTTATGAGCAAAGAGACAGAAACAAGCACACAAAGATTGAGGTATTAACTAATTATATGAGAATAGGGAAAGAATAACTTGTTACTTAAAAAAAAAAAAAAAGTCTCTTGCCCAACAATTTACTTTGAACACAGCAATATGGAATCATTGTGTATGGAGTGGATTTTTAAAACTATTTCTCTGGGTTTGTTCTCTTTTTAAGCACTGTGAAAACACAGCTGGTATCTCTAAAGTTTAAAATATATTTCTAGCTTAATATAAAAACTATTCCTAAAATGACATTAGTTGTACATAAATGTAATGCAAGTGTCAGTATGTATTATATTACAGTAGGGTGGAAAGACCATCAGCACTCTCTCAAAATTCAACTCTCATTCATTTTCTTAATTATACAAAAATGTGCTCCCTAATTACACATAATCATCTGCTTGCTGCTAGCCATAACAAGGTGTTTATTTATGGCATAAATTATTCTCAGATTGTCTTACGAGCAAAATACACCTTTCTAATTTATGCAGGTTTCATTTATAGTGAACGCAGGCTGTTTGGCAAGGTGGCAATTATTCTCACTAAGGAGCAACTAAATTGTAACAGTGTTTTAAGTGCAGTGACAAAGAATGTGAATGCAAACAGTAAAGTGAAAACTGATACATGGCTGTTATTTTGGAAAAAAGCAAGACAATTGAAAACTCAAAAATGACCACCCTGATTTGAAGCAACATTACCCAAATATTTTGTGCAACTGTGTGACACTCAACAAGTTTGTGGTTTCTCTACTCCTAAAAGTCTGCCCATATTCTCATGGAATTCCTTTGGAATTGGTGTAGTTCTGTTGCTGAACACCAGGAGAGGAACTATTGCTGCAGGAGCAGGAGTGGAGAAATGGGAGGGAAGAAGGCTTTTCCAGAGCAGCCCGTGTGTTCTGGTGTGGGTATATAAAAACCAGCAGTTCTAGCAAACACAGACCCCTGTAGAATGTCTCCAGCTGACTCAGCTCAAATCCAACCTGCTTTGCTAAATTTCTGAATGCTTAAAGAAGGGAGTGCACCACACTCTTCTCACCTACAGTCCTAGTATCAGTCATTTTAATAAACAATCATGAAATGGAGACATTCACTGGTAAGTTGCCAGCTCTGATAAGACATAATGCTCTATAATGATTTTAATTTTCTTCAAATGAGTTCCAAAACTTTTAGCAAACCTGAACCCAAACATACAGTGACAGATTATGAAAGGAAGTACTAGCATTGCAGGAAAAACATCAGCTTGGATAAATATTTAAACCAAAGTAGCATAGCCATTTATTAGCTGTCGTATCATAAGAGCACTTATTTTCAGACAAGAGTGGTCATAAATATCTGTTTCATCATCTCTTCAGTGGTCATAAATGTCTCTTTCTTCATGCAGAAGACAATAATTGCAATTTAAAATGTATCTCTTCCAAAGTACATTTTTTTTGTTGTAATGTTGCTGCTGTCTTTGAATTTTTGCTGCAGGGCTGAACTACTGCATTGCCAATTATCAACCAATGAATTTCTGTATAGGAAAATAAGAAACAGATGTTTTCTTCCTCTAGGTGACAAAATGGATATAAAGAGCTGATAAGGATGTACAACTTTGGCTCCCTTCACCATTGCCAGTGTGGCAGCCAGAGGAGGTAGCTCCAGGGGAAACAGCCTTCTGCCTCTAAGAAGTCACATCCCAGTCATCCCAGCACCTTCACCATTACTCCATGGTGGTTTGGCAAAGGTGAGCAGCAGAGTGCCTTATACTGGGAAGGACAGGACAGAGAGGAGCTTGTGTGATGAGGGACTCACATCAATCTGTCTTTCAGATAAGGTAGGAAGGTGCATTTCTGGAAATTATCATGTTCATACACATGACTGAATTTGGTATATGTTCTGAACCAGTGCTCTAACCACACATACCAATATTCAGAACTTCTGTAATAGAATCTGTAGTGTACTAAATGTGTTACTAGGTGGGAATGTATATCCTCTGAAAATTTAGGCAACTTGTGCTTCATGCCCGGTATAGGGCTATAATCTGTCTCTCTTTTTTTCATACAAAATTGTAATGTTTCCTAAATTATAGACTCTTAAGATTTCTTATTAAAAACAGCCATTGCAAAACTGCTGTTTAATTTCTGGGCACATCTGGGGAGACATTATTATTATTATGCCTTTCAGATTCGTGCACAATATTTCTGGCATGTTATAATTTATCAACTATTGCCACTAAGAATGAGCTATTCCTATTTGAAGAGACAGTGTTTCCAAGCAAAACCAGATCAATTGCTAAGTGAGCAAAAGCAAAACAAAGGGAAAGGCATTTAATGCATAAAATATTTAGAAATATATTTCTGAATCTGTGAAAAAAGTTAACGCAGAGAAATGTGCAGCTCTTAGTTGGAGTTGTGTTAGGAGCTTATAATCTTAAATTCCAAGTGAACAAGTACTGCTATATTTAGACAAAATATTTGTAGTATTTCAGCCTACAAGTTTTCCTAAAAAAGTTACTCTTCAAATTGCATGATAGGAAAATTCTACACATAAAATTATTATATGAATAAAAAAAAGCTATCTAACATCCCAAAAGGAATCCCTTCACTATAGAGTTTCTCTTAAATTATACTTGTGTTATTTTCTCTGTATTAATCAGACTTGAGTGAAACAGCCAGACCACAAAGGTCTTGAAGTTCATACTCTCTGATGCAGAAAACTATGTGCCAAATCCACAAAACCATTAATGACTCTAACATTTATATTCCAAAATAGTTCCCACAGGAACAGAACTCAAGTGCTCCTTTGAAATTAGGTGCTGTTCTCTTTGACCTCAGATGACTGGATACCTTCTAGACTGGATAGCTGGAGCCCAGAGCAGTGCCTTAGGGAAGCAGGCACATTTCCCAGTTAGGTTGCTCATGCTGAACAGAGCAATGCCTAAAATAGCTGAGTAGCAGGGCTGGCAAGAGCCTTTTAGGGTTTAAATGCCCTTGGCTGCACTGGTACTGCCTCCAATCAGGATCTGTAGCTCAGAATCTTCCCCTGAAAGCAGCACCTTTACACGGTATAAAGCACAGCATCCAAAACATGTGACAGTCAATTTTTAATTTTTTTTTTCCTAGACAAGTATTTTCTAAATGTTTCTCAACAGAAATTCCAGAACAGTGAGTTGAAGAGTCAAAATTTTACATTACTATACTAAAATTAAGTCTCTTGGGAGAGGGAGGGTAGATTCCTTTCCTCTCAGCTAACAATTTGGTTTTGTTAAAACATTTTCCCAAAATCTCTGAGTCTCAGTCCACGTAGACACCCTCTCTGTGATTAGCAGCCTGCTTTGTGGCTCACTTCACCATTTGTAGTTGAAGCTTTAAGGAACACAGGAAAATTTGATCCTAACCCATAGGAGGATGCAATCAAGTCCTACAAGAGAGAATAACATGAGAGAGATGAATAAACTGGAGACATGAAAGAGGAATGCAACTGAGTCATGATGTGCATTCCATCAAGATCATTTCCCTTTTTCTCTTCTTTAGTACTAAAGTAAAATAACCATGACATTTGTATCAAATTTATTGTCTTACATTACTGTTTTACAGTTTCTTTATGCTGTAATACAACTGTCTGTTTAATGATCAGAGCTTTTGTGACAAAAGTATAAAACACTTCTTGAAAACTAATTTCTGTGTAAACAGAGAAAACAAGATACTTAGCTACCATGTGAACGGAATGTATTCTAAACCCCAAAAATTTAAGAGACTCTGCACAACACAGTGTATTTTGCCAAAAGGAAGGAAAGGGATTTCTCCAACTAGTTTAAATTAGGAGTCATACCACATTCAAAGTTGTCTTTTGTTTTGTCACGTTGCTTTCAGAGTTCTGGGGTACATAAAGAGAATATGTGAAAATCTATTATGACACTTGTGGAATATTGAACTCCCACATCACCCCACAGGATCACTCCTTTACATGAAAAAATCAATGTGCTTCTGTAGGTAATCTTAAAATAGGGCACACTATGTACAGAAACAGTGAGTACTCTGGGAGCTGGCAAAATTTTGACTAGTTGATGAAAAGGTGGTGGTATGAAATGTACCATCAATAATTGGTTGCTTTTCATTTCAGACCTGGATTTTACCATAGTTTATTGTCCTCAGATCAGGGATTTTCCCCATCTGTTACTTATTACCTCTCCCCAGAGCACCAGTAATTCGGGGGCAGCAATTACTCTGAATGCTGTGCCTTTGCTTTCACTGGGACCACAAGGGACACAGAAATGTTCAACATGTGCAGGAATGGAGATTCCCCATCTTTAACCTCCCCTGCTCACTCTGATCTCTCCCATCCTCTCCCTCATGACTGTCTAGCCTAGGTGACTAAAATTCATTGTAGGAAATCATGCAGTAGCAGGGAGCAGGAGAAACATACAGCACATTTCCAGCCCTCTCTGTTTCCCTGATGGTTTATCTGTGTGTACTTCATCTACCTCAAAACCAGCCAAAGTGTTTATGGACAGCATTACCAGTATCAGACTCTTGAACTCGACCTGTTCAGTGAGCAGCTTCTGTGAACTGTCTATATGAATGTCCAAAATGGGGCTGGCTTGCAAGGGCAAACAGCATTTCCTAACACTGGTCTGTCTAGCAATCCCTGATATATGATTTGTTGTTCTTGTTTCTCTTCAGTGGGCACAGAAATCTGCTCCAGATTGTTCCAAATAGAGAAAAACCAAAGGCTAACTTCTGGGCTGTGTCCTAGCACAGAGTGTAAAGCAGAAGCAGCCCTTTAAATTGCTGCTGCAACATTGGTCAAACTAGGGAAACACAATAAGCCAAAACCTTTTGCCCCTATGGTTGGATCAAAGTTTGTATGTATTAAAATAATAGATGAAAGATGCTCAACAAATTATTATATTCTCTGCAGAGTTGAAAATGGGGGAGAAGAATAAAACCAGGTTTTTGTAAAAAGCATTTTTGAAGAGTCAAGACTCAAAGCACCCATGGTTACTTTGCCTTTTCTTGTCCTGTGTACTTGTGCAGTACTTAGTCAAATATAACCAAAGAGTAACATCCAGAGATATTTGAAATATAAATAAAAACTGTATATAGTGAATTTCAATCAATAGAGGCAAAGATGTTTTTCACTGGAAAAAAGTTGACTTTACCACTATGAAAGAGCTAAAGAGACTGTAGAGGACAGATAAGAATTCAAGTGCTGATAGGAAGGAAAGCAAATGAAGGAATTAAATCAAGTTTAAACCCAGGAAAATACATTGCCTCAAAAATTTTTCAGTTTGTGAGAGTGCAGCTACACATTGTAATGCTAGTCTATAAATCCTGTGTCATTAAGACAGTAAAGAGTGAAGTTGCAACACATGGATGAGTGGTCAGTGTAGGAATGCTCCAGAACAGTGGATGTGATAAATAATAATAAAATCTGTCCAAAATCCCAGCTATGAAAGAGTATGGTATTTGTCACATCCGAGATACCAACATTGCAGGCAACTTGTTGTCATTTGCTTTTTCTTCCTCCAGGAGTGACTCCTAGTGTTTACCAGACAGCATCTATTTTTTGTGCAGCTCCCATTGTAGCTAGTTTCCTAAGTTTAAAAATCAATGTTGTGTGGCTTAGAGGAGGGATAGAATTGAATTCCTGCTGATATAACACTTTCTTGCAAATCCTTCCATGTATTTATACCAGTGGAGACTGTGATTTCCAAGATTTACATTACATGGGGCTGGCCCGTAAAATTGCATGCTTTACTTGCTTCATTTCTGGGTGACTGTATGAAATCAATTCTAATCTCTACTCTCATACACCTATCAATAGAAGCTTAGACCTCAGAATTTGATAGACACAGTCTTCTGGCATTCCAGAGGAGTAAGAGATCCATTTCATCTTGGGCAAGGGGGAAGGATAAGTGTCTCACTGACTGTATTAAAAAAGTGAATTGAAACTGATGATGATGCAAGTTCATATTATCCAGACTACAAGGGCTTGGAGGCCTTTTTCATTGTCATTTACCCCAATTACCAAAAGCTATATTCAGCAAATTTAAATAAAATCCTCTGTGCTCTGGTTGAAGCAGGAAGTTTAGCTTAAAATGAGGGGTTTAGGCTAATTTGTACATTTCTCAGGAGCAGGGTGAATATGAAACTGGTGAACTTCTCAAGGCTGCTTCAGGAATATAAATGGCCACTGTGTCATTCCTGAGGGACAGGTAGTGTAACTTGAGGTTTTAAAAGTTCTAGAAATATTAATATATTTTATCTGATAATCTAAAAATAACTTCTTCCCCACTTGAGCAGGAGAAAAGCTGTTTTTCTGGCCATCATTGTGGTTACTTGTTTATATAGAGTGTTCTCCATTTGTGTATATAATACAATTGGGGGTTTCCCTGTTAAAATAGATCAAAAACTGAGTTGTAAAGGATTTTGGAGTCCAAAATTTTTGTCTAGTCCATCCTTCTGCCCTAAAGTGTGTGCACATGTGCCTAAACCATACCTAGTGGATATTTCACTGATGCTCTCTTCAAAATGTCCAGTGTGCTGGAAAACTTTACAGGATGTGCAAGGAAGTTGCACAGCAAAGGGAGGATCCTGTGGCAAATGCATGAAAAGGTTTTCAGATATTATTTTGTGGTCTGCTTTTCCCTTCCAAAACATTTCATTCCTTCTGTTTAATGCTTCCTGATGTTTTGTGAGCAGAGCTTTCATTTGATGGCTGCATCACAAGCAAATCTGTTTGAATAATCCTGAATTCTTTCTTTCAATTGCATGAGTTCCTCTATGCACAGCACTCAAGAGTCCACCTCTCCAACAGGTTGTGCCCCCTCATGCTGACAGATTTCTGCTTGCTTATATTAATTTTACAGGAGAGGATGTAGAAATCATACTGAAGATGATGTGACAGCTACTGCCTCTCCTGTATAATTTGGACTTTTTATCCTGTCACAAAAGGAATAATTTGTCATAATTTTTCCATTATGAATTGTGTGGGCTTATTTGTCCTCCATTTCCATTTTCTCCAAGTTCTTCTCCTGGTAGGTTTCCAGGCATGAGAGATCACCTGTCTTACTCCTTCTGCCCCCATATCTCAAGGACAGTCATTCTGAGCTACAAAACAGTCCAAGCTGTTTTGTATCAGCTTGGACCCCAACACATCAGTCAGATCTTCAGGAAGGGAAGGCAATAGGAGGCCCCCACTGGGTCAAACCAAAGGGCTGTTATCCCAGGATGCAGCCTGCCTGCCATCCACTGGCCAGAAGCAAAAGGGGAGTGAGAGCAAAGCCAGGGCACAGGGACCCTTCCCCAGTGATCCTCTTGTGTCCTCTGGAGGTGCCTCAGATTGCTTGTCTATCTCAGCCAGCAAAAAGCTCTGCAAGCTGTCTCAGTCACTCACATCAGATCTTAAACAGTTATTCTGCTATCCCTTCATTCACAGTGCTATTTGTTCACTAATTGTCTTCTATGCTTCTCCTGCTAAGGAGAATTTACTTCTTGCTTTTGGTGGTGTGATCTGTTCCCTGTCATAAACAAAGTTAAACATTTTAATTGTATCACAGGGTACAATTGAAGAAGATCCAAGTGATGATCCAAGTGATTTCCAGCTATTTGTCTTGATAAATCAGATCTATATTGTTTTTAAAACAGTAATTAATCTAAAATTTTGGGTAATGCCTCTCCTTGCATCTCATGGTAAATGCAGTATGTCCCTTGTACAATGCTTCCAGAGGCATGGAAAAGGAAACTCTTTCATCATACCAATTTTGACTCTAACTGAGAACATAGGTGGTTCATGATTTCTACCCTAGGTGTATCTGGGCTGCACTTTCAGAACCAATTGAATTTTTCCATGTAAATATTTGGACATTTAGGGCACTGGAATTTGAACACAGTTCAGGGCATTACATAACAGACTGGCTAATCTAATCCTAGAAGCCACTGCAAATAAGCACCTATGTTTCATTTACCCTCATGTCTTCAATCACTGGTTCCTATGCTCCATTGTGACTAGTTTGTAGATTATGCATCTAGAAATATTTTAAACAGGGACAAATTAAAAACTCTTGTCTGATACTGAAATGTACACTTCACTTATAAACATGCCCCAAAGAGAGGATCTGATAAAACAGTAGGACAGCTCATCCAGTGGAGTTATGTCACTGGTTAGGTCACTTACCAGCTGCATCAGGAAGTTCTCTCCACACACTCCAGGGATCTCATAAATTGTTTCCTCTCTGCTGTATTAGACTTCCATCAGATTTCTGGTAAGATAGAGCTGCTTGTAGAATACTCCTTGTGCCTCTTCACCCTGGTTGAATGGTCTGTAACAGACTCCCACCATGACATCTGTCCTGCTGGCCTTTCCCCTGATCCTTTCCCACCATCATCACCATCATTAAGATCTAGACAACCAAATCCCAACAATTTTTTTTTCAGGGAGAAGCCCTAATTCCTATTCTCAGGCACTCCCATAGTTTCTAACTCATCAATAATCCCTGTCTTTGCTGCTGTGTGTATTTCATCCTCTGCCCCTGCTGAGACAGCAGACTGAAGTACCTCACTAGCACATTGTACCTCAAACAACAGGCTTGTCTTATGTTTCTGTTTACTTCCCTTACATTACTAAGTGATAACTACTGCAGCTTCAGTAGATGATTTTTACTTAGGCTTTCAAAAAAAATCCGTATCCTGTAGCATGTAAATTCTTTTATGCAAGTTAGAGATTTATATTATTTTTAATGTGCTTTTCAAACGACTTTTTCAAAGTGACCTAGGTGTTTACAGTGGAAACTATTCCAGAAAACATTTGATACGAGGTGAAAAAAAACTGCAACATTTTACTTTGCTGCAACCTTTCACTATTACCATGTTTCCTTTAGGGTAAAGATGGTTTTGAACCACACATCAAGTAGGACAAATCAGCTGGTATAAATTGGTGTTGCTTGTTATTTGCTTCTCCATGATAATTATTTACCATTATGAAGAATTTAGAAATTTTCACTTTTAGCAAAACTACTTTTCTACCTGAAAGAAAATATCTATTTTTATAATGGCTCATTTTCTTACAACAAATAAACAAAGGGATTTTTGTTAGCATGCATGGATTAGATGTTTGTAGGAAAGAGTAAGTTTTCTAAGGTAATTTTTCATTTGGAAAAGGTTCTCTCCTGATTTGCTATCATGTAGAAAGATGAAGGCACTTTTAAAGTGTGAATGTCAAGATGAAAGACCATAATCCAGTGGGTGAAAATATTAACAGAGATTTCTTGAGGAAGATTTATGGAAGACATTCACATCTAGGAATAACTAGGACAGGGGAAAGTGCTGCCTTTAAAGAACAGACAATTCCATAAGGTAGATTAACAAGGGGAATTAGCAGATATGCACATGATATCTTAAACCTTTGAAAATATTTATGTTCCAAAGAAATATTTCCAAGTTGAAAAAAGGATAAATGTTGAGAGGAGCTTGGTGATTTAACGTCTCAGGGTAATTCACTAAATATTGTAAGTTGTTAGACAAGTTTCAGTTTAGTTAAAGTATCTTAACTATTCTTAGCCCAGTGAACACATAAAATGGATTTTTAGATAAGATGCTGATTAGGATTTTTAGGTATTTAGATAGCTGTTTATTTTTCTCATCTTTTTTTTTTTTTTTCCCCACTCACCTTAGGAGATAAGTAGATGGAGCAACTTGTTTCTTAACTTTCTGAATGAAAAATTAGTTTATAATGGCCATGGAAGATCTGCATCATAAATCAATTATTCTGTGGTTTGTGGGCAAATCTTGGCTTTTTAAGATTACTTTCTTTTATGCACTTGAAGTTAGCCCTGTAAATTCAAGAGTTAGCTTTGTTTAACCTGCAACAGAAAAGTACTATATAAAAGCTAGGAATTACTATTTATTTACTGTATAATATTCATAGTAAGCAGTATGTGAAATTATGTGGTAATATTTCCTCTTTACATGAGCTGGCCTTTATAAGCTTCCTCTTCTCAACTAAATAAATCTTACAATTCAGTTTTCCCTTGCACACCTGTAAATCAAACCACCATCAGATGGGGAATATTAATGAACACTAAACCAAGCAAGTACAGAGTTGAAGAATTCACTGCTAGCTCAGTTTGTGTCCATACACTGAGGGTTTCTCCCTGCAATGAATAGAGACGTATTCTACAGGATTTAAGCATCCCCCCTTCCCCCCCCCACCTCCACCCCTTTAAAGCTCAAAGGTTTGTGTGGATAACTTTTCATTGTTAGATGTAACTTATTGAATACTGTTCAGCTGCTAAAGTGTTCTGAAAAACAAGGAAAATAATTGTGAGCTCTACTTTTTTATTACTGATTTTTCAAGCCAGTCAACAGTGTGAAGAAAGTATAAACATTCGCTCTTGTACTGGTGTGTCCAGCAGACAGAACTCACTACTGTGTCTGTCCATCTGCTGACTCATACCAGGGAAAAGTTTCTGGCTGCAGAGCATTGACATAATCCCTTCTCCATCTCCTCTTGACTTTCCCTACCATGCTTAAAAGCCAGGAGCTTTACACAGTCAAGAGGTGTGCAAACAGAAGTTGCACAGGGCAATTTCCACCCAGTGACCCTTTGGAAGAGCTCAATCTCTTGACATGATGCTGTGTTCATTCCCAAGACAAACACTGCCATCAGTAGTGGGGCATACTGTGCTTTGAAAACCAGCACCACTCTGTGCCTGTGGATATCTGATAATATGCTTATAACCCCATGTAGCCAGAAATTTGCTAAGTGCCTTGCCTGCCAGAAAGCAGCTGGACTGCAGCAACTGCTGCAGCTAAAAACAGTGTGTGAATGTATTTTCTGGACCATACAGAAGACAAAATGAAAACAATTGGCAGCATAACAGAAACAGGATTGATTATTTCAAATAAATAAAACTTGTATCTTGTTTCTATCAATAGCATGATTATGCTGGTGCTTTACTCAGGGACTAAGATAGGAAGTATTTTTTTATAGTCTGATGAAACAAGTAGTGGTTTTTTCCCTGCTGGTTTTGAGGAGCCGCAAGACTCAATAACAGAACATCATTCTGTCAGTTATGAGTTCTGCTTTTGCTGCCAATTTCAGGAAGATTCTCTAAGGTCATATTTCACACTAGCATGAATGTAGTCTTTTATAATACTTCCATCAACAATCAAAAGGTGTGTTACCTAAGTGTGAACATGTCGTAACAACTTTCATGCTAACCCATGTAAGAGCTATTCCACACAGAACAATTTAGAAGAACTCAGAAAGAGTGCTAAGGGAACAGTTTTAACATCTGTGTTGTGTTGCCTTTATTTGGGAATAAAGTGACTTTAGCTGATGCCATTTCAATACCAACCTAAAAGTAAAGGTATACCTTTCCCTTCCGAGGGATTACAGGTAAGAGATGTCTATGCCAGCCAAAGATTTTCATTTTTTGACATGGTGTCATTTTGGTAACTGCTGAAATAATCCAATTCTTATCTTGCAAGATGCAGCCCCTTTCAGGGTTCAATATGATCAATTTTACTGATGTATTAAGAGTTTCATTCTGTCCACATAACTGAGTATGACTTGGAGCTAACTGGCTCGGCCAAGTACTGTGAAGCAAGGATTACATAAAGAGTTGTATTTAAAGGATGTGAATTATTTCAATCTTGGCAAAAGAGTAGTTGATGAAAAATTTCCTTTGGTTCCCAGTGGTTACTGTGAAAAAAAGAATCTTGACTTCTAAGGAACTTTAATTTTTGAGTCAAGGGATATGAGATAAATCTTTGGTTTATTTAGTTCATCTCTTGCCACAAAATGTCATTGTGCTTGTTCTTATACTGTCTTCTCCAGATGTTTTTAGCTTTCCACAAAATACTTTTGGGATTAATTTGTTCAATGCACTTCATTTTGTTTGCATGCCCCAATTAAGAATGAAATATGTGCCTATCAAGATATTCTTAGTTGTAGAGGCAAAGGAAATTGTGTAATGTTTTTTGTGTGTGTTCAATAGTTTGCTCTTTATGATATTGTTTTATATTCTAGCTTAGAAGCCTGAATCTTACAATTTGAGGACTCAATATTCTTTTTCATAACAAAATTTGAACCTATCTGTCCTGTAAAAATGCTTATAAACAGAAGTTTGCAAGATCTTCTATCAAAATCAATCTGGTACAATTGCAGCAAAGTGCGTCTTACCATTTTCTCCTTCCTTTTTTTACTCACACTTTTACTCTCATAGAATATTTTCTCATCTAGTAGTAGTTTACTAGTCAAGTAAAATCCATCTTTAAAATTCTGCTTTTAATATTTTATTCAGCACTTCACTTTTTCCCTCTCAGATTCCTTAAAAACTGCAATTTTGCCCTGTGTACCTCTATAACCCAAATCCAGGAATTTTGGTTAACTGGCATGCTCTGTATTCTTTCCAGGCCTTTGTGTTTGTCCTTTTGTAGCCTCTAGGAAAACAGCATTCACTTATTTGAACATGCTAGGCCATTTGTCTGTCAGATAGCTCTTTTTGCTTTGTCCTTCCTGTTAACAAATTTCACAGAAGACAAACCCATCTTGCTGTAAAATGAGTTTACAAATAACAATGTTACAGAGACTAACCAGAGGCAAAGATCTGTCACAATCCTGCTTAATTACTCTCTTACTCACCAATGCTCTTTGCATTATTGAAAAGCCTGTAAAATCAAAACACTGCCTTCTAGAGCCTGTGCTCCTGACTAAAGGTAATAATAGCAGTTGTTAAGAATTAGACCCAAGACAAGCAAGTTCATGCCTAAGCCCAAACTTGCAATTGTGGTTTTAATGTACAAAAAATTATGACACATTCTTCAGCAACAGAATGAAACCTAAACCATGCCCAGTGAGAAGTGCTTGCTATGTCTAATACTTGTTCAACTATAATATCTTCTTGTGATACTATCTCAAGCCAGCAAGGATACCAGGATCCTTACAGCAGTGCGAACACAGCCGAGATCTTTTGGAACAAGAAATCTTAAACCACCACCAGGCTCTTCTGTAATTCATTCCCTTTGTCACCTTTTATGTTGTTTATTGTAGTCTCCTCCTCACCAAGAGCCCTCATCATTCCTGCCCTGTCCTTGAGGCTTCACTGCAAGCACTGACATGGGGACAAACTGACAGAGGAAGGACAGTCTGCCGGATCTGAGCCAGCACTGTTCATCTGCTGTTTAGCAGGGGTTTGTGGAAAAGGAGCCTGCCCAAATGCTCCTATTAAAAGTGGAAATAATTTCATTTATTCATAAAACCACATTAGCCTTATTTAGCAGAGCCCTTGTTCCCCAGTGTGTGGAGTATGTGTTCAGCAGTGAATCCCAGCAGTGGTTTGCTTTTAGCCTCAGGCCCTAGGCTGCATGTAACCATTGGCCTTCTCCTGACTTTGCTCATTGCCTTATCAAACAATGCTGCTTCCATGAGCTCTGTGCACAGCTTTAGCAAGGCATAATTTCTCAAAACACACATTTTATAGCTAATCTGTGATAATTACAACTTAATTTGGAGAAGAGGAGGGTGAGAGGGCAAAAGGTTTAATTGCTGCTACATGGCTGGAGCTCTGTATCATCATCAGACAAAGTGCTGTATAATTTGCAGAGTTTTACCTTGTAATATCTCTGTAATATGGTGTGAATATCCCTAACTATTTTCCCTGTATGTTTGCAAATTTCATTGTTAATAACAATCTTAATCTGGTATTCATTAGCCTGTTAATTATACTGTCATTTAGAAACCCTTGCTTCCAATTAGCTTTAATGACAACATCAGAATCATTTTTCTGTGCTGCCATTTTTGTGCAACACTTTCCTCTTAAACTTATCTTAATTAAATTTAATAACAGTAGTAGAAGTTTATTGGGGACTTTTTAACCTCATTTAATGTCAGACCATTTATACTAGTTTGAAGTAGGCACTGAAAAAGTTTGCATTAATCCAATTACTTTTAAAAGAAACAAACTTCACTTTTCAGATGATTTTAATTAAGGCAAAATCCCCATGAAAGGTCAAACTCCCTACCTGTTCAAATATGTAGAAACATTAGGGGGTTTTCTAGGTGCAATAAAGATATATTAAAAAATCAACAATATCAAGAAATATTGAAGCACTAATATAAATAAGGAAGCCATAATTTTTTGTTTGTTTTAATAGAGGAGAAAAGGGTGAAAAAGCTGTCAGTGTCATTAGTGACTCTGTATTGCCATTCAGACTGAACTTTAGGTAGGGAATGGTTGCAGCATTTTTTATCTTGGGAAAGTTCCACAGCCTGAATAATATGCTTAGCATTATGCAGCACCCTTGAAGTTGCACCATGAGACTAAAATCATGGTTCTAATTAAAAATAGTTGTCTTTATAGCCTATGCAAATTTAAAGCCCTTCGGAGAATCTTTCCAGGAGATTAGAGAAAATCATAGAAAAGTAGATTGAAAGAGATTCTAGAGGTCACCTAGTCCATCCTCCTCCTCCAGCAGTTTGTCTAAACCAATACCATTCCTGAACTAAAGTTTGCTAGACCTTACAGTCCTATTGTGATGAGAATTTGTGTGTTTATTACACACCACAAAGGAGTACCAGGCAGCTTCTGCTCAGCTTTACTGATGTCTCTCAATCTTGCTGTTAGGATCATAAGTCACCATTAGATCTGGACAAGAGCTTCATAGAATCATGGAATCATTTAGCTTGGAAAAGATCTTTAAAGCATCGAATCCAGCCATTAATCCAACACTGACAAATCCAGCACTAAACCAGGTTTGCAGGTGCCACATAACACATCTTTTAAATACCTACATGGATGGTGAATTAACCACTTCCCTGGGCATCCTGTTCCTTCCTTGTTCTAATGCTTGACCACCTCTTAAGTGAAAAAAAATTTCCTAACAGGAAATCTAAATATTCCCTGGTGCAGCTTGAAGCTGTTTCCACTTCTTTTGCTTATTAGTTGAGAGAAGAGACCAACCTCCACGTGGCCACAACCTCCTTTCTGGGAGTTGTTGAGAGTGATAAAGTCTCCCCTGAGCCTCCTTTTCTCCACTGAACAAGCCCAGGTCCCTTAGATGCTCTGTATTCCACTTGTGCTTCAAACCCTTTTTTACAAAAAAGTTCTGTTTGTCTAAATATACACAACAACAATTCTTGCTTTCCTAATATAAGATGCCAAAACCCCTCTGCCTTACAAGCCATGTATCTGGCTTCTTCTCAGCTTCACAATTAATTAATTTTGGTTTTGGTTGAGTTTAGCCCTGTGTTTGGGTAGCTTGTGTATATCAGTTGTGATGGACTAAGTTTCTTGTATTTTCTTCTGTTATGGGATGGACCTTGCTCTTTGCACTCACAGAACTGGAAAGTGTCCTTTGTGCTGCTCTGGTTTCACTTAAGCTATGATTTTTTTTCAAGAACATGAAGCCTTCCCACCAATAGAAGTAACTGAGTGGGATAACAAGAATTTTTCATCATGCAAGCCCAAATGTGGAATATATCCTTTCTCTTCACCTGAGATTTCTCCCATCTGGTTTTTCTTAAGTAACTTCCTGAGAATCACAGGAAAATGGGTTACTGCTTTTGTTTTTGTATAAAATTTAAGCTACAGGAATAACTTGCAAATAGACACTTTTGGATTGTCCAGGCCTAGATGGGATGCAGGAGATCTTAGGAGAGGCTTCCTTACCCTGAAGTAGCAGAACTTTGACCATGGTCTTTTCTTGCTCAAGTTGCAGCATCAGATGAAGAAGAGGAAGGATGCAGGACAGTGCCAGGTTTCACAGGAGTGACCAGATGAAAAGACTCTATTCTGTATGCTCTACCAGTAGTTCCAGTGCATATCTCAGTGCACACTCTTCCATGTGTTTTGTCACCAGAAATTCACCTAATGCTGATAGACAATGATCCCATTATTAGATCATATAATTTTTAAAGTAGACCTACATCTCTTCTTTTTACAGATTACATATAACAACCAAGATACTTTGTATGATGCCAGAAGAAATTATTTTTGACTATTGAGGTGATGGGAATAATTTGAAATTTTGTTACCTGTAAGTAAAATGGAATGGGTGGATAATGAGAAGAGCATCTCGTAAGTTTGGTACCTTTAGTCCCAGTATGAAATTGTTATGCCTTCCTTTTCATCTGCCTGAAAATGGGGCTGGAAAGGGCTGAAGGAGGAGGGGTGTCCTGGGCAGCAGTGTTCTGGCTGTTGTGCAAAGGGGGTGCCTATTCCCTTTGGCAGGTAGGCAGGGATGGCTCGGGAATGAGGCTGTGTGGCTGCTGTGCTAAGTGGGCTGGCTTACACACCAGACACGATTATTCTGTAGCTCTCCCTGGGCTCACTTTGTCTGTCTGGGAAGCTGGCACAGCTGCATCACTCCTGTTAGCTTGTGAAGGCAGGCTGAAGTATCATTGCTCCATAGTCTTTTCCACAGGGAGTTGTCCTCATAAATTCTGTCTATTAAAACCCAAGGTGAGCATTCATCTGTGTCTTTATCCCTCTGCAGTGGTATCCCTGCACTGTGTTGGAATCTGGCTGGTGAAAATTATGAGTCAGAGTTACCCCTAAGCCAGCTGTTCAGGACTGACATTGTGAATATCCTTTCTGTGCTTGCCTATGCAGCTGCAGCAGGACAAGAGCATTAAAACCCAGACACATTACTCCCCTGCACTTCCATCCCTGTCCTTAGACAGCCTTAGTTTCTTCTGCTTATTCTGTGTTTTCTCTTAGTCCTGTAGCAATTTCCATTTCAATACATTTTTCTTCACAGGCTCTTGGGTCACTAGTTTTTCATCCAATATTTATTTTAAATATTAATTGTAATTCTGTGTTTTCTTCACAGAAGAATTCATCTTATTGCAGTGCCTCTTCCCAGTAGATCTTTCGGTGTTACAACACTGAGTGTATTTTCTTAACTTACGGTAACAAAGGAAATGTGTCTGTCCAGTAGACCCTGTGAGCAGTCATAGAAAAATTTAGCTTGAAAAAAACCTTTAGGATCACTAACTCCCAAAGGGAGCAAATTTAAGGAAAATTTGACTTGCAAAGGCTCATGAGGAGCAACTTTGTGACTGCAGCAGTTTCTCAATGTACTTGTAGGTGCTGTTGGTATCGTGCACAGCTGAGTGCCTTCAGTGGCAGATGGGATTGCAGGGGCCTTTCCTGGGATCAGGAGAGAAGAATGTGCTTTTAGGCACATTGAAGTGAAAATTAGCTGTGATAGTTAAAGGCAGATAGGAACTAAGATGAGGTTTAAATAAGTCTCAGTGCAACTCAAGCAAATGAAAAGGACATTTCAGGATTACAAATGAGAGGAAGGAATAAAGGTGAATTGGGGATTGTAAAAAAGCAGGCAGGGAAGAAAATCCTACAATATGATGTCAGTTTGATGTATACCTATCTGTTAAGTGTGCCTGAATTCAATAGCAAGTAATAGAATAGTCTGAACCATACTAGTTTTATAAATAAGTTTTATTGCTTACAGCTTCAAAATCTAAATGTGAAGATGGATCACTAACTCTGTCTTGTAAGACTGTATATTGTAAGACTTTTTTTGTCCATCCCAGAAAATTTCTGGCATTTCTTACCCAGGGTTTTTTTTTCTTCTATTTCTAAAATGAAATTAATATGTGTGTGAAACATAGCTTTGTAGTTAAAGACCAGAGTGAAAGGACTTGTCAGACTTTGCAGCAAGAAGCTGAATATTATCTAGTTGGAGTTCAGCCCACAGAACACTGGAATGTAAAACAGCTGCAGCCAGGGGATGCAAGTGGAACAGAGAACTGGACAGTAAATGTTTCATGTAGGAAATCCTCCCTAAAGTATGTCTTTGTGGAATTTATTGCAGTGTCTCTTCTCTTTGTGTTTCTTAATGTGGAATGTGCCCAGAAGCAGCATTACTTAATAGAACATTTAACTGAGGTTGTTAGAGTGTGATTCTGAGGTGACACAGCTTGTGTCTAGTCTTTCAGACAGACTCATTAAGAGAATTGACACTATGAAAAACAGGTATTTCAAGATGTTAATTACCCTAAATTCCAATTAATGATGTGACAACCAAGAACTGTGAGGACCATGCAATACAGCATAATAATGCAGTGCACCTGAACAGACATTGTAATGAGCTAGGAAACTAAAAGTAGAATCCTTTGCATTTCTGTGTCTCATGGGGAACCTCCTTGAATACCAAGAGAAATGCTGAGCACATGGAAATGGCTTAAGTTTAGGATTTATAAATGAACATAAGTAAAGACAGGCCCACCTCAACCCTTTCCATGTGCACAGCTTGTATGTGGCCTCACCTGTTCTCTCTTCTGGATGAATGTTGTCATGGAGAAATGCCACTGACCATGAATGTGTTTTCTGTAAAAAATTCACTGTCACTACTACAAAGGCAGCTCTTTCTACACAAGCTAAAGGAGAAGTTTTTCTTCTCCTTTTGACTTCAAATATAAATAGCAGAATAAAAGATCAGAAACATTCCTCTCCAAAACCTTTTTAACAGGGATTTTACTAGATGCTACAAGATTTTCTAATTTGCAGCTGAATGGTTCAGAAAAATTGTGTGAAAGCATTTGGTTACCCTGTGGCTGAGGCATCATTTCTTCTGATCTCTGCTTTTCTTGAGAGCACAAAGCAAGGTGACCTCAAAGATTTGATGCTGTTTGATAGTAACAAGGGTACCTAATTTTTGTGCAGATATCCTGTCTTATTCAATTTCAGCTAATAACTTCCCTTTGATTCTGTAAGTATAAAAAAGGCTGTCCATGTTTGTATAACCTTTGAAAATCAGAGGATTGTTTTTGTATTTATGTCTTTTCCTGATTTTGGTTTCTTGGGCATGTACATATGAGGCACTAACTGGGAATTTTAAGATTCTGTCCTTCTCAACATCTCTCTCTGTTCAAATCTACAGCCTGGAACCCTCCAAAATTTAATTATATCCTTCCTTTCTATAAGAACTTTATTCCTACTAAAAGTCAGTTGTTTGTCATTCCTGTTAATACTGTAGTTCTAGATGCAGAGTACAATGTGAGCCCTCAATTGGACTCCTGGGCCACTGAGTTACTGTGCCTAATGCTTGGGTTTTGATCTGCTTTGGGATTGGGGTGATCCTGTTCCTTGTATGGCTGTTGCCACTTATTGTCTCCTTCCTAGAAGGCAGCATGTAAAACCAGCAACAGGCATAATAGCCCTACTGGAATATTGTAATGGGTAAATGAGGTCCAGCATTGTTTGTGACTCTTGCCTGAAGGAGGAAAACAAAATCTGTTTGGAATCCAACAGGCTGCTTTTGATCCCATGCCCTTGCTGCCTACAGCTCTTGGCACAGACTGAGGGAAGAGTTTGCCTACACAACCTGCCTGCTGCTGACCAGGGGATGCACAGCTAAAAAAACCCTGAGCTTCTAGGAGCTGGAAGGCTCAAATGTGCAATTTCAAAAGAATGATATTTAACATAGCATCTTGCACTGGATGGAGACTTTCCATGTTGCTTTTGAAATCCTGCCTGACTCAGAGAGTGAATTAGGAATGGCAATTTGGTGTATGTCTGGAAATCTAATTGCAGATGCCTGGAGAAATGTAAAGTCAAGTCTAGTCAAGAAAAGAAGGAGGTGTGAAGTTTAGTATTTAACATACTGGTTAGCAACAGCATGCCTGCAGGGGGAAAGAGGAGAGGGAGGGAAGTTTTAACTACAGCTTTAGGCATAAATACTTACATTGCAGTATCATTCTTGTCCATGTTAGCCTTTTCTTGAATCCTGCTTCATAAATGCAGGAGCAGTAGGGAGAAAATTTAGCCAGATTGTTTAGGATGTTATTGCACTACAACTAAACTCAAGGAAAGATGCTGACAGTTCATAAGTCAGAGGAAAAACTTAAGAGACAAGAGCACGGGTACAAGAAAATGCCAAGATTTGTGGGATCTTTTAAAACACAGGTTGTCTTGTTTAGACTTTTCAAAAAAAAGTAATGACAGCTCAAATCCAATAATTTTGGGACTTTCCAGTGCAGAAATAGTAGCATAATTTTCAGATTCAGCAGGAAAAATTGTCCAGCAACACTGACTGCAGTGCTTTTCTCACTGCATTTACTGCTGTTGTTGTTTGATGTGCAACAGGACTTTTTAAAATAAACTTTCTATCCTATTCCCTTAATTATCTGAGGATTTTCATAACACCTATTTCTGCTACCTTTAAACTGTTGTAAAGCCATATACAACAAATCCAGAGAAATAAGATGAATGGAGACAACTTTTGGCAATACACAGACAGCTGGCTGAAAAGGTTTTAGGAAATATATCTTCATAATTGGAAAAGAGAGGAAAAAAAACCCAAAATGGTGAAAAAATAAAATAATAAAAACTTAGCTGCAAGTATATTTGAAAGCTTTTAAAACATCTCTGTCTAGAAAAAAAGCAAAATTGTTGCTTATTATACAAGGAGAGAATGGTTTGTATTGGAAGGAACCTTTAAAGGTCCTGTAGTCCAGCCCCCTAGCCTTGGGCAGGATCTGATCACTCTTTGTGAATCACAGCTCAGAACTTGTACAATATTTACTCAATGCAGCAATAAAAAGTGTGAGTTTGTTTGGATTTCTTTTTCTTTTTTAAGATAAAGTAGCTTTTTATTGCTCATAAATCCTTTTTTTAGGATTGTACCAGTATCTTCATGCACTTTTTGATAACATGTAAAATTGGAAGAACTCTTCTGTCTAAATGCTGACACAGAAACTGTCCATCACTGAAAAATTTCTTACTGTCTTCTACCTTTAAGAAATAGTGCCTTAATTTTTTTTCCCATAGTCTTTCCAGGTGACTGGAATTTCTCTGCAATGGAATTCCATGATCAGCTGCTAGACCACTGGTTTGAGAGAGGATACTCTTAACACACATTTCTCAATAAATTTTGACTTTCTTTCCTCCTATTACCCATATCTAGCTTAATAACTTCTGTGCTTTCAGAGTTTTATACTCTTTAGCAAGTATAGAACTGTTAGTGTTGCAGATACTTTGCCGTGCCACCTTCAACTAGGAGTCCCTGGATAGGGTTTTAACAATGCAAATGAAATATATTGCTGCTTCAGAATAAGCTTCCTATAGGAAATGTTTCTCCTGCTTTCTCAAAGTGGATGGTCATTTAATGGTTTTGATTGATAGCTGTCAGACACTCACCAAAATCTTGACAATATTTTTCTCTTTTATCATTTCTTTGCAATTCCAGCCTGCCTTAAGCTGTCTCCTCCATACAGAGCAGTTGTTCTACAGGTTTCTCAGAAAATCAGATTTTCAGAAAAGTTTCAAAACTGACCCACTTAGTTCTCTTGGAAAACTCTGGAAGATTTTTGCAACTTGTGCTGTTACACAGGAAATGTTTAGTCACTTGAAAATATTTCTCCTGTTTTTCATCTTAAAAAGAAAATAAAGGTAGAGGTACAAAGTGAAAATATATTTAACAATTTCACTACTCTTGGAAATACTTCCTGAAATCACTACAGGAAAATGGATATACAAACATGGATGTTAGTCAATACGGTTCATATCTCATTTTGGCATATTTGTCAAGACAAACAAAATACTGCTTTCCTGTATTTAGGAAGGTTTTATTTAATTTACTTGATTAGATAGAAATCTTCCCTCTGATTTTGTCATCATGATCTGTTTGAATAGAATATAATTGAAAACTATGTAATAGGTTTGCTTTCTTAATTAATAGCAGTCTAAATAATAGCAGTCTTTGATTTTTTTTCATAACTAATACCAAAAGACCTCTTTAAAAAGTCTCTGCTTAAGTTTGCACATATTAACATTAATGTTAAATAGGCAATCTATAATGATTTGCTGGGGATACTGTAGAACACTCTCGTCTAACCTGTTTCTCTAGGAGTTCCTGTTAGAAACTCTTATCCCAGAATAATTGAGGGAAGGTTTGCACAGAGGAGCAGTATCTCCTCTTAGATCAGGTAAAAGGATGGGACAAGCTTCCAGGCACTTTCTTCTGAAGCAGAGGCAGCAAATGCTGCAATCTCTGCAAATCCAGCAGAGATCAGGAACAAGTCCTCAGAGTCAAACAGCTCTAATGGATTGCCAGAGGAAGTGATTGATAAGAAAAGTGAACTTGACATTTGCAGAGAACAGTGAAATAGTAAAAAGGAGAAAAGGAAGGCAGTGTTGGGCCATCTTGGCTGAAGCAACCCTTTCTGCCTTTCTTGAATAGATTCTTGATCCAAAAGCTCTTCCATTACTTTCTCAGATGCAATGAGAACCAGCACACCAGAACAGAAGAATTACTGCATTAATTAAATAACACCAAAACACTGCTCTTATCATCAGGTTTCCATTGTACACCAAGAAGACATCCATTGAGTTATCTTGGTTCTTTGTGTTGGCCAGAAGCAGCTTTTGATGTCACCAAAGTACCCAGAACTAAGAAGGCAGAGGAATGAATGGCCTGGCAGCTCTGAAAAGGCACATTAGAGTATTGGTGCTAAATTCACTTCCTCCTGCTGATAGATTTTCATGATTGCATTGAGGTGGCCAAGATCTCACAAAGCTGATCAGTGTCTTGCAATCAAGTGACAACTGGGAAGAGGCTTTGGAATGACTAAAGTGACATGATATGGCTACAGACCTATGTGGGTCATGCCATGCAAATGTCTCTGATTAAAATGACGATAGGTGCTGCTCTATTTGAGAAAAAAAACACTTTAATGCAAGTACTAGAAATGTGATAGAATAATAAGCACTTTTGTACTTGAGTGCAACTGCTGAGCAAATGCCCACAAGGAAAGGCTTAGCAGAGTAAATCAGCACAGGTTAAATGTCTGTGTTTTCAAAACAGGGCTGAAATATAACATGTTGGAGTTTTCCATTTTTTAATGAAAAAGCTAATTCCATTTTCAGGTATCAAGGATGAGAGAAGAAATATTACATCTCCAGCTGCTTAAAATTTACATATTTTACAAATTCTAAAAGGAGATAATAAGAACTCTTTAAAAAAATATATATTTTTATTTTCCAGTGTTGTGCCCTGAGTCCAGAGTTCTATGTGTCTAGTCTTTCTGATAATTGGTACTGGCAATTACTGTTCCTTTTCTGATAGCATTTGTGAGAATAAACCAGTAGTTTGTAGCTACTTCTATAAAGCTTGAAAAAAATGTTTAAAAACTGGCACCAATAATTTGAAAGTTTCAACATAAATGACCTGAACAAAATCAATAAATAAAGCTTGGAAACTTGGCAGACACAATCACCACTAAAACAAATTTGCTACTGGTGACCAGGTCAGCCAAGTTTCTGAGCTTTAAATAAAGGGCTAGGAGAAATATTTATGGGCAAATTTATTTTATCATGTGCTACTTTTTCTGGCTAGATTGGAGTTCTTTAAGAATTGTTTAATAAAGTATCAGTTTAGGGTGGAATATGACAATCAGAGATACAATTTAGTGCCAGTTTATCCCTTTGCCTCATAGTTTCCCTATAGTACCTGTGTGACTTGTTCAAAGGCTCACCCATCCTTCAGAGCAGAGTTCTCTCTGAGCTTTCTTAGATGGACGGCTTGAGCTTTATAAGTGTTTTTTGAGAAAAAAAAATGGTGGCATGAGGTAGCTGGGGCTACTTCCCTGATATTTTTGTGTGCTTTTGATATAAAATGATATTGTGGAGCGAAGTGGATTTTTCCATAAATTTTCTCTTCAGGGGTGGCATTTATAATTTTTCTTTATATTCCCAGCCATTCCAGGATGCCAGTAGCACAATTACTGGGGTGTTTTATTTGCTTCAATTGCCAACATATTTTTCAGTATGCATTGAAATTCAGTTAGCATGTGTTTTCACTTCATTGAAGTCATTGTTGAAAGCAGCTATTTTCCTAACAGTGTGTATTACATCTCATGCTGGTCAGTCTGAATGTAAGAATGTCCCAAGATAGCAAGTAATGGACAAATCTAATTGATTAAATTAATGTCTATTGTAGGCTGAACTGAACAGCTTCAGCTAGAATTATCTCAGAAATTAACTTGACCCAATATGTGAACAGAACAGTTATTATAAAGAGCACTGCTGGTATCTTCCCTTTTACTTCTATTATTAGAACTATAATACAAACTTTAGTCCTTGTGGGAATGAATAAGGTGACATCTGCCCTCACTGAAGTCACTCAGATCTATTCTTCATATATACAGTGTTATCAGCCCAGTTGATTCCAGTACATCTACAAAATCAAATGCCATTCTCTAATTTCCCTCAAGAAACCATTACAAGTAAACATTACAGCAGGTTTGCACAATGCTCTTGGTTCATAATTATACAATTTGATGTGTAATCTGTTAGTTTATTCTGTACAGGCCAGAATGGAGATTAAGAATGGCTTAAGAATGGAGATGACCAGCCTACCTTGCAGATGGAAAAAGCTGAGACTAGTTGTGACAATATGCCCCTGAAATTAGTAAAAGGAGCAAAATTGTTTGACTACTGGTTAACAGTTAAATTCCTTCATTCTGTCTGATTGATCAATGCCTGCCTCTTGTCATCCCCACCCCTTTTTTTCTAATTTTAATGAGTTTGAGGCAAATTAATTTTAGTAATGAGCAACTTACTATCACAGCACAGCAAGATTTTACTCTTGCAAATCAAATATATCATGGAGTCTATTACTACGAGGCTCTTAAAAAATATTTTAAAATATATAAAAAGAAAACAAGCAACAAACAAACCAAAACCAACCCAAACAACTTTCTGGTAGTCTGAAGCAAATGAAATTACCTTTCTGATTTTTCCTGAACTATGGGTTGTCATCTTGTAACCTTTACTGTGTTGCATTTTCTTGACAAACTCTCCCTCAAGATGAAGGTTGAGGAATTAAGTAAAGTAATGACACACTCTTTTGGCTTCCATTTCTTCAGGGTACAAAAATGGAATATTTGGATTTCTTCTTTTCCAATTACTGCAACGTAACTTCTTTGCTTGCTGCCTGAAGAAAAAGCTAGAGAAGAAAAATTATTATATTTTGGGAGAAAATTTTCAATTCTAGAGGAAATGTATTGCATTCTAAAGATGTTAGTGTAGTACCAGTATTTTCATGTTTTTCAAAGATGAATAAAGTAACAATAACTTCAGTCCCAAAGACCCTGGAAATAGTCTCAAAAGATTTTTTTGCAATTCTTTTCCTGCTTAGCAAAATAGCTCTTACACTTTCCTATTGGGTCTACTACGTCCTCAACCATTTTACAATTTGATAATAATGTAGGGGCTTATGTCTCAGTGAGAAATCATCCCTAAAAGGGAAAACTGTCAAATGAAAAAACAATAGAGAAAAACCATTTGTGGCATTCATTGACTCATAACAACAGTTTTTGAGCCCTGTGAAACTTAATCTCATTCTAGGCAAAAACTGGTATGGGATTTGGCTTTCAAAATGGGTGTTAAAAGTCTTATATATTAGGACAGTGTTGATGTTGCTATTCAGTGGGAAAAAGGGCAATGAATTAAATGCTGTGTAATTTTCCTGGACTGGGTCATTCTCAGTCTGCTGTGCTGCATATTGAAATGTTTTAATAAGGTGCTTTACAATGGCATTCTACTTTCAGATAGTGCTGTCCACTCCAAGGGAGGCCCTGCCATGTGTTTGCTTAAAGCTCTGAAGTATTGGAAGGCTTTTCCTCAAAAAGAAATCTTCATTTTAAGATAATCTTCAAAACCAATAGCAGTCTAAGATGTATAAGAGGAACAGAGACACTGAAGATAACAAATTCTGGCAGTCCCTGAGTCTTTTTTTGCCCTTTGAAAACTAAGGTTACCAGAGAGGGAGCTTTTTCCCTGAGGCATTTCCTTAATGTTTGCCAAATGTTGCTTCATCAGAGACAAATGGTCAGAGTCACTGAAGAATTGTATTACAGATGCTGCAGATTTTTTGTTTTGTTTTAAATGTGTTTCCATGTTTAACTGCAATCCTGAAGCTGTAACTGAGATAAAGCATGTGTAAAAGCTTTGCTTTTGGAGTTCTCCAACTCCAACTCAATTTTCCTTCAAGATGCATTAGAAGCAAGATGCTTCCAAGTGTGACAATGGTTGCTTTGCATCGTAAACACTTAATCCAGTTCACGTAAAATACTCCTTTGTTGGCAAGGAGACATGCTTCCAGCATTCCCTTGCACAAAATTCAGCAGGAGTTCAACAAACTGCAGTACAGCTGCTGAAGCAGTCAGCCTGGACTGCTTTGGGTATCTATGTTTCACTTATTCCACTATCCATTTTATTATTTCCTACACTCAGGCTAAAAAGAAAATGAGGAGAACAGAAGGAAGGGGGAAATCAATGGCTCTGAAAGGACTAGAAGTGATAGGCAGGAATATGTAAAACAAAAACTGAAATTGTATATACTTTAAGCAGATTGAAGCCCATGTGTGCATGTTTTACACAGGCCAAGCTTCCCATCTGATGGTCTCCATCCTGTCTACAGATGAGCTCTGATGAGGGTGTGCAGTCATGGTATACTACAGGCCTATTTGCAAAGGTGCTTCAGACACAATTTTTAGATATTACTGAGTAGTGTGTAATTTCTTGGGGTTTTTTTCTGAATCCTTTCCTTTTCTTTCTTTATTTTCCCTGTCTTTAGAGCCTCTTTATTGAGAAGTTTGCCTCTCTGCAGGATCCTGACTTTGGTTGCCAGATCTTTAAAGCCTACATAGAATCATTGTCACACTGGGAAACACACTTCTATTCTTGCTGCCAATGATACAGTTAAGAAAAACTGCTCTTCCCTGCCTAGACTGGCAACAACAGGGAAACAAGTTTAAATGAGCCATTACTGAAACACAGTTTGAGAAATGCAGAAAATCAGTCTAAGCTTTCTGCTCATAATGATCTGATTCTCTTTTTTTACAGCAACAGATCAGCTGGTAATAGCAGGTGATACCACATTAAAGAGAGAAAAAAAATGGGTTGAAACCTCTCCAACCATAAGCTTTGTAATGTTAAATCAAATTTCCTAGTGTGCAATAGGTTGATGTTTCCAACATGCAAACAGGAGTTTGTTGGCTCACTAACATCTTGCTAAGCAAAACCAGTAAAGCAACAAAAATGGAGATGACTGGGATAAATGCTTAATTTATGATATGCAGTTACTTAATTTTTCTTGTTTTGGAGAAACCCACAAAGGCAGCTGTACTATCCATACCAATATCCTCTCCAAGTCTATTGTATAATGTAGTCAATGTGTATTTAATCTCTGGAGTATGAAGAGTGTAATGTTTTTTCTCACTTGAAATATTTTAAGCACCAATTCAGCAATTTTAGGCTTTCTGAAGAGATACTAATATTGCAGCACATTGTCCCAGGGACTCTTCAAAGGTAAGTCTCCAGTTTGGCCATAGGTGGCTTGCCCTGATTTAAACTGAAGGACTGCCAAAACTCTATATGAAAAAAAAAAAATTAATAAAAGTCTCTCCTTAACATTTCTTTGGGCCCTTTCATTCATCTCTCCTCAAACTCTCTGCAGAGGATGGGAGAGGCTCCACTCCAGATGTCTCCAGAGTAAAGAGCTTTCCCTTCCTTTTTGGCCTCAGGCACTGATCTTAAATAAGGTTATTATTGCCAGATAGTGATGGAGATTAATATTAAACATAAAACTTCCCTGACAGACTATTAAATCAGTGTTGACCTGATTTTAATAACACGTAATATTTCCACAGATTGCAAACAAGTAAACAAGCTTTGACAAACACCTTGCAAAAGTGGACTTTGAAATGGAAAAGACTGTTAAAAAGTCAGAAAGGATACAGAGACTATTTTCTGAAGGGGAAAAAACCACTGATTTTTTGTAGAACAGCACATCACTGATTTAGAAATTTCTTGTATCACTAATGTGCAGTTTCTTGTCTTGGACAGCCCTGCCATAAAATTCTGTTGGGAAAGCTTCTTAAAAGCATTAGTGTCATGTCTTACTGGGATCCACTGGGAAAAATGTACTTCAAAAATCATGTAAGGAACCTGAAAGAACAGAGGAAAGTTTGCCTGGGATTTAGTCCTGTTTTGGATTACACACAAGCCAAAGGCTGCTAAAATTGAGATATTCTTTGTTAATCTTTTGATGATTCTTCACAAGAAATATAGGAGGGAAATGGATTGCCTCTTCAGTTAAATTATATTTGGGATAATGTGAACTTCAAAGCAACAATGCTGAAGAACTGGCAGTAGTTCTTCAAGTATATATCTTAGAAGTAAATACCTTGCTCCTTTGAGAAGAATCAATAGAGAGTCTTGAGTCCAGTATTGTTGGTGGCGTGCCTAGAAATTGCTGACGTACCAAGGGGGAAGTAACCAACCTGTAATTTTCTGGATTATACTTTAACCCTTCAATGGAAATTTGACCTTGCTTAGACAGCTACTTACACCCTAGAGAACAGTCTGTGTGGTAATTACTCCTCACCACATGGAAATGAGCCTGCCACGTGTGTCTGCTGCAGTCAGAGATCTGCCCAGCTGATCTCTGATCTAGAGCAGACATGTGCTCTACACAGTGGATGTGAACAATCTCTGCCTGGTGCACTTGTGATCCTTTGTTGTGAGCAGGCTGTGTATCCACTTTAGGCTGCAAAAGAATTGCTGCATGCTTAAGAACATAGGTTATTTCTGCAGTTTTACCTGTGTGTGTGTGTGGCCATTTGTGTAGGCTATAGACCATTAGTTTTAAAACAGTGCTGCTTTCCTCAGACTCCTGTTGGGATACAGAACTGTTGCTGCTCATGTTGCAAAGTACAGAGTGTTTCAAAATCAGTGTCTGCTCATAGCATGCTTTTTAAATTTTGTTTTATAAATTCTAGTTATTGAACTAGAGTGTCTTCACTTTGCAGCTTTCATTGTGAACCATTTGTTTTAAAAACTTTACAAGTTATGAGAGCCTTATGTAGCAGCTGGTCTTGTGGGTATATAAATAATGGTTCTTATTTCTTCAATGGGTATCTAATGTTTAGGGGATTTAACTTCTTCTTGGATGCAGCCTGTAATCATCCAGTCTAACATTCCATTCCCAGCACATTTAATAATCATCACACTTCAACATCTTTTTTAACCTCTTCTCTTTTCAGGTGGGAGTGTTGTGATGTTTGAGACAATGAGTCTCCCTGGATCTGGTTCAGTTGGCATGGGGTCCCTTGGCAGGCAGCTGAGGTTCTGTCTTCCATTAATTGTACCTGGCAATGTGGCAAAGGTTTCAATATCTGATTTGTATCTTCTGACACAGTAGAAACTCTGCCTGACATCACAGAAGCCTCAGGTCTTTTAAGTGGAGGGCTTTGGCCAGGTTGAATGACCTCAGTTATTCATAGAACACAGCTCAGTGGCTTTGGGTTGACACCAGCTTTGGAAAAAAAAGTTTTGGTGCACTTTCTTTACAGCCCTGCCTGGCCTTGGCCAGCTTCCATGAATTCTGTGCTTGGGTGGGCTGGAATGGACTGCTTGCCAGGCTCAGAGGGGACTGCTTCTAAACTCAAGTCTACTGTCCTGGAAACTCTCTCTTAAAATTGTAGAGGCTCTTTAGAGTGATCCTTTTTGGGGAAAAAATGGAGACTTCCTGATTACTAGTCTCTTCCCCCCTGTATTTTAGAAGAAATCTGGTACTTAGTTCATTATTCAATTCTGTGGCTTGTCCTGCCCTGCTGGTCTGCCACGATGGACATTCAGCTATAATATGTTCTCAGTGATACATGACCTGCTTTTCTTAGTCCTTTTATTGGCAACCACTTTTGCTGTTTAGCCTCAAAATGAGGCTAATTTTTCCATAGACTTATAAAGCCTAATCCTGCTGCTTTCTCAGTGAATCTCCCAGTCCCCTGAGACTGTCAGCTGTGATCAGCTGCCTGTTGTTTATCCACCCTGGCTGCAGGAACAGCAGTAGTGTTGCACATCCTGCTTGTGAGCCTAATGTCTCTCAAGCATTACTCACACCAGGAGCAACCTCCCCTTCCTATTATTGCTTCATAACATGGAGCACTCTTTTCTTTTCTTGAGGTAGTTGTGGTAATGGGCCCCAGAACTGCTGTTTCCCATAACACTTACAAAATTGCCTCTCAGCTGCATATTTATCTTCCTATGAGGCATAATGTTTCCACAGAATATTTCCTGGCCCTTGACACATGCATCCTCAGTTTGAATTCCTCTTTTCCACTGGATCGCCTAGCTTCAGCCTGTGTGCATGTTCCAACTCAGTGGTCCTTGCTGGGAAAAAAGGAAGGTGCATCACAAATTGCATTTAAACAAGCCCAGGGACAGAAGTTAAATACTGTAAGAACAACAGTAATGGATTTAGCCATATGCTCATCCTTTTTCACCCTACTGGGATTCTGTCTACTGCAGAAGCAAAAGGGAGAGGGGCTGGGGAAATTCCAGCTGTCATTGAAACATACTTCTCTACTGGTGTAGCTAATAGAAGTGTACCAGGTGGTGTGCAGTACGTTGAGCAGATTCATTTCCAAGAGTTCAGCTGAGGCCATCTATTGATTACATAATAAATCCAATTTTCAAACTTCTAAATTGGGTTTGGAGAGCTTCTGATTGCATGAAACACAGCAATGATGCAGTGTAAACTCACCCTGAAGATCCAGATTGTTCAGAAGCAGTATGTTTAACCTTTATTGTAACTTGTAATACTTAATTAACTCATAATGCTGTTGTATTACACTGTTGTGTTAGCATGCAGTCAGATCAAGCACAGTTTATTCACACAAAACCCGCATAAAAATCACTCTGGGCTGTGTACTCTGGCTAATCTGCCAAAGCCACCATGGCCTGACCCAGAGCAAAGCAGTTCTTCTGGGTGGTCATGTGCAGCCCTGGGGTTTTTGCTGGGGACCTGCAGTGGCAAGCACACAATGATAAGTGATCTCGAGCTCTTGGCAGAGCTCTAGGTGCTGCTATTCAGTGGGCCTGAGCCATGATTAGTGCCACAAAGGGAAGCTGGACATTCACAAAAATCTTTGAGGCTACATAAATTAGCATCTTCAGGATTTGCCAGCAGACTGTTTGGTTCTAGCCTCTCACTTGAGGGTCTCACTTGTTCCTTCCTGTTTCCACAGCTTTAACTGTTTCCAGCACTTCAAGACCAATTCATTCCAAGAATGGCTCCTGTTGCTGAGCTTTTCCCAGGCATCACTTGAGAACATGTGATGGAGGATGTGAGGAGCAGACGAAAGTTAAGAGATTCTTATCTATAGGTACTGTGTACAGTGAAGGGAATCTCAAGACAAGACAGGAGGCAATGTTGCCTAGACATTCCCATTTCTCACATCACAGAATTCCATTTTGACTCACTATGTAATGCTGAATCTGTTCCCCAAAAAAAAGAAAAAAAAGGAAAAAAAAAACCTGAAAAAAACCACTCCCCATGGTAAAAATTCCCTGACTACATCCTTTGAGGAAAACAGATTTTTGTTTTTACTAGAGCCAAACCTCAGAGTATCTCAGTACTCTGAGCAAATTTTTAACCAAAAAAAATAAAAACAAAAACCAAAACAACAGAACAAAACAGGATGGCTACATCCTGTGGATTCAAATATCTCTTCCCAACACATAAAACAGAGGAGTAGCCAAAGTAGGGATATTTTCATTCTGCAGAGGCACTCAGATTACACCTGTCACTAATATGTTAAATTGTGAAAACTGAAACTTGGAACATGTAATAGGTTTCAGGGTTTTGTTCTGTTGTTTCGGTTTTTTAAACTACAAACCCCATAATTTCAGCTGTACATTATGAAGCATTATCTTTGCACACCTGCTGCTAATTTTCTGAGGGTTTTAAACTGATGTGTGCTCCTTCCTAAACTGAGAGAGTTTTTGGTGATGTCAATGTAGTTCAAATGCAGTGAGTAAGTGTCAGAGGGATCTGCTGGGTGAGTCCCACTGTTTGTAGTAGAAAGGGAGCAACCAAAGGTCAGTAATGGAAAGCTGCCTTGTACAAACAAGGCTGTTATGCACTTTTGATGATCTTTAAGTGATTAATTAAGTAATTAAGTGATATGCACTTAATAGCCTCCTGGATAGCTCCAGGGGACAATGTGGAGGACATGGATTATATCATATTAAAGTACTTAGATCCATACTATTAAGATGCTTGTCCTGGGCAACAGGCAAAATCAGACAGCATAAAAAAATACTGGTCAGAAGTGCTCCACTTAAGCAATTTGTGTCACTACTGGGTTTATGCAGCTGATCTTTTACTGCTGTCTGCCTTTTGGCCTTTTGAAGAATTAAATACACAGGAGTACAGTTCAGAGGTATCTTATATCCTCCTACACTGAAACACTGCCCCAATGCTAGCTTTGTTTTAAAATAATAAATGCAAAGGAATGTTACTTTAAAGGAAACAGATAAAAGTGGAATTGTCACTCTTGCTGAAATTCTGAGTCTGCATCATGCAGCAGAGGAAATTTTGGAGGTTTTTCTAGGTGACTTGAAAAGATTGACAAAAGGTGGTCATGATATCAGTAGCTCCTGAACTCTGTCCCATGTGTGGTTTCTTGTTTTATGTGGAACACTTAGGCAGCACAGCTACAGACTGTTCTAGTGGGACACAGAGGAGTAATTGTATCTGTTCAGTGGAGCCCAACACACAAAACATGCCTGGGAGCCAATGGTTGCACCCAAGCACTGTCCCTGGACCTGCCCAGGGAAACAGAACAGGTTCTGAAAAGTGCTTGCACTGACTGCAGCCCAGGTGTTCAACCATGTCTTGCCAGGTGCCCAGTGCTTACAGGCATAAAGAGAAGACTCCACTTTTCCCTAAGTAATTACATGAAATATCCTTTGATAAAGTCTTTTGAAAAATTCCACGCAGTATTTCCTTGGTCTTTTGACAGCCAGAGAAATGAGTTCTAGCTAAATATGAAAGGTAAAACTTTGATTGGAAAAAGAGGATGGAGGAAAGGGGATTTTCATAACAAAACATTTTCCCAAATATTGAGTATTTGTGGTATTTGCACCAATTCCAGGAAGTAGCATATTGCTGTTTTGATTAGTATTTAGATCACTGAAAGCAACTGATTTGTGTGAAAGGGCAGCTGCTGGGTAGCTGTTGATAGAAAGGGAAACTCCTTTGTGGGTTAATATAGATGTTACCAAACTCACTGCTGTGGATATATGCTTGGAATCCATATTTTCTAAGCATGTCCCATCATAAGGTCCTTGTGCTTCTTCAGTATTTACACATATAGCCTTGCAATTTTTTCCTTATCTGCTTTTTCATAGTTACTTTCTCTGTGACTATTTTCTATTAAACCTTTATTTGTATTATTTACAGGCAACTCTGTGTTATTCCCAAGGAGTTTTTCATGTTGACTTCTTTATTTGTAGTAGTTTATATTTTTCTTTCATGGCTGGCTATAGGTTTTCCTGAAATGACATTCCAATTTTAACATTGCCATATAATGTCATTGTTAAAATGTTTTTAAGAAAGAAATACACTGAGCTAATTTAAGGTTCAGAAAAGGAAGAGGAGGCTGTTCTAAAGGAAGAGCCTCCTCTGAGGTCAGGCAGGATTCAGCACAGCAAGAGCTTGCTTCTGCCACCTTCAGCAGTCACCTTGAGCAGCCTGTGGTTTCTGAGGGGCCACACTCTTTCAGATCACTTGGGCTCCTTGCCCAGTGAAAATCTCTCCAGCGGGGACAAGGGGAGATGAATCTAAGAGTTTCCTGCCTAGAAGCTTTCTGAAAAGATTAATTACTCTGTGAAAGAGTCAAGTAATGAGAAATGGCATTGCTTTTGTCATAGGCCATTGGATCCCTGGATGGTTGTTCCCATTTTCCGGGGCTAATCTCTAAAGTAAATAGTTTTCTTTTTGTTGACTGTCATTGGTGTGTCACTGTGCAGTGACCTGCATGTGCAAGTGCTCTGGGCTGAGATCCTGTGGCCTCTGTCATGTCTGTACAGGGTGTATCTGCTGCTCCCCAGTGCCCCCTGCCATCAGTTCCTTTCAGTCTGGAAGGAGGGAGATTGAACAATTTGTCACCGCTTGTTCAAAGTGGCCTTTGCTGCTTGATGTCCAAGTCCTTTCTTGCTGGCCTTTCTTCTCTTGCTTTTGAACCTCTTTTTCATTTCTTAAGTGATGCTTTGCTGCATCCCTACCCCTGCCTTTTGCTGCTGTTTTCTGTTCTCTTCTTAACTCCTTCCTTCTTTACAGGTTATGGCTTTACTTGTCTGTATGTGCATGCACACACAGAGAATTTAAGTAAATAGAAAAAAATACTTCCCTACACCTACAGACCTACTTTTTTCTCTGCGATTTCAGTGTTTTGTGGTCTACTGTTGGTCCCTGACTAATTAAAATTATCTTGATACCAAAGCAGCATGCACACACTCATCCAATTATTTTTTTATTTCGTTATATGTATTTGTTATTTTCTTTCTAAACCATATGAGAGGACCTTCCAAGGGACTGTTTCTTTGAAAACTGTTGATGTCAGGGGATGATGTATGAGTAGTGGTTTCCTGTGCAGCTGCACTGAGTCTTCCACAAATAACAGTGAGAATACTTAAATTCTTCACTTTATTAGGAAATTTGCCTTGGTCACATGAGAATTTTCACCTGGAGACAAATTCCCTATTTTTATCTATATATATTTATATATCTACTGGCAACCTTTAATATGCACCTCAAAAGATTTAAAACATCACAAAGGGAGAAGGTGAAGCCACCCAGAAATCTAGTCCTCTGTATCCCACAAAAAGTCATTTCTGCCGTCACACTCTGCAGCACAGCTGTCTTGCTTGGTGATGAAATTGAGAACTGCAGTTTGGCTTTGGGAAGAAAACCAAGTGCACACACTTGTATTCTGTGTACAGCTATGCAACTATTTATTTTCCAAGTGGTTGCTCTGTGATGATTCTTCATCAATGAAAAGGTGCAATGAAGAGAATCTCACTCTGACGAACCCTGCAGTGCTGCAGCTGATGACAGAAGACAGAAGGGAACCAAACCTCAGACATATCAGCCTAAGCAAGTGGACTGTACTGCAGCACTGTCACTTTTTGTCCCTGGTCCTTTTAAGTACTCCATTTTTTTTTCTCATAGAACAAGCCAAAGAATATCAGAGAGTGGCTGCATGCAGAAGGCATCACAGGGATCCATTCCCTCCTCCTCAGGCAGCTGGCCAGGAAGCATACCACTTTATCCCAACTAGAGGGGAAAACCAGGGCTGTTTTCAACACTAAATACATGCTCAGCAGTCTCTGGGACACATGAGGAAGCTGGATTTCAACCATGTATTTCCCAGGCATTACAAAGCTGAGATCTTGTGCACACACTTCTGAAATGCTTAAACTGCTCATCTGGTAATGGAGTGTCTGAAACTGAAGGAAACAAAGCTCTGCCCTCACCTCACAGACCTTTTAACCTCAATAGGTGATAAGAAAATGAGCAGATGTAAAACCAAAGGCAGTATCCACTGAGCCTGAGAGTTTGGAATAAGTGTAAAGGGAATAACCCCAGCACAGGGGCAATGAGTCACTGTCAGCTGTTAGGTTTATCAGAAGACATCAGTAAGTCTTAAGCAGAAATTTGAAGTCACTGTAGATTCTCTTTACAGGAAGCTTCTGATTTCCAAAAAGGAATGTGATAAAAGAGGAAGAAGCAGTAGTGCAGTACTGGAGAGCACCAGCACTGGAGAGTCACCTCTTGTCTTCTTGGTCAGCTGCAAGCAAGCACTGAGCAGTGTGTGCTTTGACAGAAGGGGGTAATAGTGTGGAAAGTATTTGATCCAGTAGAGGTAGATGAGGAATGCAGAGCATGAAAATACTGTAGAGGTCATAAGTCAACAAAATATATTTTTCTGAAATGTGTTAAACAGTTTTCTAGGGCAGGAAATAGATGCACTGAAATCAGGAAGAGGAAGCTTCAGAGGTAGAGGTGAGACAATGAAAACTTGAACCAGAGCTTTACCAAAGGAAAAGGGGCTGGATTTCTAGGGCAGCTTGCAGGTAGAATGAACATGATTTGTGTTGAACAGGTTGTCTCTTCTCTTGCCAGCTGTGTGCATTAAAGAGAAGACTGCTTTTGCCATTCACAGGTTACTCCTTTTACAAAATTACTGAAAATTTCCATGCCTGTCGTTATTTAGAAACAGATGCAATTAAGGAAATCCAATTATTTCAGTTCCCTCTGTTTTGGTTCCTCTTATTGTTGAAATTAGTTCCCCTGCTAGAATCTGCAAGCTTTTGCAACTTCTGTTTCACTCGTTATTCCCGATGTAACCATTATGTCAGCATAAAAATCCTCCCAGCTTACACAGTGCTTTTCTATAGTTCTGAAATCCTCTGAGAAGATTTTTGTTCAGGAACCTAAAACTTTAAGGTTATCCAAACTGTGTTTCTGAATTTTTATCTTCTTTTTTATGTCACTACTAAAAGCAAAAGCTCACACAACTCTAGGGCGTTCTTTAATTAACCCTCATCTAATTCCCACTCCTGTTCACAGAAATACTTCCTTTCATATCAGTGAACCTGATCTGAGTAAAGTTAAAGCCTTGATAACACCAATCTTACTTCAGCAATATGAAGAATTGTTGTAATATGAGCAAAGATCATTACTCAGGAAGTTTCCTGGTGGTGCAAAACTGGAGGGAATTGCTGATACACCTGTAAGCTCTGTCTGCAGGAAATTGGGATGAAGAACTTCAGTTCTGATCACTGCTGATGGTTCCAAATCTTCCTGTCACTGTGCTGACTCCAAAGGTCACATCTCCACGAGCATGGCGCCGCCAGTTCAGACAGATGCACAGACTTCAGGAGAGCTACAGAAACTCATTATTCTATAATTATCAGAGGAGAGATACAAATCCAGAGAAACCATCCAAAATCATTCCAGATAGCTTTTATGCACTGCCTTGCATGCGCTTTTTGTTCACTTGTCTGTCATTCAGTAAATTTAAATCAAACAGAGTAAAGTATTTGTTCTTCTGATCCATGCTTGCAGTTTATTTTCTTTCTTGGAACACAGTCACTTTCAGAGAGTTTCAGGTAACTAGTCTACACACCCTGCATTTGCCCTTTCACTCTCCCTGTTGATGTCCAGAGCTCTTTGATGGCAGTCACTTGACCAGCTTCTTCAGGCAATGCCTGAAGTGATGTCTCCAGTTGATGTCCTTTTTTGAAAACAGCCTCTCAACATCCAGAGACTGCAAAGGACAGATGTGCACCCTATTGCTAACTATTCAAAACTTTTTCCATCTGTAAACCAGAATAAAATTGTTTTGACCCCCTTTAAATATTTTCTTTAGTGATGATGCCTGAAGGGGCCTGATAGCAGGTCACATCCCATGGTAGTGCCCATCTCCCTGATTTCTGCTGCCTCTTGTTCTCACCCTCTGCTGATTTGTGTTTACAGAAGATGTGAAGCAGAGATTAAATGTGTGCAGAACCCAGCAGAGTACAGCTTTCATCTCTGACCAGGTCTTGTTATCAAACTCATCAATAGTAACATGGAGTTCCTGAAACACAGCTTTTTGCTCAATACTGTCCACAGGGAGAATTTGCACACAATTTCTCCCGTGTCTGAAGAAATATAATGTTCAGCTGGTGCACAGATAGCATTCCTCTCTTCTTCCTGCCTACCTACTCCCATGAAACATGCAGAAAGATAACATACAAGAGACCTTTTGTGTGAATTGTAGCTGGCCAGGCATTCAGAAAAATGAAGGGAGGAACTGAGAAATACCAGAGCCATGACTTATGTTTTACTTCCAGATCTTCTGAGCTTAAAATGGACTGCTTTATTTCCAGTTAAGGAAAAACAAAACAGGGATGATGTCATTGCAAGGGGTGTGCAAAAGTAAGGCTGCCTTACTAGGCTGTAGACAGCAATGCATCATTCTGCTTACAGAGGGCAATGTAGAAAAGCAAATGTGTACAAAGCCTTCTCTTCCTTAAGTGTGAATTCAAGACATTTTTACTTTGCTTCTTCACGTTAAGTCAGATCCATGTTTCTGGAATTACAGTGCTTCATATGAAAACTGAAAGGATCTATAGCCAAGACTGTGAAGAGGATACCCCAAATAACCATCCTCATGAAAACCTACTTCAGTCTGTAATAAGTCATTCTCCTCCTCCTGAGTTTTCTTGGGAGAAAAATCTAGAGGAAGTAAAAGGGGATCTTGCTGACTCCACTTTTTCCCCAGCTTCTCGGAAATAGTTCCATTAGAAGGCAATCTTTGCAGCAATTTAAAACCTGTGTTTAGAGGATGCTGAAGGATGTTTTTTCTCCATGAGAATGTGCTTCAGGTTTCACATGCAGGAATGGGAGAAAAAGGTCACTCTGGTCATAGTCTGCAATATTAATGGAGCAAATGCTGGGGAGATAGCCAGTTTTGTGGTTTCTGGCTGTTTAACTGCCAAGGGAATAATCAGTCAAGTAAATAATAATAGAATCTTTTTATCTTTCTTAGACAGATTTGGGTTTGATATAGACTACACAGGAAACATCTGAGCACAACCTTTCCTCGAGTGCTTGACAGCCATTGATGTACATGTTCTGTGCCACGGGTGGGAGAAAATTCCTCATTTGTCATCACCACTGCAGCACTTCCATGGGTAGAACAGCTGCATCTCTTGCCCCTCTACAGCACTTGCACTTTGTGCAACAACAGCAGCCAGCAGCAGTGTAACATAAACGTGTCCAAAATCATACTTCAATTTAATTACCTATAAAACCTTATTCTATAAAAGAGGAGGAAGAAAAGGCCATTACTTTCCTTAAATAGATTGAATTTCAGTAATAATCCTGAAAATTCCTTTACCTTTGATTTAACAAATGCAGGAAGAGCCTGGGTAGTCACTAAATCAGCAGTGCTCTGGTAGAAGGAACTTGGTACAGCAGCAAAGATTCAGTGCTCTAATTAAAAAGTCTCAGGCTATTGGAATTTTCCATTATGAGAACAGAATGTTTGTCTGCCTCACAATTATGATGCTATCTTGACTTGTCTCATATATCACAGATATTTAGAAATTAATTTTGGGGGGAATTTAGAATGTGTTCTTTACAGCACTCTCTTTTAGGAAGGTTGCAAAAAATGTGTTGTCCGTTTAAAGGTCCTAAAATTTGTTTCCACTGCTTCTATATTGCATTCTGATACTGGACCTTTTCTTTCTATTATTTTCCCATCAGGAAAAAAGAAAAAGAAAAAATCTGGGTTTCTCATCTTATTAGTGGTGCAATTCTGTAGGAGCTTTTAAAACTTTTCTTATGCCAGAAATTCTTCCAATTTTCTGGGTGTGTAAGGCATTGTATCACTGCCTGTAATTCTTCTGAGCAATCTATTCCAGGGTAGTTTCCATTTCAAAAGAACCTGCTCCATTTGAAAACACAGTTTCTTTTGCTCCTTTCTAAATATTTCATGGAGGTCATGTTTCTAAATTATGTAGGAAAGACACCACAAAAAAAGAAAAAAATAAAAAGATTCTATCAGCAATCAAAACCATAGAAATGGTATTGTCTGCTAAGTGGTATCTGGGCATGTTCCTATTTAATGTAAAGGCAAGAAGGTAATGCAGTCCCAAGTATTTAGGAAGTCCTGTGGAGAGCAGCAGTAGATCTGAAGAACTGGGAGGATATTTGATGGTTGTGTTTTCAGCTGCAATCACAACACAAAACTCTCTTGCTGCATATCTTCTTTTCAAGATCTATTATGGATGTATATAGTGTGTATGTATGTAGGCATGGATCAACACAGAGCATGTGGAGTTACACTTCAGATCCTGGTGCAGGACTTGTGGCAAGGTTAAAATTTGAGAATAAATCTCCTAATATTTTCAGTCTGAAATAACTTTATCTGCATTTGTAACTTCACAAGGAAATAGCACCTATCTCCTTATTAAATGAAGTGAAGATTTGATATTAATATCTCCCTGCATTTTTAAATTTTTTTTTTCTTTTTTGTTAAATAGATGCAATTTCTTTTTTATCTGTTCTGAATTTTCTATTTGGAAGAAACAATTTCCACTTCTGCCACAGAATTTTCATTGGGCTCATTGCCTCCAATAAGATGAGCAGTGATATGGAATTATTAAACTTACTTTCTGCTGGTAAATGGGGAATATTTCCACCCCATTCCTTTTGATCTGACCTTTAGTTAAACATATTTCTCTTTGCTACATGGATGGTGTTTCTTCCACTGGATGCAGTGTGTTGCTTTATCCTGGATGAGACAGTGATTTCTACAGCATTGTTTTCAAAACTGTGTTTGCAAGAAAGAAAATGTGATCTTTTATACAGGTGAATGGTGGCAAATTTTTGTCTGCACAAATCCTTATTAGATGGAAACAAAATCTGATTTTTATGCCTATGAAAATGAATTTCCATAATGAAATTTCATTATTAATATTTTAAATGAAGTTGAATTGCTTTGTTTATAGAATGTACTGTTTAATCAGATAAGAATCTAAATCAGAGCTTTCTGGTGTAACCCACTACATAAAAATAACTCTTGGGAGATTTCACAAAGAATCAGGAGTTAATTTATAGTGAAATGAAGAGGAATAATGCTTTTATTATAGGTTTTTCCTTAGTTAATATTAAAAAGCATTCAAAATCATTTAAAAAATCCAACAAATTCCCAAAGTGAAAAATAAAGAAGCTGCCTATCAAAGTGAAAAGTGGCCTAGTTACAGTGTGGCATGGGCTTGATTTACTGGAATCCAAACAATGTCTGTGGGTAAGTGTGGGAATTTTCCTAAAGAAATTGTTGGTTCTTTTATTTTTAGGTTATTTGAATGTTTACTAATGTGGGCACCCTATAGACCAAAATGTGGGGGAAATGCTGCATGGGAACCAGCAGCACAGGTTTACTCACACCATCCTCACAACATTGCTCATCTGGATTTGATCAGAGGGAAAAACAAAGGAAATGTTGTTCCTTGTGCTGCCAGATGTAAGTTTTTGGGAACTTCTTGCTCCTTTCCCTGCCCAATTTTTGCATATAGTTTTATATGAGTAAAAGCAGTCTTAGTATAGTAACTTCCTAACTCTAGACAATAAAGCAATTTTCCTTTTCTTGATTTCTCACTCTCACCTCTCTCACTCTATTTAATAACTTTTCTTGTTTTTCAGTGGAAAAAGTTGCCTGTCAGGTACAACAGAACATGTGGGCTCTTTGTAGCAGAGAAGAGAACATTAAACAAGGGTCTCCCTCACTTTTTCTTTGCCTCTCTGTCCTGTTGGTCTCACCAGGCATCATGCAGCTGACAACTTACAGGGTCTGGTTTTCTCACCTACTGGGAAATCACTGTCAGATCAGAATGATAAATGGGATGTTTAATCTTGAGAAAGTTAATTTTTGCAGTTAGACTTTGTTACCAAATTCTTTCCCTATTACTGCAGGTCAGAACAAATGTCCTCAAACTTCTTGAAAGTATCTTATACAATAATTAGGAACTGGCCAAGAACAATTGTCTCCTACTGGGGAATTTAAGTGCATGGCCAACATAATCATTTGTGCAGTCAAAGCAAATAACTCCATTTAATTTTCAGAGAAACAATGTGTAAATTTATGCATGTTTTAAAATGAATTGGTTTATATTGAAATAAAGCCAGCAAATCTGTTGCTCCTGTGGATACAACATAATTTTCCCTCTTAGTACAAGATAAATGCAAAGAAGTGAATGGGACATGCATCACTTAGTTTCCAGCAGTGCCTTAAATAATATGAGTCTTGCAAGACACCTTAAAGCTGAGTGAAAATTTTCAGTGGAAAAGGGGAAAAAAACTGCAACAGAAATAATTCCTGTATTTGAACAAATTCATAAAGTGAGGATTCCTCACAGGCACAATATGACCTAAAGGTACCACACAGGAAATTTAGATGTGTCAGTGCCTCATGAGAATGCAGTTAGACACTCTTTTACAAACCCAGGTAAGGAAAGGCAGACCTACTGGGGTAAGAGAGTCTTGCTTTGAATAATATCTCAATAACTCTGTTTGCTGATGAGATGTGCATTTATTGGCAATTACTGCTGCTGTGCTGCTTCTCCCCTTTCCCAACCTCCCCACACCACATTTTATTCCCATTTTTTCTTCAAGTAGTTCTCTTCTTTGTTAGTCTGTTCTAACACATAGGAGAGCTAAAGAAGGCTTTCCAGCTTGCTAGTAAGATCAAAATCTGTAAAATAAAATAGAAGATGGGAAAAAACCCTCTGAACAACAAAAAAAGAAAAATAATTTTGATGAAGATCATGATCATGTGTCCTCAATTACCACAGCAGTATGGCCACAAAACTATTAAGTGTGGGCGGTGGAGGGCATTCACCCTAGCATCTCATTTTATTAAAATAGTGTCATTTTTAAGTGCTGCCATAAATTTACCCCCTAGATTTATAAATCCAGACTAATTGCAGATCGGGAAGTGCTATGTCCACATAGCTTTTCATGGATTCACTTCAGAATAACTGATGTATGAGGGGTCTTTTGTCTCCTGTGCAGACCAAGCCAAAGATAATACAAAGAAACCAGCAGCTGCAGAGCAACAGAGTCTCAGTGAGCCTGGATTTTGTGTGCTGCCATTAAACGTTTTCACTTCACTTTCTTTAGTGTGGCTGTGGTGATGTTTAGTTGGTTGAGAGGAGGAGGTGTGCAGATATGAGTAATTTGTGAAGCCCACTGTATCTGGGATGTGTTAGAAGCTCATGAGCTCTTCTGCCTGGAGCCCAAGAAAGGCTATTTGTAGTATAAGTCAGGCAATTGAAGGAAAAACATACAGTAAAAATTGATATAAGTTATCCTGTTGTGATTTTTTTTCTTCTTTTATTGAAGATTTTGAATTCAGAAAGAGAAAAGTTGTCCAGTAAAATTGATAAAGTCATTTATTCAAGTGTTTAGGGTGCCTTCTGAGAGAAACACATCCTGTTGATGTATTTTTGTAATTTACAGAGTCTCCACTGCACATGGAAAGACTGAGCTGTAGGAAGTCACCTTTGGCCACCTCTGAAATGGACCTTCACTGGAGTGCTCAGATAACCTCTCTGTACTCCTCCCAGGCTATTTATCCTTGTTTCAACCACCAAACCTTCCTTTGCAATCCTGCTGTGGCTAGCTATTATTTACAAGAGGATTTTAGAGGTTCTTTTTATTGTACTTTGGGAGAGATTTTTAAATTAAAATCACTCTAAATTGAAGATCAGTGAGCCTTGCTTCAATATAAAGGAAGTTAGATAAAATTATAATGAAATTTACTTTTAAATAATGTAGGCCTGAGATAGAATGAGTTTTTTAATGGAAAATAAAAAGAAGGTCAAAAGGTCAGGAGTTAAAAAATATAAGAGAAAATAATCATACAAGGATCACAAAACACACAATTGACCTCTGACAGACATTCAGTATAGAGAAATATATGGATTACCTTAATTTACTAAACACTTAAAAGGGATATAAATCATCAGGTTTCAGAGTTAAGTCAAATTTCAAATGAATAGAATGAAGAATAGCAACTTTCTCTACATAAAGCTATCATTTCTTCATTGTCCATAAAGTAATAACTTGGGATTTTTCTCCAGTGCTAACTTCTTTCAGGAGCAGGCTGCTGAGGCTGATTCTGGCTGGTGGGTCAAGTTATATTTTTGCAGTGCAAGTGACCACAAGGTCAAGTAGATATGGAGTGATTTCCCCTTCAGGGACCAGAACACCTTTTAGGAAATCTCTGGATCCCTGCTGCCCTCCTAAGATGCCCTAGTTCAGCTGCTGGAAAGAAAACACATCCCAGGTTGCCATTAGCAGAGAGAGCAGTTGGGAAGCACATGCAGAAGAAAATAGGATCCCACAGGCCTTTTTATGCTTTATTGTTCTTTGTGCAGGATTCCCATCAAAGGCAGTTTTGCTTTTAAGAAGATTTCTTGTTTCAATTCAGTCATCTTTGTGAGAATGCTAATAACCTTTCCATAGCAAGAAAATGGGATTTTTTTAAAGTTCTGGTGAACAATCCATTTTTTTCCCAGTTTCATTCCAGCAAAGTCTTCTGAAGTCCCCAAGTGCACAAAAAAGATAGATTGCAGTAAACTTTCTAAGAGCAGATTCTCATTTGAGCAGAGTCACAAGCAATACATTTTTATCCCTGTACAGCAGCAAAAGGCTCTGATGTGGTAATTTTCACCTCCTTTACTTCCTTTTCTCCTCCTTCCTTTGTATTCACCTCGATGTATTTACATCTAGAGACACATGGCTGCATTCATAACCCAGAGCTGGAAAGCCCTGTGCTACACCCACCAGAGAAAACACAAAAAAAGACAAAAAAAAACCTCCCCAAAACAACAAAAAAAGCCCTGAAGTTTATATATGCAATTTTAACAAAAAAGAAGGTATTGAAAATTTTGATATTCATCCTGATCAAAACAGGATGATCATGATCATGAACAGATTCATCATGATTAAAACAGAAATGACCTAATTGCTATGTAGGCATTGTGATCAGAACAGGGAACTCTGTAATTCAATCACAGCTACTGTGCAGAAAATTTCACTACAAGTAAGAATGGAAATATTGAAGAATGTGGTTTTCTAATACCTCCTGTAATATAGAAGCAGCTCTGGAATGCACATCCAAGACTGCATAATCTGGGAATTAACTACAGAGACAATGGCAGTAAAGATTCTTTAATTCAAAAAGCTGAGTGCTCAAATGCCACAAACCCCACTAAGAAAGTGCTACAAAAGATGATATGAACCAACTGCCAGCCACGTAATTATTCTCCCAGCAGGCTCATCAGACAATTCCCAGCATGCCCTCCTGCTCTTCTGGGAATGTTTTGACTAAATCTAACAAAATGATGGCTGCAGTCACCTCCTTTTACAGTCACTTGGGATACAAATTGGCTGCAGTGTCAAGTCCTTGAAGGAACTGATGGTTCTCACCAGCAGTATTTGACTGTCAGATGCAAAACACTTGGCACACAAACAGGCATGTTGAAAGCCACTGGAAAAAACATCTTTTTTTTTCCTAGACTGAGAAATCCTCAGGGAGGAAGCATGCTGAAATATGCACTTTGGATATGTTTCTTTTTAAGAGAAGAGAGGAGTTTTTCCTATCACTTTAGGTTATTTTAGCAAAAAGTACAACTTGTTTTGGAAACTTCACAAGCAAACCATTCTGTTAACTCTTCATCAGCACAGGTACTGTCAGTGCCCTCATTAGGAAAAGCAACTTGAGCAAAACTAATTTCAGAAGCTGTTTCATAGTGTTTCTCCATTCATTATGTCTTTCATTTCTAGTTATAAGTATTTGTTTAAAGAATTTATTTCCAAAAATTGAACTAGATCTCACAGCTTAATATGTTATGAGCCTGTCCATCTTGGGAGGTTCTGCTGATGTTGGACAGGCACCAAAATGCATTTCTCCCTCTACAGATGTGGAGCTGAAGCAGTACCTGGAGCATAAGTCAAAATGGCCCTGTTGAAATCAGCTTCCTCTGGGAATAAAACCTCCCATGTGAGTACTGCTGTGTGTGCTGACACGATTTTGGGGGGGAGAAAAGTTATGACTCTCGTGGTGTTTCTGGTTGCTTCACAAATTCCTGTCCTTTAAGGTGAGAAGTGGCCATCAGCCTCTCTCTCACATGGGTCACAGTATCTCTTCACCAGTGCAGCAAGGCGTGTAACTTGTGAGTTAGGAATAAGGACAAAATAAATCAGCCAGAATAAAAGCCCTGAGGTGTTCCTGCTGCTGCATCCTCAGAGGACAGTAGGAGTTTTTTGAATGCCCATCTGCAATGAGCTCACTCCTCTTCCAGCTCAGGCTTGGCTGCCCTGTTTTAGGTAGTCCTAGGAAGGTAGAGAGCACTGCTCCTAGAAATTTTTGCTTTGTGAAAAGGTTACAATGTCGAAAATGTCTTTAAAACCTCTTTATATATCTGAATCCTCATAAAGCAGAGCATTTTAATTTTCTTCTGTATTTTTTTACTTAACTCTACATGGTTTACAAGCTTAGGAGAGCTAAAAGATTTTTTCTGCCTTTGGAGAAAGCTGTCCTCACTGGTGACAATTCAAAATGTTCAACTTATTCAAAACTTGTTATTTTCATGTCTAAGTGGATAGATCAGTTTCAGTGTGTGAGTGAGAAAGTCTGCTCTCATCCATCATTGAGTTTATCAAAGTGCATATTCTTAGACTAGGCTCCTCTTTTTTTTTTTTTTTTTAAGTTATATTCCCACAAACTTCACCACTTCAAGTTCCAGAATCAAAACTGTTGAAACAATTTGTCATGGGTTTTACAGTCTTTAAGGGTATTATGTTGGATAACCACAGAATCACAAAATTACAGAATATTCTCAGGAACCCACAAGGATCTTCAAATTGAACTCTTCAGTGAATGGCCACACAGGGATTACGATGGATGATTTTCTCCAGATTTCAATGTAAATAAAGTTAACATCATAATCCAGGATATTCTTCCTTTACAATACCTCAAGAATTGCAAATAGAAATATGATCCCCAGTCTTTGTGAAGCTAAACTTCACAAAGTGAGATAGCTGGTAATATCCTACATCTTCTAGAAAGATTCTCCTTCAGCCCTCAGGAAATCTCTTTCTCCTTTGTCTGGCCTGTTCCAGCACTTTCTCCTGGTCACATTTCCTGTGTAAAGGCTGCTCCTGTTGCCTCTCATTCTGGATCTCACAGAGCCAGCCCTGAAAACAAATTAACTTGAACATATGGCTGCAACAGGTCCTGCAGGACTTGCCTGGAGGTCATGGTCTGAGCTACCACAACTGTCCAAGGGTTTTTGCTGTCCCCAAAGAAGGGCATTTTGCTATTCCTGCTGGATTCAGTGCAGCTGGGGTTTGGCAGCTGCTCAGTCCCCAGAAGCTTGTGTCTGTAGATATGGGTTCATTCATCATGGTTCAGGCTGGACAATCTCTCCTGCTGGATGGAGCACAGGTTACATTGGTGATAAAGGGTGACAGAGGATGAGTCCCCACCACCTTCCTCTAACTTGCAGGGACCCAGCCCTGCTCCATCTCTGCTGTCTGCTGCTGAAGGCAGAGCCAATCCCTCCATCTTCCCAGTCTGGCAGTCATTCCCTCAGGTCCCAAAGGCACTGACCCACTGTTTTATCTGAAAACTTCTAGTTGAAGATGTGGTCTGAGAAAAAAGATCATTCCTTTCCTTAGGGGTATATATTTCCCTCTGCACATCTCATAGCAGCCTGATCTGTTTAAACATCAAAAGTACTTGTGTAAATATATACAACGAGGCTAAGTGATTAGAATAATCTAATGCAAATTTCAAAGATGCTGAGGAGATCTGAGAAATCAACACTGTCATAAGTTTCATTTCCACAGCATGAGTTGAAATAATATTAGTAAAATACAGTTTGTACTTCAAAGAAAAGCAGTGTTGAAATGCTAATAAGTGAGAGGATTGCTGGAAGGTGGGGAGGAGAACATGGCAGGTGCAGGGTAAGCTCTTTCTCCAGTTGTAGATGCCTTTTATTTGCTCATAAATGCCTTAGAAATGTAATAACCTCTCTGTGAGCAATGAGGCATTATTTTCCATTAACTTTTGCCATATACTTTTTTCATGCATCCTCATTTGTCTCCTGAGCCTGACTTCCACTCCACAGGCCAGGGGAATGGCCCTGGCCTCTCTTGGCAGCACCAGAGACAGCTACTACAAAGGCTGAAAATAAGAGCCATATAAACACACCCCAGGGAAGGGCAGCCTTCTCAAAGGCAGCACCCAGCCTCAGCCACCCTTCCCAAAGGCAAGGATGCCTCTTGGACCAAAGGGAACATAGCAGGAAAGCAGAACATTGTGATGACTCAGGCAAAAAAATGCAGTGGAGGCATAGCCCCTACAGTCTGATATCTGTGGTTCTTGTCCCCATCACACCCCAAAATGGCACTGTGTCAGTCCTGCTGAAGGGAGTCTGGGTGTGGGGGCATCGTGTCTCCCATCTGAGGGAATGTGAGAGAGCCTCATCTAAACATCCACTTCAAAGCCAGCAGCCAGCTCATAAAAAGCTCCTGGGCTCTGGAGCTGACAGAGCAAGAGCAGCCCCCTTCCTGTGACTGATTCCTGAGCTGAATCTTCCACTCCTTTCCCCCCTCTTTTCTGCTAAGTCCTAGTGCAGCTCCACTGCCCAAAGTGCTCATTTCCTCCATGAGCAGCACTTGCACTGAATGTGCAGTGGGCAGCTCCTCAGGGAGCTGATGGAGAGGTGGCACATCAGGACTAGGAATGTGTCTTATTTTCTCAATTCTGAGGACAGGCATTTTCATGAGGAAGAAAAAAAGGTACATTTTTAGATCAATAAGAGGTGAACAGTTCAGAAATAAAAGCCTTTCCTTCAGAAATGCAAATCATTTGGATTGCTGTAACATCTCCAGGGCTCTAATGATCTAAAGCACTGTCTTTCTTGCTGTCTGCAAAGCAGCCATAGCTTGACCTGTGAAGGACAATTTCATTTCAAGTGACCTAGGGAAGCAATAAAAATGAAAAGACAAAAGGAAAGAAATATCTGTTTGAACATTCATGGCACTGCTTTTATTTGCATCATAGAGATCATCGACCAGTCCTGTGTGATGTTTCCATTCCAAATTGCAATGTTCCACTGTAGCAAATGCACTGTTTAAGGTCAATCATAAAACAGCTACAAGTACAATTTAAGCTTTTGCAATTGCAGGCAAAACAAGAGAAAAGGTACTTTGTACTCCATCAGGAATTCTACTCACTCTGTACAGAGTGTTAATAAAATACAGCTGCAGCTTGAGCCAGTGGTAATCAAAAGTCATTACCATCAGAAGCTGCTCAGTGGCCTGTGTGACTTGTGTTTTGTTGGTCTTAGCTCAGTGCCCATTAGACAGACATCTACATTGCAGGCAGAGCCATCAGGCCATTGGCAAGCACCACTGTGACACATATTCTCACTGAAGTCCCCTTTCAGAAGCAGGACTGAACACTTTTGGACTCTTTTGGTCCCTACTGCCCAGCACCACTCATGCTTACAGCTCCTGTGGTCCCTGAGGGCAGGATGTGCATGTGCAGGGCTTTTGGGTAAGTAATAAAATGCAAATAGAGGCTCAAAAGAGAAAGCTGTGACTGATGTAAGAGCAGCAAGAAAAATCTGTGGGGCTGTCTGTCTTATGTGGAGAGAGGTGATACATCTTCCCCTTCTGAACATCCAGAACCAGTCCCACATGTGACTACAGCCAGAGGCATTGCAGCAACAAGAGATGCTGCGTGCCTGCAAAACATCTCTGAGGGTGCAACATGCAGCACAGACAACCAGGGCTTTGCTAACTAACTGATCCCTGATCATTTAGAAATAAAAATTGGTAAGCACATGACTCTTCTCTGCCCTGCAACATTTCCCTAACCTGCCTGTGCTTTTTCTCCTGTGGTATTACCACATTCAGAGCATAATCCTGAGGCAGGAGCTGCCTTACCACCTTTTCTGGTTTGTCCTGCTCTCTCTAAACCAGCACTTCATTTGGCATGGGAGAGACATCATTTTCCATCCCTGTGTTGCAGGATCATCCTTTCTGAGGCACACAGGGACATGCTGGCAGCAGAGCATGCTCTAGCCCAGCTTTCAAGCCTCACTGGACCCATATGCTTCCAATGGCCAGGGTGATTTTTCCCCTGGTTTCTGCAGGGCTATGACTTGTAGCTATCTCATCCATACAACCATGGCCATATGCTCTTGGGTGCCAGCAGGAGCAGGAAAGAAAAGATTCCAGTCCTCAGGGAACTGTGTCCATCATTATCCCAGCTGCCACCACAAAAGGACAGGGCTGGGGACTCTCCAGCTCTCCTGTTGAGACTCTACTCTTCTGTGACATGACATTTTGCATTCAGATTTGCCACACACCTCCCAGGCTGGAAATCATAATTTGAGCCTTTAAATCCCCAAGTCCTATTCCCAGTAATATGTTTCATGGAAAAATGTCTGGAAGGCATTTCTTGCTGTGAAAATACAGTAATAAATTTGGGGTTTAAGGCTGTTAGGATCTAGAAATATGTATTCATTCATTGGGATGCTTTAAAAAGAGTACAAAGCTAAGTAAGTAAAAATGAAGTAGGTCTGATTTATACAGTAATACAGTAAAAGGGCTGTGCAGGAAAAAAAAGCAAACAATCATTTTATGTATGTTTATGCACATTAACTTTCTAAGTGATTATACAGTCTCTAACATCTAGATTTTCATGGTGTTTTGTAATGCTTCAAAGGAATATAGCTGCCAATAGACAAGTATAAGTTTAATTTCCTTCATTTCAGTAACAGCAAATGCATATTTTTTCTTTCAGACACTGCCTCTTCTGTCAGCAGTACTTACATTTTTGTCTGCTTTACTGCTGATAAAATTCCACAGATGTCAACTATAGCAGACCTTCATGCTTGCTAAATTTGTGAACAAGAAGGGAATAAGGGCCACACTAAACAAACAAAAGTCAATCATCAAGGAATAAGGGGGGGGTTTAGCCTGCTCAAAGAAAAGGTAAGTAGAAGGGCTTTTATATAACTCTTCCTCCATGCTCAAAGGTAATGGTATGTGGATAGTGTTATTTTTTTGCCTTCTTTTTTCCTTGTGTGCTCTCAGAGGTAATTATATTGAAAAGGCTAAAGCCACTGACATTTTGGTGTTGTGAAAGAGTCAGAATGTAAGCTAGAAATTAATGGGAGTAGATCCCTAAGTATATGATCCATTAAGTTGTGTTGCAGCCCTGAGAAATGAAGCATAGGGTATTTTCTTAAAATCAATATCCCACAGGGGTGAAAGCAAGACTAGGGTGTCTCAATGCAACAGCTCAGTAAGCACCTATGTATAAGTACAAAATACCTCTGGTTTACTTAAAGGGTCTGCCCTGAAAAAGTACCAGTGCAGCTGAGGACCACCCAGGGCCACTAATCCCAGCCTGGATGTCTCCAGGTTTGTGCTCCCAATGTTCTGTACCTGCCAGTGGCAGCTCACTGGAGGGTAGGACTAGGACCTCAGGACCTCCCATGCCTGGCCTGAGGTGGATCTGAACTGATGTTTTCAGGGCTGGTCAGCTGCAGGAGGTTTTCTTTTCAAAAGGATGAAATAAAGAAAATTGCTCTCCAGGGCAGTTCTTTACATTGCATGCCTGAACATTAAATACAGAGAGAAGACAGGCATTGAAAGAGTGCCAGCTTCAAAAAGTTTTTGGCACTGACAGACGTGGCTGATCAATGGTGTTTTGTTGCTACAAGAGGAGCTTCAACTGAAGCTGTTTCCCCTTGGTCTGCTGCCAGGGACAGCAGCAGAGGTCCCTGAGGAGCTAAGGAAGGAAGGAAAAGGAGTCTGGAGGAATTCCTGTGTGGCAGTGACTACAGACCAAGAGAAACCTCTAAGCCATGTACATCTTTTATAGCCAAAAGCTTTGCAAACATTAAAAGCAGCCAGTATGTTCTGAAAAGAAAGTGAACTCAATCCTGAAATACTCTTTCCACTGTATTCTGTCTTCAGGTTCTGTGAATGGCAGGGGAAATGAAACACATCTGAAAACAGATGCTTCTCCATCCTTCCCTCTGCACTTGGTACTCTGGAATCTAAAAACCAGCAGAATTATGAAGCTGCAATTGCCCAGCACAAGGGCTCTCTCCTCACTGTTAGTTCAAGCAAAGACAGAATCACAGAATGGGTCAGGAAGGGACCACAGTGGGTCATCTGGTCCCACCTCCCTGCTCAAGCAGGGTCATCCCAGAGCACATGGCACAGGAATGTGTCTGAGTGGTTCTTGAATATCTCCAGTGAGGGAAACTCCACAGCCTCTTTGGGCAGCCTATTCCAGTGCTCAGTTTTTTCTGGTGTTCAGGTAGAACTTCCTGTGCATCAATTTTTCCCCATTGCCTCTTATTATTTTGCACCAAATAAGGCCTGAGCAGGGGTTTTTCCTTGGTGAGGGGAAAATTTTCCTTGTCCAAGCCCAGGAAGCAGTTTATGCAGGTTAATGTGCCTCAGCCTGAGATTTCCCTGATGACCCCCATTCCAAAGCTGCAGAAACTCTGCTGCTTCCAATCCCTGTCCTGTGCAATGCCCTCCTGGAGCACGTGCATGTGGGTTCTGCACAGCATGGCCAGAGCTCCCAGGGTGCAGCACTCTGCCAAGCAGTGAGTGCACGAGTCCCATCTTGCTCAGGCTGCTCTAGGGGGTACTTCAGCCTCTGCTGTAAATTGGTCAGGATGACACAGCATCAGGCCAGATGTTAGAGATGGTGTCATCCCCACTGCACACAACCCTGCTTTGAGGCACATCCCATCTCAGACACACACAGAGGAGCTCAGGTGCTGCATCCTGCTGGGACACCTTGGCTCGGGAAGCTGGGGCTCCTCCACTGCTTTGGGCTGGTTTTTGCCACTTTCACAGTGACATCAGGCTCCTTAGCAGAAGTTAAATCCACACATGTGAGCCATACATTGAGATACTTCAGTTAGCACCTCTTGGGCAGGACAGGAGTTAAGCTGAAATTAGCAGGACTGTGGTGTGAGTGATAATCATACACAGGAAGGAGAAGGGTCAGAGTCCCTGTAATGTTACAGACTTAAAATAACTCTGTCTTTCCAACTCTGTCACACCCTTTTTGAAGCAATGATTTTTAATTTTTCTTCTGGAAATAAAACAGATGTTTTAATAAACAAGCAGAGCCCTTGGGTGCTACATCTTTTTAACCAGATGACAGTGTGACCAGAAACCATCTCTCAGTGTGATAACTTTTGCCTTATCTCTAAAGTAACACATTTGCCTGATCAATCAAACATAAAAAATACAATTTAAAACAGCTGCATTTTGGGTTTCTGAAATTCATTACACTTTTAGACTGTTACTTTTATCCCCTAAGCTGCAATATAATTTTAGTTAATAACCTCCTCCTCCTTCACCTCTACCTTCGCCTTCACTTTACAGTACAATCCCATTTCATCCCTCACCTTTAAAAGCAATTGATTTGATTTTTTGGCTGCTGGGGAGGCAGGGGATGGGGTGGCAGGACAGCAATGAGGAGAAGGAAAAGCTGAGTTTGTAGAGGAAACAGGGTTGCTTTCATGTCTTGCTTTTCTTTCTGCACATATAAATTTTAGGCAATGAGTAAACCTTCCCCATCTGTGACTATGCAGAAGTAGGTTACACTGCCTAAAGCAATTGCAGTAACTCACTTGCCACTTTTATAGAACTCTCTGCTTTATTAGTTTTATGCTGATAACTTTACATTCCAGGCATATAAAAGGTAGGTAATTGAAATCACAAAGGCAGTTTAATACCTGAGCTATCATATCATCAGCTGGATGGATCTGAAACCAGATTAATACTGTGTTAGTTCTTTCAGCTGGGCAGTGACATAGTTTGTGTGACTGACTGTTCTCTGTATAAAAAGGACAAGTGACAGAAGGACCTTTTTTCCTGACAGTGAAAGTTCTGTAATATTTAGAAGCATAAATTTAAGACCATCTGGTTAGAAGCTACTCTTCTACTGATAAAGGCACAATGGGATAAACCTGGAATCCAAATGCTTGGAGTAGTGGGATTAGTAAAAGCAGAGAATTTTACAGACTTTCTAGATCTTCAAAGTGTTATAGAACTCAGGTTTATTCTATTCATATGAAAAACTAATGCTTTTGTGGCTTACAGGCACAGATGGAGAAACAGCTTTCAATGTTTCAGCCATGATGAAATATTTTGTGGTGGCTAACGAAATGCAATAGTGAAATTAAAGACTTCTCTTTCCTTGGCAAAAATAAGAATGATGACCAGAGATGTCTGGTGCAACCAGATCACTCAGAACTGACTGATAGCATGCAATTCCAACACCTCAGAATATATTACAGTATACAGTAGACCTGGGAATTCCACCTCCTGCATTACTATTTCATCTTCCACACCATTAAAAGGTATTCCTTCAGTCAGTCAAGCATGATATTGGTTTCTTCTTCCCTACAGAGTCTGGCTGTAGCAGCAAACAGTTGATCCAGTGTGCCATAAATTTCCAATTCAGATGGCAACAGAGGTCTCAGTCTATGTGAAAGCTGAGTTTGGAAAAGCTGTTTTCAGATTGGAAGGATCCTTCAGATTAGAAGCAAGGTAAAGTGCTTGATTGTTCATATAGTTACAATTGGTCTACAGCTGGATAAACACGAGCCCAGCTGTGCCCAGGAGGCCAAGAAGGTCAGAGGCATCAATAGTGTGGCCAGCAATGGTGTGGCCAGCAGGAGCAGGGCAGGGATTGTCCCCCTGTACTCAGCACTGGTGAGGTCACACCTTGAGTGCTGTGTCCAGTTCTGGAGCCCTCACTGCAAGAAAGACACTGAGGGGCTGCAGCTCCCAGAGAAGGGCAATGGAGCTGGGGAAGAGTCTGGAGCACAGGTCCTGTGAGAGGCAGCTGAGGGAGCAGGGGATGTTTCTCTTGGAGAAAAGGAGGCTCAGAGGGGACCATCTCATGTTTCTAGAACTCCCTGACAGAAGGTTGTGGCCAGATGGGGGTCAGCCTCTTCTCCCAGGCAACAAACAGCAGGACAAGTGGAAATGGTATCAAGCTGTTCCAGGAGTGGTTGAGATCAGACATCAGGGAGAATTTCTCCTCAGCAAGCGTGGTTAAACACTGGAATAGGCTGCCCAGGGAGGTGGTACAATCACCATCCTGGAGGTGTTCACAAAACAGTTCACTCAGCACTATGGCCTGCTTGACAAGGCCAAAGGTTGGACTCAGTGATCCCAAAGGTCTTTTCCAACCTAATTAATTCTGTGATTCTGGACTGTAAGTGCATACTTGTTATTTCAGCAGATTTCTAACTTTCCCAAGATCAATTGCACAACTCTTGTAATATAAATGACAGGAAATTATTGTTTGCTGAGTTCCTACACTTAAAACAGGCAGTTTAAGCTGTCTTCAGTGAGGGTTTTTTAAACTATAGCCACTAGTTCTATATGTGTACTCATTAATTTTGAATCTCAAAAATTGGAGAGTCCGGCTTTCTGCAGAAAACCAAAGCAAACAAATAGTTTTCTGTGCTGGTCTTTTTGTTCAGCTTCAGAATGAAATGTTGTGTGCTGTTAGCTTGGGTTTGCAAAGCTCTGAGCAGAGACATTACTCCAGGGAGCATGAACTCTGCAAGCAGCTGGAGCTTGTGCTCTTTGCCTTGGTCCTTCATTAGGCTTGATTCTTCAGGCAGAAATGGCTCCCTGGAAACCAGCAAGTGGTGCTGGGCTGAGATTCCTGAGACAAGAATTGCCTCCTGCTGTTCCCAGCTGCCAGTTCTGGGTAAACAGAAGTGAATTGTACTTGGGCTCTCCTTCACTTACCATACTGCAAAAGCAACTTTCATAGGTTTGATCTCACACCCCAAATTGTCAGTGTTAGTGACAGAAGGAACACTAATATCCGAAAAGGGCAACACAGTGGTGCAGACTCTGCCACAGTTGCAAGCATGTCTGAAAGGACCCAGGCAGTTCCTCCTTAGGTCCCACAGGCTCAAAACAAGTGGGAGGTTATCCAAGGACAGTCCACAGGCTGCATTTCACTGGCACCAAGTCCACCCTGACACACTCACAGCTTACTGGACAAGACATCAACTTCTACAATTCAGTTGAACCTAAAGGTGAGTGGGCAGCAGTGGGTTCTGGTAGGAGGGAAGAGGGCTGAAATTATGCTGAGCAAAGAACCACAACCCACTGAGCACTGTGCAGCACCTGGGAAGCTGAAGGACTACAGAAACAAGTACAGGAAAAACAATCCTCAGGTTTATTAGTAATGTAGTCTGGCAATATTCCATGTATTAGAACAAAATGCAGATGCTAGACTTGGTCCAGTAAAGAACATGACAGATCATTTGGCTTTTGTTCACACCTTAGGGTATTTCACCAAAGGACCTGAGCTTAGTTGGAAACAAAACACTGTGTCCTGCAACTTCACGGGTCAGATCACTGCTTGGGCTGATGTTATTAATTCTCTGTCAGCTGCAGCAATGCCTGTCACCCCAGGGCACACCCTCCTGCTGGGCTGCAGCTTATGACAGCAGCCATGGAGCTCGTGGGAAGACCTCTTACCTTTCTCTATAAACCTGGAAGCAAGTTATTATCAGAGAACCAAACATCTCCAAAAGGACAAAGACTTTCAGATATTTTTAAATGGTACTTTAGGGACTCTGGCTCATTTTCAATGTTAATAATCTGATATAGCTCTAGTATATTTTTTTAATACCCAAGAAAAAATTACAGCACATAAAAGACCATGAGGTTATATTTTAGTTTTCTAGAAGCTGAGATAGTCATATTAATATATTATGAAGGCATTGTAGCAAGAGTGGTAGGATTTTAATGATAAAACATTCAGGGTCAGCAGAAAATATATATCATCATCTGCAAATTCATTTTAGATATAATAAGATAGCATAGCATAGGAGATCTGTCACATCTTAAATAGGATAAATGTTATTTATACTTTATGCTGCAACATTTTATCTTCTGAAGAAGCAGGAAGGTACAGCAGGATTGAGTATTCGATCATGTACCATCTGCAAATGTGCAGAGCGGCCACAGCAGCTCATGCAACAGCAGCAGTCCAGGGCTGCAGGAATTGCCACGTGTGGGAAGCCAGCTGAGGAGAGAAACCATGCACACCTGCCCCACACAGAGTCAGCTGGGCCCTGCTGAAAGGATGCAGGTGGGACAGAGGTTATAACACAGGGAGCAGCAGTGAGTGAGCTCTCAGGTGTCAAGGAGCTTTGGCCAGCCTGGAGTCGCCTGACCTGTGGGTGAGTGACTTGCTTGGGTTTCTTTACCAGGGAAATGTGATGGCCAGGTGCAGCTGGTGGCAAGCAGAGGAGGGGGAAAGCTTGTGGCAGTGAGGGGTTTTCTTTGGGAGTGAGCTCTGGTGCTTGCAGGGCTGGCTACACAGGCTGCAGTGGTTCTGCCAGAGCCCAGGGAGTGGCAGGAATCCAGCTCCAGCAGGAGGTTGGGCACTGGTCTGCCTTTGGTGACCAAACATACTGGTTCAAACCAAGGTCAGAAACGTTGCTTGCAGGAAAGGCTTCTTAAGCTGCTAATTTGCTGATGGCTTTGTGAACTGTTGAACAAAAGAGCAGTGTTTTTCTGAAGGTGTGATATGCTTAGATGGAACATGCTATGTTTTCTGTTAGCCCTGCTCTGCTCAGAAATGCTTTTGACAGTAGATCACAAGTGTTCTTGTGCAGTACTAGCAGGTAAATGTCAGGAGGGGATCTTTGAAATGCATGTAGCATCAAGAAAGTGGGGAGAATGTGGAAGGAATGCAATTCATTATCTAACTTCTGAATTATTCTTAATGTTCCAAATCTGGCAGCAGTGGTTGTATGCACTAAATGCTTGGTAAGGAATTGCACGGTGCTCCACAGGAACTCTGAATGCTTTGGCAAACACAAGCCCCAAGGTTAAGCTCTGCATAATGCTTTCTTGGCCTGCACTGCCAGACTTAAGAGGAGGGTGCTGGAAAAGCCAACTGTGAGCATATGGTGTTGTCCTCTGCATACCCTTCCTTCAAAGCACTTGGTACAGCTTTGTTGTTCAGCTCTAGAAAGGGAAACATCTTTATTGAACTTCCTACATCATTTTCTTGCTTAAATCCCTGCTCAATGGATTATTAGTTTTCTAATAAGGTAAAAGTGGTAATAATGAGTTTTGTACAAGCTTGTAGACATATTCTGTTATTCCTGGGGAAGAAAGCAGAGTGCAAATACCTTCTCATGGGATGCAGCTTTGCAGTAGTTGTTTTTCTAGGCAGGATGCCTTTGGGTTTTTGCAGGCTTCCAAAGTAGGCTAGTGAAAGGTCACGTTTCAATTGTTACCACCTTGAGCTGGCACACCCTGTGAATTGGTGTTGACCTCCAGGGTTAACTCTTTGCACAGCTCTCCTGATAGTGGGGAAATCTAACAGGGGCTCATCCTTGTCTGTGGCATCAAAATAAGGTGCTGAATTTAAATCAGACTGGAGGCACCCCAAGGGTTTATGTGCCTGACTAGCACAAAGGATTCACTTTCAAAATAATCAACTCCTGTCTCTATGCCAAAAATAAAACAGTAGGAACAGCAACAGGCAACTATAGCAGTAAAATACTTGTATTACGTGTTATAGAAATTGTGGGGGGTTGGCATTTTTACACTCTAATGATTTTTTTTTATTTTAATTAGTGTTTTTGCAAAGTGAAAATCTACAACAGATGTGACGTAACATCAAGATGAAGTGAAAACATTACTGGGCCCCTGAGGCACTCAGTATTTCTCATTTCAGAAGGAAATCAAAGTGAATTTCAAATTAGAGTTACATTTGGGAAACATTTTGTGAGAATCACAGGCTGCAGAAGTGAGGTTTAGAAGAATGCAGCAAACACTTTAGCTTACTTTAGTGTTAGAAAATAGTAGGAGTTGGGATAGCTACAATAGGCTTTCTCATGCTTTGCAGTTGTTTTTCAGCAAATCTGCTGATCTGTAGCAGCTTAATTTGATGAGACACAAATGCAATTTATTTTTTTCCCCTACCATATTCAAGTACAGGCTTGTGAACCTACTGTTTATTTAGCAAAGGGAAACTAGTGGCTTTTCTATGGATTAATCTTCACATCAAGATCTTGTCTTGCTGATTTTTGTCTGTCCTGCTTATGGAAGCTAAAATCTAGGCCCTGCTTCCAATTTCCCATGTGTAGTAGCCACTTACAGCACATATAATCTTAATAAAGGAGTACCATAAAGTATGTTTAGTCTGGAGTTTCATGGATAGGAGATGGAGAGTCCAAGCTGCAGACAGCTGCTGCCTACTGGACTATTCAGGCTGTGATTTCTTCAACTACTGTGTTTTCTATTTATGTACCTACAAAAAAAAGAGATGATAAAATTGTCTATGTCCAATGTGCTTTGAGCTTTTAGCAAATATTTATTAATTACATGAAGACTTTCAGGGGATGAGTAATTACATTTCTGCATCTTGCAGAATCTGATCTCTTCCTGCTTTAAGCAGATTCATCTTTCAGCCTTGAGAGCACTTTCCAGCTGAACTGTTGAAATTTAGAACAAATATTGTCATGGTAATGGTTAACATATTAACCTCATGTTAAAAGCTTTGCTTCATCTTCCCAACTTGTGCTTATGCTCAAGTTGTGTTCCACACCTCCTGACATTCAAGATGAACTGTAGATACTGGAGATTATTGAATTGTTTCCTCTTGGATAAATGGGAACTTGGCCATTGGCCCCTCTGGAAATAGGATTAGGACCAGGACAGATGCATGTAATGTCTTGCAAAACACACTAATACCTTTCTGCCTGAACAAATAGGACTCTCAGCACTTCTAAGTTTGTCCTCTAGCTCTCTGTGACATGCCTGCTACTACGTTTTCAGCTGCTCAGTACATTATAATGATCTTCCCATTCATTTTCTGGAAAGAAAACTAGCAATATTGGATTGATCAAAAGATTCCCAGTCACAGGTACTAAATCACACCTGAGTATAAAGGAAAATGCATTAAATCTACAGCAGCACCCAGTGAATTCATAATGAGCTGGTGCTGTCACCATAATAAACAAATGCAAGAAAAGAGCTTACAGAGGTGACCAGAGTGGGGTTTTTTAGGTCCTATAGGCCCAATACATGTTGCTGTGATTTAATTCAAGTCCTACTTAAGCTCTCATCACAGAGGTTAAAAACACCTGAGGTGTAAGATTTTATCAAGGTATTAGTTTCCTGGAGCATACACAGGGGTATTACTGGATACATGTCAGAATGTCCCTCTCTCAAATCAGAACTTCTTTTAACCAGATACAGGATTTTCAATGAAGAAAATGGAGCCAATACGATTTTGTCCCTGACCTGTTTTTCAGTGAACTCAGAACACATGTTCATTTTCTGTTCCATCCTGTTCCTGCCATTTACCTGAAGATAACCAAAATTATGCACTTTCCCTGAAAGCAAGCTCTGAGGGCCTTTCCCAAACAGAGCACCTGCTTTTAGCTGTACTGAATAAGAGAAAACACATCACATCCTATCCGGCCTGTGCTGCCACAGATTGACATGTTTGTCTGTTCCAGCCTGAATCCTCCAGATTACTTTAAAGCAGCTTAAACTTGCCTGTTTTGACCCCTGGAAGGCCAGGCATTGCAGGGATAATTCCTGGTCCTAATTTCCAGACAGGCTCTCAGCACAGGTGTTTTCAGTGGTCTGAGCAGCAGCACAAAAGCAAAGCAAATAAATGTCCACCGAGTAGTGACCTTGCTAAATTACTGCAGGTACCTTGAGCATCTGCTGCAGGCACTGCTGTGACCCTCACTTCCAGTGTGCCATAGGAACACATATTAGCTCTGGAGTATTGATCTAGCAAGGATCAGTGCAAGGGCACTACAAGGAGAAAATGAATAATTCTTTACCCTGATTATGATGATTAATTCTGTCATGTCAGCAGCCTTTGGCACAGACAGTGACAGCAGCAGATTTCAGAGGGGAAAAACCTAATTCAAGAGCCAAGAACCTTAAAAGGGCTTTGTGTGGTTAAGTAATATTAATAACTGGCACACAAGCAGATGTAATTTTACATATATGCAGAAACACATGTACTTTCCTCAGTCCTGTATAGGACTTGGTACTGAGGTATAAGTGTCTGCATTTGAAACATCAGCCAAGATTTAAAAGCTGTCATTGTTGCTGGAATTGACCAGCCACAGATGGGCTCAATGTGGAAGTTTTTGGACCACATAAGGCTGAGCAGAAATTTTCTCACACATGCCAATTTCACAAATAAATAGTGTTGAACTGGCAGGTGTCCTGCTTCTGTCACTTCAAGTTTGGTTATGCCAAAGATTAATCAAGACATCTCTCAGGTACATCATTTAAGATAGGTCTTTGCACATGATACTGGATGTTTCAATGTTTGAAGGGGATTTGGCTTCCACACAATGCATTCACTTGTTTCCTCTCATTCTGCAGGCATGCACTCACCAGTTGTGCCCCCTTCTCCTACAGATTTCTCTCCCAGCTGCCATAACTGAGTTGTGCTCTTTGGCAGTTTGTTTTTGTCCTGGATGGAACCCAGTTCTTGTCTTTCATGCATTTAGTAGGAGATGTGTTTAGGAGAGAAGTATCAAGACCAGGTTTTCCAATCCTGTTTTGCTATGAAATTTTCATTTGGCAATGCCAACATCATTAAAAATGATTCTCAATAGGATATGCTCTGCCAACACATGACCTTTAGCTGTTAAGAGTAGAGAAACACCACAAAAGCAGGTAATGATATAATCAGTTCAGTATTTGACAGGTAACAAAAAGGGCACTCTTGCATTAAAGCATGGCATTTAGAAAGCTGGAGCAACACTTTAGGTGGCTGCCCCTGTATCATGATCTGTCTGCTGTAAAACATTCCCCTACAGAGGGAAAATAAATGCCATCACTTGGATCTGTAGATGGGTAATTAACATGTTCCCTTTCAAACCACAACCACTGCAAACACTTCTGCAGGTGTCACCTTCTCAGCTCAGAAGTGCTGATCATTTGCCTTGTACCAGCAGGTTTGTACAGCACAGAATTTGGACCCAGCATTGTGAATCCCCCATGCTTTCCCACCTTCTCAGTTCATATACAGCATTGTTTCCTATCCATTGTTTTATCATATGCAAGGAAAAGAGTTGAAGGCTTGGTACAGAAGAAATCAGTCTCCTTTTCATCTAATAGGAAACTGCCTTAGAGATTTTTGTAGCAGGGAGAGTACCAACATTTTATTTCCATAAAAGTTTTGATTATCTGGGGTGCTCTTACAGTGACAATATATACAGGCCCACCAATTAATATCTAATAATAAAAATACTGAAAAAGTGATGTGCAAATTACACAGAGAACTACATTGATCCGCCATACTGACATAAACAAGGAAGTAATTTCAGTGTCAATTTACACTTTGTATACAATCTGCTTTCCTACTATTCAAGGGAGATCAATATTTATGACAGTTCATTAGAGAATGCAGTTGACTTTTATTGTGCAGACCAAAAAAAAAAAAAAATGCAGTCACCAACCCACCACTGCATTAATGTATGAAATCAGTTAACAAAATTATTGTAAAAAATAACTTAATTTCTGATGGGCAAATGGAAGCAAGTTCTACAGCTTTCCCACCTTCCTGTGTTGATAAGAGAAACTGGCATTGAACCATTACACTCAGTAACTCAAGGACAAAACCATTCTGTTGTTCAGGGGAATAAAAATATCCCAATTTTCTCCCCCATTCCCATACTCAACATCAGTTCATCTACAGGAAAAATGTCCCTTGGAGTTACTGCAGAAGTCCCACACTCTTTACTCTCTAACTCTGATATGTAAGTACCTGATTGAGCTATCCTACTGGCATGTACACAACTCAGTGAAGCATTGCTTGGCTCCTTCCAAATGTTTTTAGCTTGCCAGCATACTAAACTTAATCTTCTGATTCCTCATAATGTGCATACCCACTAGCATAGGTCCTTCCTAAATTCAAATTGCTGAATACATCCATGGCCTCAGAATCTGAATCTTTCCCTCGCTCCTCATTGTCATCTTCATCATCATCTTCTGCTTCATCCTCATCATATTCATCCTCACGGTCACCTGCATCCCCAGCCTTGCTGGAGGAGAGGTTTTTCCAGTAGGCATCATAACCAGAAGCTCCATCTGCATCTTCTCCTCCAGTCTGTCGGCCAAACTTCAAAGAGCGGGCTGCAGGCAAAGGAAAATCATCATCTTCCCACCAATCCAACATTTCTATCTCTTTTTTCCACTACTTGAAGATTAGTTTAAATGACAATTATTTTTCATTTTTTTCCCAGCTAAAATCTCAAACTAAAAAAAAAGCTTTCACTTTCTTGCAATCAATTAATGGTTAAGAATGAGACTGCTTAGTTCCAGAACTCAGAAACACCAAAGTTTTTCTCAAAACAAATGAAGCAAAACTGTGCAGAACAATTGAAAGTAACCTGACTTTACTCAGTGCTCCTAGGCAGAAATTAGCCACTAATGGCACTTGTATGGCTTGTTAGCTAGAGAAACTGGCTTACTTGACATGCTCAGATCCTTTGTCTGCTGAGTTTCATGGCCACATTTAGGGCAAGGAGGCTTTTTCCCTTTTTCCTGCTTGAAAACCTTACTTCGCACGTGATCGTCACAAAAACAAGCCTGTGTGTCAAAGGGACAATACAAAGGCAAATGTTTTAATCATAGCAGCACATTCTTCAGCAAGCAGCAAGCAAAAATGTGTCTAGCAGCAGCAGGGTTTTCTGGCTGGGATTAAAATTTAATGAGGTCTCTCTTGCAGTGGATATAGATAGGGTCTGTGCACAGAGGAAGCACTCTGTGTTCAGTGTGGTTCCAGGGTTTCTGGGGAAGAGGCTGGATAAAAATGCCAATGAACAAGCAGAGAAAGCAACTCACTCCAGGGCTGGATTGCAGTGCTGCCCACAAGGAGCCTGGCAAACCTGGCTTTGTGTTGACAAGATTAAATAAACATAAGAGATATATGCCAGAACAAAACTATGCAGGGGCCTGAAGGCATGAATTAGAGGTGGGAAGTTCACATGCTGAGCACCAGGGTGCAGTGAAAATACCTGGAGAAAGGAACTATTTGGAATAGGCCATTGATGCCATGGGAAAATGCAGGGAAAACATAAGGAGGGTAAGAAGAGTAAGAGCAGGCAATGAACCAGCACCTGGAGAAATCTGGGCAATGCTGATGATGAAGCAGGTGGAACTTTTTATACAGAATTACTTATGATTGTGTAAAACCAATGTCAACAAATCAGCCTGTTCACATGGAAAACTGGATTAGCTGTGGAGGTTATTCCTTTGGATGGAACAATTTCTGGTCAGATGTTCACTGTTTAAAAGAACAACTTTTCTAATTGTTTTAGTTCCACACTGGATCAAAGCATATTCCAGAGCCTTGGATTCTGTTCATGACCAAGGATTTATTTTATTCTCTTGGGTTTTTTTAAAGCCCCAGCATGTTGCAGGCCCAATTTCAGCTAAGAGGGCAGGGCAAAGATCACCTCACACAGTCTTGTGGCTAACAGGCAAGCACAGATAAAAGGCATTTTGTCCCCCACAGATCTGACCCCAGGCTACAGAAACTAACACAAAAGTATGAATTTCCTTTTAATCATGGAGAGGAAGGCATGGCAAGGCCTGATACCAGCCTTGGAGGCCAAGGAGAGGGAGCCTAAAATCAGCTCCTCACAACTGTCTTTATTCTTTACCTTACAACGCAGGCAGGAGTGCTGCCCCAGCCTGTTACAGGAGACACCTGTTGGAGAAAAGCAGTATGACAAATTCAGAACTTGGAAACTGCAGACCTGTCATGTTTTTAAAACCTTGTAAAAGTATGCAATGCCAAAATTGAGGCATTTAGTTTTAATTCTCTGACACAGCTGCACTCTGGCAATGTCTATCAGTCACTTTAGCCCACAGTACCATTTTAATAGATTTTTTAAACTCTAAACCTCATTTTTGACACAAAAAAGAAAAAAGAAATTTCAAGAGGAGAAAAGTGTTTAACTACTTTTTGAGCTTCCATACTTTTAAAACCTGAAGCTTCAGAACCAATTTAGTGTTAAGGTTTCATCATGATTTTCCTTTTCTCACAACATTCAAAAGGAGTGCTAGAAATGTAAGAACACTTTAAGCTTGCAAACTTCCAAACCTAGACAAGTTGTTCCACTCTGTATTTTCTGTCATATCCTCTGGAAATGTACTTGACTGCACAGAACTTCATAAGAGAGTCTATCTATGTTAAAGAACAGGAGTTGGCACACAAGCTGTCAAGAGCAGAATCAGTTCCCAAAATTTAACTTGTCTTGAACTTCAAATTGTTTTTACTATTCCACTAGAGGGAGTACAGTAAAGGCAAATACTCAGGAATTGGCAGCAACACGAAGTTTGGTGAATAGTTACTCCTTGAGAAGCAGAAACACATACTTTACCAGTTTCTGTGCAAGTACTCATTCCTTTCCTCCTTGTCTAACCCCTGTGACAGCAGTCTTTGAATCTGAAGTAACAAATATCATGAGTTCTCCACATGAGAAGGACAGACGTGGGATTTAGAGCCCTGACATGTGTTTAAAAATGGAACTGGAAATGCTGATGCATATAGATTCATTTTTTGAGTATGCAGAAAACCTCTCTCAGTGATAGAAAGTAACAGCACCTTTTTCACAGTTAAAATGGATTTATACAATTGCATGACCATATTTGAAGATTATGTATTCTGTAAAACTACAGGTTTTATAATCTTGTTATATCACTGACAAAATCTCTGCCTGATAGACAAAATCTCTACCAAGTCTGCTCTGTGCCACAAAACACCAAACACAGTGAAAACCTCAAAAAACTCTTTCTCTATTCAGGGTGTGATACCACATCTGTGAATTGGGAGCTTCCAACAATCATTGAAAAAACATTATTGTGGAACAGCTGTTGCTGCTTCAATATTGCTATGCAGGAAGAAATTCTGGCAGAATACATCAAGGGAAGCTAGGCAATGCTTAAAAAATAGCTGGCTAGGAACAAAAGTATGGTAGATGAAAAGGAGATAAGAGATATCTAAAGACACTGATTACAACACTGAAATCACTAATACTCTGGACCAGGAGAAATCAATTAGGACAAGAGATTAGTCAGTTCAAAGGAAAACAGCCTTATGATAAAGAGCACCTTGAATTTCTACAATAAGAATTGAGAATGTTGTAAATGTCAAAATAAATGTATATAAGTTTTGGGAAGGACAAACAAATACTCATCTTGGGATAAACCAAACTGTATGCAATGGTGGGTAGGAAAGAAATACTGGTAGAAAAATTTAGTTATTTGGAATATGCACAGTATTGGCTTGTTTTGTTTTATTGCTGGATTTTTTTAAGTTCCCTTCAAGTTTCAGCCAGAGATGAGTAATGAATGAGCAAAGTTGGGCATGGCCATCAGATCTTCTTACAAATACTAGTTTCAGTTTTGTCCACACAATTAACCAAAGTTCAAAAGGACATAAAATGTTCAGCTACCTGTGCTTTACTCAAAGAGTGAACATAGATCAGCATTTCATACATTACTCATATATGTGAGTACATATGTGTCCACTGGTCAGAGAGGAAAGGAACACTGAAATCATGCTCTGGGACTATTTTTGGCACTTTCCTTTGTGCTCACTCTGTCTCACTGAGTCAGATGATGACTGCTGAGTCACAGCCTTCCTCAGACTTTAGCAGCTGTAAACCTTTCACCAGCACACAGGCCTTCCACAGCAACCTAGGAAAATTCAGCCAGACTAAGACAGGTGGCTTAGGGCAGCTGTCTTCCAGGAGGAACAGTTATCTAAAACTAGCTCATCACTGGTCAGAAGAGTGGGAAACAGCTCCTTCCTTCTGCCTGCAGAGCTTTGTGGAGTGAAAAAGCAGCAGCAGCAGTTCCAGTTGTTTTGCTGCAGTCCTGCCACTGCCAACATTCCAACTTTGGAGAATGCTGGCTCCTGCAAGGGCAGCTTTCTATGGGAGGCCTGTAAAAGCCTGGCAGGAAAGCAAGTGCCATGTATGCTCTGGCATGGAGGGAGGTCCATGAAAGAGAAACAAGTTCTAGTCTGGATAACTGGATAGCAAAAGTCAGTACATAGGAAACAGGCCCTTCCCTCCAGCAGTGGCAAAATCTCCTTGGAAAAGGTGATGGAGAGGATTCTGGAGCAGAGAGGAAGCAAGTAGAGAGGCTGCTTGGCTGTGGTGAAAGGGACTATGAGTAACTTACATTAACTTACATTTAAATGTCTCTGCTTCCAAAACTTGGCAGCTGGCTTGATGTTCAAACTGATCATCTTCACAGAGGAAATCATGGCAAAAAGAGCAGGCAAATATTCTGCCTCCTGAAAGATTTATCAAGGCAAAACAGTCAACAATAGGCACAAGCATAAAGTCCTGCTCTGCAAACAATTTAGGCAGTAGATCTGACTGAAGACTAGTTCTCCCTTCTGTCACAAATGCTTCAAGGTCCTAAATTAGACACTGCCATCAATTTTTACACTGAAAAATACCTCCTATCATACAACATAAGACAGCATAACTATGAAGCAAGAATTACTTCTAGAACATTTCTTCATTTTAATTTGACTGTAGCATTAACTACTTTTCTTAAATCAGATCACACTCTCATCCAGTCTGCTTCATACAGCTCTGAGACACATTTGAAATAAACACTTTAAAGGATTCCATAAGTGGAGACCAGTATGGATTCCTAAGCAACTGGGAATCCAAATATCTGTGCTAGTACAGAAGAATAGAGTAAGAATGGTAGAAAAACGTGTTGGCAATTTGATGCAGTGCTTAATTATGTGAATAATTAAGCTGATAGAAGCATTATAATTTAGATTACATAATAATCTCTGAACTGAGCACTGTATGTTCTTGAGCAGGTCATTTACTTTCCCTACTGTATAATGACTGTTTTTAAAATGGGGGGAATCTTTGCTTTGAACAAACATACTGCAAGGACTAATCAGTGAAGACTAAAAAGGCTACATTAAGAAAATAGGTGCACAAATTTAAACAATGCAAGGAAAGAAGTGTAATTTATATTTTCTTATTTTTAAATGTGAGCAACCTACCATGGTCCCAGACACTTCTTTCACACTCAATGCATTCTGCATCTGCCAGAGGGCACATGCAGGCGTGGGTGCTGAGACACTTCCTCCCGTGACACACCCAGGCTTCACAGAAATCACAGATTGCACCCTGCAATCACAGCAAGATATCAGCTCAGGGCTTCTGCAGTACCAACAGAGATTATCCCAAAATCCCCAATGTATCCTAGTATCCATTCTCTCAATGGGCTCCCTTTGGTTGAGTGAGAGTATTGAACCAAACCTGTGTTCTGACCAAGCTGCTCCACAGTTCATATTTGTGTGTTATTTGTTTCTGCAGGATTTAGTATGATGCAAAATAATTTGGTTATCTCACTTCTGTTTTTACATTTCTTACTATGAATTTTGCACATGGAAAATTGTGTCCTCCAATTGAAACCTGGGATCCATACACAGTAATGATGTTCTGACAAAAATGAAATTTCAAAGACCTGCAAAATGCCTCAAGACTCTCATAGCTGAAATCACTCATTTGGATTTTTAACTCTGCTATATTAGAGCACAAGCTCTGCAGAGAGCAAAGATCAAGTAACTCATTAGAAGTAAAAGTTAGAGTCTTTAACTTTCATTTTGATTAATTTTAAGATCTCCACTTCAGCTAAGAAGCCATCTCAGCCCACAGGTAACTAATTACTATGTGCACTATATGCACACAAAGCTAAGAAAACAATGATTAATCCAAATGTAACTGTCAGTGAATGCATGGGATGAGTTCAGGAATGCCAGCATGTGAAGGCTGGCTGTGTTACTGAGAACAGCTGACAACCAGCTGCAGGCAGCAACAGGACATTTAATCCAGGGGCTGTGACAGGTCACATCTTGCTTCTAACTTGTCCTTCTAAGAACAAAACTTCAAAGGCCTGAAGCTATGATTATCTCTAATTAAGAGCCCAAAAGAGGGGTTTAGTTCATTAAAATTCTCCTCTGATGGAACAGATTACTCTCTCATACTGATGATCTCTGTGACAAAAGTCTGCAGGTTTCTACAGAATAATCCTACATTTTAATGAAGGCTGAGAATTGTCTATAGAGCATGTAAGAGTCCAGTGCTCTTCATGCATGTGCTTAGGGCCTGCCACCAACACAGCTCAATTAGCATCCAGGACATGTGCTGGAGTTTGCAGGAGCTGAATCTAAAAATGAAAAATTTGGGGGCTTCAGTATAAGGGAAAAATCAGTTTGTAACATAAAACCAGGGAAAAAGACCATCTTGGCATGGTACATGCTATCATTCCATAAACCTGTTTAATCATTTTTCCAGGAAGACTTGCATAGAATATCTTCATAGTGCAAAAAAGGCTGTACTTTTGTATACATACCACCATAGCTAGTCCAGTACTGTACACACCAGCATGTTTTATAACACAGTCTGAAGACTTCATCATGCATTTGGTCTTTCCTGTTTAAAATAAAAAGGCAAGCAACCATAAGAAAGCTATGTAAAAAATATTTTTTTTAAAAAGTAGAATGCATGTTTGTACAAGAACAGCACTTCAACTAAATGCCTGTGTTAAACCATAAATCTAGGTTACAATAATGCAAACAAATATGTCAGTAAAGATGAGTAATGTATCAAGGCAGTGAGAGGTGGTGGGGGCATTACTGGGTGTGGGGCACTGGAACAGAGAGAGCTACCTTGCTCCCATCCCTCAGACTCCTCTAAGAAAGATGCTGTTGGTTTATAGTCCCCAATGCTTGATTAAGCATCAAACAGCTCTAATAGTCTGTGTTTGGAAAGCCCTGGGTCTCAATACAGTATGGTTGTTGATAGGAATGCTTTTCCTCTAGAAACATACTCCAGATGAAGATAAATGAAACACACAGATGTGAGCCATAAGACAGAGAGCATGGTTTTAGTGCTTCACTGCATGGTGACAGAAAGGAGACTTATGAGGGTGACACACTGCCACTGCACACTAACAGCCTGGCTTCCAGAAATGCTCAGTATCTGCAGGTCACAACAAAGGCACTGAAAGCTGCATGTCAGCAGCTCTGAGAGTCAAACTCCTACACAGCCAAACTACTTAATGACAAACTGAAAATCTGCAGTGATGTGTTGAAACAGTGGAAAAACAAAATTCACCTCAGTATGAAATGAGTATCAACATCTCCTTCAAGCAAGCAGCTCTTTAAAAACAAAGGGCATTTTAGCCTGGTTCAGAGCAGTTCTGTCACTAGGAGCCCTTCTCTTCTAATTTCAAAGCATCAGCCCTCAAGCCCACATAAATAACAAGAGTTGCATATTACATTACAACCCCATGCAAGGTGAATGATATATTGTTGCTTTAATTGATATTGAATTGATCAGAAATTATGTAATCTCTAAAAAAGTACTATTTATTGGTGCCTTGCTAGCAGTCAGAGCATTTTTAGTTTTGCTGCTGTTATGAAACAATGCTCCACATGGTCAATCTATGGAAACAGTCAGATTTCTCAAACCTAAAAGGAAGTAACACAATGTTTTCCAAAGAAGATGAGCCATGATCTAGGCTTTCAAACCTTTGGGGTTTACAAGCATATACACTGAACAAAGATCACTTCTCAAGGAGGATATTCACAGCAGATTCAACAGAACCTGCTCTACATTACAGAGGTACTTTAAGATAAACCTACTCTAACACAGGTACTGAGAATTTAACACCACAATTAGGACTGAGGACAGCTTGTTTTCATTCACTATTTCTACTCACCACATTGTGCACAAATGGGCAATTTCTGAACTGAATTACAGAAGTAGCAAAAAGCTCTATTCTTCTGTCGTCTAGGCACAAGGAGGGAAAAAAACAAAAAGAAAGTATTAAACTTTAAATGAAAGCATTAAAAAACACCTGTAAAACGTCTGAAACAAATATTAAACTACTGGTTTTAGAAGGGTAAAATGTCTTACCTTTGGCACTTATCACATTCCTAAAGGGAAGAAACAAAACACTGGTAATTATTTTCATTCTAGGTAAAATATATCAAATTTACAGACCTCCACAGGGAGTTACAATTAGGATCCAAACATTTTAATCAATATTCTGTCTGGTGCAAACATAACCTTAAATATACAGGAAGGAGAGTAGGAAGAATGACATTCTAGTAGCATTAAATGCCACAATCACTGGGTTTACATAACTGAAAATCAGTTATTTTCATAGAAAGCACTTTAGGCTAATTTACCATAGAAGCATTACAAGGATGTTTGGCCAAGTCTATGTTGGCTCGGGAAGCTCTGATCTGCTTCTCGCGCTCCCGACGGTTCTCGGCTTTCTTACGAGCTCCAGTCTTCTTTTTAGGCATGGTGCACTCCCTGTGGGGAAAACAGCTATGGAATGGGTGCACACAAACATGACACATCCAGCACCAAAGCTGGGCCTTACAGTTCCTGCACTGACTGTGCTTCATCTCCGTTCAGTTTCTTGTCTGAAAGATTCTTTTGAAATGTAGAATAAGGGGACAATCCACGAGGAAGTGCCACGTGATGAACCATAAAGAATCTTGTGATCTGGAAAAGTTTGACATCCTGAACTCCTGTTTAACTATCTTTGAAGTCTTTTGCTTTAAAAAAAATGAAGCCATTACTATCTGTAGGTTTATTTGTGATAGATCTCTTGGTTTGCCTTGCCTGTTTAATAAGCATCTGTAAGGACATCAACAGGCAGTCAATTCTAGCAGCTTCAATTTGGAAGGAAAATCAGTATCTTCATTCAAAAGGTCTTATAAACCAAACAATCCTAACTTTTCTGAACACAGAAATATATTGTCCTGACCAGATACTAAAATTTGCTTTTGATAGCACACATAAATCAGTTTTCTTGCTCTGTAAAATTCAGCACTGTGTTTAAATCGTGTTAGTGTCATATTTTGTAGTCAAAATTATATTGCTGTGCTGCCTGCTGGCAACTGTCATTATTCTAGAGTGTGGCATTTCTGACACTGGGAGTATCTACATTAATTTTCTCTACATTAATTTTCCAACCACCCAAATGCTGATTTAACAACAGAATCGAATGGCTAGTATTTATACCCTGACATCTTCACATGCCCTCATAATGGAAAGCACCAAAATGACAAACTATTTTCATGAAAAGCACTGCCTCAGCGTCTCCTGAGGACACAGATTATGAGAAATGTTAGATGGCAGTTTTCAGAAAGCTGCACTGAACTAAGTAACAACAGAATTGCAATGTCAGGTCCCCTTAGCAAAGCTGTTGAGTGAATCCATGCTTTCAAACAACATCCTATAGATCAAAATTCTTATCACTCTTTCCCTCTGAGCTTTCATTTAAGTTATTTGCTGTCTTCATCCTGGGCTCAAATTTTTGTAGAAATCTACTGTCTTTATAAGTTTTGGACTAGAAATTAACAATGTTATGATTCCAGAAATTGTGACAGCATAACCCTGTCTACCTTCAATTCCTTTCCAATCAGATTATCACCTCTTTTGAAACCACCAATTAATATTCAAATGCATCTGCAGAGTGTTCTGCCTCCACTTTTGGCACACTGTTGCCAAATGCTCAGGCAGGAAAGATCCAGTGGATTCTGTCAGCAGCTCACAGCCCTGGGGGGTGTGTGGGAGAGGAAAGTGCATCTGGAGGACCTGAAATAAGAGCTGGCTCCCCCCTCAGCCTCACAGGGTACAATGTGCTGCCCTACAGAGACTGGAGCTCCTGCACGGGGAGCTTTCTGCACAAGGGCTGTTTCTGCATTTCAAGTTTCCTACTTGAATTCAGGGTGTTTCAGGGTGTCTTGTGCTTGCCCATCACACAGCTTCCACTGTATGCTTTGTGTATCCAAAGTCTGCGTCACCACCCGCACAAAATCCCAGGTAAAAACGACTGTGTTAACAGCAGTTCATACTTAACAGGATAATGAACTGAAAGCCCTAATAACGCAAAAATCATTTTCCAGGCACTGTGATGCCCACGACTTGCTCCATCCTTTGGAAGCAAGGCGGCTGAAAAGGCCTCCCGCTGCCCGGCACTTGGCCACGGCGGAGCCGGACAGCGCTCCGCTTGCTCGGCCACGGAAACCGCAAGGGCCGGAAACCGAGACTTCAGCGCCTCCAGCCCGGCCCTTCGAGGCCCCGCCGCCCATTCCCGCTCCCCCATTCCCATTCCCGCTCTCCCATTCCCATTCCCGCTCCCCCATTCCCATTCCCGCTCCCCCGCTCCCGTTCCCGCTCGCACCTGGCTCTGGCCGCGCGGAAGCCGGAAGTGCCGGTGCGCGCGGTGCGCTGCCCGCCCGGCCCGCGCCGCCCGGCCGGAACGTTCCGGGCAATTCTTGTTCCCCCTTCCCCTCACGGAACGCGGGGCGCGCCTCGGGAGCGATTTTTAAAATGAGGTGTTAATTAATCTAAACAGTACGGATACAACGTAACTTGTGCATTAAAAAGCCCTGCACACAGCTCTGTCTCGTCTGAGGTTATGCAAGTCGCGCATGGATTCTGCCTAGAAAACCCTCCATGCGAATCATTAGGTGTATTGTGTAGATAATTAATGGAAGATGAGTGCGTGGGTCGCGCTCGCGGCCTTTCTCCTAGAAAGGGTTTGATACATATTCCAGTATATATTCCATATTCCATTACACCAGTAACATCTTTGTGTGCTTTGATCATCGATTCACTCCAGCGAGGTTGGTTGTGTCGCTTCACATTGGTCATGTCATTATTCCTGAAAGTTGGCTGCTGCTTATGGAATGTGATTTTCACTTTATGAGATATGCAAGTTTTCATGGGCCATCGTCGCCTTTCCAGGAAGACACTCCTAACTTTTGTGACGTTCCTAACTTTTGTGCTTGCTTGTCACGCTTTTCCTTCAAGGTTTGATATTCGCAGCAGGTCAGGGGATGCACAGAAAGCAGCAACAAAAAACATCGTCACTGAAATGTGATCACTAAAATGGACCCTTCTCCTTCCTGAGAAAGTGTATGCAGAAGTAATTTTTAATTATTGTCAGTAGCCATAGCCACATGCTGTTTAACTAAAACCCTAAGTAGAAAATGCCATATTTTCTGAGATGTTAGAGGCGTTTTGGTGTAAGTCTCGATTTTTTTAATGAATTAATCACCAATATTGCTGTACTCTGCTTGTGGCCATTGTATTCTGTTTTAGGCAAGAGCACAATGAGGATAAATGTTACAGCATTGGAAAAAAAAAATACAAACAGAAAGTTTTAATCTATTTTGTAATCATTATCCTAGTCAGCTAATCTGCTCTCGTGAGTGAATAGAGCTGTTGAAGAAAGGATATACACTCACAGATGTCACTGGGCATTTTTACATAAATTCATGAATGGAAAAGAAGAAGTCTAGAAAAACTAAGGAGATATGTAGACGCTGAGATTTTTATCTTAGTTTTATTTTACCCTGTGAAATAGTATCTGCCTCAAGTATATTCCAGAAACCACCCTCTAGATGGCAGGAGTTTGTCACTTCACTCACGAACAGTGAAACAGTAAAACGTCTTATTTTCAGAACCAATGGAGTGGCCTAGGGCTGTAACACAAGGTAGTTAAAAAGATTTAAAAATGAGATGAGAGCAGCCAATTTAGAGCTTACAGAATTTCCATTAGCAGTGCTGGACTAGTCTCTGGGGGGTTGTTGCAGATTTGTTTCAAAGAAAATGCAGAAAGTAACGAGAGCCAGCCTCATTTTCCGAGGTGTTTTGAGTTCCCTCTGTGAGAGAAGCAGTGGAAGGACAGTGAGAGTGTCTCTGAAGGGTTATCATTCCATATTACCTTACAGGATCAGAACTGTCATGTCTTTGCTTCATGCCTGCTGTCTGGCTGGCTGAGATAACAGGTGAGGGCCACCCTGCACTGCCTAAAAAAAGTGTTTGTCTAGTCAAGAGCTTTGAAGACAGCACATGTATTGGTGACTGTCTTTGCTCTAAGCTGCAGAGAACACTAGAGAGAAAAGTGAAAGTCACTTCTGTAAGCTAAATGGTACAATGACAGCAGAGCTGTTGTTCTTCCCACACCAAAGGTGTCACCCTGCAGCAGCATGCACTGGTTTTCTCTTCTGTTCCACCCTGCCGTGCCATCATGCATCTCATAAAGTCAGTTTTACCTATACAAAGGGACAGAGCACACTAATGAATCAGAATCTCTCAAAAATAAGTGGATGTCTGGGATACAGAGCCATGACATTTTGAGCAATATCTTTCCACCTTGCTCTCTTTCTTGATCACCTTTCAGAATCACTGGTCAAGGTGGCACTCTGGGTTACATACTGGCTGCTGGTCAGATGCAGATTTTGAAGGCAGTAAATTCACATTTCAAATGGGAATAATTCAGCAAAAGAATGTTGTGAACAGTTGTCTGAGGGAAGAGCAAAAGCTGAGTATTGCCCTTGCAGCACTGTGTACCAGCTCACATGGACACTGACCATCTTCAGAGCTGTTCTGCTCACTTCTTCCTCTGCTCATCCCATAAAAAACCTTCCTTTGCTGTGACAGCACGTTTCAGGAATGGGCATGTATTTATTCCTTACTCATGTAATAATAAAGGACCCATGCCTTCCCACTTCTACTACTGGAAAGTGCAGAATCAGAAAAGAAAATCAGGAAACTAGGTGTGTGCACAGCCTCTATCAAAATGGCAATATTCTGGGGCAGATAAGACCTTCAAATGCAGTGACACTGGGCTATGCTGGATGACAATGAAATATTTTTACTGCCTTTTGCTGTGATATCTCAGTCCTTTTAAAGATAAAGCACAATATCTCTCAACTTGAAATAAATACTGTCCTGAGTTGTTGTAGTTTACTTTTAATTGAACTGAAATTTCTTTTTCTCTAAATAATATGCTTGTTCTGATCTAATTAAACCTCTATTACTACCTGCCTATTACCATAATTATCTTCATTATTGCAATGTCTCCTTGCAGCATTCAATATGTTTGCCTCCCTGGGGATTGCATTGTAAAATAGGTGCAGCATATACCTTTCTAAATGACCTTTGAAATGGCATACATCAAATTTAATTTGTTTTTAAATCCTGGCCTTGCAGCAACTGACCTTAAAAGTCATGTCAATATTTGTTTGATGTAAGATATTTTTTTTCTGAAGACATTTATACTTGCTGATTTAACTACATAAAGAAATGGGAAACAAAGAAAATAACTCGAGGCAAAAATCTTTACTGACGTCTACTGAAAATTGGCATGTTCAAATATAATATTTTAAAATAAGCATCCTAGAATTAGATGCTGTAAAGATTTCTTGTGTATGTGTTTTCTATTCCCCCTGCTATTATACCTGATGCTTGCAGTCATTATCTTAGCCCTGGAAAGTCATTCCCCAAGAAATTTCTAGATGGTTATTTTGTCTGGTCAATGTTTGTAGAATGTATCAAGAGGGACAAGAAGATAAGAGATAAAACAAAAGGAGAAAATTTGCTGTTAAGTGATTAGAGTCTTGATTCAGGGAGCTCACTCAGTTGTCAACTTCTTTATTAAAATCTATTAATCTTTCCTGTGATACTCAAGTTGCATTTTTTCACATTTCTTCCATGACTTCAGCAAAATACTGAACAGCATTTTTATCATGGTATCTTACCTAGGCTTTTTTTATTTTGTTTTTTTAAGATGAAAGATATGCCATAAAGCTAATACTGGGATTTATGTGCACAATTAATGTGCCATCATATGTTAATTACATATAATAATTAAGATTGTTGAGGTGAGAGGATAGTTACTCATTTTGTAACGTAAGGGGAAAGCTATAATTTTTTGCTATGGAGAAAGAGCTTGTTGTCTGGTGGCAAGTTATTAGTATTGCTTTTCCATGATGAGATTGCAATATCATAAATTACCTTGTTTCTCTTCCCTCTGATCCCATCAAAAGGCTGGCACATGGTGATATATTTGCTGCATAGGTGACACTGGGAGGCTTTGTTTGTGAAGAAGAGGAGGGAGATGCCTGATAAATGGCAGCACCTGTGTGACAGAACTGAAAAAGGTAAAAAGAAAAAAAAATCAAGGTCAGACAGAGGATGACTGATGACAAGAATTTCTCTCTCAGTGCTGGAGGCTTGTCAGGTGGATGTAGCAGAGGAGAATGAAAAATGTGAATGTTTTAATTGGTCACAGGATATGAGAGTAATTCACACAGCTGATCAGGAGACTGCCAAGGTGATCAGGAAACTGAGAAGCCAGTCCCATAGGAGGAGGCCAAAAGGGTACCCAGTGACAACATGACAATCAGCAGTCACAAGCTGCAGCAAGAGGAATTACAGCTGATATACAGAGAGTAATTCTTTGAAGTGAGAGTGGTTAAAAGTGGAAAATCTGTGCTGGAGCCTCAAGCACTGAGTCAAGAAACTCTGTTGTATTTAGAATGGGTATTATTAAAATGACACAACGAGTTAGATAGCAGAGGACCTGTAGAGCTCACCTATCCAAGTCCCCTGATGAAAGTTGTACATCAAATAAGGCTGGTCAAGGCCTTGCCTAGCTGAATCTTAAATGTTGCCATGGATAGGGATTGCACAACTGCTCTGGACACCCTTTTCCCAGGATTAACAACCTTGCCTGCAAAGATCCTGAGCAAGAGGATCCTACTGATTTCAAAGGCAGTTGGACTGTGTCCTAGATGAGGTGGAATATTTGTTTGCCATATTTTTCTGGAATATCTGTTCTAACAAATTCAACATTTCAGCTGTTCCATGTTTTTCTTCTGTTATCGAGCTGTGTGACATGTTCCTCTTTGGTGTCACTTCTTATCTAGATAGCAATTTTTCTCCTTTTAATTATGGCTTTTTCCTTGTTCAGTAGAATTCGTTTGTAGAAATCTTATGCAAATATGAACTGAATGGTTTTCCTGTCTAATTACAGCTCCATTTAGATGACATTAATATCAGTGGCACTGAGCACTGGCTGAATTAAATACTGAATTTATTCAGCTAATGAAAGCTGAAGGACAGATCATTTGTTTTATGGCATACAATATGGGTGGCTTAGCTGTTGATTCAGGGAGAAAGAGAATCTTTGCATCAAGTCCTCACTTCCCTGACATTGTAAGGAGCTCTCTTATAATCTTTCACAAAATTGACAAACTCCCCTCTTCTTTGCCCTCACTGTGTTTCTGAAAAGCACTGTGGATAAAGAACAGAATTGGACCCAGTGTAGCATAGCATCCTACAGCAATTCATCATATATTGAATCTCACAGAGTAGGTGATGTAATACCTGTACTATAAATAAGATGTTTGAATGCAGGCAATTGAGATGCTTATGGCACTATGAAAAATGGCACTTGGAACCATTTCTAGGCATGGATATCGGTCCTCAGTATTCTGATTGATTTAGAAAACCCGTTTGTTTATGTTCCACTACTGTTAGTTGATATTCTGAAAATAGTTTCTATTCATTCTCATTTGTGTTTTATTAGATTTCATTTATAGTGCAAAGTTGTAATAACAGTTCTATTGCTTCTCAAGTACCTGTACATTTAGACTTATTGAAATATCACTATAAATAGTCATGTGTTCACCATTTTCACCAAACTCCTTATTTATATTTATTGTGGAGTAATGAATCTGTAGTCCTACTCTAAACTAGAGCTTATCCACTGGTGAAATACATTTCTGTTTTTATAGTAAGTGTTTGAAGCATAGTGCTGTTAAAAAGCTGAGCAAAAGCCTTTTTGATGGACTGTGAGGGAGAATTGAAGGGTTTTCTCAAATCATTTAATTGTATTTGCATATTATTTAAAACACTAGTAAAAACTGCAACGCTGTTGTACCTAAAGACAAGAGAAAAGCAAGCAGTTTCTGAAAACAGCATTCTGGGCTGTGAGCTGGTTTCTTTGCTCATTTTTACTAGGTTGTATCTCTTTTTGGCAAGACAGAGTTCTGCAGTCTCTGCACTGAGTGTGTGTCTGACAGGTCGCTGGAAGTATCAAGGTGTTTGAGGAGTTGTTTGTTTGTTTTATTGTGTGTCTTGTTAGTGTAGTGTCTCTGGGCAGACTGTTGCCATCTGCAGCTAGGACAGGGCTATTTATTTCATACGAAGTTAAACATTTGTCTCCAAGGGCCTTGAGGCTATGAATTTGCAATTTGCATGATGATGAGTGAAGTTAGAAAGGAATGACTTTTGGTCACTGCCTGCTTCTCTTGGTCTGACCCACTCTGGGCTTGAAGACCTTCCAGGCATCCTTCAAAAGCTAGTTGTATGACAGATTTGGGCTGGGAGATGGATGGGATGCCCTTGGAAGCCAGTTGCATTTCCAGAGAATTTTAATTTGTATCATTACCCAGCTGAAGTAAAATGTTTCTTGCATTTGTTTTTTGCAAGTGGCTGCTTGGTGGAGTTTATTTGCATAGTGGTATTTTTGTCACTGATCAGTTAATTTTAAATCTAATTCGTTTCTGAGAGCTCAGACCTTTTAAACAAGCTCACTGTTTTCTTATGTTAAATCCAGCTAAGACAGCCTAGAATGAGCTGGAGCACTGGCCTAGAAAGGAAAGGCTTCACAGCCCATTACTGATCCCCTGAGCCATCTCATCCCCTTTACTGTCATGTAATGTTTGTTTAATGTAAAATTTCCATATAAAGCCAAACAAAATAAAGCCCAAAATGCAGAACAGCAGCTCTTTGCCGTTCAGATATTAAAATGTGGAGGTAGTGAAAATGAGATTTCCTTTCATAAGTGCATTAGTGACCTTAGGGGGACCCTCACCAGGGAAATGCCTCAGTGGTGAGAAAAGGCTCAGCTCAGAGGAGAAGGTGGATGAGCCTTTTTTGACACCATGGGCTGGAATCACTGGAGAGTTTTGTTTTCAGCTTCGAGGGAGAGGAGGCTCTTGTGGGAGCCTGTGAGGATTTCTAAAATCAGTGCTCTGGGCCAGGCTGTCACTGTGCATGTTACCAAGCACATCTAGGCAGGAGTGTGTCACTGTGTGACTGACTGAGGATTGCTGTGCATAAGGAAGCACGTCATTCCATGAGTCACTGAGGATTTCTATGCATGAGTGACTGTTTCTCTGCTCCAATTTGAATAAATAACATTCAGAGCCTCCAGTCATTCCAAAAAGGTTTAATCAAGGCTATCAGATAACTGAATTGTCAAAAAACATTCCTTGCTGAATTTATTCATGAGGTTTCAGGGACTAAAGTAAATTCAGCATCCCAGCAGTTCCTCCTGGGTCATTTAAAGTGCCCAGAAAGATCAAAGGAAGACCTCTAATTAAGATCTTTGAAAATATGAAGCCCAAGGGGGATCACTTGTGTGAAAGGTGGAAATGATGTGCTCAGAGTCCTGTGCACACATCCCCTCTCCTGGGATGCTTTTTAGCTCAACAAGTGCCAGTGTGGATCACTCCATGGATCTGTCAAGTTTTGCACAGCAGCAGGTGCTGACTGCAGCATTCATCCATGTGAGTTGGGGATTGAAGATACTTGGCAATGAGGAGAGAGCGTGTGAAATGGGAAAGACAGCCTGAAAATACCTGCTGAAGGTGCTGGGAGAAAGCAAGGGAGAGAATTTCAGAGCTCTCTCACTGAGCATAAGGTAAAGTTGCATGTTTCCATGTGGACCTGGTGAGTCTGACACTTTGAGCAAGACCCTCACCTGGGCTGGCCCTGATTCCCACTCTCCCCTCTGTCACCTTGGCCTCACCCTACCTCTGCCCTGTGCTGGCACCTGGGGGAACATTTGTGTCACAGCCTCCCCCCACTGGCAGGTCTGTCCCCTCATCTCAATCTCTCAGGTGCCACCGTGCCCCCACCAGCACAGTGAGGCACAAATGAAGGCAAATGAGGTGAGTGTGGTTCTGTGCATGAATATAAAGACATTCCAGGAATGCTATGGAGTTACCAGAGCTTTTCTAAAAGGCTAATTTTTTTCACCACAAAGTCGATGAGTGAGACTGAATTTGACCTTGAGAAGCTTTTGAAGAGAATGGGGCAATGGTCCTTGTTAGGGGATGGTGCAATTTCTCCATTTCACAGTTGGACAGTCACAAGCATAAGAAGTGCCAGGGAATATCTGTGCCCTGCATCTCTTAAAGAGCACTGGAAGCACTGGAAAGATGTTCTGAGAGAAAGCTAGAGAAATTCCACATTCTTCCCTCTGATTAACCCAATCTGCCATTACATCAGACTTCCTTGGATCCAGCTTCAACAGTTGCTCTTCAGCCTGGTGCTGATCTCATCCAAATGGGTGGGTATCTAGCAGATAGCATTGTTTGCATCTGAAGTGAAAGGGATGTAAAGTTTGGAATGGTTTTTTTTTAATTGCTGATATTTTATCCTTGCTATGTAGCAATGCTCACCAGAGGCACACAACAAATGCAAAGTGACACAGCCCATCTCAGAACAGAGCTGGAGCCAAGGTGCTAAAATAAAAGCAGTTATTGAAAGCTAGTCAAATATCATCCTCAGAGAGTTTGTTTCCCTATCTCTGTTGTGCAGCTACATCTCTTGTGGAGCAGTTGCAGCTCATAAATAGGAAGTGGGAGTACTGCAGAAATCCTTGGGAAAGAAGGATGCAGAGATAAATGCAGGCAAACATGAAATACAATTATCCAGCTTGTAAATGGGTTGCTACACAGTTCTTATTGCCTTTCCTTTGGGGAATTTTGCTGACACAGACTTTCCTCTTTCATCCTGTGCTAAGATGGCACCTCCCATAGTCTCATGCACATTAGTAGCCTTCAAAAGCTTTTGTTCATTATGAACTGAAAGACAACATCCTTGCTGCCTACTTGATCCCTGACAGGAAAGGCTGTGAGGTTTTCCCTGGTGTTTTTCCCCTATATTTTTGGCACTTGTCTTTCCTGTTGAAGTTTTTCATACCTTTCACGCTGATTTCAGAGCTGCTTCCTACAAACTGGAGAAAAAGTAAAATTGAAGCCCTTATTACTCCAGAAATTCAAATTGCTACATATCTCAGTATTATTTTGCTTTGAAATAGGACCTTGTTCAACAGTAGTGAGCAAAATAAAACTGTGAGTGGAGGGGGAGCAGGAAGGAAGAGAAGGAAATCCCAAGAATATTCCAGTTGGTTTAATGGAGTGTAACTGTAACACATTCCCTGGTGTAGTTATGGCTGTAAAACTGTATAGTGCAGGGAAAGCTTGTATAGCTTCAGGAGAGAATCCCAGCTTTTCTTTTTGGATCCTTATCTGGCCATCTGCAGAGAATCAGCAGCCAGAACAGATAAGCTGAGAGAAGATATCACCAAGAGTTACTACCTACAGCTACAAGAAAGGCAGTGACTTTGGGAAGGAAATGTTTGGGCTGAAATGCTGGGTAGAAACCATGAGCAGAGAAATTTGGGGAAAGGAGATTCCCATGAACACAGACAGAATCAAGGTTTTATATGAAGTTCATGAAAAAAAAAAAAAAAAAAGAAAATTCTTTCATAAATTTTTCCTTTCCATGAAAGTTCCTGGGTATGTTGAACTTTGAGTTTCCTAAAAGGGCCTGGATTTTTGCAACTGGATTGCCCAGTTGTGCTGAATTCATCTGTCTGGCTATGAAAGAACTGATTTAGCAGACTAATGAAAGCTGACATACTGGTGTAACCTGTAGGTATTAATTAAAGGATATCTGGGCATATGCATAACATTATTTAGCAGAAAAACTTCATATGAAATCTTACATTAAGGCTAATATTTGTTATAAGAATTAATAGAACTTTGCCTCCATAAAGTATGTTGCAATTTTCATAGGAAATACAATAGAGATGTAAAACAATGAGAGTTGTGTTTTTTACTCTACAGAAAGTAGCCTTAATCAGTTCAAAACATTTAGATGGTATATTTTTATCACTTTCCTCTAGATACAACATAAAAATGGATTTTGTCAGGCCTAGTAATATAGTTCAAATATTTAGACTAGTTGAACATTGGACTACGATTCATGTAGTATAAAAAAATAATTTTCTACATGAGCAGAAAGTCATCTATTTGGTAGAGCTACTCAGTATATTGCAGTGTCCAAGTGTAAGCCACACTACAGTGAATTCCTTATACAGTATGGGCATGCAATTAAAAGAATATTTACTGTACTTTGATTTTACCCAACATAATTCTTTTGCTAGGTTTGATCTAGGTTTTATGAGGTTTCCATGGTGATACTGTGGCCACTACAACAATTTCTTTGTGCTGATGTGACTCTTGTGTGCCTGTCTAACCCTATGACATCCCAGCTTGGCTGAAAATCAGCAGGAGTTTGCTGTTGACTTCAGTGGGTTTGGTGTTGTCTCTGTTGTGACTGAATCTGGAAACTGCTCTGGAATCATACAAGTCCCAGGTGAAGGCAGCCTGTAGTCAGGATAATACTTCTGGTTTAAACTGTTCCCTGTTTTGCTTGAAACCAAGTGGAATTTGCTGCCATTCAAACCCACTCCCAGGCTGACCATACTTCCACATGCAATGAGTTATGCAAACCATTTCCCTCACAGCTTAAGCCCTCTGGGATAATTTGATTCCATTGCATGGAAGCCCTTAGAATGGAGTGGGATATGGCAAAAAGGGATCATGAAAGCACAGAACATAGTTCCCTTTCAAAGAGCTTGCATCTGGATATGGATGGGCTTCAGAGAAAGATTGGGAAAAAGGAGGAAAGGAGAATTAGCAGTGATCAAAGCACATCAGTTGCCTGGCTACATTGAGATTGATATGTTGCCAGCTGAATAATTGACACTGGTTTTAGGAGGCTTTTGAAGAAAGACAAAAGGATTTGCTCTTCTGTGTGAAGCAAGTGGAAGGATGTGTGGCAATGCTTTTTGGGAATTGAGTGGGCAGAGGGTGGCACTGTGGGTGACAAACTTGAGAGGGATTGCAGTGCCCATTTTAAGGGAGAGTTGGAGGCAAAAGTATGGCATGAGCAATAAGGAAGAGTTAGTGGATAAATATAAAAAAAAGAGAGGAAAAGGGCCAAGATAAGATGATGGTCTCAGATTAACAGTACTCTGAATTGCCCTAAAAATGGCAAGTGCCAGGATAAGACAGAAGGAAGATGATGAGATGGGTGAAGGAAACTGCATGAGATAGGCAAAGTTCCTGTTATGACATGAGATGGGTTGCTAGATAAGACTTTTAACGTGCAAGTGTGGTTAAGAAAGTCTATAATTTTCAAGAGATTATGTGAAAAGAAATAGCAAGTTTTAGAAATAATCAGGGTAAGAGAATCTTTGGAGTATAAAACAGTTTCCAAACTTTTCTACCTCCTTATTCTAGTGAGACAGTCTTGGATCAGATAACAATAGAAAAGAAACATTTTTGTAATATTTCAGCTGGTGTTTAAAGTTGAGAACAGGACAAGGGACAAGATTGATTGTTGAAGGTCAAAAGATCTCTTAAGGAAAGATGTGAGCTGTGATTTTTACTATCTTGTCTTTTGGACTGATAAGTGGCTGTTTCTCCTAGCAAGAAAAATGTCCCAAATAATATCACCTTCCTTGATTCTTGTGTTAAAGTTTAACTATGAGCATGTGGAAAGATTCAAGAAAGAAATTTAAGGAAAGTGAGGATAAATGTATTAAAGGTACATATTTTTAAAAGTTGCTTTGCGATTTTTCGATTTGCGAAAGAAAATTGTTTTTTTCTTTTAAATTAAGAAAACAAGAAAGTATTAGTTGTGTCAGTTTTATGTTCAGTTCTGTAACTCCTGAAAATACTGAGTAAATCTAACACACTTGTGAAGTCAGTTTTCCTCCTAGACCGCAGAGAAAAGCTTCTCATGGAGCAAGGATGACCTCTTGTGGTTGGTTTTCTGGTAGAGACTCAGGCTTGGCCCATGTCTAAAAGAGTCTGGATATTGATTAAATGAGGGAGAGTCACAACACACACTAACTATTCCTACAGCAATCCTTTATTTAAGTGGGGAGTATGAACATATTGTCAGAGAGGCTGATTTTGCCTCTGATGCAACTTCTCTCATGTTGAGGTTAATGTTCCAAGCTGAAATGGCTTTGTTTTTAAATAATCCATAGAAGTGAAACAAAAAAGCAAATAAACTCTGTGTAATTAAAGACTTCCTGGTAAATGTTCCTATCAATCTAAACAGGTACAAGCTAGAAGTTGTGGCACTGTGCTGGTTTATAGGAAAGTACTATATTTTCACTGTTGATGCTAACTGAGGTAGAGACTAAATATTCTGCATCAGCTGGAGAAATACGTATTTGTAAAATATCTTGCTTATAAGTAATCTAATTTGCTCTCACACTGGGTGGTGTTTTAATACTTTGTGCTGACAATGTTCTTTTAGTTATCACTACCCCCTGTCATGTAAAAACTTGTACTATTTAAGATTGCATTGTTTATTTTTAACCATGGTCTGGAAATTCAGAATCTATTGACTAACCTACTTGTGCATTTGAGAGGGGAAACAATTTGTCTTTTGTAGAACATCAAAATCTTTGCTAGACCTCCTTTGTGCCTCTGCTAGGAAGAGCAGAGTGCTGTGGAATGGGATGTGCAAGAAGCCCTCAGTGCCTGTGGACAGACTTAATGTTTGTAATGTTGTTCTCTTTGGGTATGTATTGCCAACGTTATTGTAAAATCTGTATCTGGAAAGTTGGGAACTCAATACAGAAAAAAATTCAAATATCAGTATATCAGCAAAGGAGCACATCTAAACTTCTCAATAACCTTGGGAAGAAGGGCTTGATTAGAAACAGAGTTGATTCCCACTGTAACTGAGAGTCTTGGAAAACTCAGAGACTGCAGTGTGAGATGTTTTGGGCTGTGTTTTTCTGATGGGTGATGTTAGCACCAAGCAAAGACCCTGTGCTTTGGTGTCTAACCAGTCACTTCTGGCAGGCAGTGTAGTGTGAGCTGGAGACAGTGATGGGAGGACAAATCAAGTGCTGAGGGGTTGGCTACTGTCATGCTTTGACACTGGCCAAATTCCAAGCAAATTCCAAGAGAGGCCACTCACCCAGAAGACCTTTCAGCAACATGAAAGATACCAAATTAATCCCCCATTCTTTAAAGGTGATGATGGTGATAAAAATAAGAGCTATTATAATTATGATAATTATTAAAAACAGAACATCAGCAGAAAAAGACAAGTATATATATGAATCTCTAAAAATTGCATGCACACACACACATTTCCAACCACATGATCTTGCACCACTCTCAAGAGTGGAAAGTAATGTTTCTCAGCCTGCCTTTCCTTCTGTAGTGCAGAGCCTGACTTGTCCCATGTGGTGAGGAGAGGAGGCTGGAGATTCCCCTGCCTCAAGGTGGAAAGTCCCTGTGCTTCCTCTGACTACTCTGGATGTCCTAACAAAAACCTTAAAGGGGTGAGGACTTAATGAAAAATAATTTCAGCCTTTTGTCTTCAGATACTTGCCTAAAGGCAGATTTTTCTAAAAGCCAGAAGGCTTGGCATTTGATAAATATGGCAGAATATTTCTCTTAGGCCTTTCTGGACTGTTTAGAAGCAAGAAGGCATTTAGGGAGAAAACTTCTTGCTGGCTTACATGTGGCAGGACAGGTAGCTGCCACTAAACCAAGCACTCTGTTTAGAATTGAAGCATTGAAGGTGAAGAAACCAGAGCAAGGCTTTGCTGTGCCTAGAGGAAAGAACATTAGATTTTTACTAAATGCATGTTTTGCATGCGTGTGTACTTCTTGTCATCACAATAGAGGCAGAGCAGCTTTGCTACCTACTGAAATATTTTTCTGGTTTTTATTGATGGTGTGGATAGCAGGATGAAAGTGATTTGTAGTGGAAGTAAATTTCTCTATGTTCATGGGTAGCTTAGAAGACAACTACTGAATTTCTACAAACTTACACTGAAGATCAAAAATTAGTTGAAAATTTACCTTTCTTTTTTAATACTGTCTCATAAAACATGGAGCTAGAAATGGCACCTGATATTAAAAACAATGTTAACAGTTTAAATGTTAATAACATCATTAGAGTTGTAGGAAATCAGAATAGGTGATCATAATGGACTCTCTTACAGGAACCCTAATTAGTCTTTCCTATCTGTAGTAAAAACAAACAAATTCTTACTGACTCCAAAAAAGCCTTTTCTTCTCCCAAGACAATGTTATAATGAACCATTATATAGACATATGACAACAAAACTTTTAGTCTCTTCACAAAAAGCAGCTTTTAGACAAGATGTGCTCCATCTTTTATTAAAAAAAAAAAAAAAAAAAAAAAAAAAAAGGTAAACATCAGAGCTTAGAACTAGAACTTGATGAACAAACTTCCTCAAATGACTTTTTTGTTAAAAGTGTACTTATAAATCATTCATCAGTTCTTCCCCTGCATGGGCCATTTCTCTGTCACTCCAGCATGGACCATTTCTCTGTCACTGTAATTGTAATGATAAATAGTTTATAAATGTATGAGGTAAGATGGTGCAATACAAAGGATAGGGCTATTGTCTAAACCCTAAATGCAATGTCTGAAGTATTTGAGTGATGAGTTCAGAACACTTACTTTTGAAAACTAGCCTTACAGGAGGACAGAATTCTAAAGCAGAAAGAGGATTAGAAGTGACAATAGCCCAAAATTAAAAATCTGAGCTCTATTAATTTTTAACTAAGGACTCTGCATACTTTTTCCTTTAACTCCCTTCAAAGTCTCCATAGGCTGTAGTCTGAGTTGCAGTCCAGGTAACAAATACCCTTCCACTTAATTTAAGAAAGATTCAAGAAAGGAAATAAGAAAATGAGACAGCAAAATCCTAGGCTGTCTTTTTTTTTCATGGGTTGGCATCCCTAGGATTCAGTGCAATTTTCATTCGAACTGGTGGTAAAAATTCCATTTGAATTTTAATATCTACATATGAAAGTGCTTCCCTTGAGCAGTAGCACTGCTTCTAGGAACCTGTTCAGTCACAGCTTTGAGCAGCAAACAATCTTATGCAGCATATGCAGGAACATCACAAACTATGCCTGATGTGCCAGAGCATTTTGGCCACAACCTACAGATAGGAAAGTCTGGAAGTACAGAGCTTGTAAAACTCTCTGTGACAGCACCATCTGGTGTCTCCCAATAATGCTATTTATGCTATTTTTAGGAGAAGGAAAGGAAAGAAATATCCTGATAACTTTTAAAGCTAAATTTGGATATAGGCAAAGGGGATTTCTAGGATCATCTAGTCCAAACCTTGCTATTGCATGCCATCATTTAATAATTCCTTCACATCAGTTTATCATGTCTTCTTTAATTCCAGTCAGGTAATGAGAAAATGTCATAGTTCTGTTAATGAAAAGCTTCCATCTCTTTATTTTCTTTTGTATTCCTTTATATATGAACAACTTGCAGTCTTTTTCTTAAGGGCCAAATCCTAAACTACTGTTTTCTTTCCACTGCATTTAGCTTTCCTGATGTACCAACAGAGACCATCAAATCCTGTTCAGTTTTCCCCTTGTTGCCAAGCTTTTAACTTTCTCATAAATAATTCTTTACTCCCTCAGCCTCCTAGATGCCCTTTTCTGCATCTTCTGCAAGGGCAGCCCCAGGTGGGTTTTCTTGAGGCCTCACAAGAAAAGGTTTGCATGCCCCCATCACTGCTGATTGTCTTCTGATGCATTTTAAGGCCACATTTGAAGGGGAAGGGGGTTTTAAGGGATCTTTGTGACACTGTTGTCTTCATGAACCAGTATCCCAACCCAGAAGCTTCCAGTTAAGAGCAGAAATATGTGTTTTCAGTCTGTAAATTCATGACCTGGCATTATGCACTATTGAATTGCACCACATCTCTCTCAGTTGGATCAATAAGGTTTTCCTGTACTCCATACATGCCTTTCTCTCTATTGCCAATGGCACCTTATTTTATGTTGTCAATTAATTTCCCATTTTGTTTGTATGCACAGTGGTCATTTATGATCCTGTTAATGGTGATCAATCCCAGTGATCTCTCTTGGGAAATCTCTTTTAGTAACCTCACCCATCTGTTTTCAGGAGAACATATTACTGTCTTCCATTTGGCCAAGCATATGTGGCACTGTTTAAATCCTCTGTTTAAGGTCATTAGAAAGGTGTACTAGTACAGAATGTCCAATTAATTCTCTGAAGCAACACTAGGAATCTCTGCACATTTGAATTTTGAATTTGAATTGCCCCAAGAAATCCTTCCCACCATAGTCCTGGATACATCAATTTTTCATTATTCCATTCAGAGACTTGTTGGTGATTGCTTAAAGAGAAAGATGCAGGATATCTGTGTCTCTGTTCCACAGCATATTCACTGATATGTTTCAACTAAAATAGTGCAAAGCAGGATTCTCTCCCTAATTTGAAAACTGCACCAGTGTTTATTATATATTGCCCATAACAGACAGAGTTATTTTCTGCACAAAGACTCAACTCTGTGTTTCTTTTAGGAATTAGAGAATGGCATGGAGCTGGCAACCTCTGCTTCCAAAATTTATCATTGTACCACAGATGTTATGAGCCATCTAACAAGCACTTAGCATGACTCTCTTTGCTCCAGATCACATTAACTTCCAGCATGATCATCTCTAATCACACATTTCTCTGCAGCAGGTTCTATCATTTTGCAGTCTTGATTAACACATTTCCAATTTGTCTGTTTTTTAAGAAAGAATCTCTTTTATTGGTTACAGTTTGGTTTATGTTCTTCACAACATCTCCCCTGGAAGATGATTGAAACACTAAAGAATGACACCATTTTGGAGCTGTGTGCTAAGGTATTCTGCCTCAGCAGGACTGTGCTTCTCTGTCTGTGTCTGTCAGCACCAGAGCAGCGAGCACAGATGCAGAAATATAAATCTGAGCACCATTCCACAGTTAATCTAAGTGCTGTCTCCAGTTGGTCAGGGTCACTGTTTAAGGGAGATGCTCATCACAGCAGTTCCCTCATGCTGTGAACTGTGGAAGATGTTAATTACAGAAGCTTGGGGGGTCCTGGTCAACCTTTGATATTTTTGATTGCATGTGCTCTACCTTACAGGGAGACAAGTAAGAGAGGAGAGTACATAAGGTGAGAATTTATAATCAAGTTCCTGGTTGGGATGGCAGGAAGTGCCACCTTGACTGTCCCACAGACCTGGGGCTGAGTTTTGCCTGTTCACTTTCTCTGTGAGACATTTGAATACCTCCCTTTATAGGAGAGCAAGGGAAATAACCTAATAACAGGAGAAAACTAATGTTTTGATATTTTTAACTTGCAAGGGAAAAGCCAATATTTTGACTAAGGGCTGAATAAGCCTCTGGATGAGATCAATGAGAAATCTGGAAAATGCTGAAAGTTTAAGGAAGCTGAATGAGCTATTATAAAGGGAAAGAAATTGCAGAAAGGTGACTGCTTCTTTCAATGGTCAATATTTTTAGGAAGCTATAATAGCATAAGGAACAGGCAGAAAGGGGTTCATCAGTAGCCATCTCCCAGGGTATTGTACTTTACAAAAAACCCTCTAATGAAAGCAAACACTAAACAAATAGGATGAAATGTGGCAGGTTTTGCCTTTGGAACACAGGGAGCACTATCTCACAATGAAAACTTAATAGAGATCAAAGAAGGTAAGGCTCCTTTGAACTCTTTTCATAGTATTTTAATGAAAATATCACTTTCCCTATAAATTCTATTGAACTTTTCCTATAACTCCAGTGAACAGTTTATTTTTGCTGTATCACAGATCCTTTTTTTGTCTGGGACATTACTCAGAAACTTTCTTCAGAGTGTCAAAGTATTCTCAAGAACATTCAAATTTACCTAAGCAAATGAAACCAGAACTACAGTGGTAATGTAGTGATTCAGAGAATGTTACAATAGAATGAAGCAGGATTCTGGAATAAAGTGACAGGTAATGTAGCTATTAGCATATGAATGGGAAGATGGATGGAGTATTATCAATGTCACTTAGGGCAAGAAAAGTTGTATTGCTCAATTAACTCTCTAAATGAACTGACACAGCAGGGTTTGGAGCTCAAAGCACAGTATTGGCAGCAAATGGGGAAGGGGATGGTTTTGCTTTATCCTTTGCATGGTCTCCCAGTGTTAACATCTCTTCTGCTCTTCTCCAGCTGTAGAAAAGAATCAGTCTCAGCCAGGGAAGGCGAAAGAGCTTCTTTTCCTGAGCCCTCGCAGAGAGATCCGATTTCAGTCAGCCTTCCTGCTGTCCATCAGCATCAAGAAACCTCCAGGCTGCACTGAAGTTAGCACTAACCCCAAGTGTCTCCCATCCACTGACCCCTTGGGGACAGTCACACAAGGCAGAGGGAATTGACCAGAACCTCCTGAGACGAGAGAGAGGAGGGATTTCTCACCACCCTGTGGTGAGTATCTTCCATACGTTTGCTTTTGCCTGTGCCCAGTTCAACACAGAATGACTGACCTGACCTTTGGGAATATCTAGGTCCTATAGACAATAAGGCATCAAGTTTGACACTCTATTGCTTCCTGGAGGATCTTCCCTCCAGTGATAAAGGGAGCCAGTGCACCAATATAGACTTTTTAATACCCTGCAATGCCACCTTCAGTATTCTTTTGGATAAAGATTCCTACATTCCAGGTAAATCTCCACTTCAGCAGAATTTAGGCAGCCTAGTATTTTAAAGTCTTATTTTTAAACCTTTTGCCGTTTACCTCTTGGCAATGAGTGCCCAGATGAGGTCCATGAAACACTGTGGGATTCCATAACAGAGGGCTTTGGTAACCTGGTGGAGATTCCTCACCTTTAACTAAAGAAATTTCTGCTATTTCCTTTGAGATCATTTCAGTTTTGGTACAGACACATGATCCAGCACAATGTAAGCATAGCAATTATCTTTTAAACCAAAAAGGGTATATAAACTAACGAATTTTACCTCATGAAAGGGTAAAGTGTTGTGGTATATGCCAGAGGTAGCCAAGCAGTGAATTTCAATGTATCCTTTGCTCATTATCAGCTGTTGCCTAAATCCAGCTTCTGAGTTTCTACATGCTACTTCACATGCTATTTCTCTTCTACTTATTAACCCTTTTTCACATACTCAAGTTTGGATATGATGGTCTTGCAGCTTTTTGCAAGGTATAGCTCAGGCGGAATTATTGTCACTTCAGAAACATGGAAAACAGGGAGGAGAATTTGTAACGTTGTTAAAGTCATACATAACATTCAAAATTCTGAGATACACCCTTCAACCCAATGCTACTGAAACTGTAGAATTATTTTCAGTAACCTCTCAGTAATCTTTTCTTAAACTCTCAAGGTTCTCAATATCTTTTTTTTTAAATGCAGATGCCAAAACTGGACAGCTTTGAATATTTGTCTCACTGGTGTTTCAAGTGGAGCAAAAATCCACTATTTCATGCTTGTTGCTCCTCTGAAACACCCAGGGATAGCTGTATCCTCTCTAGATACCTTTTCCCTAGGAATATAGGACAATTCTTTCCTACTCTGACCCCCTACACCCTTCCCTGTGTGCTGAGTAAATGACACAGTGCTCCAGAGTGGCTGGCACTTTGTCACCTGGAAATGTGTTTTTACATTAAGCTCTATTAAAGCACATTCTGTTTCAACTAAGTTCATCTTCTCTGGTCCCTAACAGGTTACAGTGTAATGAGAATGTCATGTATCATTGACTAGCACACTTGTCAAAAACCTGTTATGGACCTGGCTGTGTAACTTTACTAACCACACTGGTACCTTCCTCACAAAAACATGAATCATTTTTGCTTGGCAGGCAACTTCCCATGAAAACACTTTGTCCATACACTAGGTTTTTTCTCTCTGTTTTTTCTTCAAGTTGGTTAATGTCAGCCTAATCAGCCTGTAACTAACTGGTAAACATAATTAGTTATTTTGGACCTTATCAGGAAACTGATTGCTGAATCTTTCAAGATTTTCCTGTTATGCCAAGATTTACTTAAAGTAGTGTCAGAAAGAGACCAACAAAGAAAGTGAAAGATACAGAGCATTCTCTCAATGCAGCTGCCAATTCTTTTGTTATTTTATTGGTGCATGCAATTTTTCTGGGTCTGCTGTTTTTCATATGTTCTTAGGAGATGCTTCTTCTCTTTTAAGTCCATAATCTAGCAAACATGTCCTCCTTTTCTTTCCACATACAATCCTGGAGTATTTATTAATAACATATATCTTTTTTCGACTCCTCTTCTAATAATAATCCTTACAATTCTAAATACACAAACGCTTTATTGCCCATAGCCCTTCCAAGAATGGATTTTCCCCTTAGGGCTTTTGCTTCCCTGACAAAATCTCAACACCTTCTAATTAATGTTGATTGCCATCTACTTTTGCATTTCAATGTTAGTTCAACATGGCAATTTTTCTTTCTCATTTGCTGACTTTGCTTTTTCAAGAATGGACTGTCAAGGGAAGTTTTCCTCTTGCTTAATGGTAGACTTCTTGGTAAATCACCGTATTTCCCTGTAAACGCCTCTATTTTATTCCCCTATTTGCATTTTTCTTCCAAATGCACTTTTTTTCAGCTTTAGAGAATTAACTTTTTCAAAGCAGCATGTGTGTGTAAAACATGGTTAAGGCTTGTTTGCTTGGATCATGGGCAGCTGCGAACATAATCTGAAAAGAGGCAAATATTGACACGAGTGAGATACTCAGGCACTCATTGAATGAAAGTGAATGGTATTTCCAGCAGCAGGTTTTACTAACAGGGGCTAGAACAGGCACTACCTATACATCTTGTAAGACATTTTTTTGTTACTGAATATAGGAATAGGAAAGTGGAATCATTTGCAGTAGTACAGACAAACAAACATGGAGTCCAGGTGCGTTTTGATCCTTTTGAAAGGCATCAGTCGTGGCCAAAATTCTTTTGGGGTGTTTCACACACTAAAAATCCCCAGGTCTGGGCTTTCACCGAAACAAAATTAAACACATCGTCTAAGAGCCTCCAGAGAGCAGCTCCATCATTCTTTGAGGCTTTCTGTGCTCCTGTCAGTCACACCTGATTTTAGTAAACGCGCCTGTCCTTCCTATTTCTGGAACTACAGCCGGAAACGTATTCGGGGTGTATTTTAAAACCTCTGTACGAGGGAGCAGTCAGGAAAAGTGGGAAAACCAGAGCAAAGCGGGCGCTCGGAGGTGCCGGCTGCGCTCCCGGGAGATGCCCGGATCCCGCCAGGTGGCGACGCCGCGCCGCTCCCGCCGCCGGCGCTTCCCGGGAGCGCCTCTGCCACAAATCCCTCTGCCAGGAGCCGGGCTCTGCCAGGAACCCCCTCTGTGCCAGCAGCCCCAGTCCAGCGGGAGCCCTTCTCTGCCAGCAGCCCCCCTCCACCGGGAGCCCCTCCGCGGGGCCGTCCGAGCCCCGAGCCCGCCCCGGGCTCCGCGCCGCCGTGTGCGCGCCCGGCGCTCCCCCCGCGCCGCGCCGCCCCCTCCGCGCCGCTCCCCGGCCGCGCTGCCAGCAGCGGGGGAGGCAGCTGCGCGGGCAGGGCGAGGGAGGGAGGAAGGGGCAGGAGGGAGGAGGGAGAGGGGAAGGCGGAGACGGGGCCAGCCCGAGGAAATCAAACGGCCCCGGCATGAATTAGGCAGCGGCCGCAGAGGGGAGGGCCCCCTCCCCGCTCCGCTCGGGCTCTCTCTCGCTGGTCCCCGCACGGCGCCGCTCGGAGCGCGGCTCGGGCGCGCACGCACACACGGACCGGCGGCGGGAGGAGGGAGGGAAGGAGGGCGGGGGGGCCGGCAGATGAAGATGGCAATGTCTGTGATCCAAGCGTGCCGCAGCCTGGCGCTCTCAACATGGCTGCTGTCCTTTTGTTTCGTGCATCTGCTGTGCCTGGACTTCACCGTGGCCGAGAAGGAGGAGTGGTACACGGCCTTCGTCAACATCACCTACGCCGACCCGGCGGCCGGCGGCGCCGAGCTCCGCAGCGAGAAGAGCGAGTGCGGGCGCTACGGCGAGCAGTCGCCCAAGCAGGACGCCCGCGGGCTGGTGGCCCTCTCCGCCTTGCCCGCCGAGCGCGACGCCTGCGAGCCCGGCACCCGCTTCAACACCCCGGCGCCGGGCAAGAGCTGGGTGGCCCTGATCCCGCGGGGAAACTGCACCTACAAGGACAAGATCCGCCACGCCGCCGCCCAGAACGCCTCCGCCGTCGTCATCTATAATCTGGGCTCCAGCAACGCCAACGAGACCATCACCATGCCCCACGCAGGTGAGCCGCGCCAGCCCCGGGCTGTGCCCGGGGGGATGGAGCCCCTTTTCCAGCCCGCTCTGCCGTCCCGCATCCTTGGGGTGGGAGCTGCTGCGGGAAGGTGTCCTCGCACCTCCTGACGGGGAGCGGGGTGGTGGGTGCCCGCCGTGGGGACCGTGGAGCTCCTCTCCGTGCTGCCATGGCAAGGGATTGATGCGCTGCTGGCACATCCATAGCAATGCACGCCGCCGCTCCAGGGATGAAAAGTTTGGGACGTGTAAAGTTTGGCTCTAGGCAGAGGAGTGGGACACCGGTGTTTGGTTGTGTCCTAAGAGTCCTCTGGCAGGTGTGGCTGAGAGCTTCGGAAGAGAAATTGTAGTATTGTGGTGCAGGCTTATCAGGAGGTGCAATAAAGTACAGAACACGGTGTCCACAGTCTTGGCTGCGATAGTGTAAAAGCTGCGAGATTGAGCAGGAATGTCGAGTATCTGATTTGGTGAGAACATGAGATGTGTTGTCCAGGCTGGGATGGGGGGAGTGTTTCACTCGCCCAGGTGAATGTTCTGGTGGAGTTTGTCCTTGCAGTGTCAGCACATGGGGGGTCGGGTCCCAACATGTGCTTGTCAACTTGAGCCCAGTCACAAATCCAGTCATTCGAAGTAACTTAAACCCTGGTTTATTTCCACAAAAAACCTCCCACTGTTTCTGTACCAGTGCTTGATCTGAAATAATGTCTTAAAAACAGTTCACCAGATTTATATTTAAGGACAATGTTTTCTGCCAGGGGTCACTTGTCTATTAGCTGCCTATGCCATGGAGATAAAATGCCACCTATTGTGAAATTTCAGTTTGATTTGCATCCAGTAACTAATCGTGCCCAGCTGTTTCATGCCGGTTGAATCTTACTAGAGTTGGGGTAAATTGAAACACAGAAATGCTGCAAAACAGGATATTATTCTAATGACATGTTAAATTTCCACAGTAAACTAGCTAGCTTGGATGCGCTGAGAAGCAATTTGTTGCCTAACCATAGTGCTAAAATACTGCTGGTGCAAAAGCAGCAATTTTGTAACCTCTCGTGTCCAGACTGTTTCAGAGATTTCCCATTTGTATTGGGCAAATTAGTGTTTCTTTGGCAGGATTGATGGAAGATGGGGCTTTTTCTGGTGCTTTCCTTTGGTTTTGTGTGACAAGCGACTCATAACCTCTTGAGCTTCCTAAAACTGTGTTTTATAAGCTGCCCATGGTTTAGCAGCTGTTCAGATTATACTTCTTGCTACTTTAAGTATCACAGATTATATACTAAGAAGTATAAAGCAGTAGGAGCTTGGCGTACTTATGCACCCTCAAAGTATAGCTCAGGCTGTTTTAAAACTTAAGATGCAGCATAGTTTGTTCTTCTCTACTAAGTTTCTCTAAAACTGCCAACATGTTGGATTAATTAATGGTTTGCCTGTTTTTAAAGAACTCACTAAACTGTTTTCCCACACAAATGGGGTTTAATTAAGAAATGGTGGGAGTAAAAAAAAAAGTATCTAACCTTTTAAAATGTTAGAGTTTCGGTTTGTTTTAAAGTCTAAGATGAGGTGGGGAAGGAAACTTTCTTACTGAAGTTTTTAAAAATATGAACATAGTATCAATTATCCCTGGAGCAGCTTCTTTTATGTTACTTGATCCTATAGGATCTGTTCTGAGAATCCCGAGTGCTGAATTGGTGCCCAGAAGTGGGTTTGTACAGCACCAGAGGCTGAAATGGAAGGAAACTTTAATTAATTAATTAATTAATCTGAACTTGAGGAACGTGATCAGTGAGACTGAAGGACTTTGCTCATTTGCTGATTTGATGAGGTTGTCTTCATTCCAAGGATTTTTGTTCAGTGAAGTTGAATAATGGTTGTTAGGCTTACCTTAGAGAAAACCTATCCTCTGCACATGATAAAAACTGAGAGGAGTTTTAGAGCACAAGTCTGATGGAACAGAAGAAAAAATAATTATTCTTAGATATTTGGCAATCTAGCAGGGATTCAGAATTTTACTCTCCCTCTGGTACCACTGTTACTCTGGGACAAAGTGAATGGTCAGGCTACATAAAATTGTGTGCAAGTTTTTAACTTGAAGCCTTTGACATTTGCTTGTTCTCAGTCTAAATGATAGCACAAGATTCAAGGCAAAAATGAATCAGTTTCTTGGTTTCTGAGTTCAGCAGCATCTGCAGTGCTCTGCCCACGCGAAATCCTGGAGTGGGAAGAAGAAAATTCCATCCTGGAAAATAGTTGGAGGTTGAGAGGGAAGGGTGAAATATGACCTAAAAAGCAATTTAAAAGTCAAAAGAAATATGCTGTTACTCCCTTTTTATTTTCTATTTTCCTCTCACAGATTTTTTTGAGGTTTCATAGAAGCTTAAACAAACTCTTCCCATACAGAAAAGTGTATCCTGTTGCATAACTATGTGGCATCTGCCCTTACTAAGTAACTTTTACTCTTAATACTAGTCTTTAGAGGTTTTCCCCCTTACATACATTATTCTCTTCTGTATATTTTGCCTTCTTTCTGTTGTTGTCACTCTACCTCTTTGTGCTTCTTTTTCTGCTCCTCTCACCCTTGTTTCTTCATCTCTACCCCTGTGCTTCATTCCCTGCCTTAACCACGTTACTTTGCCATTTCATAGTGCATTGCCCTTGTCACTTTCTTTCCAAGGCACTCTTTCTCTTGCCAAAGAAGTTACCTCATGGCTCTATGTTTAATTATATTTCCTGTTTTCTGCTACAGTGCATGCCAATGACCCTTTGCTCATGTGGTGGCTCCTGATTTTAAAATCTATATGCAACTGTAGCAACATTCCAGTGTGTGAAATTAAAAGAGGGTTCAAAGACCTCCCTCCCACCACCCCCAAATCAAAACCAGAGTAGTATTATATCAAAGCTTGTTGTAGAAATATTCAAATATGACTCTCCAGGATTTATTTATAGAGCACACAGCACAAAGTGTGCAATCTGAACCAATTTTGTCACCCCATGGAAAGCCTTTGCTTTCAGGGAGCTGGTGCTGAGGTCACTGCTTGCACACCCAGAAGGATGAGGTGGAGTTATGACATCTGCATTCACAGGGAATGTGGAGCTCTGGGATTCTCCTGCTACTGGCATCTTTATTTTCATTGGATTGAAGGATGGCACAGGAGCTGTAAGACTCTTTGCTTTTTGACTAAGTAGGCTCCAACCAGAGAAGGAAAAAAAGCATCTAGAATTTCTGTTTCAGGTGCTTTGCATTTCTCCTAGATCAACTTGCCTAGCAGAAATGTTCTCTAATAATATAGAGGATGTTCTTTTTTCTCTAGAAGAATAATCCATGGTTTTGGCTGGGGTTTCTCACTGAAGTTTTTTCTTACTCAGACCAAATTAGCCATTATCTAGGCTTGAAAAGGCCCCAGCCACTGTGTCTACATTTAATAATTTAATATTAATTTGAAGTAGTCTTACTACTTGTAGCACATATCCTAAGATTTCCTCTGAGCCCTGAATAGAGACAGTAAGGGAGCTTTCCAGAAGGTGATTCAAGGTGAGAACTTCCTTCTCTACGGTTCATATTTAAGGGAAAAAACATGGACCATTTCTAACTTGGGAACCTGTCAGGTGCTTGGGGCAAGGGAGGAATGTTAACTGTGACTGTACACAATTCACATGTGGGTAAAAATGAAGTCTGTAATATTCTACATAATTTCTAAGATCCAACTGGAATTCTGAGGTGCAGAGATTATCTCATATGATGCAAAGGGGGCCAGACTCAACCTGGGAATATTCAACTCAATAACAGTGTCTTTCTTTATACTCAGATTTTTGTTCCTTGATCAATGGCTAGTCTTATCTTTCACATGTTTTAAGATATGCTGGTAATAGTTTGGGCTTTGAGCTGCCCAAACAAATCAGATTTGTACTGATGTGCAAATTAAACACCAAAGTTGAAGATTTCTCTCTTTACAGATTTAATTCAGAATTGTAGCTACATTTTTTATCTTTATTAAGGCAATTGCTTTATTAAGCTTTTGTGGAATTCTAATGAGGAAAATGTGCTGAGAGCATTCACACTGAATTTACATATGGACAAGTGTGAATTAATGGAGGGCTGGAGATTTCAGCCATCCGGAATCTGCCATAATTTATTTTCTTTTCCAGGCACCCAAGACTTTTTCTTAATAGAAACTCTCTCAGTGGGAGAGGGAGATGGAGATGGGTGCATCTCTGAGCCCTATTCATTGAGGCATTGCTGGGATGTACTGCCATCCTTAAGAACTCAGGATAAACTCCTAGATCCATCATGCAGTCCTGGCTTTCTGCAGTGTTTGAAAATCTAGTTCCCTGTGTTTATCAAAATTCAGGATTTTCAGCTGCCAGGCTGTCCCACTGAATTCCTGGTGAGTCAGCTTGTGCTGCTAGTTCTGCTCTGAGGAGGTTCTACACTGCTTTACTGCCTGTGTGTTCAGCTGTGCCGGGTGGAGGGGGCACTAGGCAGCTAGTTCAGGTTAAACTGAATTGAAAGGAATTAATTTGACCTTCAAGGACTAGATCAACAAAATAATACTAGTCCCTGGCACTGCTTGAGACAGCCACCTCAGCCAGGGCACTGAGTTTTGTCATTAGATGAGACACTTTTTAACTTGTTGAGCCTCTCAGCTGGGTCGTGTGTCTCCTTCACAGCCCACAGTGGGAATAAAGACAGTGGAAAGACACAGTCCATTGAGCTTTGGATCAAGTCACAAGGCACAGCTTTCCCTACAAAGTGGAGAAATATTGATTCATTGAAGATATCATTGGTCCTCCAAGCTTATTAATTGCAAAAGCAGTTAGATTTCTGCTTTGGTTATCTGCAACATTTGTATACAGTGACATTCATACAAGTGCTGTCTTCAGATCTCTGCAGTAGAAAGTGACACTGCAAGAAGAAAATCTTCCTCAGGAATGAAACTGTTTCCATATCCACATGAACTGCTGACTGGTGATCTGGAGCACTTCCTTTTGGAATATAGTCCTTAGGAGAATGGCTAGCTTTGGAGAAAGCAATGCTTTATCCTAGTCCCATTGATACTTTGTCTGTAAAATGGTGTATCTTAGCTTGGGTAATTAGAATATTGTGACAATCTTTGGCTTAGTGTGGCTCACTAATTGATGCAGATATATTTCTGTGCTACCTCCCTTCACATCCCAGAGGACGGGAACATTTTCAGCAAAAAGGGAGAGAAAACTAACTCTTAAGAGTTTTCCTGGTGAGAGGACACTTTCTACTTTTCTCCTGTAAGCAACAGCCTAAAAGAACCCATTATTGTGGAGCACTTGTTGGATGGAGCTCATGGTGCTTTGTCATGTGAGATGACTGAGTTTCAAGTGACGTCTGCCTCTGTACACCACGAGCCAGGCTGATGAAGAGTTAGGTCTTTATGAAGGGATAGCCAAACAATTTCTCCACTTCCCAATAATTTCTGCATAGCTAACCTGCACAGAAACAGCATTCATTTCAAGACAAGCCCCACTTCTGCCCTTTCAGCTACATTTGAGTAACAGTCACTTGATGACTCCTTTGGTGCAGAAGGGAGGGAACAATGCAATCATTGACTCATAGAAATCAGATATGGAAAAGATTGAGTAGTCCATGTAATCTGCCACCTTACTAATGCAGGGCTGCTTCCTACAGTGCCACCATCCACTATCATCACAGTGCTTTTTGCTTAGCATCTTGCAAAGGAAAGGGTTTTGGGGTGCTTCAGAAACAAATGCAGTCTGTGTAAGGAGAATGGTTATGAGGCAAGAGATATAAAACCTACAAAGATGTTAATTAGTAATACTATACATTGCAGCAATATGAAATTCACATAACTTCCACAAAGGCACAGCAGCTAAAGATAAGGGTAAAAGCCAACTGCATCCTTTGTATGTCACAGTCTAGGGGAGTTATATGGCAATTGTGGGGAGAAGGAAGTGGCAAAATATTTTGCAACTGGTTATGTGCAAGCAGACTTTATTGTGCTGTGTCTTTATTCTGCAGTGGGATGTGACCCCAGACTTTGTTTATGACCAGTGCTCTCCTCATTTCACTCCTCAGTGTTTTGGTCTCTCTGGAAATGAAATCTGGATGGTTCAGCCTTGGGTCAGGCACTGCACTGTTTGACCAGCTCCTGAATGTGGATGAGCAGAGGTCAAGGACCCCTCAGAGTATTCTGCTTTTCATGAGTGCATTTGGATGTAGTGCCTCAGAATGTAATTCTCTTGAGAACTACGATTTCTGTTACCTGGAGAAGAAAACCCAAACCTCTTAGCTGAAACCTGAACTTTAAAAATTCACCACATTAAATCTACCAGCAATATATATATATCTACTATCTGATGTACTGGCCACATTAGTATAAGTAATTCTTCAGCCAGCCAGAAAATTACTGAGTTAGGTTTCTACCAGCAGCTGGAAACAATGGTTTTTAGTTCAGAAACACAATGAGGGAAACACCTCTTCTTTCATCAGTTCTAACAGATAGGTTGCAAATATTGTTTGCTTATGAAAAAATGAATATTATGCAGCTATGTTTTACAGGAGAGAACTAACAAGGGCATTCTTGACTTTGTCTCCTCTTCAATAAATTATTTGAAATGAACCTTAGAAAACTGAACTGAGGAGAAATGAAGGAGATGACAAAAATTAAACTGTTTATTTTATGGCTATTCCACACAGAAATATGAAAAGCTAGCATGCTTTATTCTGTGCTACTTAAAGATAATAGCTTTTTAAAATGATGTTTCATTTCTTTTCCCTCTCAAGAGTGGCCAGTGAATAATGTCAATAAAGTGAAGTGCCTGTTCATTTGCCTCTGACAGTATAATCATGGTGATACTCAAATATACTGCTGGACCTAAGGGTCTGTCAGAGTTTTGGTCTCAAATTTGATGTGATTAACTGTGTTTATGTACATGATAGTTCTGCTGTAAATTGGAAAGGTATTTTCAGTTTGATACAAGATTGGAAGGAAATAAATGTTTATCTTTTTAGTTCCCAAACCCCAGAAACAAAAATTGCAGCCATGTAATTCCGGAGTCCTAGCTTGAGTATGTCTTGTATATTTCTTAAACAAAGATAGAAACATTACATCTGCACAGGAATGCAGCTCCTCCAGGACACATGGAATAGGGTGGGTTGGCAAGTGCTCCCTTGTGCTGCACACTTAATGAGAAATAGCTTTTTAAAATTAATTTGTATTCCGTAGTGTTGTGAGCCTTGATCATGAGAGAGGACCTCAGCAGTGGGGTGCTCCATAACAAAGCAGTTGTTTTTGTGTGGTTTTCTGCCAAGACACTTCTGCCCTTACTACTGACATACTTGTGTATGAACCATCATCATTTGTCACTGAGATGGGCTTAATGGTACAGGATTTTATTCTTGCTCGTAATTTGTTCCATATCCCAGCCTGCCTCCCTTCTTGTATGCTCTTTGCTTCTTACTGTTCAAGTCTCTCCTTACAAGCCATCTCTTTTTTGCAAGTCATTGTAAGAATATCTCACCAGATAATATGTGTATTATACTATTGAGGGAATTCTAGATCACATTAATCTCTGGCTTCCAGCTTTATAAATCACACATCATTAAACTGTGCTTCTCTATTTGTTGTTTCATTTTGCAGTCCTTGTTAAAAAATTATTTTTCTTTTTGACATGGTCACTGTTATATTACATTGAATGTGCCTGACATTACACAGGCATGTTCAGAATGGGATCCAGAGCCTTGTTTAATCTTCAATTAATATATATGCCTGATCTTAAGATTGCTGTGAAATGTGTCAGCATTAGTGGAATATGTGTTGTGGGTTGCCTGGGTTCAGACCCAGCACAATAAGCTCTAAGGTTTTATTGTTTTGGTTAGATTGATTTGTGAAGCACTTGAGAAGCTTTTGCACCTAATTGTTATTCTCATAGTAGCAGAGCATTTCCAGATCCTCAGGATCAAAGCTCTGGCTGTCTAACAAGTTTCACTATAAAAGATTTCTTGCATTTTCCAATTATGCAGGAGTTCTATCAGTATCTGATAAAGATCTCTCTGGTTTTACATCCTGTGATGCTAGCTAAAATGTTCCTATTCTTCTTCCTTTTCCATTTCAGTAGTTTCTGTTAGAAGACAGAAATTATTTCTGCTTTTCCTTTGCCCTTTCCAAAATCTCTGTGTTAGAGAATCTTAAATCTTCGGCCATATTTCTAGTGCATGTCTGTGTTTATACTAAAAAATAAATCACTCTTTAAAACAGGATAGTCTGATGCTGCAGTCACATTTATGATTGCTTTTTGTATTTGCACAAAGTATGCTTTCCCCTCTTGTACCTTTTAAATCTTTGATTATATGTTTATTGTCTCCTAGTTTTACCTGCCACTATCAGCTTCCTTGTCACAGGCAGCTTTTGCAGGATTGTGTAATCTCTGTGCCTGGTCTCTTATTGCTCTTTATGTGTCCCTGTGTTTGAAGTACCATCTGGTTGTCCATCAAATCCATACCTTTACTAAACACTTTATCAAAATTTCTCATGCTGGAAAATGAGGAGCTGTCTGAGTAAAATACATTATGTCTTTTTATAATGCTGTCTTTGATGTGTTTGCCTTGCCTTATCTTTCCTTCAATCCTATACCCTCTTTATTTTCTACCAATTTTTTTTCTCCTTTCATTTGTGGGGTTTTTTTCTTTATTATCCCTGCTTCCAGTAAATCTTTTCCCTGGGCTTCTCATCCTTTTTTTTTCTCACCTTCTTCCCTTTCCCTTATGTGTTCTGCACCTGTTTTTCATCTCTACTATTTTGATTTTTTTTTTTCCTTTCTGCCCACTCCTTACCAGGTTGACAGAAGGAGCCAAAGGCTATTTGCTTTGCATAAGTGCTGGCTGTAAGAGGAAGCAGAGCAGGATTATGCTCTTTTGGTGGCTTTTCCTTTGCAGCTGACTCTGGGTTTAAAGAGCATCTGCTGTCTGCTGCTCAGGGTGGGATCAGAGGAGTGGGACACCAGCAATTGTGAAATCATCAGAAGAGTGACAGGCACAGCACATTTGCTGTGCATAGAAGGGGTTTGTGCTGAACTCTCCTCAGTCCTTGTCATGAATTCTTAAAAGTCTAAATTATGGTCTCTCCTCTTTCATACTTTCATGGAAAAAGATTGTTTCCCTCCACACTGGATGCTAGAAAAAGCAATGGGAACTTTTTCTATCAGAACTGTTTTTCTTAGGCAGTGAAATGGATTTTCAACAGAAAACTATTTTGGAAAGTTCTTGCTCTCTGGAAAAGATCTTACAGGTCTGGTTTGAATAAATATTTTATTTTAGTAAATATTTTATGTTTCTGAATTTCAGTTTCAGAAGCAGTTTGATTTCCCTTTTTTTTTTTTTTTTTTAATTAGTGGGAGTTGGGGGGTTTTCTTCCATCTAGAAACATCCTCTTTATTCAATACCCAGACAGCCTTTTTTCTCTTTTTTTTCCTATCCTAGTCTAATAACCAGAACTTATTGAGATGCAAGTTATGAGAGTCCACAGACAATTTTTAAAACAAAAATATGACTCCATAACTATTTCCAAAATTATGGCTCCTAATGGTGGTTAGTGCAAAGAAACTTTTGGTGCCAGAGAATTTATGTTATCTGGTTTCTAAACATGCGTGACATCACTTTTTCTGAAATAATTAAAAGCTTCATTCCCATTAACTAATTTATGTAACCATCTTTCTGCTATTATACTTACAAAAATAACAGAGCAAGAACTGGATTTTTAGTTGGAAATATCTCCTGTTGAGTACCTTGTACATCTGAAGTGTAGAATCTGTTCTTAACCAATGCTGTGTTGAATTAGCATAATGATTACTGTTGGCTTTTCATTTTCTGGCCACTAACCAGGAATATTTTTTTGCATAGACAAGTCTGCAAATTCTATCACAAAGCTGTTATCTTTGGCTCTCACTAGCCAAATGTGTTGTAGATTAGCCCACAAAAGAGGAGCTACTGTGCATATGTAAAGCAATAGTCTCCTTGGTAGTGATGACAGCAGGGAGGCAAATTTTAATGGGCTCTCACCTGGACTAATACAGCAACTCTTAAAAGTTCTTCCTTGCAAATGAGACCAATATTTAAAAATCACTTCTCACTTTACTAAGCTAGTGATTTAGTTATCATAAAACTCGGTAGTAGGTATTTTTAAATGATTTCTAATTCTTGCATTACATTAATTTGGAGAACACTTCATGGCCCGGTTGAGGAAAATGTTTGCACAAATGGTTATAGTTAAGCTCCCATTTGGTTCTTGCTGAGAATGGAGTAGAAGTTGAACACCTTGACTAAATTTCACTGAAAGTGGTTCTGTGAAAAATGTCATCTATGAAAGCTGCAGCAGTGTCTGACTTAGCTCAGAGGCTTTTTGCAAGGAATGTCAGTGTGATCATCTTGGGTGAAGCTTCTGCCCTTCCACAGCACTGTGATCCTTACAACAAGCACTTTATTTGAAATTGTAAAAATAAGATACATATACATTCTAGATCTCATTAAAGAGTTGCTTAATAGATACCGATTAAAAGAGATTATTTAATTATTTTTCATTTCTCCACATAATTTGGCTTCTGCTTTCTGAGTTATCAGCCCTGTCTGCATCACAGTAAGAAGCAAAGGTGCCTCTCAGCTTCCAGTGAACACTGTGCCCCTTCCATCTGTGGAAAATCTGGCCACCCAAACCCTTTCAAAGCCAGCTGCTCTCTGTTCTCCACTGTGCTTTATTTGATGTTTGTCATCATTGCATGCAGAGGAACAATCACAGCTGTGGGAAGCGTGGACAGCTGTTTAGTTATTTGCAGATGGCTTAAAGATGTGCATCAACCAGTCATTTGTACTTGCTAGGTAGGCTAGAGGAGCTCATGTAATTTAGAATAGCCACACAGCATTTCTTTGCTAATCAGGGAGTTGCCTAATTTGGAAATACATGTATATCTAAGGCCAATCTGATACACAGCAGCTCCTTACCTTACACCCATTCCAGTTTGGGAACAATTTACTGTAATGTTTTGAAGTTTTTGTTCCACTAGATAAAATTTTGCAACCTCTCTTGTGGCCTTATCAGACTGTCAGCTTCATTTTGCTTTGAGAAATTCAAGAGAGGTTTCCTTAATGTTCCCAGCAGTATATATCAGTTTTGCATAGAACTTTTAGCCACTTAGACAGTTGTTTGCGTTATGTTGAGATGATGGGAAACTGTAACCAAGGAGAAGGGAAGTGTAGAATTAACAGATGTTCCTCTTTTAGACATTCCTAAGAAGCTAGCTGCCATATATAGTTAAAGGGCTCTGCCTGGAAATAATGCAATTATTACTCCTAATGACCTCTAAGTACCTTCAGGTACCCCACAACAACTGTGTTAACTTCACAGAAAGACTTGCTAGATCAGGCAAATATTAATGTGGGATACACAAGTACTAATGAATACCTGAGGTGACTCCACAGTGTCTTGACTACTTTGCAAATCTCTCTTTATCACCACAAGCCTCAAAGGTGTTCCATAATCCACAGTGTGAATGGCCTGCTGTGGGAGTGGAGGTGATTAGTGTCTGTTTGTGACTGCTGAGCTCTTCACAGGCCTGGTCCCTACTTTGCCTTCTGCTGTGTCTCTTTGTTTAATAAAACAGAATTGGAGTCCATCCATCAGTGAATTACTGCAGGTTTGATTAATTTATATATAAACTTGATGGTTCATGTTGTTATCCAACAGTTGCATCCACTTGTTGGCAAGGGTTTCAGGATCTGAGAATGCATTAAGTCTTTATTCATAAAGTGATATGACATTAAGTCAACTAAAAAAAGTAATTACAATTTCATCCTGGTTTCCATCTTTAATAATGGCAATGTCCCTATCACTGAAATGGATAATATTCACAGCATGTAAGCACCCCCAGGTTCTAGCAGTGAAGAGATTGTACCTTTTTGGGGGGGAAAGGTGCTTCTCTGTACAGACTGAAATAATGTATGAAGTTTTAAATATGTGGGTGAATTTTGAATTTTAGGTCCACTTTTCTAGCTACTTTGAAGAAGCACAGAGATGACTGGAAAAGTCAGGAGTTAATAGGAAAGAAAAACTTCTCCAGCAGCAGTATTCTGATCTCAATTTTTCATGCATGGAGTACTGGGATTAGACTGGGCTCTAAGCTGACTTTTCACAGGCCATACTTTCCATATGCACACTGCTTTTCAGTTCAGGTTCTGATTTCTGAACTTTCAGGTTAGTCACTCTTTAAGGGTCTCCAAAGTTCCCATTTAATTTAATTACATTTTTGCTTGTTATGAAAAGAATTCCAATAACTCCTGTAAATTCCAACTTCCAAATCTTTCCTCTGGGAAAAACATTCTGAGATTGCTGATTTCCAGAAATGCACTTACCTATGCCACTAATTTGTAACCTCACTTCTGAAATCCTAACCATGATGAGCTCAATGGCAAACCTCCCTAAGGATTTAATTGCCAAATAGTTAAATCAGGAAAATAAATACCTGAACTCATGATATCTTCTGCTGCCCTCACAGTATTTAACACTTTGTCAAGTACTGGAGAGCCCAGAAACATAATACCAGGCTTTCACCAGCACTGGTAATGAAGCATCAACAGTCAGCATTTCATATGAATTTCACACATCTGTTGGATTCAAGCAAAACATCAGTCAACACCAGAGCTTCATCAAGATAATTCTGTAATTGCCTAAAATGATGGCTCAGCCTGTGAGTGCCTTGAAACTGTAAATATTAACTGGCATGAGCTCTCCAGCACATTTAACAAAGGGTCCACCTGGCCTCAGTGAATGTATAAAATATGTAGTCATTGTTGCAATTATGATATAGGTAAAAGTTAATTTTCTTAGCTTTTGAAGAGCTTGAGAATAGTAGGTTGTGTCTTATGTGAATTTCTGACAGTGGGCTTCAAAACATTTTTTTCTGCTAAAATTTAGTTCCTGCAAGGCTAGTGGCTTTTTTGTGAAGTGAAAGGAATGGGATGGTGTGGCACTGTTAGATCTGTGCTAGGGAGGGGCTGAGAAGCTTGGTGTGCAAGGTGCACATCCCTGCTAGCTTGTCTCCAAGGTCAGGGAGGGAGGCTGCTGCTGACTAAAGTCATAGCTGAGAGAAAATCTCCAGAATCTCAAGCAGGTACTGGCTGGAGGCACTGCAGAAATACCTGCTCTAAATTTGGAGAGTGAGGGCAATATGGTTTTCACACCTTTCTTCACTAACTGGTGTGCTCAGGAGGAATGGCAAGGATGACAGCCTCATCACGAGGGGAGTGCTTCCGTGGTGGTTGTTAAGAGAATGCTCAAAATTAGCACTCACAGTCTCCAGTGAAGGAGTGGGATCTGTTTCATGCCATCCATCTATATACCAAACAAATGTGGACAATTGTCATGGAAATAGTTACAGAGATGTCTATGCACATTGAGCCTAGCAGAGGTCATTTCTAAACTGCTTCCTGTCAGACCAAGTTCAGGTGGCATTTAATATGGGCTGAATTTGTTCCAGTCAGAAGATTAGTTATTAGATCTTGGAATACATGGCTGTTTTGGTTTTTTTTTTTTTCCATAAGTTTTCCAGAAATACCATTCAGCTGCAGAGACCAGTGTAGGCAATACCACATGGTGATTTCAGTGCCTTCATCCTGACATGCATATTGTGTTTTGAGTGGTGCAGATCTGGTTTGAGAGCTGGTGGGATTCTCAAAACCACTGCTACATTCATCTCATTTGGATTCTCTAAAGCACTTCTCATCACTGCCTCTTTTTCAGAGTCTGATTACAAGATACTGAATGATGTCTTGTTCTGCAAATGGGCTGTTTTCAGTTTTCACTTCTTTTTGGAAATCTGTAACTGTTTAACCTCTCTGTGAGTTTTCAGCATGCCATCTTACAGTGAAACTCTGCTAATCAAGGTGGCTTCTAATGAGAGCATCTCTGTCTCTCATTCAGTAGAGGCTCTGCTGTATCCTAAAGACATCATGCCTTTTGATCTCCTTGATCCAGATTAATTGTAGGAGGCTAAATTCAGGCAGAAATATCAAATGCATAGCAATGCTTAACAGAAATGTTACAATTACATAAAAGTGTGAGAAATCAAAGGAGGGATTCAGATAGGTGATTGAGCATGGAAATAACAAGGTAGCTGAAATTCATGATTTCAGCTTGTAGTTCTGATCTGCTTGTACATAGACAGAGTCACCCAAGGCAGAAAAATAAATGAGGAGAGAGAACATAGGCTGGCATACAAGAACCAAGGTAAATAGAATTTACCTTCTTTTCATGTCCTCTCTCTATGGGCTGAATTCATCTCTGATGCAATCCAAACACAGAAATACATGAGCAACACTAATATTACCAGCAGAGGAAAATCTCCAATAGTTATGGCTACCATTCTTCCCTGGGAGCCAGTGTGTGTTTTGTTTGTTGTTGAGTTTTGTTAGTTTTTTTGAGGGAGGTTTGTTTGGTTGCTTTTTTTGTTTTTGTTTGGTTTGGTTTGTTGGTTTTGATTTTTTGTTTTTGTTTGGTTTGGTGTGTTGTTTTTTGGCTTTTTGTATTTGTTTGGTTTGGTTTATTGGTTTTTGGTTTTTTGGTTGGCTTGGTTTGTTTTTTTAAAGGGAGAGGAAACAGGCATGTGAAATAGCACGTAAGTGTCTGAAACTGCATGATACAAAATCTGAGTTGCATATTCAGGGAATAGCTAGAAGCTACCATTGAAGATTCCCTTAAAACAAACCTTGCTTTGGAATCAGCTGTGCAACTTAAGTACATCCCTTAACATCTTCAGCTCTTGTACTAACATTTGCTAAATTTGGGGCAAGATTTAGTTTCTGAACATATTAAATCTGAAATGTTTCATATAAAATTCTGGTTTCAAGTCATTTAAAGAGTTATGAAATTCACATTCAAGCTCCGAACCTTCTAGCTGCAGTAGATATTCAGAGAATGAGATTTCAGTAAGGAAATAAAGCCTTTGCCTTATCTATTGCAGATAGATCCAGCATGGAAAACTGTTATAATCAGCAGGTACTGTATAAAGATCTGCATAGGTATTCATTTGAGCATTAAAAAGCAAGAATCTAATTAGCAATATACTGTGGTATCAGCATGTTAAGTGCTTTTTGTTTTCATCATCCTCAAAGTATGTCTAAATCTCAGTGAAAAATGAGGAAAACCATACAAAGTCAGTCACAGCTGTACAAAATGTAGTATGGCCAAAAATGTGCTCTTTGGTGAAAATATTGTCAGGTAACTCTGACAAAAGCTTTGTTGTAAAAGTGTGAGCACATGAAACACACAGTGAACATCAGCAGAGCATCATGAATTTGCCTGAGAAACATGTGCTGAGGGAAATGTATTTTTGACTGAAGGGGAGTTTAGTTCTGAATTTATTTCTGCATTGCCACATTCTTGTAAAAGTACAGAGGAAGGATTCTGCCTGTTTAAAGCAGATTTGGACCCATTCATGCACCAAATTTTAAAGGAGATTTGGACCCATTTATGTGTATCTCTCCCATGTAAGAACCTAAATACTTTTATTTAGGGGTAGATAGCATGAATCCTTTGCCTGTGGGTACAGATGTGTGTATGCCTGTGTGTCATTATTCACAAACAAATATCTAAAAAAATGGTAACTTCTTCCAGGGGGATCAGCTACAGCAGGTAACCCACAGCTGTCATGGAATTCACAGAGGAGCCAATGATGTAGGGATCCCATATTGTTATTTGGCCAATGAAAGATCTATGTAGACATAAACAGCCTTATTTTTCAGCACACATGGCATGGTGGTAGAACTTCTGCTGGCTTGCTTTGGGGTTCATTTCAATTGTAGTTCTGCAGGACATGGGAAAAAAGGAAAAAATAGAGCTTTTAAAAATGTTTAGACAGTTCTAAGAAACCCCTCTTCTTTGCACTTTTCTGCTTTGGGGGGGATTCAGGAGAGAGGTAGGAAAGAAAAATTGTCTCAGACAATTTGAGTCCTTAACCTTACAGGTATTATGATGCAAAGAAAATGTATTGTCTCAAAATGTAAATAAAATGTTTGGTACAGACAACTCATAATGCCATCCTGCAGCTTGTATATGCACAGGTGTAACAGTGGGGACAAGAATTTGCCTTCTGTTTGTCAGCTTTTCAGAATACTAAAAGCAAGAGATTCCATCTGGAGAAGAGTTTCAAAGTTTCTGAGAACAAAAACAGAATAAATGTTGTTCCCATATTGTTCCAACTGCTTGATTAGAAATGAGTCAGAGAGTGATCTCTGTGTTCTTCTCCATCTGGACATGTGTCCTCCCTGGTAAGCTCAGATATGAAATTTAAAAATCCTGTTTGAAGTATTTAGATCCTTAGGTAAAACCTTTTAGTAAAAAGATTAAAAAAAAAAAAAAAAGAAAAGAAAGAAAATAAAAACAGGAAAAGAAGATAAATAGTAATAGATTCCTTGTAGGAAAATGAGAGATTAGTTTTTCAGTCTAGGCCCTCATGCTGAAAATACCCATGCAGGCACGTCCCATGGATGTAATGAACTTGCTGGATCTATTTATAGCTTTACTCAGTGTATGTTTTTGCCCAGATGGTGCTCCTTAAATTTCACTGGGCTGTGTGTATGAGCAGCAGCTCACATTAAAGATCACAGTGCAGAACAAGAGTCCAGGTAGCAAACAAACAGACTTAATTAAGCAGACATTGACAATTAATTAATACAATACTTATGACCTTTTTATGGTGTCTCTCTGCAAGAAGGATTTGCAACTTTCAAAATTGCTAGTAATTACTATCTTGTTCTTGTTTTGGATAATTTTCTTTACAAGGATAAGTAAATAACATTCAATTTTGAGAATAGAGAAACATACAAAAGGGGATGAATAACCAAAACTTAGAGTATGCCGGGGTGGATTCCAATCTTCTAGCATATTCTTCAGTCTGTAGTAATAATTCATTCCCATCCCTACAGTACCTTGCTTCTCCAAGCTTCCTACTGGCTAATTTTGGTGCCATATGTTTACTATTTCCATATGTTTGAGCTACCCCCAAGACAGGTTTGCTTTTCTAGTAAGACTGAATTTTTCCTCCATTTTCAACTGAAGTCTATTTGCATTCATTTCTTCTTTAAGGGGGGAAATAATCCATGCAATCACATTAAACATGCTTACATCAAGCTATAGTTGGACCAAATGCCTTTCCCCATGCTTCTCCCTTCCTACTGGAATAATAGATTTCATGTTAAATACAGTATTTGAATAAAAAACTCCTTTTTTTCACATCCTTAGCCATTGAATGGTGTTTGATCTGCTGATTCCCTGATACTTGTGCAATGTATCTGGTGCACATGAACTCACCCAGGGTGGCTGATTTTAAGGCTTGTTGGAACAGAAATCATGACTGGGTGTGATGATGCCTGCAGCTTTCTTTGGGAGGGTTATAAATGAAAGCTCAGTGGGTCCAGGTTAAAAGTACAGGAGGTTTTTTTGTTTGATTTTGTTTTGTTTTCCTCTGCAGCATGTGTCAGGCAGCCAGCTTCCCTTGTGCAGTTTGTTACTTTAAAAGCATTTGAAAATACAAATGCAATGATTTAATTGAGCTCAGTGATTGCCAAGTGTTTTCTGTGACTTTTAACAGGTTCAATTACTAGATTGGGATCACATCAAAGGAACTGCAGGATTATTAGCATCACAAATCTGCTTCCTGATCAGAACTGCTCAGCACACTGAGTTTAAGGAGGGGAGATTAATTTATTTCTGTAACATGAATGAAACCACCATGGGTTCTAAAACAGCCTCTTGTGCACTCCATAAAAATTCCCTCTGTAAGGAGCCAGGTGCTGTGAGGTGCTGATTGTGAATTTTAAGGTAATGGTTCGAACTTTGGAGGCAGAAAAAGCAGTGAAGAAGGGAATTGTGCCCCATTCTCTCTTGTTCTCTTCCTTCCTTGTCTTTCTTCAAGCTACTTGATTCCCACTCCCATACTGGTGTTTGCTTCCCTGTAGCTCTTCCAAAATGTGTTTAGCTTCAAAAAGACTTTTTTAAAATTAGAAAATAAACTAGTATTGTTTTTTTTCTGGACCCTATCAGACCTGATTCACCCTGCAGTCTCTTAGTTCCATGCTGGCCCTGCTGAAGGCTTGGTGAGTGCCAGTGCTGTGGCAGGAGTGACAGCCCGTGGTGAGCAGAGCCAGAACTCTGTAAAATGGCCTTGCTCCAAAATAAAAGCAGAGGGTGGAACTGCATATGGATTAAGTCCTATGTTGAGCATCAAGTGCAGCTGTTTTTATTACACTATCTGCAAAACAGAGCAAGTAGTATGCAGGCAAAGCCCAAAAGCCCCTTAGCAGCTTCCTAATCTCAGGTCAGCTGAGAGAGGATTCCCATTCCTGGGTTCAGCTTCCAGTTGTGTGAAATGGTTTGGGCCACAGAAAACCATCTGACATCTTTGTTAGAGGCCAAGGGCCTGGAATTAGTGTGAATAACTTCCATGTGGGAGTGGGACTGTCGGTGCAATGTGTGTGCCCCAGCTTTCCAGCCCCAGACTGTTGACACAGTCCTTTCCTGCCACACATCCTGAGGCTGTTCCTGCTGGTTTTTGACAGCATTTCTGTCACATCAGCTGCAGCTTCCCACTCTCCAGGTCTTGGCAGGCCCTGTGAGTTGGCTGGCTGATGATACTCCCTGTTCCTGCAGAGCCATCTCTTCCTGCAGGACAGCTATCACAGCCTTGATGACCTATCCCCTCAGCAGGTCGCCCTCACTTTGCCTCTTTCCTCTCTCTTTTGACTGTGATTCCAAGTCATGTCACAGCCACACTGTTCCAGGGCATGCATTTTCTCCTTGTTAGCCATGTGCCTGCCTGATCATGTTTAATTAGTGGTTTTCCTAAGGGTGGTCTCTGGTCTTCTGGCACAGTTGCAGTAGCCACATCTTCTTGAAACTGCTGTAATATTCTGACATGTAGTAGAACTAAATGGAATGTCCATCTTTCTATCCAAAATGTTTCGAGGGGCAGGGGAAGATTTTCAAAAAAAGACAGCTGAGGTCAGGGAAGAGCAATTACTTACGCTGGAAAATTCTGTGAATGTATGTTGGGTAAGTCTTTGGCTTCTTTCTGGTGATGAGGATATTCATAATTCCCAGGAGCACATACAGAGCTCATGCTCATTCTTATGTGAAGGAGCTGGAAGTGCAACTCTTTTCAAGGAAGCTTTTCTCATCAAGGCTAAGAGCTGCATCTTTCTCTCTATGCATCTCCCTTCTGCCCTTTATGACTTCAATGAATAGGTAGAAACAAGCTTTTTCAACATTTCTTTTGTGTACATTATGATCTACTTGGCCACTGTAGCTTCAAAGAACCATTATGCTTTTCTGCTCTACCCTCCTGTAGTCACAAGCCTCTCAGATCATCAGATGCTCATCACACCTTATAGCAGAAACTGAACATTGCAAATCATGTCAAGATTGTGAAGAGCCTGAAACTCAAAGACCAGGTTAGTTGTAACCTGGAGTTGTTGGCATTCTCTTCTGCAAAGACCAGAATAGGCACAGTTTAGCTTTAAAATCAAGGTAGATCTTGTTTTATGGACTGTATCTGATCAGTCCAGTTCATGAGTACCCAGCTGCACATCTCTCAATGACAATGAATTAACTAATTAAGTTTTTATCTCTATCACACTGTCTAGGCTGCGGACAGCATCTTCTCTTTATCATTTTTCACATCTCTGTGTGTTCTCTTGTGACTTAACAGAACAGAAATTAAAGCATTGCAAACAAATAGGAACTCAAGCCTAAAGTAGTTACTCAATTTTGATTATGACTTCTTTGAATACTACTTTGTGAATAAACCTGTCTGTGGATTCTGGACATTTTTAATTCTGTGCTGTCTCCCCATCACAGATGTATTGTAATTCATTAATAGTTAATTATTTGCAGGCTTGGCAAAGGTAGAGATTGTAGCATTTGAGAGAGAAAATGTGAAGGTATTCACTGATTGCAGTAAGAAGGGAAAGCGTTTCTCAGCAGATGAAAAGGTTTTTATTCTATTTTGTGGATGGGAGATGGAATATGCTAAAAATGGAAACTTAATATGATTCCACTTCTCTTTTGAATAGTCATCAAGCAAAGCACAAAGTCTGTGTGGCATCAGAGTACTTAGTCCTAGTATTGCATAAACATGGATTGTTATTTCTTTGGTTGTTTGGGTCTCCCACAGAGTCTGGTATTTTGCATTTAAGAAGGAGCCTTTTTATATTTGGAAAACTTACACAAAGGTCTGTGATGGACAATGGAGAATAGCAGCCACCTTCATTAAATATTGCTTTTAAAACATGTTGCAGAGTGGGATCAGATGCTTCTTAGGTCAGTGAAGATGAATGAGGAGTTAAAAGCTGGTACTGCAGTTGTAGTATCAATATGGGCTTATTGTGAGGCTCTCCATCACCAGATGGAAAACAGTGTTAGTGAAAAAACTTATTATCACAGAACCCTGTTAGGAAGCACATAGTCTGTCTGCAGTTATTTTATCTTAATGCAAGAAAAACGCATTCTTTGTTTCTCTAGAAGAAAAACAAATAGTTACCACATTAATATCAAAGGCACAAGCATAATTAAATTGCTTTCTGTGATCTTACTCCACTCTCAGCATTAGTTTTCTGAGTACCATATGTATCAAAGGCATCATTTACAGCTCTGTCAGTTTATGGCTCAAACCAGTTGTTTATTTTGTTTGTTTAAACTTAATGAGGAGTGCAGTTGACTGTCCAGTACACATATTTTGGTTTGGGATGTCTTTCCCTGGCACAGGACTGAAATTGTCCTGCTTCAAGTCAAAGACAGCTTTTTTCTAAGAGACAAGTCAAGCTGGCCACTGATGCAAGTGCACTGCTGCATGAGGGCCTTTGACAAGAAGCCTTCTGAAGGAGGCTAATAACAAGCTTCCAGGTTTCCTTATTGTGTGGCACATTGTCTCAGAATTCCATGTGCTGTGCCATCATTTCACACAGCTTCATTGACTCATCGGGGGCTGGTTGCCAACATTGTGCTTCTTCTGTTAATGCCAGGAGAACAATCTCATGGAAAGGCAGGCGTGCATGTTCTGGAGCTATTCAGAGCTCAAAACAGGATGAGTGCTGCAAAAGAGGAAATAGAAATAGAAATGACAAAAACCTACAGATGTTTGGAGAGTCAGAACACTAGTGCAGGAGCTGCCAAAGAAAGAACACATAACAGGAAAAAGAAGTGGATGAGAAATACAGGAATGTGTGATGTGGTAGAAAACCCTCTAAAGGGAAAAACTTGACATGTTTGTCACACAAGAATTGTCACCAGACCCTGAGTAGATGATGGTATTTCCTAAGGTCTTTTCTGCTTCACTGTGGTTTGATGGTTTGATTTCATTTGATAGTGGGATTTTACTTCTGTTTTTTCTCATTTTCTCAGCTGGCTGCTTGTGATCTAGCAAAAATGTCATTGGTTTGTGGCCTCATATAGGATTATCTCACTGTAATATTTGACAATGCTCAATAGAAAAGGAAAGCCGTCTAGAGTAGCTGGAATATAATTGTGGTAAGTATTTGCTACAAGTATTTTCAGTGGTATTTTTATCACTGTTTTGTAAAGAAGTGCCTGTTTGTTCCCTAGACTGTGGAATTAAGTTCTGCTCTGTGTGTGCAGGTGTTGACATTGGTATGATCAATACACAAATCAAGGCTGAGCTTCCTCCCACAGTCCACCTTAAGGAATACTCACCTGGAAAACACAGGTGTAACACAAAGTAGTGCAACTCATGTCTCAGGAGAATCTTGTCTAGCTCCCAATGAAGGCTTCACTGAGGACTGTGCTGCAGTCAGGTCCTCTCAAAGAAACCTTTGGAAGGGTTTGCAAGGGAGAAAATGCTGCAAGTTACATTTCCATAAGTGAAAGCAGAATTGTAAATAGCAGCTCCTCTGTGTAAAATATCAGAGTAGGGCAATCTCAAACAACTCAGTTTCTGCAGTGAAATATAACATCACACACTTGTTAGTATGAGGAAAATGAGATTGAATTTCCCTGTGAAATATGAAAAGATGGCAATGACACAATAGTGCCGAGGTGGAGGGCACTGAGATGTGTTTTGACATTACTGCTGTCAGCTGTATGTGCAGGTGTCATACTGTCAGAATTCAACAGGGTGAAATAGGTTTTCATCTTAGATGGCCAAGAACTCCAATTATAACCTCTTACAATTCCAATTACTGTACTCTGGGTGAGTTTGTTTAACATCAGTTCAGCCTGTGGCACAAAAGTCCTTTGCATGTTGCCTGGAACTGCAGTGCTGGTTGCAACACTCTGCTTGCTATCTGTTCAACAGGGTGGACAAGGAACTTCCCTTAATCCCCCTGTATTTGCTTTTTGTAACCTTTTTAAAACGTGTCTTTGAAACTTCAAGTTGTCATTCTTACTGTCAGTCAAGGACTTAATTTCTCTTGATAATGGGTGAAAGTCCCACCTGGCTAATTGATGGCTCTATGATTGTTTAGAAATGATGGTTTATGGTTAGCTAAAGAAAAATAGTCTTGTTCCATGTGAAATACATGAGATCAGAGTACTGAGTATCATGGAAGAATTGTGGTAGCCCTAATTGTAGGAATACATTTTCAGTTGGCATTTTTCTTTTGTTTCTGAAGATAATGACTTTGCTGGAAAAATCATGGAACTGGTGGCCAAGTCAGTAAACTTTTCTACCTTGTATATGTGACCCTGAAAAAAATCTGTTTTGCAAATAGGTCCTCACAAGAGAATATTCATGCATTGAAGTTAATAAAAACACTGCCAGGTCTTATGTATCTGTTTTAGTATTGAGATAAAAACTCAGCTAAAATATTTCAAGCAATATAGTTTATAAAAAGAAAGTGTTTCCATTATAATTCCCTATTGTAATAGTTTGGAATCACAATTAAATTCCATTATCTTTTTATATTTATGACCTCATAAAACTTCCTGTATTACTTTTGCAAAAACTTTGCTTTTTTTAGCCAGATGGGCTAATTTTTTACACTCAAATCTATGCAATTTTAAGCTGTATTATCTTGAAAGTTATGCATTTAAATATACTAAGTTTCTATCTCAATTGAATCAGAGTCCTGAGTTTTGCAAACTGTGGCTCAGTCCCAGAAACATACTGGTGTCTGGAGTGCATGGTTTGCTGTCAGAGATAGGCAGAGGAAGTATTTCATTTGCTTTTCAGAAGAAGTCTCTATTGTGTGAAGCTGCTTTGCTGCAATATCTTCTACTAATTACATCTTCCCTTTATACAGCCAAATTAAGTCATGCCTGTCATGGTTTCTGCAAGGATCTGAAAAGCTGACACAGAGATATTAATTGTCTCTCAGTAATAAGTTCACTTGTGGCTGCCTGTGTGCTTAAGCCTGTGTCTATTATTGTGGCAGTGAACAGGTGTCCTTTGAAGCCTTGTGTGAAGATGAGAAAATACTAAAGGTGCACCAAGACTTAACAGCTAGAACAGAGCTCACCTCATTCATTTGCTTCTTTGCTAAATGGGACATCACAGAATTTTCTTACAGATTAAGAAAATTTGATGTGCAAGTTATTGGAAAAAACTAGATAAAGCTTCATCTGTCTCTCTTCCCTGAAATTTCTTGCAGAATAAAGCTGTCTGTAAAAAAAAATAAAAATCTGTCACTGCAGCTGGGAATATTAGTATTAGGATATATTTCTATTGTAATAGCCAAAAAAAGGAATTTGTTCTGAAATCTCATCTGCCTACTATGGCATATACATTTTTATAGCCTTGCAGCCTTGTTGTGCATGCAAGTATATGGTTTGCTGAGCATTTTCTAATTTAAAAAATTTAGAAATATGTATAGATTAAATAAACACAATTTATTCCATCTATCTCCATCTTCTGCTCTACTATCTTTTTGAAAAATACATGAGCTGTAATAGCTACAAAATAATACACAGCTCTAATAGATTAAAGCATGTAAGAGTATTATTTATCAGACATTTCATCAAATCCAGACCTGAAAAAAAATAATCCATATCTGGGCTCTGTGATAAAAATAACAGTCGGATGTATTTTGATCACGAACTAAAATGAAATTCAGCTGTCTGACAGCACTGTTGATCTTTTCCTGTGTGTCATTTAATCTGGTAATGAAAGATCTGCTACTCCCTCCCCCATATGTTTAACTGGAACAATTTTTTCAGGTGCTAAGCACCTGTGGCTCCCAAGCAAACAAAATGCTTTGTGTAGCACAAATTGAGAATTCTGTTTCAACACAAAATTCTCTTGAACAAGTCCATTTTATTGCCCAGATGACCGTCTGCCCTTGTAAGCTCTTGACAGTGCTATTTTGGGATGGTTTCACTAGTTAGCTCTGGAATGACTGGAACAAGTCTTAACAGCAGCAAAAAAACTGATGCAAAACAAGTGCACTTAACTCTAGCTCTGACATGCTGGTAGATGATTGAAAATCATATTATATTTGCTTCAGAGGGAAAACCTGTAGAGAAAATATAGTGAATGAGCAGTGGAAGTGGCATTTAAGGCACGCTCACAGAGTTTAATTCCAGATTAAGCTTCACTGTCTGAATGCCAGTGCACTCACTCCCTTGCCATAAAAAGATCCTGTCTGTCTCTTCACTTTAGTTGATTGCTAAAATGTAGAGAAAATGCTCACTGATGGAGTGAGATACAAAACTAAGTGCTTCAGATTAGTACAGTCAGAATTCGGAGTGCATGGTGACTTCTGTCTGAGAAATGCTCCTTTCAGGCATTTGAAGCAGGGCTTGGGGCAGAACTGGTTTTTTTTCATTTTGTTTACTTAATGACAAATAGTATTTTATTGATAGAGAAATTGGTTTGGGAGCAGGATGTGTTTTTCACAAAATCAGTGTTTGACATGTCCCATAGTAATCAGTGCCTGGCTTGACTGTGTTGTCTCAGTGGCACCCAGTCTAAAATGACTGGGAAAAATGCAAGTTAAGTGAGGGAAGAACCTGCTGCAGATTTACCATCCTTCTTCCACCCCCAACTGGGGCTCTCAAGAAATGAATATACTTGAAGAATTGGAACAAAAAATAATAAAGAAGAGCCAGGCAAATGCAGAATGTGTCACAGAAAGTTAGTGATGATGTATTTTAGGAACAGCTAAAATAACAGGGAGTTATGTCAACACAGAGAGCTTCAGGAGGAAAAAAACCCTCCCAAACCTGTATTTCATGACATAAATGTGTGTTTTCTAGTTACACCATAGGTTGCACATTCTGCTCTTCACCAAAACCCATGGAAGCAAGAATTTATCCTTGAATCTTCTAGAGGGAATGGGGATAATTGGACACGCTGTTCCCAATGGAAGCTGCAGCACTCCTTGCTGATCCCTTAGAAGGGGAAGTAAGATGCATGCAGCACATATTATCACCTCAGGTGATGAAATAGCACATTTTGCTGGCTGAACCTCCTAATGCTAATAATAAATGGATTTTTGGTCAGATGAACTGAATCATCAAGAACACTTTTGATGAACTGCTCTGTCCTATGGAACTGGAATCAAGTAATGAAGTGTCTGAGTTACTTTGGTTTTGCTCTGGCCAAGTTCAGCTAAAAGTTTGGTAGTTTTCTATATTTGTTCAATGCTGATTTAAAAGAAAAACAAATGCAGCAAACGTTACATTTTAAGCACACATCCTTTTCTATAGGTGGGAATCTTCATTGGCTTAGTTTAAACATGTAGATTTGTTTTGTTGCATATCACTGCTTCAGGTTGTGTCCCTTTTGGTGAGATTTACTTTATTATGTGAACTCTAATTCTCTAGGAAAAGTTGCAAGTAGTTAATGGCTATGGCCTTCAGGGATTTAACTTTGATCTTTTTTGAGGGATGCTAATCAGTTGTAACTCTTCTATTAGCAGAAACAGTGACTGCTCAGGACCTTTGAAAGGTGCATCACAAATCTATTTGAGAATAGCCCTGATCCTCAGAAGCCCATTTCTTGTTATTTCAGACCTATTAGCAAAGGTGTTTATCTCTGGGCAAATTTAGTGTGTAATTAAGGGCATAGTTTTGAGTGTTTCAACAATCAGAATGATTTTGACCCTGAAATGTCCTATAGCATGACGCCAGGCTGCCTTCTCCTGGAAAGCATCACCTGAAGTTTTTTTAAATCCAGCACCTACTCAGAGGTGAATGTGGATATCTCTAAATAAGCAAAACTCACTTTCTTCCTCTGTCGTTGCAGAAGTGTTTAAAATAAATATGAACAACAGATGATGATGGCAGATAAAAGACAGTCTACTTCAATTAAAAATAAATTTAAAAATAAAAGAGTGTAGACCAGAATGAGGATAGAAAGCTGGAACATGAACTCGACTAGGTGCATGTCATTATTGGAAAGTTTCTGTAATCACCAAGTCATGGGATCTTTGAGTCCTTGGGTTGTCCTTTTCTCTTTAATATTGGCCAGATATGCTTCATCAGGTCCATGGGATGTGCAGTGCCTATTCTGTCTGTGAGAGCTGTTCCTTAAGATGCAGCAAGGCTCGTTTGTATGGATACCAAGAGCACTTGTCAGATCACAGCAGTCGTAATGAATTGACCTGCATTCCCTTCCCAGTGGAGTGAATACCAAGTGCTTCTGATACTTCCCAATATTTACTGATCTCTTTTTGGAAAGTTTCCAGTGAAATAACTTTGTTCCATTTTCAGAGCACTTTATGTTGCATACTGAGGATTTGAGTAACATGTAAATTGCCTGAGTGATTGCAAACCCCCAGAGGGATAAAATTAGGACTAAGCTTCCTCGTGAGATATACCATACTTTTTAATTTTAAGGATGAATATGGAAAAGATTATCAACAGGAAAGGACACGAGATGAGAAGAATGGCCAGATAGTTTTTAAGGATAGTGCAGAAAGCAATTTTACTCAATGAGTTACAGCTGTACTGATTGCAGAGAAGTGGAGACAGCCTTGCCTGCCCAATGAGGGTGGAGGTTATAAAAGAGTGGGTCAGCTGTTGAGAGTTGGATGGAGATGGAGCTTCAGTTTCAGGATCTGCTGCAGTTTGGGATGGAGTCTGCTGGCTGTGCTGTGGGGAGGAAGGGACATGTGCTCACGCAAGGGACTGGTAAGGTAAGAAGATGCTGTGTTAGGGTTAGGTGGCTGGGTAGGGGACAGGTTGAGGTTAGCCAGTCATTCAGAAAACAAAAATAATGTTACAGAGAGGAGAGAGGTAGTCAGTGCTATGTGGAGCTGCCTGTAAGAAAAGGAGTCAGAGTTGCCTGACAGAAGTCCACTGAAAAAAGGCATGGGAATTTTTTTAATAAAGGACTGATGATGGTGTCAGTCCAGTTGTCTTAACATAATTACTACAGAGAGCTTGGACAAGAGTTGAACAATATATTGATGGTCAGGAATAATTGGTTTTGGCATATTAATAATCTGGTTGTGTAACATCCTTTAAACATTATTAAACTGGATATATAGAAGTAATTTGGATCTATTGAAGTAAATTGTCTAGTCTGCTCCTCTGTAAACATGGAAGATGTGCTGTCAGGTTTTAACTGGTGGGTAATTTGTCTGATGGTGGTGTTGGATCCTCAATATGCTTAATGGGTTAATTTTGCCCTTGGAGAATTTCTCTGAAGAGTTTGGGCAGTGCAGCAGCCACCTGGAACAGGAGGCTCACAGAGCAACCTTGTCAAGGAGATGTGTTCTCAGGATAGCCAGTGTTGCCCACTTGGAGTTGTACTCCACACACTCCCCAGTTGCCAGTGGGGAGTGTACAGTTGCAAGTGGTGATGACTGAGTGGAAAATCAGTTATATACTTTTATTTATTAACACTCAAGTTAAAAAAAAAAAAAAAACAACCAACCAACCAAAAAAACCAAAAAACACTCAATTTTCTCTATTACTGGGAAATTACTTCATATGGATCAGTTGCAAATCCTGAGTGCAGCATAGCTCATGGGAGCTAAATACTTCAAGAGGGTGCACAGAGAATGAGACATTTCAGGCTGCAGTTCTGGTGACTATACAGATTTTCAAAATACCAAAAATGCAATTTAGATGATGTTGCTAAAGTGATGTATCTCATCCTGGACCTCTGTTTTCATGTCTCACAGACTTCCACAGAACTCCTGGTGAAATCAGGAGGCTTTCCTGGCAGATTGTGATGTGGGAAATGTTTGAATTTCATTGTCTATTCAGCAATTCAAAAATAGGGTTACTGGAATGTTTCATTAGGCATCCTTTGACAATTTTTTTTTTTTTTTTTTTTAGTCTTCTCTTTTGAAAGTAGTAGTAACCAAGTCTGAATTCTAAATTCTCAAGAGGATGATTTTGGTCAAAAAAGAAGTTCCATATTCCTTGGAAAGGCATTCATGTTGGGTGAGGGTTTAATTTGAGTTGATGGAATTAAAGAGAGATTATCTCTTACTGTTTAACAGTCAAAGGTTGATTGGTCAGGTATAACAATACTCTTCCTTTCTCTGAAAGGCTGTTTCAGATTGAATTCCTATTGCAGTGTCAAAGATAAGTTGATCAGCTTGTAGCGAGCTGTAGCTGCATTGTCCATAATGGGAGAGATTTGTGTGATGGGAGCATCTGTATGTGTACGAGCAAGAGGGGAAGAAGTTTATTTCAGCTTGTTTAGAAAATAAAATGCATCATTAATCTAAATATGGCAGTAGCATAAGCTGTGAGGACTGTCTCCCAAGCAGCATGCCATGAGCCTGCTTTTTCTGCTGCTCTGGCAGCTGCACTCACGTTTTTGCCGAGCTGCTGGTTCGTTTTGGATGAACCCAGTGCTGCCTCTGCCAGGAAAAAGCATTGTGGGGAAAGAGGGCCTGGAAAACAGCTGCTGAAAGAATGATCTGCTCAGATGCAGTGTGGAGGCAATGAAGGGGCAGAGCAGAGAGGTGCCAGTTCATCCCTGTTCCCTAAATCTGAGCACCAGAGAGAGAGGCTCTGTGTCCTCTGCCTGGAGCCTTCAAGATGTGTGTTCAGGAGTGATGTGTCAAAGCTAGTGGAAGAAAAGGATTTGATGTGAAAAGTCTGTCTGCAAAAGCTGATTTGTTTCATTTTTATTCTGTTGGGAGTGATCTTTAGAATGATCACCTCTCTATTTTCCTTCCCTTCTTCAAAAGCTAAATGCAAAGTGGGTTATAGGATAGAATATGAATACCAAATTACTTCATGTCTTTGTCACTGCGTTGCATATGTGGTAGTTTTCTCTCTTTCTTGAATAGATGCTTCTCCTTTAAACACTCTGCAAGTGTTTTATTTTTGTGGGGTTTTTGTTGCTTGTTGGGTTTTTTTAAACAAGAAAAAGGTCACAGGCAAGTGAGTGCAAAATGACAACACAAAGTAAACAGCAATTATGAATAAATGCATGGAGAAATATGCACATGTGTACAGAAAGTTTTTACATAAACTGAACATAAATACCGTGGAAGCAGAAGAGGCTGATCTGCTGCCAGCAGGATAATTATATAATTGATGTGCTCATCTATGAAACTGCATTTTCTGTGTTTTGATATATAGCTCCTCTAATGAGGTGGGTCTCAGTCCCAAAATTTGGTCTCTGTTCTTTGTGTAATACTCTTCACACATACAGCTCTATGAGGAATATGCCTGCAGCCTTTTGGAAATGAAACACAGCCCTTCTAGGTAACACTCATTGTGTCTGGCTGGTTTCTGGGTCACACTTTTTGCCACTTCCCATCTAAGGGAAGATGATGGTGGCATTTGGCACAAACAGAAAATTCGATTCATGTAGTGCACACTGCAATTCACCTCTCCTTTCCCACGGCAGTCACATTTATTTAGATGTATTTTCCTGATTGTTTTTATGACTGAGTTCTCCTTGACCCTTCCTTTGCTAATTAATCACACCCTTGTGCTGAAGCAGAAACTGATCTGGTGGGCAGATTGATATGCTGATGAATTCTGTGAAGGTCAGGGAAAAGCATGAGGCTGATGGGTGTGTGACTGGAAGAATCAGGTTGCCTTGCTGCTGTTTCACACCAAAGTACTAGTGTTGTGAAAAATAACCAAGTCTGAGCCAAATATTGCATTACCTGGGACCAGGGAGATGATTCTGGGTGAACATTTATTTCACTGTTTTGTTTCATTTGGAGATTATCAAACTTCTTTTTTCTCTGCTCTCTTTTAGTTTTCTCTCTGAGTTCTCCTTGTTTCTTTGAGCTGTCCTTGTAACTTTGCTTCCTCCTCATGCATGCACACACAATGTTGAGAAATAAGTTTCAGAGCTCCATTGTATTCTTTCAGGAGGGCATAAAGATGAGAGATCCTCATGCTTTCTGTCTCCTCCTTTACCTTTATTTCCACCTTTGCATTTCTTGTCCCCTAAAAAGAATCCCACAGACCAGTATTTCTTTTCTTGGAGTTGTTAGTTTTGCTGAAGACATTGGTTTTGCAGGAGGCTGCTGATGAGTGACTGACCCCTATTCCATGTGTCTCCACCACAGTCCCAGGGCTTAAGGCAGATGGCCATGTTTTGATGAGTTTTTTTTCTGTTCTCCTTTGGAGAATAATAATTAATAGCAAGACTCCAACATACTCCTGTTTCTCAGCATTCTGTCTCTTCAATCCCTGTATATATGTGTGGTAATATGTTCTTGAATGAAAATGAGGAGGTTTCAAATCTGGAAGCACTGCATTTTAATAGGAAAGTTTAGAACAATGGAAAGTGTTTTGCTGTTTTGGTATGCACTAGATAAAAGCATGAAGGAGACTAAAGATAAAGACCAGAAGTTCCAGATGTATATCCCAGAGTCACACATGATTATGCAATATGTACCCAGAAAAGAGATCCCAATGAGATGGGACAGCATGTGTTCACTGAACCAAAAGGACCTGCTCCTCTGCTCTGCCCAGCTTGGATTTGATATTTATGCATCAAAGTTGGCATTTAAACCTCTACTGGAGGTATGATTCCTCAGCTTTGAAAAGGCACAGATCTTGAAAAAACAGGTGACTAACCATTTAAAGGCCATCATATTGCCAGAAAACATGGGATTTATGCCCACCCTCAAATGGCAAGCGTGCCACTAGGGTATCATATGTGTCTGCTGTCCAGAGCAAAAAAACCTGCTTTGGGGGCAGGATTTAGTCACTTAAACAGAGATTTGCAGTGCCCTTATAGGCATTGTAGCATACCCTGGGCTCCCAGAGGTCCTGCATTGTAGCTGTCAGCCCTGGGCAGCTTCCTCACATACCCTGAGGAGCAGAAAGTGGCACAGCACACCTCTCTTAAAGCCATTGAATTTGGTGGCAGGAGGAAGTGTCTTGAGGAGACTGCTGGAAAACATGCCAGAAGCATTGGACAACCAGAAGAGCCAGAGCACATGATAAGGGACATATGAATGAGGCACATAAAGAGTGTAGGTTCTTTGTAGCAGGCAGATAATTAAAGAAACTTAAATATAAGAGCCTGGGTTTTTTTTACACTGGCATGTGCTTCTTGACAGAAAATCACATTAGTGACTTCCTCCTGCTGTAGCAGAAAAGTAATTCAGGCTGGATTTGTCTTTCCATAGATCTTTTAATGTATAAAATATATCAGTGTTCTGTAGGTTAGACTTGACAAAATTCCTCTCCAAATGGTTCAATCTGCAAATTCTCTTATTTGTCAATACTGTAGGTGACTAATATGAACCAAATTGATGGTTCACAATTGTTTTGAAGTAAATTGGTAAATAGGAGTAAAGAAAATACGTGGACAGACCCTGACTGGAGAGTTGTTAGCAATGATATTTACTAGGCCAGGCATAAAATCCAACTGGGAAGAAACGTGGATTATGCAGTGGGAAGCAGGATCTGAATAAGCCACACAGGAGTGCCAGTTTTATGAATTTAAACAGAAAGTTCATGCATTTAAAAATCTGGCTGTAGACAGGCTGCCTTGGGAGTGAGCCAGCCTGGTGGCCAGGAGCTGGCTGGGAGTGCTGCTCAGCGTGGAGCTGGTCCAAGCCACCACTGCTGGGCAAACCTGGGCTCTGTGGCAGCCAGAGGAGGAGCTGAGGAGGGGAAAACCAAGAGACAGGGAGCCTGGAGAGAATGGTGTGCAGGACTGTGCCTCTAGAGTGGCTGCAGGGCCACGTGCTCCAGTCCTGGCTTGGCACCAGCAGCTGGCCAGGCTGTCCTGCCCTGATCTAAAGCTGTCTCAGGCATCTGCCTGAGCTGTCTAAGCCTGGAGCTGGCTCCAAGTTGCCCAGCAAAGTACTCACTGTTATTCTTAATGAGTTATCAAGAGCTCAGATCTTAGCCAGCAACATGTGGTCAGTCCATTTGGATTGTTATTTTTAACTTTGTAAAGAAAGAAAAGGGTCGATTATATTGTTTAAGCTGCATTTCTTCTAAACAGGAATTTCCCTTTTAGCACTGCCATATCCCTTAGCATCTCCTTTACATCTTTCATAGTTTTTAGTTGCAGGATCAACTACAAAATAATGTCTTCAAGTCAAAAATATCAGACATTTTAGCTGACAGTGCAGTTGCACAAGGTCCTGGGGAAGTTTTCCTTTCTTTTCCAGCTCTGAATGGCAAAGGAGATGGGAACAGGTGTGACAAAGGTATTAGCAAATTACAATGCCTGAAGGATAATTAAGATTTTGGCATAAGAAAGGTGGATTAAAACTTCTGCAGTTAATAAAATGGATTGCTTAACACATTAAATATGCATCCTGTCATGGTCCATAAATAGCTATATCACAGAACTTACTGAGATCACAGGAAAAAAAAAAGTATTGGGAATACTGCCTGGGAATATAAAGGCACTATGTCTGGGTTTTATATCTTCCTTTCAGGGATAGCTTTGATATTATTGAGTGCTGTTATTTCTTGACAAACAGGTATATTAGATGGAGTCTAATTTGTGTGTCAGTGACATATGTGATATAAAAGCTAGATCTGCTTAAGGTAATAATTTCTGAAAAACAAAGTTATTTCCTTCAATCTGTTATAATGTTACTCTTTCATTTATCAACACATCCTATATACTAAGAGGATTTTCTTACCAACATTGTTCTGAGGTAGAAGGAAGAGGAAGAGATCCACCTGCCAGAAAAGAGGCATGCCTGGTTCATGTTCTAATTAAATATAGGAAAGAAAAAAATCCAAGCCAAACAATGAATACAAATGGTAGACAGGTATGAAAATGGGTTAATAAAATATTGAGCTCTCCATTTCCATTGGCAGTAGCATACATATTTGTTTTGTTTTCTTTTTTTTTTTTTTCTTCCTAATTAATGTGTTGGGGTTTTTGTTCAGTTTTTTAAAAATATGTTATTTTCTTATTGGTTTGAACTTTCCATTCCAGTGCTTTACAGAAGCCTTTTTTCACTGTCACCACTGCTAAGGGAAGCTACTATAAGGGGATTTTTAAATAAACTGCTATCAGTGTTACAGAGGCCAAAACTTGAAGTTGTCCTCTGAATTTTTGTGTGTTGAAAGCATCTCCCAAAATTGATGAAATAGTAATAGAATCTATTGCTCCTTATAAGATATTAAGAGCTCTGATTCATGTGTAGTTAAATGTCTTTAAATTGAGAAAATTTATAATATATACAATATTAATTAAATATGAGTAGGATTGTTATTCTTAATAACTCTTTATGTAGCATTGCTTTTGCCTGGAGAATAACTACAAGTGTGCCAGAAAGTAAAAGCAGAAAAGTTGGAAAATCATATTTTTAATGTTCTCTCCCTTCCTTACCCACCATGAATATTGCCGTCCCCTGTTATGAATTTTATTTTATTTCAAAGTACTCTTTTTACCTACACTGATGTAGTTCATCATCACATATTTCACTGCAGGCCTCCAACCCTCATCATTCCAATTTCCATCAGTTCAGTTCCTCTTTCTAACCTGTTTTTCCAACAAAATCAATTTTTCAAAATGACACTATAAAGTGCTGTAAGTTTCTTCTTTGTCACTTTTCTGTGTGAAACTTGAAAGTGTAGTCATTGTAAGTTTCCACTTTTAATTATTTTTAAATTAAGGCTATTATTTCTTTTTATTACCCAAAAAACACTATGAGGTCCAGAAACAAGAAAAGGTGAGGTCCATGCAGAGCTACTTATTTTTTCCTTCCTCCTCTCATTTCCTTAGTACTTCTACTTGTCAGTCAGATAATTTTTATTTATTGGAGGAATTCTTATTTTTATGAGGAATTTTTTCTGGAAAAAAGAGGGATACTTCCCCTCAGCCTCATCAGTGTCTTGTCCAAAGCATCTCCACTCTTTTAAGAGGCTGTTGGAGCATCCCACTCTGGGAACATTCCATAGTTGTTGAGTGCTTTGTGGCTACCCAGAGCTTCAGCAAGGTGTGAGGATGTGCAGCTTCTGCAGCAGGATCCTAAACAGGGGAGGTTTTATTTCAGCTGTGTGTTCTCTGGTCTGCTTTGCAGTGACATTTGCAGGTGGGAGGCACATAGCAGAGTCACCAGGGAGAGTAAGCACAGCCACCACTTTCCTAAGTGCTTACATGAATTTTCCAGCCCAAATCAGAGCCTCCATCACAGTCAAGTTTTCCAGGTGTGTTTATAAGAAGTTAATCGAGCCCAGTACATTAATTTCTGGGTATATTTAATATTTTCTTTGCATTTCCACAATATGATTTCAGGTCCTGAGATTAGCTGTGCTTGTTACAGAATCCCCACTGAAATGTAAGATGCCAACTGTACAGTTCCTTGTCTTTTCCCTCTGTGCTGTTATGAATATGCATGTACTTAGTAAGAGGAGCTGGTTTTGTTCTGAAAACTCACTCTTCTACACTTTGTACATGATGGGAGAGAGCTCTTATACCTTTTCCCTTTCTATTTTTTTCACTTGCCCATTAATGAATTATTCATACAGAGGTCTCAGAAGACAAAGCATGAAAAAGTAGAGTACCTGAATTCCCTGAGATTTTCATTTTGTGCTGCTTTTCAGTAAAAAAGTGCTGAAGTGATACCTGCATCTGAGTCTATGAAGGGCACTGTGGAATATATAATATGTAATCCTGGGAAGTTCCAGATGTTTTTAAGTGCAGGAGCCTCTGACTTCAAAAACACAGCTCCTCATAGTGAGCATTCTGGCTGAAGCCTCATGATCTGAAGCAAAAGAGAATTCTGTGGGAAGAAGCTGGGTTCTTCACTTTTGCCAACTATAGTTTTCTTTTCCCTTGATTTATTCTCTTCTCTTTTATTTTTCCCATTATTTCTTGCTTTGTGGTGCTTGCTTGCAGAAACCTGTAATAGGAAATGATGTAGAGCAATAGAGAGAAAGACAACTCTGCATATTTAAAATCTCTGTGGTCCTACTGGTACCAACATTTCTCACACAGCATCAGTTTCAGAAGAGCTTGCTTGATGATGAAGTCTTTTCAGACTTCATGCTTGGTTGTGTCACAGGTTATACTAATGGTTCTAAGGCCTTGTTAAAATAGGGAAATTAGGAAATCTGGAGGAAAAAAATTAAAATAATTCCAATATTTTCTCCTCTTGTTTTAAAATATGTCTGATGGTAGCATGACTTCTACTCTACAGAGCTATTTTGGCAGAAAAGTCTCCTAAATAAAAGTAATCAGAAAGTTTTTGTCTTGATGCAATATTCAAATGTGATGTTGAGGCAATTGTCAGCACTTGAACCACCCTGGTTTCTTTTTATATTTTTTTTCTTTAATGTGCTTCAGAAATTAAAGGCATGGAGAAATTTATTTCTAACACATAAAACCTTTGAAATCCTTCCAGCTCATAAATGATAACATTTGGCCTCTTCAATTTTATGACCCTTAACTATTATTCAAGGTGATCATGAAAAAATTTTCTGATATCTGAGGGGGAGTCCTGTTGATTTTGAATTTTAGTTGTCTGACCTGTCATTGAGTCCATGAATCCTCACAGAAGGTGTTTCTTCTCCTACATTTTAGCCACTTTTTAGTTAGAGAAGAAAGAAGAATACTGTTCAGAGCAAAAACACTACAATGATGATGATAATAAAATTTCTAAACAATTACATGAGATGAGCTATAACAGAGTTACTCAAATCTAAATGCAGAATGAGAGTAGACATCAAAGAGAAGTAAATATACTAATACTTGAAATCTGGTTAGGAGGAAAAAAAGTTGCTTTTGTTAAAATATACCTCTATTTTACATTACTACAGAATATGATTCTAATATAATTTAAGCTGATCTAAGGTAATTTGTGTATCAGTGTACCAGAAGCTGGATTAGAGGTTGCTTCTTGTCATTTTGTTGCTGTAATAATGCCCACAAAATGCTTTTCTTTCTTCCATACTCCTTTATGGATGCAGTAAGCCTTGGTTTATAAGTGGACTAGAGAAAAAAATCCTGGATGGTGCAGAAATGTTTGGTTTTTTGCTTTGCCCCAAGAGGGAAAACTGGCTTTTTAAGTCCATCTTACTAATAACAGGATGGTGGGATGAAATAGGCAAAAAAATGAGAATTGGAAGTTTTCTTTGTTCCTTGTTTACTGGACATTGGAAAGCTGATTTCTATTGTTTAGTAAATCTAGGGTAATAAATGTGAGCAGAACTGTCTTCCATTGCTCAGTGATAGCATAGCAGAGAAACACAAAGGTGGGATAAATTCATTCTTGTTAGTCATAAAAAAAATTTATATTTTACTGCCTCATGCTCCACAGTTATTCATTTAGTTGAGTTCCTCCTGGAGCATAGAATAGAGGGAAGATTAGGCAGAAAATCTGAATGACACCCTTATGCTTTCTTTAGCTGCAGCATTATGGTTTAAATGGATGATCCATCTGGTATTTTCATCCTACATCGAAAGCTCTTTCTTGAAAACTATTTGTTATGAGAGAATAATTAGACTGTCTAGTTTAGTACAGGGTATTTAAATTTAAAACTTCACCAAATACTGATGTAATTATGAGAAACAGGTCTACTGAAAGCCTTCCATTTCCTGACTTTAACATAACTTCCTTTATTGATGTCAAACTTTCTTTGTTCTGCTTCATGCATTTGCTTTCTTGGAGTGCCTTACAAAGGGGATCAACAAAAGATAAAAACTTAAAGCATTTTGTGCAATGTGTGGTCCCAATCCTTTGCAAGTCCAGCTGCTTGCAGTGTAATTACCTCATTTTTCCTACTGGAGTGTTCAGGCAGGAGAAGCAAGCTGAAGGATTAGGTTGAGAAGCTGAAAAGGTGGCCCCCAGTTTTCTGTTCTGTCAAACCAAGGCCCTGAGAGTGAGCAACTTAAACACTTTCCCCAAATACTCATTAATTGGGACCTGCTTCTTTGATACTAGGTTTTAAATCTCCCTTTTCTGTTACCATGTGGTAAGGTGTCTCAACACTGAAAAGTTTTAGCAACTTTTATATGGAGTCATAGAATGGTTTGGTTTGGAAGGGACCTTCAAAGGCCATTGAGTTCCAACCCCTCTGCCCTGGGCAGGAACACCTTCCACTATCCCAGGTTGCTCAGAGCTCCACCCAACCTGGCCTTGAACACTTTCAGGGATGTGACATCCACAGCTTCTCTGGGCAGCCTCTTCCAGTGCCTCACCACCCTCATAAATCCCTTTAGCTTAGAAGAGAGAATGGCAGGATTGCTGCTTATGGTGGTCCTGATTTCAGTGCGAGTGCTTTGGCTGGTTAATCACTTTATAAATAGTTTATATGTAGCTTAACCAGATCTGAAGTATCTGAGAAGGTGCATGCTGTAAACTATTCTAGAACATGGTGGCCATGCACACAAGTTGGCAGCTTGAGCTTTTTGGCAATGGATCCTCAAATGCAGAATGCCTGAGGGCTTTTACCTAAGGTATGGTATGTGCCATGGCACCAGTTTGCCCAGGATTTCTCAAAGCTAAGACTGAAATTATCATCAAAAATGTTTCTTGGCTGAGAAGAGGCTGGACTATAGCCCGCAGTTAAAACTTTGGAGGTCTACAGATTTGTCTAAAATTATGCAAGAACACCTTGACTTCAGAAGACATTTAATCATAAGAATGACTCTTTTGGATTAGCCTTTAAAATCATTTAGGGGAATCTCTGGAAATTTGTCCTTGTAGGTGGTGTATCTCCTTTTTGTTTAGATAAAGACTTAATCCTCACAGGCTGATTATGTTCAGACTCAAGGGTTTGGCTCAGAACCCATATTGGTGCAAAAGTGCAGGTTCTCTGCAGCCATGAACTAAACTGTAAGCTTATTAAGAACTCAGCCAGGCTCCCTCTAGTTAAACAGCAGTGGAAGAAAAGTTCACACATGGAACTTTGCTTCCATTGAAGTTAAGGCAAGTTCATTCTAGGAAGAAATGGATTTGGTTTGTTTTTCTTCTCACACTGGGAGTGAGTGTCTCAGACTTTTGAACTCTGAAAAGCATTATTAGAGTTTTTTTCCACTTAGTGTAATCACTGCTTCCACCTCCTGAATTCTTTTATTTAGTTGCTCAAAATTTTTATTGGCATAGTTAGAAAAAATAGGTGTGCTACTCTGAGCAGGGTGGAGTTAATTTTTAAAGAGTTATTTAGTTATAATTGCAGGAATGCATTTCTTTTCTAAAGGCATTGCACAGAAAATTATTTACCCAACTTAAGTAAGAGCTCAAGAGAATATTTTTGTGATTTCAGAGTTGGTTTTTTGACAGTATCAGTTTCATTACTTTGCTACTAAAAGCCTGAAACTGTAGTGTTTCATTGTATTTTGCCTGTAGTTTGTGGGTGGCAAAGAACCAAAACATCCAGAGGAAGCTGTGTTTGTTTGTCTTTTTATTAATAAGCTGTTGGCTAAATAAATTTCCATTGTTAAGTGACTAAGATAGTCAAATATTTATGATAAAGACATAGGGCAGTTTCTCTTAAATGCTGTGTAAGAAACATCTGGCCAAATGACTGAACATCGTTCAAAAAGTGGAAATTTCTGGGATTAATGGTCAAGGATTCTCATTGCAGGCACCAACTCTTAATGAGTGCCAAATGTGCACCTGTTCTCCCCTCTCCACAAATGTGTTGCATGGATGATGTGGTGATGGCCTGCTTGTTTGTACTGTAACTTGAAGATCACTTCCTGCAGCTCTGTTTTATTTCACATCTCTGGGCACATCATTATTATTAATATTATAGTATTAATATTATGTTATTCAGCTGTGATCTACACATATGCACTAAATAGATCCCTTGAGCTGCACTTGAAAACTCTTCTTGTACTTATTGCTCTGTATTAAACAACATAGCCAACTCTTTTGTCAGTATTTGTCAGTTCTTCAGGATTTCAGCAATTGTGAGATGCCATCCATGCCCTCCAGCACGTAACATTGCAGCCTAAGCAAAGGTAGCAGAGTTTGCACTGGCAGTGTAGTGTCTGGATTGGTACTTTGTTAGCTATGGGTGGATTTAAAGCCTCTGCAGGGAAGTGAGCTCAAGGAGGAGGTGCTCTGCAAATCACAGTCTGGGTCTGGCAAAGAAATTTGCAGGAGACAAGCCTCAGATAGCTTTGCCCAGCCCAGCCATTGCAGATACTGCTCCTCTAATCTGCCTTGGTGCAGTGATTCCTGAGCTAAGCCTTGCCTTTGCTCTCAAGGTACTAAACAGGCTTACAGAGTGAAAATCCCTTGTCTGCACAGTCCCCAAGGACCAGGTGAGTCCAAGGCTGTCCTGGATGTTTGGGGGAATTCCAGCAGGTGTTAAGGCTGGGCTGTGACTTTCAGAACCAGGTACCTCACAGTACCTATGTGCATATCTCCTTTCCTCCTTGCTGTGAGCAATGTACTTTACTTATCTTACTGTAGTGTATAATACCTGCAAAATACTTGAAATCACACAGAATAATGTACTTCTGTTTTGAAGCCCAGACACAATAAATTCTTAGAATCTGTGTAAATATGAAAAAATTATGCAGAGGATACACAGATCCCAATTTTGAAAAATCCCAGAGTTTTGCTGTGTTGCTAGCTTGTTGCTGTCCAGCTGCTCAAGAAAGCAGCAGCTGCTGTCTCACTGCCTGCTTCTCTCCTGGTAGGTGCTTTATGATTTAAATCACTTCTTTGGGTGGAGAAGGCAGATGTCTAATTCAGCAATAGCCATTTCCATTGACTTGACAGCAAGAAATAAAACCATCTGAATAGGATCACTGCAAGGATAGAGGAGAATAGCCCTGACTAATAAAAAGCTGGTGGAAGCAAAAGAAAAAGAAGACATACTACAGGGGTTTAGCTCTCGGCTTAGGAACATAAAAAACCATAGATGCAATTTTATTCATTTGGGAGGTAGAGTGTTGTTAGATGAGGTTTATTTATCATTTTAAAGGCAGGTTTTCATAATGTGTATTGCTTATAGTTCCAGAAAAATATCTTAACTCAGAGAGCAGCTTCCATGTTCTATGTGGGCATTTTAAGCAAAGAGTAGGCTGTCACCACATGAAATCTTTTTGCCTTTTTTGACTGGAGAAGAAATGCTTCCAAACTCTGTGCAAAGACAAGAGAGAGACCAGACTGTGCTGCTTAATATTTGTGACTTTTTTAGCAGAGTGTGGCATGGCTCATGGGGAGCTTCCCCCCTCAAATCAGATTATCTAGCAGTTAATCTGTTTTGTTGATGTGCTGAACAACAGCAGCTCATTCAGGAGCAGGCTCAGGGCAGGAGGGGGGGAGCTCTTCTGAGAGCAAGCTGTTTCTACCAAACATTTTCCTTTTAGTGATTCATAGGATTAAATTTCAGGCTGTTGACTATGGAACCTGGCATTAACAGCCAACACATTCATCACATTGGCTTCTCTCTTCAACTTCCCTTATGAAAAAAAATAGAGCCATAGTTTCACCATCAGTCTCCCTTGACCAGCTTCTAAGGCTGTGATTACATTTTTCATCACTTTTTAATACTTATTAGACCCTGGATGGTTAAATTCACAGTCCCATCATCTTTTTTCTTTTCAGCACATACAGAATAGTCCTGAAATGAGCTGAAATCAATCTCTGCTGCTGTTAGCCTCCTTCCTTTATAGACAGACTATTACTATTTCTCAGCATATCCATATGGAGCAAGACTTATTTCCTTTTCACCTCGAGGACAGATGGGGATTGGGATATGTTCATTGCACTGTCCTTTTCTTGTTTTGATTAAGTCCAGTAGATCTTGCTGTGGCTGCTGAGTTCCAGTTTATGCAGTGCTTGGTAATTCTCAGGTCTGAGTGGTGAAGCCTCTTGTGTTCATCTCCCTCACTTTCCCTGGCACAGGGGGGGGCAGGGAGGACATGAGTCTAATTAGAGTGAATGAATCTGTGTCTTGTACGTGCTGCTCAGAGGCTTTGCTCATTACTGCCACAGCCAGAGTGCAGCACCCAAGGGCACCCTGCAGCCCCAGTGCTTTATCTGTATAGATTACTGCAGTGTGCTCAGGCAGGGTGAGCCCAGACTGCAGCTCCAGCCCTCACAAAGCCTCTTCTCAGGGGAAAACAAACGATGCTGGCTAGCACACAGCATTTGCTAGGAGGTGAAGGCTTAATGAAATCAAAATGTGCTGTTCCCACAGGTTGCACTGAAATGGGGATGCTGAGAAACAGTCAAAGCCTGGTAATAGGCACTAAAACTACAGATAGCCCTGCTTTTTTCAGGGCTGCATTTTTTCTTTATTCTGTGAAAATGATATAAGAACATATTTTGACATCACAGAGATGAGATTTCAACCTATACAGACAGGGCTGAGCTAATAATAACATAAGGACAAGACAAGAACTAGACAACCCTGTGACTCCAGCTCAAAGCCGCCTCCTCCTCCTCCACAGCTTGCTTCCAAACAGGTAGAATGATGTAGGGAAACTCGTTTTTCAGTTCTGTGCCTTAATGCAATATGTGTTTTTTTAGCTGTTTCTGTAAGCTCAGGTGTATCTCTGGTGCAGAAGCAGAAATTACATTTTAGTGTAAACAGCTTGGTTGCAGGGAGTTAATAAATGAAGTAACTACTGAAAGACAAAAAGCACTCTGTTATTGACTAGAAATGTGAATTGTCATGTATAATTCAAAACTAAGTCCCCCAGGAAGAGTTCATGTAATGTACATGAACTGCTGAGCAGCTTAATAAACAAAGAAACTGAAAAGGGCAGCACTTGCTGTAATGCAGACAGCTATTTAATGCATACAGGTACTTTCAGCCAAGTAAAAAAACATGGGCTTTAAAACTGAAGTGTTTCTTAGTGAGAGGAATTGATAATACAACTGTGGTTAAGCAGATTAGAGTAATACAGCTGTCTTCTTCTCTTAAAATGCAGGAATATGTTATCAAACCTTTGAAACTTTTGGGGATTCACTTTTCCAGTCAGGGGTGGTGATACAGGAATTTCTAAACTGAACATCTGTGCTTGCTACACTCTAGCAGTATTATGGGTTGGTAACTACTGAAGCCATTACCAATGTACAATCTGGCAGCATTTGCCTCATTTCTAATCAGCATTGTAGATAACTCAGTGATATGAGAGATTCAGTTCCTTCTGTGGTAACCTTTCTCGTGAGAACTTGATACTATGGTGATTTCTAAAAACTTGACATTGTAGTGAAAGCTTGGGTGAGCCAATCTTTTCTCAAAGTTGAAAAGAATGTTGCCATTGATTCATGAAAGTCACTTTGCATCATTTAGCCCAGATGCTACTTTTGTTTTTTCACAACTAAATCTGAAATGGGAATTGCCATCCCAGCAGAAGCCACTGATGTCTTTTTCAGTGGGATTGCTGAACTGCTCTCTTTCCTTGAAGGGTCCTACTGCCCTTTAGCATTTTGGGGAGCACTGTTGGTGAAGCCAGCACCAGCTTGCATAGGCTGCATGTTCCAGTCAGCAGCAGGACTCCCTGCCTTGGAATGACTGCCCTTTCTCTGAGGCTAGATGGAAGTCAGCTTTTGTTTGTTTTTGTGTGCTCAGTTTTGTGCTGTCTGATCTGCCTGACATGGGAGAACTGATTTGAAAGCTGCAAACAGTATTTCCTACTAAAATGAAGCCTGAAGAGATCAGATTGAAGAGAGCCTTTTATTTTTGCATGTTATTTTTGTGTGTGTGTGTGTTTCTGGATGGCTCATTCCTTACACATGGGGAATGAGAATATCATGGAGTGACAGATTTCAAACCTCTAGGTCAGTGCTGTACTAATTGCCTAGTGACCTCTCTTTTGGAACTTTGGCAAAGCCTGTCTTTTTAACAACATGTGCTTCTGCTATGACCTCTGGTTATGGATAATAAAGTATTCCTGGACTTTTCTCTCACTTCTTGCAAACACATAGGTGTTGGTTTGTGTGGCCATTATTCCCTGCAGGCTTTCTCCAACCACTTTTCAACTGAGATTAAACTGAGATGAACAGCTTTGTGGTTTGGGGCAGCCTTCAGAGTGTGGAGAAGAGTTCTTTGGTCTCCCACAGATGTTGTCCAGTGGCAATGGAAGGATTGCTTTGGAGGGCATTCATCCTGGCTTTTTTAAACCAAAGTTATCCTGAAGTGAGACCACTAGTCTGAATGAGACAGCTAAGGTCCATTTATTGTTGTAAAGAGCAAGGCATCTACAGAGGATGAATATCTCATCTTTTTTGACTGTAGAAAGAACCTTAAGCATCCCATGTTCAAAGTGTAGGTTTCATTTTTCTGTGTTTTTTTCCTTTTCTTATAACATTGACATATTTTGAGGTGAAGCTCACCAACTACTGATCCACAGCAATGTCTCAAACATTGTTTGAATGGAGCTTTTCTTAACCTCCTCTTATTTCTTTCTTTTTTGCATGTAGATGTCTACTAAACATTTTTAGGAGCCACCATGATGCAGCATGTAAGTGCTAGAAACTAGTAACTGGGAGAATTATGTCAAAATAAAATTAGGAGTCATTTAGGCCAGTCTTCTGTTTTTCACAGTAAAAACAACTGTTGCTAAGGGGCACAAATTTTTGGTTTGCATCTTTATTAACCTGAGTGCTCTTACTCACTCTGCTCTTTCTCTACTGAATTAAATGTTTTCCATGATGCTCCAGGATTGTTTATAAGGCCCACCTTTTATTAAGCTGGGTGCATTTTGTCTGTAGGTGGGATAAATGCTGTCTGAAATGGTTGTGCCATATGCATGGTACTGAATCTTGCATTCTTAGTAACCAGACAGTGCTTTGTAGACCGAAGTGCTAAAGGAATGCACTAACAAACTTCAAACCTTTCTCTATTAGAGTTACAGACTTTGGCTGCATCTTTGTAGAAAGAGCCACCACCAAAGTCCTGGATAAGAGGAGAATTTAATTCAGTTTTGGGTCATTTCTTCTGTTCTTTCTCATTTGCCTTCTGGAAGTGACTGTCTGGGTTGAAGTGTCAGAATATTTTTGGCATAGAAATCCTCTATGTGTTGACTTTTAATGTACCAATCTTTGAGACTGCCAGGCTCACCTTCTGGGGAAATGTTACATAATTGAAGTGTCACATAAAGTGTGTTGCTTTTTGACTAAATTCCTTTTAAGTCTTTGGTATTTCCCTCTTTTATTCCTGAAGTTCCTTCATTTCATGTCATAAATAACACTGACCTTGCTGAACCCTTGCCTGTGAATTGCTCTGAGACTGGGTGACCACAAACACAAAGGGAAGTAAGAACTTTATTCAAGCTTGACATTAATGCAAGCAAGTGGCATTTAGAGGCTTTGCCTTTAATAATAGGAACCCCAAAACATCTACAAGAATCAGGAAACTGATGTTTAACTGCTTTAAAGCCAGAATCAGAACAATTAGCAGGGAGGACTGAAGGTCATGACACAAGAGATTCAAACACCCAAGCACACAGAGAGCTGCATTATCATTGTTAAATGAGAACATAATGCAGTAACTTTTGCATTAAAAACAAAATCCATGTCCTTGTCGTGGTTTGAAAGATAGGAACCTTCCTTGGAATGGAAAATATGACCCCCCCTTCCCTCTGAATTATTATAACTTGGAAATTAAGGTGCTTTCAGGCACAGATATGGGAAAAGGAATAACAGTTCTTTACTGGTATCTAAATAAATATATATATAAATATATAAAACAAGGCAAATAAACACCAGCAGCAGCACAACAAAAAAAACCAAACCAGAACCAGGGGAATGTTGTTCAGTAATTATGACAGTTTTTAGTTAATTATTTGGAAGCAGCATCTCTGAAATAAAATTGTGGAATTTTCTTAGCCAAAGCCTATATCTCTCATTGATTCATTCAGATGCTGTGTCAAGAGGTGTTTCATGAAGTCTGCACTTGTTTTGCTGAAATGACAACCTGTACAATGCTGTGATTTTATGAAAACATTTAGCTCTTATACCTGCCAGGATATTTGGGGCCTTGTTTCCTTTCTCTAGGATGTCTGTAACTTTCATACAAAGTCAGTAAGAATTGCTCATATCCTATGCTGGGAAAATAAGTCCTGTGAGCCAGTCTATTAAAACCTGTTGTACAAATAAAATAGACAGCTCTTTCAGTGGTGGTACATACTTTTCCTTCCCTTCAGTGACCCTTCCAAAGCTGACTTTATGTCCAAAATGTCCTGTTCTGCAATGTTTTAGCCAGTGGGGGGATTTCACTTTCATTTAATTGTGGGGGGAACTAGCTTTAAGGAGAAAATGTGTGTGACTTCTCACTGGAAGCACAGACCTTTCCTTCCTGATTTACATGGGAAAATATGGTTTTGCTTTTCATTTAATATAAATGCACTTTTGAGGTGTTTATATTACTGTTACAGCAAGATGTGCATTAAAAAGATTTTTAAGAGAAGCTACATGTCCAAGCTCTGCATGGATTGCATAACTATAAGGTTGCAGAGCACAGTTGATAGTTGTTGCTCTGTATTGCATTAGAAAGCATTCCAGTGACTTTCTCCTTGTGAAGTCAAGAAAGATAAACAGTGTGCCTCTATAGAAATATAAATATTTTTCTCCAAGGCATTTAGACTTTCACATGCTGTTGAAGATTGTTTTTCTTTTTTTTTTTTTCTTTTTTTTTTCCCCCCCATCTGTAAGAAAGCCTGCATATTCAAAACATTTCCAGTCTCAATGTGTAGTTTTAGCTTAGGGTGGGTGTATCTTGCAGAGCTTGAGGTTTGGTGAGCACTGCCAGCTATTTCTGGGTTCACACAGTTCAGTCATCTTGTTGAAGCCTGAAAAAACACTTCTCCTGTGTTTCATTTGTGGAGTTTTTCTTTTTTTCTTTTCCCAGTATGTTTTTGTTTGTTCTGCTCCTTGTTTTGAATTAGGCTTTCTGCTCTTGAGCTCAAGTTGGAACATCACCTTATGAAAGATCATGTGTGTTTGCTAATGTGCAGCTTGTGGTGCCTCTCCAGCCTCCCTCCTGGAGCCAAGGATGGAGCTCAATAATAAACATCAAGGAATTCACCAGTGAGAGTCATGTGTGAACAGCAGCCTCTGGTGATCTTGAACTTCCCATCAAATAATCTCATTTCATCACTCGTGCTCCTTGAAGCCCAAATGCAAGTGGGAGTTACAGCTGCCAAGACAAGTATTGGTGACTCTGCTTAAACAAACACACACACACACACTCTCACACATGTATGCATCCTTGCTGAACCCCTGTTTGGACTTCTGTCCAAAAAGACACAGAAAAGTTCATATTTTGTAAATTTTTCTTCTCAGCTGAATGTGCTTGACATAAGAGCAGGAATGTTTGCCATCTCTGTTTCAAAGTTTCTGAGGAGCTGGGGTGCACAATCTCAAAAATAACAGAGGGGTTTTTGCATTTTTCTGATCTGTTTGTTAAAGATAATCCAAGTTTCAGTCAGCATGCTTGTCCCAAAAAGTAATCTTTCCATGTCTAATCACTCTCACATTTTAAAACTCTTTAATTTATTTGTGATTTAGTTCTGATTTTAAAAGACTATCTTAATACTTTAGCGATGCATTTTCCAATGTAGGCAAAGAGTTATTCAGATTAAATGTGCACATGCCTATATGTAGATACATATCTATATACACATTATATGTGTATATATGTAATTGAGTCATCTCCTGGTTCTGTTTTCAGTGAAGCTCCCCAAATCCTTCAGGTATCTCCAAAAGACCCTCTCCACAGCCACAAGCATTTCCATTTTTCCTTTTCTCTCAGCTCTTCTTTGCCTCTGGTCATTGTTTCCTGTTTATAAATCCCAGGACTGTAGTTTTCTTTGCCATTAGGTTACCTCTGAACTCTACCCTGATATGGCAGATTTTATTTTGGTTGGCTATTCTGCCAGACTTTCCAGGGAGAATTGTAGCTGCTTCCACTGCTCTTTTTCTATAGGAGTGAGGGCTCAGCCTGGTTATCTAGTTAGACTGAAGAGCAACAGACAAAGTTAAATCTAATTACAATTACTACAGAGCTGATAGTTGAATCAATCAGTAAGAGCAATATTGTCTAACACCAAGATAGTTTATTTGGGTAAAAGAAACCCCAAACAAAAAATCTAATTAAGAAAACCCTCCACCACCCAAACCAGAATTTTTAGGTGGCTTGTTCTCAATTTGTCCCAATTGTTCTTAATTATGCCTCTACTGGTGTTATTATCACATAAAACAACCAGTTGCTAAATTTTGTGTGTAGATAACCCTGATGGAGCAGCCCTGCTCCATTCTCAAAATGGAAGTTTTCCCTAACAAGGTCCTTGAGCAAACAAGATTTCTCAAAAGAAAAAATCCAAGAGAGACTTTGTTATTTGTGTTTATGTCTGAGGTAAACTGAAATAAAACAGGGGCCCTGTTGCTGGACCCACAGGAGTGTGTGGCATCCCAGGAGCTGGGAAGATATAAAGGAAAAGACTGCTTGAACTGAAAAATAATTTCAGTATTTTTTTGTACTTTCCAGAATGATTTAGTTATCACTGATTAAAGTAAATGAGGGCTAATTACTATGTAAAAACTCAACTTCTGCTTTTGCAGAAGGTGCAAAAATTTGTGACCCTGTGACACCAACAAGAGGAGGCAAAGAAGGTGGATCAGGGTTGTGGCAGCAACTTACACTGAGCATGAACAGTTGAAATCTTTTTTTCTTCCTGGGGAAGTCTTTCAGGTGGCAGCATCTACAAAAAAATGTTGGCAAAGGAGCCACTATTAATCAAACCTATCCAACCCCTATATGGAAAAGTATGTTCTAAGGTATGGAATGGCTTCCATATGAGGAATGGCTGAGTGAGACAGGGATCACTCAGCTTGGAAAAGAAAGAGCTAATGGCACATATTGTAGAGGTTTAGAAAACTCTCATACAAATCTAATGGCAGTGAGGGATGTTCAGCAATGTTGGAGGGTTTGGAAGTGTGCTGCTTCATTATTGGCTTATTTCACTCTGCTGATGTGTTCCTCACCTTATGCCTGAGATGTGACTTATTTATCCTTTTGTTTTGCTTTTTACCATTTCTTTTCCCTCTTTTCCTTTTTTTTTTGCTCCATTTTAATTAGTTGTTCTTATCACAGACTGATAAATAGCAGTTTTTGCACCTCTGGGGAAGTTTTCCCCGAGTGAGGAAAGAGGAAATTCCCAGAAGTAATTTTATGAAATCTCTGGGTTGTTGCTCTGAGTCTGTTTCTTGTCCAGCTAATTTAGGGTCACTTGGAGTAAACCCAGCCACGTTGCCTAAAGCCACAGCAGATGTGCCACATTCTTTTCTAGCTCTTTACTCTTTCAGTCTGTGCTTTTTGAACCACAAACCACTGCAGCCCACGCAGAGCCATCAGAGCTGTGTGTGGCTTCAATCAGAGCTGTCTGAATCTCAGTCTGGGGATTTTCATTCATCCTCTCTGGAAGAGGAAAACACATGCCCTGCAAAGGCTGCTCTGACTGGCAGGTTTGATGGTGCCAGGAGGAAGATGTGCATGGTCCTGCATGTCTGAGCAGGGGACAGCATCCCTGATTCCCTTATCTCCAGTCTGCAGCCCATGGTGCCCCATTCCTGAGTCACTGTGGAGGTGGGGATGGCAGGGAAGCTGGGTTATTGTGTTCCTGCACAATAATTGGAGTGTTGAAATGGCTCTGCTAACTTATGGGGTGATCTGCTGGGGGAGCCATCACCAGCACCTTTGAAACTGGTTGGACTTGCACTGAGAACTGATATAGTTTTAGTCATCCAGTGATTGGAACTCAGGCATTTTTGTTGCAAATATATTTTTGCATACATGCCTTCTTCTCTTTTTTCCTGCTTTAATGGCTTGGAAATTTCTTAATGATTCTCTACTCCCCAGGAGCCAAATGTTGTTTATTTAGTATATGTCACTAATATTTTTTTTACACTTTCTCTCGTGTTATGAGTAAGTGAGCAGGATTGGTCAGTACATGGAAAAAAAAATCAATTCGGTGTCTTTAAGTTTAGATTAAAAGCTTTGTAATAATGCATGTAGTAATAATGATTAATCTCCATAATAATGGCAGCACTTTTTCTGTGTAGAGAATATATATTTACACCCTTCTGAGAGCACCAGGCACGTTAACTGGTTTGTGTTTGCATTGTACTCTGCCCTGACTACATAAGATACTATTTAAGGCATATTTTCTTTTGGCACAATTCCACTGAAAATAGCAAAGCAGCTTCTGCTTTAGACAGTGGGTGTGTTTTGCCAGAACTCTGGAAAGGTTGTATTTTACTAATAAATTATCCCTGTAGCCTATTTTGGTCTGAGTTGGAGCACAGCTGAGCTGTAAAGCCTGCATGAAGGAGTCTGTCATGCCCCCTGGTACATAAAAAAAAAAACCTATAAGCATCCCAGTGCAAATTCCAATGCAGAAAACAAGTCACATATGCCATATTATATATTTATATATATGGTTTAGAAACAGAAGAAAAATTCTGGGGAGGTTTTCAGTACAAAGGCTTAGCAATTCTAATGAAGTGCTATCCTGGTTAAGATAAGAGTGTCTCGACAAATTGTGCCTTAGGTTGGGCTGAGATCTAAGAAAACCTCTTGAAGAACAACTTGTTTTCTGTAATTATGAACAAGTATCACTACATTGGTTCATTAGCATTGGTTAGTTCAGCAGACTGATGAGCTGACACTGTCGGAAAGAAGCCCAGGAAAAATGCAGCTATCATGCTGAATTTGATTTTCTGGGCTTTGTAGCTGTTTACTTCTTTTTCCTTTGCTGCAGTTGCTGCATAAAATTTAGAGAAAATCAATATATTCTGAGCTCTTAGAGCCTTAGCAATATCAGCATTGATTACAAAAACATGAACAGAAATCTCTTTGTCCCTAAACAGCAATAAAGTGTCTGAAGCTGCATTTCACAGTAAAGATCACAGTCAGAGGCATCTTGCCTCTCCTGGATTTAGCATCAAAGGAAATGAACCAGAAACAGCTATGCTGGAGGTTGTTTTTGTCCAATTCAGAACAGAATGGCAAACTTTTATATCCCTTTTTATACTGTAGTCAGTCATTTGCATCAGTGCATCTTTTTTCTCTATATATTACTTAATTACCCTAGTGGATACTCGTGCTTCTGCAATGACAAGTGTTTCGTAGCAATAAGATTGTCTAAGGAAAAAAAATAGTTTACATAAAAGAATTTCCCAATTTCCTCCCTTTGCAAATGGGAAAAGGGCTGTAGGGAAAAGGTGTCACTGCTTCCTCCATGGTTGCTGCATTTGCCTTTTAAAGGAAACCTGATTTATAGTTAAATGTTTTGGAAGATGGGCAGAGGACCAAGGAGAGTGCTAGCAGTGCCAAGGAGAAGTGGGAAATTGTGAGAGGGTGAGTTGAAGGAAATATCTCTCTGCTTTATAACAGACAAGGAAAACAAATTGGAAATGTGGGTGGGAGGAGATGAATGCACCCACATCATGGCAAAGCATTGGCTCTAGAGGAAAAAAGGAAAAAAAATATTATATGGTGAATTCTTGTGTTCTGATAACTTCAGTAGCTTGATATCCACAAAAACAGGGTGATGTGCTGCTGGCCTATGGTTTGAGATCAAAGGTCTGCTGTCTCAGATGCTGTTTCTCATAATGATGAACAGCAGCTGCTTGGGGAAGAGAATAAGCATGGGGTAAACATGGAATTCTGGCTCTCCCAGCCTTCAGCAGTGTGGGATCCCTAGATGTGCTTTGTACCTGGTTGCTCTTGGATGTTTTAAACAACTAGATCCTGTGTTTTAACCCCTTATGCTCTCATGTGAGGCCCTTTTTATTCAGAACTGCCTTTTTGGCTTAAGTCTTGGGTGAGGAATCTCACTGAATAACTTTGGACAGGCTGATCTGTAGCTGCCCATATCTGTTATGAAACCTCATTAGAAATGGGTGTCCTTTCTAGTCCTCTGGCATTGAGGCAGTTTATGTAAGAGATTATAGATGACAGTCTGTAGTCATTCACCTGTGACACTTGATGTGTTGACTATGTATTTCTGCCACTTACTGTATATTGCTCTTCTCCTGCCAATTTTTTTCCTATACTATCATTTATTAATATTTTGATTTGAGACCAATGCCTTCAATGCCCAGTAGGGAAAGGTTGCTGCAGGGAACAGTCCTTTTATCCATTTTGATTTTATACCAGAAATGTAATGTTTCCCCATTTAGTGTATTTCTCACTACATAAGTGTCTAGGATATTGTTTAAACAATACTATGTTTCTTCTTCCCTTAATTGAGTGAAGCACAGAAATCAAGCTTGTGAAAATACTGCTTTGATTTTCAAATGTACTTTTTGAATTCACAAAAACATAATGTAAGGTTAAGTTGTTGGATTTTTCTGAGAAGAACAGGTAGAGCTGTTATTCTGATCAATTTGTACTTGCACCATACAGAATAGAAGAACCGAGACTGAGCTCTCAGTGAATGGTCTTAAAGGCTTGGAACCCTTGTTGCAATTATGAAGATAATAGTTCAAGGGCACATTTTGTAACTGAGACAGCAGTTCAAGGCCAGCTTGGATGGGGCTCTGAACAGCCTGATCTAATGAATGGCATCCTTACCTATGGTAGGGAGGTTGGAACTAGATGATCTTTAACATGCCTTCCAACCCAAACTTTTTTGTGATTCTGTGATATTAGGATAATTTACATGGCATTCTCATTAACCAATATACCATTTCTCATGTAACTTCACTGGAAAGCAACCAAACACAAATACAAAGCAAAACACTTTTTGAAGAGAGCAAGATCTGCAACAGAAGGTGTTATCTATCTTCTGATGGCCAAACAGACCTTTCTTGGCTGTAGCTTAGACCATCACCACAGCACCATCACCATGGACTTCTCTTCATTCTCTTCAGCAGTAATTTTTCAGCTGAATTGATGTTCTGGAGAGAAAAAAAAATTTTATTTTTTTTTTTTTTTTTTAACAAATCATCCTAATCATCCAGACCTCAGTGTAAAATCCATTCACAGGGTGTGGGCAGCAGCACAAGCTGTGGCAGGAGAGCTCAGTGGCTGCAGCACAGGGAGTCCTTAGGCAGAGGGAGCACTGCTGGCTCCCAGAAAGCACCACCACCACCATCCCTCAATTCCCTGGCACTGCCTGGGTCTGGCAGGGACCATGTGCTGAGCCTGGGTGGGATGTGGAATTGGTAAAATTTTGTTTTGCTTCCATGCAATAGTTGCTGGTTACTGAAAGAATTCCTAAAAACAAAATCATTTCTTCAAGTAAGGAAGAGTTGCTTGCAAGGTTTCTGTTCCTGGGCTCTGAGCTGGATTGAACACTGTCAGGGCAATTTCTAAACTCAAAATAGTGTTTGAATTTTCACTTACAAAATATGTAAAAGTAACCTCTTCTCTACTTGATTTTGATCTATAATATAAGACAAATCTTCATTTGTATCTTGATAGGATGTCTTGGAGAGAGGACTGTATATGCCTCTCAAACTGAAATTCTATTCAAATAGCTCAGTTAATTTCTCTGACTGACTTTTAGCTGTTGCCAAGCATGAAAAATTAAACTGCCCATTCTAAAATGTGTCAGACCACATTTTAGAGCCTCCATCAAAAACTGACAAAGCATTAAAGGAGCAGCCTCCCCACTGCTGGGCCTGACTGCTAATGAGAAGAGAGGACTGTGTTCAGTGTCACCTCTGAAGCTCCCAGAGCAAAATATCACAGCCTGCAGCTAAGGTGTAGCATTTATGTACATCTTCTGGATGTAAAACCTGTTCATTTCTTCTACAAAAAGCCACTGTTCCTGCACTCAAGTCTTTAATTTTCTCTGTCACTAGGGAATAGATGGTTGCCCTTGAAGTTTGCAGGTTTTGCATTAAATGCCTGCTGAAATGTATTTCCATAGCCAAGTACTGCATGGAGAAAGGTGGGTTTGGAGAGGGTCTTCCAGATCTTTTTCCAAAGCATGCATTTTCTCCAGCCAGAAATATTTGATTAGGCAGATAGACTTCAGCAAGTTAAAATTACTTAAATCATCCCAAATCTGTAATTTCTACCTTACTTGGTTGGTTGTTGACTCATTAGGAGAGAACACTGATCATGTTAAATGTTTCCTTAGCCAAAAAGAAAAGAAGAAAAATAAAATCCATTCACTGTAGCCTGAATACCTTTGATTTATGAATCTCTGATTCATCCTGACAGCTACTTAAAAATTCATGTCAAACTCTGCATTAATGTTGGCCAGAAAAAGAAAAGAAATGTGTTAGGGAACAAGGGTGCCACAGAATGCAGTTCCCACTGTGGGTGTGTTTAATGAAAGGCAGTGGTAGCATTTAACTTGCTAGGGAAGCATCAGTGCTTGTTACTAGATCCTTTCTCTTTTTTAAATCTCTTGAACAAATGTGTACTTGGGCATAAAAATGCACCTCTAACACTGATGTCTCATTACATTATTTCCCTTCTTTAATTTGCATACTTTTTATGTGTGTTGGAGCATATGTGAAACTGAGGTAATACAAATACTTTGTTTAAAAAGGAAGAAATGGGAAATAAATTACTTTCTTTTTCTTTTGTTTTCTTCCTGATATGAGCATATTTGAGGTTAAAAACTTAGCTTAATAACATGATTGATAAATAGCATTCTCTATAATGTCATGGAGAAATTATCATAAACTCAGTAAAGCATTAAAAAAAAATCTGGTTATTATTGGTCACTGCTTTGGGGTTTTTTTTTCCAACAGTACTTGGTTACAAGTGGTGATGTTTGCCAAGAAAGTAACCAGGTAGCCTGAAATTTCAATATATTAGAGGTTTGGATAAATAAAAGCAGCTGTTTTCCTCTTGGCATGGCAGTGTCTTCTACTTTGCATTTCAAAACAGTTTCATTTTGTATATATTCATGGCAATTTGCTTAGTATCCTATGTCCAGAAGTATTAAAAGTATATTAAGCATCATAAACAATAATTTAGTTAAACATATTTAAACACATTGTTGAAGTTTTTAAAGACATGCAGGATTCAAGATAATTAAGTAGCTAAGATACTACCTGTATTTTCTACTGGAAATGAGTTTGTCTCTATCTCCACTTGTATAGGCTTTCAGGTGATATCCATGCAGTTGTAGTGATGATGATGTTGAAGGTCAGTACTGGATAAGTCAGTTGGACAGAGTGCTGGCTTTTAAGGACATTTGAGTAAATTCACTATTTTTGGCTATGGAATTTTTCACTGTGGGTTCTTTTTGGCTGTGTGTGGGATTGGGAAAACCAAAGCACCATAGAATTAATTTAATTTTTAATTTATTTTGTTTTAAGACAGGGAAAAGAACAAAGGAAGCCATGTGCATAGCTATGCCCTGCTCCAGACAATTTTTCTTTTTGACTGCAGAAAAGTTACTGGCATGGCACCAGTGCCCTTCTCAGCCACTTTGAGACTTGGCAAATTCTCCCTAGGCCATTAGGGTAATGTTTGCATTAGCCTTTTGTAATAAATAGGTATCAGAAGAGTTGCAAGGCTGGATTTATCTTGACTGCTGATGGTGGACTGTTGGGAGAAAAAAAGAAAAAAGGGAAAGAGCTGAAAAACAATAATGCTTTATGGAAGAGTATCAGCAGGAAGGTTCAGTTTCTAATCATGGATATCTAAAACTCCTGACTCAGCCAAACTGTTGATCCCCCCTGTTCATTGACTGACCTGTTCATAATCAGGGAAGTGTTATGATGAGAAGCCTCATGAGAGGAAGAGTGATGGTGTTTGTATTTCTGTTCTGAGACCTGGGAGATTTGGGCTCAGCTCCCAGCTTCACAGCAGTTTCTGTGAGTAGCTGAAATCTGCCACAGCTATTGCAGCACCTCCAGTTGATCCTGGTTTGTACCTCCCAGGGGTTCTTGGTGAAGGAATGTCTGAGCTGGGCTTTCAAGACCGGGATACAGTGCTTCACTGGTGGGGCTCATGTTGAATACCAGCTTGGAGGGGGAAGGATGATGTTAAAATGCAAGTCAGCCTCCTATGCCTCCATTTGTGGCTGAGTGTCCCATCCCATCTCCATGAACATCCCTATGAACACAGGGCTTCCTCCTTCTGCCACAGTCAAAATACTGATAGCCATGGGATTAACAGCATGTCAGCCAATTTCCTGGGATTTCATCTGAAATTCTGAGGCCCCAGCCCAGCATAAATCTTTGAGTTCAGACACCCCCAGTTTGTACCTTTCTAAATGCCAGTTTGTGATCATTTCATTTGCTGTTGTTCCTAGCACAATTTTGCATTACAATACACCCTGTCTGTCCTTAACTACTTGGAACAATTGGCTATTGCAAACATAGTTTAGGTGTAAAAATAGTCCACATGCTTGTTTCATGAAGTGAAAGAACAGAATATCCCTAATAAGAAACTGTAAAGCAGCAACAGTTTATTTGTGGGGCCATAAAAAGCATTTAACAACCTGGTGGATCGCAGATAATTTCAGACCATATATTTCATGTACACAGGGGACATAAAACTGAAAAGGAAATGGTTTCAGCTATGTGTGATGCAAGTAACACCAAGCAGTGCTGTACAGAAAGGAAAACTGGTGTGGAGTTGAGAACAGCTAGATTGGTGGAGGGCCCAGTTCACTGGGTCATGACAGAAGGCTTGGCAGGACTATGGAAAAGTCCCTGCTTCATCCCATCCCATTAGTGGGATTTTGCTGCCTCAGCTGGGCTGACTTGCATCCTTGTGGGGCCAGGCTGCACACCATGCCAGGGGCTGATCTGGGCTGCAAAGGCAATTTTTTAATGGAATTAAACAGCACTCCTGACTTTAAACTTGTATCAGTTGGAGAGTCAAGCTCCCAGCCATGAGTCACAAATTTCTGTACGGATTCGGGTTGTTGGGACCATGTTGAGCTGCTCTTTGATTGTCAGCCTGGTGCAAGAGCAGTGATGCTTTGGCACATTCTGGTTGTGAAATCATGTGGGAATCTGTGATTGAAAGTGTTTCTGATTTGAATGCAGAGTTTGGAGGGGCTTCTCTGACAGACTCATGACCCTGCAAAACAGACTGTGATGAATGTACATGGAGTGCTGGGTACAGTGTGCCTCCCTTTCTGCAGTGTTTACAGCAGCATCATCCAGATAAGCCTTAGTAGTGCTAGAAATTTGTGTTTATATCAACCCATGGGGCACATCTTACGTATCTCACCAAGATTAGTATGTAGAAACACACTGTGTAATGGTTTCAGTTGAAACCTTCACCAGATCCATCTGACTTTCCTCTTGGTAAATAGGAGGGAAGAGCAGAAGAAGGCACAGCTTTCTTGTTATTTTGCCAAAGCTGAAAGTATCAAAGAGATGGGCAATCACCAGCTGTAGAAAGTTTAACAAGTGAAGATCCAGACTGTGCCCCTGGGTGGGGCACCCTGGATGCACAGGCTGGGGAATGAGAGGCTGGAGAGCAGCACTGTGCAAAGGGACCTGGGGCTGCTGCTCCATGGAAAGGTGAATGTGAGCCAGCAGTGCCCTGGCAGCCAGGAGGGAACCCTGTCCTGGGGACATCAGGGACAGCATGGCCAGCTGGGCAAGGGAGGGATTGTCCCCTCTGCTCTGAGCTGGGGCAGCCTCACCTCCAGGGCTGGGCAGGCTGGGGTGCCACAGCATAAAAAAGACATGAAGCCATTAGAGAGTGTCCAAAGGAGGGCACTAGGGTGGGGAAGAGCCTTGGGGGGAAGCTCTGTGAGGAGTGGATGAGGGCACTTGGTTTGTCCAGCCTGGAGGAGGCTGAGGGGAGACCTTGGTGTGGTTATCACCTCATCAGGAGGCAAAGTGGCAGGACAGCACTGGTCTCTTCTCCCCAGTGGGCAGTGATGGGACCTGAAGAAATGGCATGAATGTTGTGTCAGGGGAGATTTAGGTTGGATATTAAGAAAAGGTTTTTCACCCAAAGAGTGGTTGGGCACTGGAAGAGGTTCCCCAGGGAAGTGGTCACAGAACCAAACCTGACAGAGTTCAAGAAGCATTTGGGCAAAGTTCTCAGGCATATGGTGGAATTATTTGGCTGCCCTGTGCAGGGCCAAGAGTTGGACCTCACTGATCTTCATGAGTCCCTTCCAACTCCAGATACTCTACAATTCTACAACTGCCTTTTGGTGATCACCTGTTTTACTTAAGCTTCCTTTTCTCTCTCTCTCTCTGCTAGGCTTAGAAGATGTTGTAGCAATAATGATTCCTGAACCCAAAGGCAAAGAGATAGTGAGCCTGCTGGAGAGGAACATCACCGTGATGATGTACATCACCATCGGCACGCGCAACCTGCAGAAATACGTCAGCCGCACCTCGGTGGTGTTTGTCTCCATCTCCTTCATCGTGCTCATGATCATCTCCCTGGCCTGGCTGGTCTTCTACTACATCCAGAGATTCCGCTACGCCAACGCCAGGGACAGAAATCAGGTGAGCAGGGCTGGGGCAGCTGCTTGTGCTCCCAACAAATCACCACGGGCTTTATCGTTAGTGGAAAAGTTCAAGAAATTGTCTAGTAAAAACAGAAAGCCGAGCAAGTGAAAATAATAGGAATGTAAAAATGACTGTGGCTGGGAAAAGCCAAGGTTTCTGTCAATATGGGTGGGATTCAAGAAAAAAAACCTCTCAGTGTCTGTATATTATAATATATAATATTGTATATTATTTTCCTTACACAAAACACAAAAAAGCAGACAGGAAGGTGATGTTTATTTATGAAAAGATTGTTTTGGTGCATATAGCCTAATGTCATAGCAATGTATATAATTAAAGACCCTTGAAATCAAAATGCTGACTAAAACACTGTGAGGTATGTGTGTGTGAAGCAATGGTTCATGATAAGTGAAGAAAGGAAAAAAAATATTCTCACTTGAATGATTCCTTAGTAGGATCTTGGGCTAGAAAGACAAACATGTCTCTCTTCATTTGATAATGATCACTGAACAGAACTGTACTGATTGCCATCAATGTTATTAAACCATTGCTATTGGTTTTGGCATCTTGTCCAAACCCCTTGAAAGAGATAAAAAGTCTATAGAGCTGAAGAGAAGTCAGCAGCAGTGATTTTATAAAGCACTGTCCATCTTTATGGTAGTTCAGCAATGAATAATAATAGCAGCAATAATAACAAATTTATTATTCTCTTGTCTGGATGCAGCTATCTCAGCAGAACTGGGAAGCTGAGGCTTCTACATTTCATTCTAATGGTCCAGTAGAAAATGTTATCAGTGTGAGAAATCGGAAGAAGTAACTATTTTACTGCAAAAAAAAAAAAAAAAAAAGCATTGTAATTTAGAGAGGTTCTGAACCCTCAATAAATTACTGTCAGGGCCAGGAGGGTTGCCTTGCTTATTCTGCAGAAAAGGTAAAACTCAGAGGATGAATAATCATCTTGTAGAGGAAAGGACTGCTGCACACTCTGTAACAAACACTTGTGTAGGGATCCCTTGCCTTCCCCCATTGAAATTCAGGCATCCTCTGAGATAGAGAGCAGCTGCTCTGTATTTACAGACAGAAAGAATATATTTTCCATTTAAATATACAGTCTGAAATTTTGGATAGCAAGAATGAGACTATCCCAGCTGGAATGTGAACATCATTGGCAGCAGATTCACTGTGACTGCAATGGCTGTGATAATTTTTAGATGCTTTGTCTGCAAAAGCACATGCATGCCTAATTTGTGTGTGTGAGTGTGCCTTCAATCAAATAATTATACAGGCAGCTTAGCAGTGTAAATAGACACACATAAACATGAAACTCAGCAAAATAAGAAGCTCATTCAGGTAATATGGTATAGTTAGAAACTGATGTGTTTATATGTTCAAAGATATTTCCTTTTCAGTATTTTCTTTCCAAAGTTTGAAGGAGACCAGCAGTTGTCCTATGGATAGGTGAAGGATTTTAATAACTTGGTAATTTTACTAGTTGTGTTCTTCAGAAGAATTAGAAAGCATATCTTCTAAGTAATTGCATGTTATTAATTTTGGGGGACAATAATAAGGGGCAACCTAGAAAGTCTTCATGCACTTCTTCCAGTTTTGTCTGACATCTAATCTCTTTTTTAGCTCTTTTCATATAAAAAATGGTAGCAATACACAAACAAAACTCTATGATTTCTGTTAATGAGTTGCTGTGGCTCTTTTGTTTTGTTTCTTTTAGTCCTGCCTATGGAATATAATGATGTAGGTAGTTCAGAAGAGTTCAGCTTGCTCTTGCCCTTCCCAAGTGTGTCCCTCTGTTTTCCATCAAGTTCTGGGTTTTTTTTAATTTGACATGTTTCCTTGTAGCTCAAGGACAGGATCACAAATTTCTGGTTGAAATCACAGTGTCATTTTGTCAGGCCTCATAAACACTTTTGTCTGGTCTTTCTTTATCTGGTGACTCTGCTTTCCAGGTATGCTTCCCTTCTTTCATTGGCCATAAGTTCTGAGCAAGCACTAAATCCAAAACAAACTGATTTAATTATCCATCAGGAAAGCACTGAGTCCAGCTATTGAAAGAGGCAGCTAGAAAGACTGAAAAAATCTCCTGGAATCTTTTCCTGGGACTCCACAGTGAGGTGAAACCTGGACATAGTCCATCTACGTCTTTAGCCACCACTCTTCCTTGTCATGTGTGCAAAATCTGAGTTCATGTGCCAGAAGGAAGACACAGCTTACTCCAATTAGGTGCCTGATTTTGATGAGTGGAGAATCAGGATTTCAAGGATTCTTGCTGAATGCCAGGGCCTATTCATCCCAGCTTGGCTGGGAATTAATGCAGTAGAGCAGTTTTCCACTATGGGCTTGTGCACCTACAGCCAGGGTGTCAGCTACAAACATGGTGAGGTATCAATTTTTATTTTAATACACTTAATTTTTAAGAGTACCTCTAGCACAGACAAGTGTGCATTGCATATGGAAGTAGAAGATAGGTAGTAATATTCACATGATTGAGTCTTTTTCTCCCACCTAAAAAGATGTCCAGGTGGTTGCCCTGATGATGAATCCTTTTGTCATGGAGAGCATAAATTTATGCAAGAAAATCTGTTTCCTCAGACCTTGTTCCTGGGGGGCTCCTGAAGATGAGAGAGTTGAGGGAGTTTATAAAAGGCTGTGGAAATTGTTTAAATCAAGAAACATCACATTGCAGAGCTAATTAGAAGCAGTTTTGAATTATATGACAAGTTAAGTTCCAGAGCTAATTTAGCAAAATATGACCTGATGTTACAGCCCTGTAACAGCCAAGGCACAGACTTAAAAACAACAATTACAACAACCGACCAACCCTGTCAGCGTGTCAGATTTCATATTTCACCAGTAATAGTTCTCTTTTTATTGTTTGTGAGATGGGAAAATGAAGAGGGGGATGATGTTTCAGTACCAGACTTGTTTAGAACATTTCTTCCACAACCCATCTTTTCATTGGCTTTTTGTTCAGAGGATGTTTTCTACAAAGTAATTTTGAAAGTAGTTGGGCTCCTTAAGCTTTGCAGGGTAGTGAAAGCCAAAGCAGGTAGTGATTGCACTGGAGTTGAGGAGGGTCTTTGTGTGTCCTAGGTTAATCTTTAGGGTGTGACTGTCAGCATGTGCAGCATTTGTCTGAGCAGGAAGACTGGTGGCTGTGGCTTGGAGTGAGGGTTTTGTGCCATTGAATGGGGCTGTCAGCCTTTGAAGGGGTTTGGGAAGATGCTTCCTTCCCATGATGGAGTCTGCAGATGCTGTCTGTGGATAGATGTGTCTGATACCTCATTCTGCACAAGGTGATCTCCCTGCCAAGGTGCCAGTTCAGTAAGGCCATTAAAGGAGAAGCATTTACTGTAACTCCTCTTCCACAGCATTTAGGGTCATTTACTTTCTCAGGAGCACATTAGTGGTGCTTTCCATGTGACTGTCCTTCCTTTTTAATGAGCACTGCCATTTCCTGATGACCACTGTACCTGATATGCTTAACTCCTTCCAGTCCAGTACTGAGTGTTGCAGCCTTGCTAATGGGATTGAGATTTATGACTAAATCTCTAAGCCTCATATTAAACCCTTAAACTGCTGTAATGCCTCTTATCTTTTAGGAAAAATCATTGATTATTGATAGCATGTCTTGCATTCAGATGGGAGAATCCTTTGAAAGTGTGACTTCAGTCCAAGAAATAAATGTTCTTTCAAAAACTAAATTACTCCCATTTACATGTAAGTTATGAACTTACTATTTATGATAGATAAGAGAAAGCAAACATGAAAGCAAGCAGATCAAAGATGTACATGAGTTTTTAATCTTGTCCTTTCCCCTTCAAGAATGTGCAAAAAAGAACTGAGACATTTCATTCATTAAAGTAATAATAATGATAAAAAGGGATCACAAGCACTTTCTGAAGCATGACATAATGGCTCTTGTCTCGCTGTCTGTTATCAGTCTGTCTTTGATTTACATTAAAGAACCAAATAGCTGACAAGAAATGTTTCCAACTCTCATTTGGTTCTTTTATTTAAGGGAGACTGTGAGAAAAATGGACCACAGAAAGAGATCTTGTATAACTACAAGTTACTTCTTCACAAGCCAAAATTAAGTTGCTGGAAAGCTCATATGTAAATCTTCTGGTAGCCAAGAGTGTTTTCACCTCTTTAGCCAGATCTGAAATTGCACTCTGCTTTTAATATTGCATGTGTTTTGTCAGCCTTTCCAATCCAACAAGCTCACTCTCTAACTTTAATCCAGTGATTTTAATTGAACCTGAACACCAAAGTGGTAATTTACTGGTCCTATCAGTTGGTCATTAGGTCTCAACTTATAAACCACCTCGAGCTTCCTCCAGTTTTTGGCCTCATGCTCTCACCCTCCAGCTGGAAACTCTTACTGCTGACAGGCTCCTCTGAACTCTGGCACTAGAGTTTCCCAGCTCAGAAAGTTGAATGTCTTCTGAGTCACCAAAGCCTCTCTCCTGTCAAACAACACATGGCTGGAAATGTGATTGGGGAGAGGAGGTGAAGGTGAAGTTAAAGTCATTTATTGGTGGTAAATTGGAACATGAATTGCTATAAAAAAGACATAGGAATGGGCATTGCTGCATGAAACCATGTGAGAGAGGCACAGAAAAAATGGGGAGTGCCCAGAGGAGAGTCACCAGTATGGTGTGGGGGCAGAAGCACATGGCATCTGAGGAGGGGTGAAGGGAGCATGCTAAGCTGGGTGGGGACTGGAGGAGGAGGAGGAAGGGCTCTGCTTCCAGCTGCAAAAAGGGTGGTCAGAGAGGAGTCAGAATCAGCCTCTTCCTGGAAGTGCACAGGATAATTGTCACAAATTACCAGCAAGGGAAATTCCATTAATGTGTTTAGAGAAGAAAAAAGGCTGAGATTGGTTAAGCACTGGAACAAATTATCCACAGAGGTTGTGAAATCTCCTTTCCTGGAGATATTCAAAACTTGACTAACACAGCTCTGACTTTGAAGTTGACCCAGCCTTGAGCAGGGGGTGGGAGTACATGACCTCCCAAAGACTTTTCCAGCCTGTGAGTCTGTCTCCAGACTGCCTTGTTGCTGGTTTGGCACAAGTGAGCAGCCAAGTCCTTGGAGCACTGATAGAGGAGTGAGCTCCACAGCACAGGGTGCTGAGCAGTCATTGTGTGAGCTGCCCCTCTGTGTTCCCAGCCTCCTGCAAGGAGCAGACCTGTCCATCTTCAGTGTCTGAGGACAGGGTGTTTTGTGTCAGGCTGTTATTACATACTTTAATCCTGGTGGCTGTGACCCTGCCAGCACAGTAACAGTGTTTTGGAAATATGGGAGAACAGTCAGAAACATCACGTGGTAATGACTTTATGGTCCACTGGAGGGAATGATGGAAAGGCAAAGAATGAGCAAATGGTTATGTATGGACAGGATGTGACTGCAGTGTTTTACCTGAAAGAAACTGCAGATGCTTTTACCTCATTTTTATAAAGCAGGCAACTCTGTATTGCAGGGAAAAAAGACAGGAGAGATTATTCAGAGGTTTTGTGGTTAAAAAATTAACAGCTCACTTTCAGAAATTGTATCCTGCTGAAGATCATGAACAATGGAACAATGTAAGAATAAAGTTCAGTGTTCACTCTGCTAACTGCCTATATATTTTTTTTAACAAGTGTCATTAATAAAAGAGGAAAGTAGTAGCCCAAATAATGAGCTTGTTACCTACATTGGTACACACTGCTGCACTTGTAGCACATCTACTGTGCCCTTATTATGAATTATTATGTTTATATTTATACACTATCCTGTTCTATGTACTTAAAATTATATTGAGAAGCCTAGGGGGATAAAGTTTTGATTTCTGCATGAAGAGCTGCTCTTGGCTTAAGAGCAAATTTTGTATTGCAGCGCCGGCTCGGAGATGCTGCAAAGAAAGCAATCAGCAAGCTGCAAGTCAGGACCATCAGGAAAGGTGACAAGGTAATTCTTCAGAATGCTTCTTACTAAATGGAACTCTGTGCTGAGGATTCCTTCAGACCTCTGGGACAGCAGAACAGAAATGCCAATTATTTGTTTAGCTGCTGTGTCCTTCAGGTGGGGGAGGAGTGCTGGTAATGGAATGGAGTGGGGGGGAGAGGGTGATTTGGTTAAAGATGTAGAAAATTCTGAAAGTTAAAACATGCTAATTAAATCTGCATGCTGCCCAGTACAAGTTTCCAGCTGGAAACATGTCAGTAAATTGGACTTGCTGGTTTTGAAATGCATTACTGGATTAGCAGTCTGCTTCAGTGACTGTTTTATTTGTCACATAGGCTCTTGTATGAAGAGATTAGCTAACAAAATAAGAAATGAATATGATGAATATTCTCTTTCCTGTAGGAGACTGAGCCAGACTTTGATAACTGTGCTGTTTGTATTGAAGGCTACAAGCCCAATGACGTTGTCAGGATATTGCCTTGCAGGTAAATGGAAGGTGCTTTTAGCTTTAATAATTTCTTCTTCAAGACAGTCTCTGCTCTCAGTTTCACACTGATGAGATTACCTGAGAACTTGGCAGGGGGGGAAGGGTGAGTTTATTATCTTGGCCTATTAAAAATCTGTTGGTAAAGATATCTGAAATGCCTTTTTCTTCAGCATGAAGTGAAACTGGAGTTGATGGTGGTGAGACCCTGAGGGTTTAGTATGATAGAAATTTTGTCTGACCTGAGCATACAACAAAGTTATCAGTAAGGTTTTTATACTCAAGTTTTGATCTGTTTTCCTCACTGTTTTTTTTTTTGTTTTTTAATTAGAATAAATGCCTTAAGAGAATTTGCCTCTGACTTGCAAGTGAGCCCTGGCCACAGCAGCCAGGGATAGAGCAGGCTCCTGCTCCCCATTGAGCTCCTTCTTTTGCTGTCCTGGGCCTGAGAAAAGCATGCATTTTGCCCCAAAAAAAACCCAAAAAACCCAGCCATAGAAAGAGATACACTGAGTAAAACATGCCTTGTGTGTGCAGCACATCCACCCACAGTGATGTGACACAGCAGTGCAGCCCCTTGCCACCCCTAACAGCTGTGTTCATCTTTGTGATATTGTATTGGCATTTGTGAAGAGTTAACTAATGGAGGATTCCTCTAAGGAAATCAGTTTCTCAAGAAATTTCCTAGGATCAGTTGCCTCTAGGAGAGCTACAGCAAGTGTTTGGTTTCCCTGGAAATATAGATCTGAAGTGCTGCACATATAGAGCAGAGATTTTATTTCTTTCAATAGAACTTCTTTCTTCTCCTGAGTCATGTTCACTGGCTTGAGAAACCAAAATACTTGTTTATTTTTCCTGCTGTGTTGTACCCTAGTAGATATTTGAATGTTACAAGCTGTCCATTTCTGTTAGTTCTTGTGATTCATTAAATCTGTTTACTGCCATCACTAAATGGCTAACACAAAGCAACAGATTAATCATAAATTTGACCTACTGTAAATCCCCCACAATGACAAATTGCATGTGAATTCTCTTTTTTTCTTTTTCTTTTTTTTTTTTTTTTCCTACAAGCAGACACAAACACATCACTTCATGAAGCAGAAATAAAGAAATTACCAGAAAATGTGAACCTTGGTTTGGCACCAAGTCTGTTTGCATAGAAGCAGAATAAAGCTTGGAAATTTTGCATGGTAGAGACAGGCAGTGTTTGGAGGTAGATCTACAACAGCTTAAATACATGTCAAAGCTTTAGCTTTCACTTGTGTCCCACCTCATAATTCCATGAGCCTTTGCCATCCAAGGCATTGCATCAAGCACAGTGAGTAGCAAACACAGAGTTAACAGGTGGTGTTTGGCTCTTGGCTGACACAAAAGGTCACCCAGAAAATGACTCATGCTAAAAGGGTAGCAGTAGCAGAACTGTCTTGTAAAATAGCCACACTTTGAGCCTTAGCAGTCTGGAATTTTAAAAATTCCAAGTTCTTTCTCAAGCAGCTGTTTCACCAGCCCTGGCTGTCCTGCTGCACAAACTGCAAGGGCAGTGTTTTACACACTTGGATGGGTCTGAACTTCTGAAACATGAAATGGTACTCATGATTCTTTCTGCTGTTTTCAATCTCATCTCCTCATCCAAAGCAAAAGAAAGTGGACTTATTTCTGTTTCTGTGAAGGGAGTAGGAGTGTGTCATATCTTGATAAAGACCTACAGGCTCTGTAGTTTTCCTGCTCCTGCATCCTCAGTTAAGCCATGTGCAGTTTCTAACATGGGAACCTCATTAAACCTCCAGTAGAGCACAGATGAGCTCTGAAATCAGACACATGTTTGCTAGGTCTTGGTCTGTTTTCCTAAATGTCCTCTCTTTGCTGCTGGCACTGGGATAGCTGTTTTTATATACCCCACTCTGGAAAGCTCAGAGGAGAATTCCAAGTGAACTTATGTTCCTTCCTCTCTGTCTTCAACAGGCAGCTCCCACAACTGACACAGTAATGAACTTCACTCTACAGAATGTATTAAATAAGTGAGGAATGACACTTGGTAAAAGTAAAAAGCATTGACTTGCAGCTGGTTTTATGTTTAATGGTAGCAAATGTCTCTGAAGTTGTCTTTAAGGGCACTGAGACAAGATCAAACATAACCAAGTTCATTGTTCCCAGAGTGACATCTCTTGTCACAGCCCTGATTCATTCTGCTTGTCTTCCATCTCCAGATTCAAAACACCATTGTCTTTTCTGCTCTAGATTTGGAGAAGGTACTGATCCTGCTGCTCCCAGTGTGCCTTTTACTGAACTTTTACTGACTTAACTAAACTTCTATAGAGAAGCAAGACATCTCTTTCAACCTTATCTCTGCTGAGTGCCTCATAGATTTTTTTTTTTATTTGCTGTTTCATTTCTTTCACCAATAAACACTTTCTCTAACCTCGCACCAGCTTGTTCTTTTCCCCTGAACCTTCACTCCATGAAGAACTGTGATTTCAGAGTTTTCACTCCTGCTTTCTCCTTTTATTAGCTTCCTGTGATAATTATTTCATCACACACATTCTTCCTTTTGATTCCTTCCTCTCACCCTCATCATCATCTTTTTTCAGAAATAAATAATACTGTACATGCACCCCTAAAATCTCAAACCTTCTTGTTTAATACTGCAGTACTACCCAGTCTCTAACAAAAAGTCTAAATCCTTTACTTCAGCCCTATGCCTAATCCAGGCAACTAATGCTCTTACTTAGGGTTGTCAGGGATGTACCTCTCTTTCTGCATAGGTGAGACTGGGAGTGCAAGGTGAGAGGAGAACAGCTTCCCTTCATCTGGAAAAAAATCCTCTCAAAATTGCTGGCAAGCTGAATGCTTTACAATAGTTGTATTTTTTTTTTTTTTCATTTTTTTGGTGGGGGGACTTAGTGTGACATGATTTTTTTTTTTTTCTTGTATGATTAAAATCCCATCTTTTAAAGAAAACAAAAATACGTTCCAAACAAAAGCAATGTCTAGTTAAAAACTGTCAAGTGCTATTTAGATAATACTGAGTGGAATGCTCTGGGCCTTGGAGGTTCTTTTGCTTTGTGCTCTGTGAGCTTTGCAGAGCCCAGGAGAGTGCAGGAGGGATCCCAGGAGGCTCCACCTGTGGGGCAGCACAGGGCACTGGCAGGCACGTGTCGTTCTTGGCAGCTTTTTCCAACACACTCTGCGCTCTCCCGGGATGAAGATTGCAAATTCCCCTGATCATTTATTGTAGTGCTTCATTACCTTGACTGTGGCAAAGCCTTTCTTATTGTGTAACCTGGAGCTCACTTGCTGCAGTTTAAACAACATCATTGTGCTTCTTATTCCTGGGAGAGGTGGAGGTGGAAAGGATTGTTTCCTTTCCCTTATGAAAACCTTTTTGTATGTGGTTGTTAGAACATCTCGCCTTCCTCTCTGTCAACTAATCAGTTGCTGCTCTTTAGAGAAACTTTTCAACCCATCTGAGTCAACATAGTTTTGCAAGGAATGTTGTACACAACAGGGAAAAGAAACCTGTATATATATATATATATTTTTTTTTTTTTTTTTTTTATTTGCTTTGACTTTGATTGTCAATGCCATGTCCTGAGGCTGAGCTTGAAATTTCTCCTACTGTCTCCCTGTAAGGGTCAGAACTTCTGAAATCATCCATGATGGCTCTACCCTCTCCTTCCATTTAAAACTTGCATCATCACAACTGCAAAGGGAGGGAATTTTGTTGCAGTTAAACTTTTTACATCTTTGTGCATAGGACAGTGAAATACTGTAGTTGCTCTTGTCTTACTTTATGCTCATCCTTCTTTTTGCTTGAATTTGGAACATATTACAATGGACAATTTGTTGGATGCCATAAGCATGTACATAGTGCTATACCTAACAAACTTTCAAATCCAGATCTGCAAAGCCTGCCACCTTGATTTTCTGCACAGATGTTTACATGTTCAGAACAAATATTATAATAGCTCTAGTTGTATCATGCTGTACAAAACAATTTAAAAGGCAAATCTTTACCTGATTTTTCAGTAGCATTCCATTATTCTGTGGATTTCTGTCAAGTAATCAAGTTCCTTCTGTAGTACATATTAAATGTGAAATTAATGGAGTCGTAATACACTCTGCTAAATTAGTATTGAGAAGTGCAAAGTGACAAGATCTGTCATGTATTTAAATTACTTGGCATTGTTAGGACTTATTTTAGAATATTGTTTTTGAAGCCAACTTCAGGAACACCGAACTTCAGATTTTAGTCTTTTAGGCATGAAAGTGTTCCAGGCTTTTGATGATGAACAAACATCATGAAATTCTCTTATATGAGCCCCAGATTAACTGAGGCTTTCAAAGCTAGAAATTGAAAATTAAAGGGGACTTTCTCATCTATGTTAAAATGTCTTGGTGGAAACCATGTAATTTTTCTCAAAACAGATTTTGGAAATCTGTTTTGTTTTCTGGGAGATTAATAAATATCTCAGGTTTGTAAATGAACTTATTATTTTGGCACAAACGTGATTCAGATATTTGCCAATAAGCATATTTATGAATTTGATTATATAATTCAAGAAAACCAATCACTAACAAGAATTTCATCATTATCTCATATAGCTGAAAGGCAAGACATAGATTGTCAGTATCCTCCATGAACTAACTCAAGAAAATCTGTTGGTTAGATTTTAAATATAAAATTAGACATGCCTAAAGACTGTATCTTTCTACTTTAACCTATTCAGAGTGCCTGTCTGATGATGTGCTGAATATGCCCCTCCTAAGATAGAAGGAAGGAAGAGTTAAGCAGGGCAGAGACCAAAATCTGGTTCATTTGTTGTTATCCATTAGGTCAGCTCTTGTTTGGAAGGACAGCTGTGAACTTTAGTAGCCTTAATAAAGTAGTGGCTTAAACTTCAAATATCACAATGCTTCATTTGATTAATCATGTTGACATACAGGCTCAAATAAGGTTTGATACCTCAGCCAACTGATATAATTAGACTAGATCACACCTCCAAGAACATGTTTGCCCTTTCCCATGGCTGTATGAAGTGATACAAAGCACAGGAATGCAATATTTGCCATGTAGTGGCACAATTCCTCTGCTGCATCAGTAGCAGTTAAATATTTGAGTTACTTTGGTGCATTAGGTGACTCTGGCTTCCTCAGAGATGGGATTTCCTTGGAGAGACTGGTATGTGCCATGCTCCAGGCAGAGCCTTAGGATCATACAGATATTTAGTTGTTTTAATTCTAACAATACACCCAGCACTGCCAAGCTCACCACTAAAGCATGTCCCCAAGTGCCACATCCACACATATTAAATACTGCAGGTACCACTTCCCTGGGCAGCCTTCACCCTTTTTGGGTGAAGAGTGTTTCCTAGTATTCCTAGTTACAGAATATGCTCTCAAGAGAGAATACAGTCTGCCAGTCAGGTGCATGCAGTGAAGATCTCTACAGTCATTTTCAGTTTGTTAAAGGCAAAGCTGAACAAGAAATTTTCAGCTCCTCCACCTGATTAATGGCTAGAAAAAGTGGTGCTCAGCAGCTACAGGGCTCAGGGAGTTGCTTGATGGTCACTTCAGCCTCAGATTAGCAACAGTTCCTTCAGGGAATAGTGTAGGTGCTCTCTCTGATGGGCAGCTTATAAAGAGCAGGAAAGTCAGAGGGAATAATTTTTAAAACATTGTATTGGTTTTTCTGTTTAAATGAAAAGCATCTTCTTTTTTTTTCTAATTCAATTTATTTCTTTGTGTCTCTATCCTGAAAAATACTAGACCCTCAGTGGCTTCACATTTAAATAATGTGTTAATAGTTCTAAAGACCTGATAAGAAAAACTAACATGATTTTTACTTTTACCTGCAAGCAGCTATTGTTTACTGACAGCCTTTAACATTTAAAGAATATGGTGTTTGCTAATGCATTTTGTATGTTTTCTCTAAGTGTCTATGTATGTCTTCTATTCCAAACACATTGAAATGTGCACATGTGCTTGGGGTGCTGCAGGAATCATTTTAGCCTTGTGTGCATAGTTCTGCAGTCCTTGCAATGGTTACAAACTGCACCAGTTGAAATACTCTCACTTAAAGGCATTCAGAATCATCTGGTACTAAGTGTTAAACTGTGCTGTGGTGCATCTGAATTAAGCTATCCTGGTTTTCATTGCAGGCATCTTTTCCACAAGTCCTGTGTAGACCCCTGGCTGCTAGACCATCGTACCTGCCCGATGTGCAAAATGAATATTCTAAAAGCTCTGGGGATTCCGGTAAGCACTTTGCAGAACAGCCCATGGGGCAGAAGAGAAACACCAGCCCCCTCAGCGTGTCCCCAGCCTTAGCCTGTCTGCTCCCATCTCACTCTTTTTGCCATATTACTGAATAATTAATTGATTTGTTAAGGGAAGTAAAGCTGGAAATGTCTGGCTCTACCTCTGTCCTGCACCCTACTTGTATTAGCAAGGATGATTGTGTGCATGGGGCTTGGCTGGCTGTTGGGATTTTTGTGTCTGTGGCTGCCTGCTTGGTGGAGCAGAAGGTTATTCGCTGATGTTTTGGTGGATTTATAGAATCCACGTAGCTTTCAGGAATGGATTTATTGAAAGCAGCAAGTCTGCAAATAAAATTTTCTCTCTTTTACTCATCAAGGACAACTAATTGCTCATTCTGAGGAAGCAAGACCTTTTTCTGTCAGATTTCTCTTAAAGTCTATCTGAAGCAAGATATTCCTAATTCCAGCTAAGGGCCATTTCTCCCAGTTACTAAGCATGTGGTGGAGCACATGACATACCAGAAATTGTTAAGCTCTTTGTTATTTGGAGCATTCAAATGTGGTTAGAAATTGCCAAAGTAATTGATCTTTCTAGTTGAATGTTTGCATTTAGATAGTGAATGTCATACAGTTTCCCTGCTGGAGCTGTTGTGGAGCTCAGGGGCTTCAGCAGGAATAAGTGAGTCATTGTCCCCCACTGTGCAAGGCTTGTGAAGTTCAATACTGAAACACCTCCAGGTGATGCATTAACAGGTGCTGTAAATAGCCCCTCGAGTTTCAGTCAGTGATGCACCAGTTCACATTTGAAAGAGCTGTATAAAGTAAAATGGCTTAGCCATTCTCAGGGAACTCAGTCTCATGCAGGCTGTAGGCAGATATGTTAATAAACCTAATATAATGGTTTAAAACTAAAAGCTAAAAATATGCAAAAGGGGGAAAGAAGCAGAGCAATGCATCTAAATAATTTGGCTACTTTTTCTGCTAAATGTGTATATTGTCTTTAGTGTGAGAGGTGATGTAACTCTTAAATCAGTGCTTGAGATGAAAAGCCAGAATGAGGGCTAGCTCTGCCATTCAGCATCTCTGCACCTAGTCTTAAATACAGAAACATTTCACCAGGTTCCATCCCAGCTCACAGGCCTGCCATGAGCAGTTACACACAAACTGGTGTTTTTAGAAACTCATCAATTAGCCAGGTGTCCATAGGCTGCTGTGGGAAAAGATGTTGCTCTCAAAGAACCTGTAGAGTTCTAGGGCTTCTCAGTGGTGGCAAACATTTCTGTAGAGTGGATGAAGCAAAATGTCATTCCCTGTCCACATTTTTGAGTCTTGCTGAGCCCTCTTAGCTGAAACTTCCACACACAAAAGATGAAAAAAGCATTAGGCAGGCATCAGCCTCTGATGGGAGACTTGGGCACAAATTTGCCAAAGCCCTTTTGCAGTGGGAGGAATGAGGAAATCTTACCATAGACAGGCTATGGATTTTTTTTCCCCACCAGCTGTATGTTTGTCCTGTGGTTGTTATTAAAGACCTGGCTTGCATGTCTGTGGATATATTGTGCTTCATTTAGCAGGAAGACTTTGGATTTTCCAGGAAGGGTTTGGTTTGACCCCAAATACCAAAATGTTTCCATTCAATTCACAACTAAACTCTGCCTTTACTTTGTAATAGAGGCTTCAAATATTATCTCCCCTGAGCTCAGATTCCCCAGGCAGCTGTGAGGCACCAAAACTCCTGCTCCCATTTTCACAGTCACTGAGCACCTCAACACCTCCACTTTTCTCTGCAGAGAAAATTCCAGAGGATTATTAACCAACTATCCCCCAGTAAGTAATTGGCCTGACTTTTTCCACTCTTGCTGGCAAATCCAGCTCAGACTACACCTGCAATATTTGAAATGGATACCAGTGAAAGTGCCTTTCACTTTCAAAGAGCTACTTTGCCATTGGGACAATCATATAAAATAATTTCCCTCTGCTTCTCCCCCTTTGCTGCAAACATCTGCTGGATCTGCAGTCAGCAGCATTTTTGGCAGCAGATTGTATGACTTGAAGCCATTCACTAAGAGCCTTAGCCAAGCCCTCAGAAGTCAATACAAAGCTTTCCCTTGACTTTAGTGGAATTGTGCTCTCAAAGCACTCGCATGTAGGGCACAAGTAAAACCAATATAATTAAACTTAGTAACTGTATCTGGGTCACTCTGGCAGCCAAAGCCATAATGGTTTGGTTGTTGTTTTTTTTTTCTGATCAGTATTTCATATAATTACTTCTATAGCATGCTGCTTAGTTTTGGGCATTTTTTTTTCAATTAAAATGATTCAGGAGTAAATTGATTCATAATATCAAGCAATATTTTTTTGGCATGTTTAAGATTTGGTTTGGCTTTCAGTTATTATCCCCTTCTTTAAAAGATTTAAATTCCCCATTCTAGGAATAACAGGAATCAGAGCAAAGCACAGACAACTGATTCCTTGAAAAATTGAAATAATTTTTCCCATAGGTGAAAGGAAAAATAAGCCTTTTGTTTTTAATATACACTGCCATTTAAGGTAAATTAAATTTAAAATAAGATTCTGAAAACATTGTTTTATAATTGTTAAGAGAGAGGGAAAGAATGATAGATGTAAGGGATAGTTTTGGATCCCTGTCCTACAGGTAAGTAATTGGTACTTCACTTGGAAAAGTACAGATTCAATGAGTTTCATTAACACCTGGTGTAGTTGAATGTACCTTTTTTATCCCAAATCTGAGGCATTCTTACTTCTTGTGGATTAGACTGGAGCCAGACAACAACAGTTTTAGTTTTCATTCCATACTTCAGTTTGTGGATATAAGACTGCTTAAATTGCCTGTGTCTTTCATTGGGACCACTTGTGAAAAAGAAATACTTGAGAGGTGACAACAATCAGAGAGGGAATGTGTGGAAAAAGAGAAAACATGCTAAGTTCCTGATTCTGGGGGGGGGGAAAAAAAAAAAGTAAACATATGGTAACCTTCTGTGCTTGAATTCAAGGGGATTTCTCTTGTTCTTCAAGTTAAGCTCAGTCTTGCTCTGTCTCTCTGTCACTTGTCTTGCTTCACATAGCAAGAAAGACTGTGAATCAAATAATGCTCTTCAGTTTCCCATTATTGTCTGTTTGGTTTTTTTCCCATAATTGTATTTTATAGGAAATATAGTATTAGCAAAGGAAATGATATTTTGATGTTTAGAAACTTGTCTTATAAACAGCTTTAGGTTTTATAACAGCTTTTAGCTCTAGTCTTGCAGCACACACATAGATGCACCCACAGTCAGTTCTTATTGAATTCTTATTCCTGTGAGCTCTGTAAAATGTATATTTCAGGAAGGTAATTGTTCCACTTTAGTTCCTGTCTCTGTTTACATTTCTGATCTGATTCAGCAATCTGCCTGCATTGAGCAGATCATACCAGTAAGTGAGTTACTTTTTCAATGTGCACATTCCCAAACCCTTTTAAAAGTATAAATAAGAATGTTTAGCAATTTTAGGTGACACAGTTTAATACTCAGTATTTCCATGGCATACTTTGGGTCTCTCTTCCAACAGATTGTATAGAATTTTAGGTCCATGAAGACAAACTGTGTTTATTTGTTGTAGGTTGTTGTTTTGAGTGCTGAAATAAAGCAAAGAAAAGAAGCCCTATTTTCTCCTTTTTCCTCCCCTTAGCCAAATGCAGATTGCATGGATGACATCCCCCCAGACTTGGAAGCATCCATAGGAGGCCCCCCCACCAACCAGATCACGGGGGCCAGTGACATAACAGTGAACGAGAGCTCGGTGGCCCTGGACCCGCCAGCCCGCCCCGTGGGAGTGCTGCAGGTCATCCAGGATGTGGACTCCTTTCCCCAGGCTGGAGAGGGAAACTTCACCACAAGCAGTAAGTTCCACTTTCTGGCAGGATTTGCACTGAAATAAATGTCTGGATACCCCAAGCACAAACCCATCCCAGCCTTTGGAGGGCTTTTCGCTGGAGCTTATTTTCAGCCCAGCAGGAAGCTACAGGGTAAGTAAATTTGATTATTGTGTCTTCTCTTGTACTGCACTGATGGTCAGAGTTCCTGTACTTGAGTGCAGTTAACCAGCACTGATGATTTGTACAAAAACAAAAGGAGAATTTTACATGTTTTCAGTTTTTCACTTGTGTAAGGTGTGTAGTGGTACCATTCGAACAAGAAATTATCAAAATGTCTCTCTGTTCCTAAAAATTATGTTCTCTGTTAAAAGTCATCTTCTGACAGTCTGAAAGGAATGTTGTCAGCTGTTTAAAGTGAGGACTGTGCTAACCTAAAATTCTCATTTTTAGGTAAAATAGCAGATTAGTAGAAAATTCCTATCTATGTTCCTATCTAAATATCTATCTATGCTTTCCTATGTTTGGTACCAGTTGGTGTATTGACAAGACTATTATAGAAAATCATCAGATATGCTTGAAGAGAGGTGACAAAATACAGTTTTGTGTATAGAGTTTGTGTAGGTTCTTGAAAAAATACACATTTTCAGTGATTTCTAGGTAATGCTGTGGGCCCGAGCATGAAAAAGAAGACAAGTAATAATATTATGTGTAAAAGGTAGAAGAGACATGATGGTACTAGGCTGAAATGATTTTACATTACTCTTCTTACTCTGTGGAGAGACTTGATAATCCCATTTTCTCCCATGTTGTCATGCCAGTGTAATGGAAGTGAAAATCACTTCTAGAAACACTGGATATGTGACCTGAGATACAGATGACCCAGAATAGATTTTTAAATTCTGTTTTGTGGGTTTCAGGTTTGGTCCTTTTATGGTCTGAGTTCTGGATCCAGCAAGGGGTGAGCAGCAAGGTTGTAATTTCAACCAGGGGTATTTCATGGCCAGCCAGGGGTATTCTGTTTTCTCAAATCTGTTCAGAACAAGATTTTGTTCCTTCCAGTAATTATTTTTAAATGCATTGAAGGCTGATTTTAAAAACAAAGGGAAGATGGCACCACAGTGTAATAAAGACTGGGCTAAGTGCTGGTTTCTGCTCTGCCCTTTAGCACCCCAGAGACAAATAGATCCTGTCACAGATAATGGTCCTTGTCTGCAGTTCTCTGCAGGATCCAGGCTGTTAGGGCAGGGAAGGAGGGCTGTGGGTGCCCCTGACACACACAGCTGCATGACACATGCTGGGAAAAGCCAGCAGCCTGCTCCAGAGCCCAGCACGAGGGCAGTCTGTGCTTTTCATCCCAGAGTCTTGTCAGGCTGAGAAGCAGCTCTTCTGGTTTCTCACCAGGACTAACAATGGTGTTGAGGCTGCCAGGGAGCACAAGAGATCAGTAACTCTCCAGGCACTCTCTTCCCTCCAGATTCATTTCAAGACTTTGCAGAAGAAACAAAACACATTTCTTATTTGTTTTCCACATTGCCACTAAGTTAAGTAACTGGGTGAAAAGCTTGCTCAGGGCCAGCAGAATACTGCAAAGCCTACACAGATGCTTGATTTTGCCTTGGTGCCCTTTGTTTTCCACCTTACCCTCCCTTTTCCCCCTTACCTTTGATAATATTGGACAATAGACCTGAACACTGGACAATCCTGAGAGCTGACAGCAGAACCCACAGACAAGGAACTTGTCCCAGGCCCAGGCACACAGACAGCAAACTACAGAGCATCAGGAGATCCTCATCACCTGGAGAGACTGGCCATGCCCAGAGGAGGACTGTGAAAAGGATTTTTTCCTGGTTGTATGAGAGAGCAAAGAGAGAAAACTGGCAGATGGCCCCAGCTCTTTGAATTTTGTGAATCTCACACTGACAGAGGTGTGGGTGAGGAAGCAGGCCTTTCCAGTTCTATTGAGAGGGTGGAAAAACTCTCTGAGGAAAGCTCAGAGCACCATAGGACCTTTCCAAAAGGAAATGTGCCTGCCTGTGCTTTGTTGTGCACACAGTCACTCAGGGAAATCTGGTTTAAAGCTTAGTTAGCTGCTGTCATTCATTCATCATTGATGGGTAGACATGAACCTTCATCTGGATTTCTCATCTAAAGGGCAATGCAATACTTGAATATTTGTCACTGATGGATGTGTGAGTTTCCCTGCTGTCATCACCATAACCATCATGGTGCATTTTGCACAAAATGTTCCTAGAAAAGCCACTTAGGCCCTTTTTGCAGCAGAGCTGCATCAAAGAAGAGGTCTTAAGTTGGGAATTAGGGGCTGATTTCCAGCAGTTAAGGGAATTTAATTCTCTAGTTGCTTCATGTGAATTTGGAGGGTTCAGGCAGTCTGAAAGGTAGAACTTGGCATTGTGGACAGCCTGAACTCTTGAGGCAGTGAAAGGGAACATGCAGGACCTTATATATAGCTGTGGTATGAATCCAAATGCTAACTAAATCAGAGGGCAACTGTGGGCTAAATAACTGGGTCATAGCTGTCAGAGCAGATGGAGCTTTATAGGCATTGTGTCTGTTTATTGTATTTCTCATATCCAGAATGCTCACACAACTGCAGAGCTTGCTGACCATGCCCTCTCTGTGAACTAGCCTGCCTGGGAATTTGGAAGTGATGATGCTGATTGCTCCTAGGAATCTGCTGAAGTTGCTAGGTTCTGGCCTCTTTATATAGAATTACTGATGGGAGCCTAGTCCAGGGCTGAATCTGCACTATATGTGTTTAACCCCCTTTATTATTGAATTTGTGCAGACTCCAAGGCTCCAGTGCAGCCTTGACTGGCCTCCTGCACCCAGCACAAGTCCTTGCATCCTCCCTTTTTCCTCACTAAGTTCAGTGGTCCAGGAGGCAAAGGACTTGCCACCTTCTTTCTGCCCACTTCTGCAAGGCTTTTCACTTCATTGTTGCTACATTCTTTTTTGTCTGTTGATTAATTGTTCTGGTATTGTTGTCTTGGTTTGGGTTTAATTTCCCTTTTTGTGTTTCCATTCAGAGCCAGAAGACCTCCCACAGAGTGTGTCTGGAGGGAGGGTATTCCCAGAATACTGTTCACATTGGGTAAAATTCTGTCTCCATGGTGGCAAAGCTCCTGCCTGCTTCAATGGGGCCAGATTTTAATTTCTGGAATTCAGCCAGTGCTTTTCTTCTCATTTATGTGTGTATGCTCAGCAGACATCTCGCCTCCTCTCCCTCCCTTTTGCTCCCCATGCTCCTGATATCTGTGGGATCCTCAGAAATGTGTGCTATGAACATCTGGATGGGACTAAGCCCTAGGGTTCCTTGCAAAACCAAGAATCTCCTGTTTAGTAGCACTGAAAAATGAACTAGCAGTTTCTCTCAGCTGCCTTTTAGCAAGATCCAAGCTTTCATCAAGTCACTTGGGCATATCCACAGCCCAAAATCTGTTCAGCATTTAGTATTAGTGACTGTTTGCTCTCTGTGGGGGGATATTGTGTAGGATCCTGGGATAGCATGTTGTAATATATTTCTGTAACAGTTGCTAAAAGGTATTGATGGAAAAAAGGAGTTTTGGAAAAAAAAGTGGGGAGGAGAGTTCATCTCAGCCAAGTTTACTGCTCTTTTTCAGCTCTGCATATAAGAGCAACCTAAGGGCCTTTTCCTACATTAATGCATCATAGCAATGTGTGCTGCCTAGTTTTTAGTATGCTAATATTTTTTGAAGTCTCAGAACAGGTGGAATTTCCTGCTCTACATATGATATGAGTGTGAGCTGAACTTGACTAAGATTTGAACTTGAAGGAGCTCTGAGCTGCACCAGCTTCCCAAAGGTGGATTTAAGATTTTAGGAGGCCATTGCAATATTCTTTGGGTCAGGCTCAGCTTGGATTTAATGATATGGTGAAAAATGTTTTTCTGGCAAAGTAGCATCTAGATATTCTAAAGGTATGGTGCCACTGACAGGTGAAAAGTATTAATTTTCTTATTCTTTTATAGCATTCATAGTCACTTATCTCCATCAAGCACTTACTAATTTCTGCAGTTAATAATGTGCACTGTCTTTGCCCTCTCTTCATAAATACTTCCAGCTTTGCAATTTAGACAAGCTTTTATATTCCAATCAGTGGGATGTCTCATCCCACCACAGAGGGCCTCAGAAATCCCACCAGTACTATCTCTGTATTTGGAGGAAGATGTATAAATAATTCTACTGCACACAGGAGCAGGACTTTTAGTGTGAAAAACCACAAACTTTCCCCCAAGGTGTCATATCACCTGCAAAGTCCAGAGAGTTTGGCACACTGTACCACAGTGTGGGCAGTCTAGACAATATCAGCAGTTCCTTTTCTGCCTCTCATTTTGTTCTTTCCATAAAACCCTGCCAACCTACAGCTCATCATGACTGTTAGGACCCTTTCAAATCTCTCTGATAGCTCTTCATTAAATCTATTAATATAACTTTTCAGGTAATTATTTTGATCTGTGTATGTCTAAAATGTCTTTGTGAAGAATAATCAGCCTTTGGGAATGGATGAAAGTGCATGATAAGAATCTGATCCACTGTTGTCTTGTAACCACTTGACTGTTCCTCCTTGCTACTATTAATAGTGGGGGTTTTATAGGCAGAATGTAAAGGGGGAGGAAAAGGTGGAAAAACTCCCTGGATGCTAGTTAATGCAGCAAGTTATTAACACTTGGATTAGCAAGTCCTAATACTGTCCCAGAGAGAGGATACTGATGGGATCTAGTTAAAGACTGAGCAGATTGGGTCCCATGGGCCTGGTATGTGACATAAGCTCTATAAAATCTTTTGTGGCTATTTCACTAAATAATTGTCATGGAGCAAAACTTCCAGTGAGCTAAGTTCCTAGATTGTTTTGGGATTAACACTGGTGGTTTGAAAGCATCACCAAGTGAAAGGTAGCAGGCACTAAAAATGTGCTCTGGATTATTGCATACACCTACAAGATTCCTTTCAGACTCAAGGGAGGGGTTGAGGGAAGCTGGTTTTAAGGTTTATATCTCCTTACCCTACTCTGATTTGATTGGTAATCAATTAAATTAATTATTTTTCCCCCAAGTCAAGTCCCTTTTGAACCTGATGGTAATTGGTAAGTGATCTCTCCCTGTCCTGAGCTGGACCCACCTGCCTTTTGTTGTATTTTCTCTGCCCTACCCAGGTGAGGAGGGGAGAGGTGGAGTGACTGTGGTGGGATCCTGGTGTGCAGTGAGGCTGCAGGCATCACATTGTTGGTGCAGAAATGTGTCCTTAGATGTGTCATTCCCAATTGCTCTGAGTGTGCATTGCATGTGTTCAGGAAAAAGGAAAAAGAGGACCTGAGGACTGGCACTATGATAACATAGCTTGTATCTTTCTGTATATCCCACTGTCTTTAGTAGATATCTGGGTAAAACACTGAACAAGAAAGGTTTGAAAGCAAAATTGACAATGTAGAGTAAAATACAAATCTGAACTGCAGAGAGACCAGATGACTTCATACTAGCTATTCTCTTTGATTTATACTTGGCAACAAAAGCCTTGCCTTGCAAGAGATGTTCAGTATCTTGCATACAATTGACTTGATTATTTAGGACTCGTGTTCACATTTGTATTGTCTATGGAGTTTTCATTCTCATCAGTTTTTATGCAAAATCCTCCACTGAAATCATCAGGAAGTGCTGTTTAAGATCCAATGTACTACTCTGGTTCTGAATCTTTTCCTTAACAATTCAGAAACAAAACCAAATATAGGAGACACAAGGATCAGCACCTGAAAACAAGAAGTGTGGCAGAGCAGTAGTTCTGTGGTGAGGAAGGGGAGGGTTCCAGGGTCAGTGCCTCTGGTGGCTGCTGTCATTTCAGATGGGCAAGGCAAAAGTGCTCACCTGTGCTGTGCAGACCTCAGAGAGCCCTGCCAGGCTCTGCTCAGTCACTCAGGGCATACACAGATATGGAGCCACTTCCAGAAACCTCCCAGGCAAGAGCAGATACAGCCAGCAAGCAGCTCTCATAAATGTAGTGGGGAAAGAAAGACAATGGAAAGGCAGCTGTGCCTCTTGGAGAGGAAAAACTGAGGCACAAGAGGCACTCAGAAAGCAGTGGCATTTCTGCAGCAGTCACTCTTGAGTCTGCCTGGATGTATTTTGTTCTGGTTGCATTGCTTCACGAGTGTGCCTTTGCCTTAGTGCTCCCTGGTGAAGGTAACTCAAATGAAAGGAGTCAGGCAAGAGCTCTGCTGATAAAATGTTTCCAGCCATTGGTACATAATGTTTTGCTCTTTATTCATCAGGCTGTGAGCCTGTGAATGTGCAAGAGAATCATTTGCACAAGGAAGCAGAATGGTTTCTCACAAGAATTTAAAGGATCATGTGTATGCTTACCTCTCTAGCTCTTATGTTGTAGCCAGCAATTCTGATTTCTCAAAAAACATCAGAGAGTTGTATTTAGAAGAGATCAAGTGAGAGGGAGGGAGGAGTGTGCATTTAACTCTGTGATGGTTTGTTGCATGGTAGAAAAGCAGTCTTGAGGGAGACGTTTGGCTTGCAAGAAGCATCCAGAACTGCTGTGCTCTAAATTTTCTTCAGTCTCCTGTAGGGGCAAAAGCTCAAATTTTCACACATAGTCTCTAATACTTTGTGATTTCAGCCTTTAAAAAAAAAAAAAAAAAAAAAAAAAAAAAATCATCAGTGGTATTTGCTCATCAAATACTAGTGAAGTCCTACTCATTTTTCCATCACTTTCCTCCACCCCCTGAAGAAATTAGGGATCCTCCAGGGTTGCCACATTAACCAGGCCACTTCAGTGAGAGTTCTCATTAAGTTCTTAGTACCTGGACCTTCTGTTGTTCTGGATGTGGGCAGTTTAAAGTGAAGACAGTGCCTGAAACTGATGCTTTGAGACTGATAGGCCAGGTGGAGAAATTGGCTTATGAGGGTTTATAGAAAGTGGGAATGATTGGAAGAGAAGAAGGTAAAATGTTCAGCCCAGTATCCAAGAAGAAATATCCAACTTCTGGCACAGTTTAGAGGATTTTTTCCTGCCTCTGAGCCTGGATGGATGGGAGGAATGCTGAAAACAGGACCCATGTGGATGTATCCTAGCCCAGTTAGATGCCATCCTTGCCACTCCAGTGGCCAGGCTGCTATCCTGGGGAATATACTCAAGCTGTACTCAGCACAATGCACACTCAGCATCAGGGTTGCATTCATGGATATCTACCCAAATGGGCCTTTTATTGTGACTGTCTTTTGTAAGTGCCAATACATTTGACTGCTCTTTTCATTGTAATTCATGTTAACACATCTGAGGCACTCAGGGGGTAGGCAAGAACATAAGCTCTGCTGGGTGGCAATAATTAACCCATGTATTATTATACACAATGTGCAAAACAGCTTACCTGGAGATCTCTGTGAATTTTTGCTCTGTTTTCTGCTCTCTAGGTAGCATAGTGCTATAAGACAATGAAAAGAAAATACTCCTACAGGAAAAGTGAACAGAAAATATATAGAATAAAGGTGCCACTGGCAAAGTCAGAATATGAAAAGCACTTAGCTGAAATAGCTTTATTAAATTTATTAAATTGTAGCATCTCAGTGGGCGGGGGGGGGGGAAATCACACAAAGGGGGGTTAAAAATCTGCACAGGTAATTAAATAACACAGAGTTTTCAGCTGCTCAGGTTTTTTTGGGAGAGAGCCACCAAATGTGGTGTGTCACATACCAGGAGAAACCTGACTTCAGATTCTGCCCCTGAGTGCACAGGATATTGAATTCAACTAAGGTGTTGCTAAACTTCATTACTTCCCTGCAATTGCATTTTGCAAAGGTGGCACCAGCAAATTGTCTTTCTGTGCATGAATAGCTGTCAGTCTGTGAGACCAAACTAGTCTTAAAGAAGGAAATTTTAGAAAAATGACCCTCTGCCAGCCTGCTCTGGGAGATGGGATGTGCTTCCAGCTCTGGAGAAACCTTCTGCCTCAGAGTGCCCTTCCAAGAAACACTTTGGGAGGAAAGCTTTGGTAGAAAGGTTGTGGTTTTAGTTGTTCACCCTCCAAAGTGAGTTCTTAGAGTACTACAATACTTATGCAGAAACAATTACATGTGTTTGCAGTAATTAATTCCTTCTGTCTCTTTTTTTGTTTTCCTAAATTAATCCTTCAGTTTTTGCTTGATTGTGAGTGAAAGATGCAAGACCACTTCCCATGTAATAACTTAAAATTTACTATAAACTGGTACTCAGCTTCTAAAAGCCCTTTTCCCAGACTAGATACAAAATACACCAATATTTTAATATTTTGTTTTCTAAAGGCTCCTGAGCTCTAACTTGTTTGGAACTGCCTGGGAACCTCCTGGGCATGACCACTTTTCAATGAGAGGATGGAAAATGAAGAAACTTGGATAAAAAAGGAATGGCAAAAGGGATTGAAACTGAATTTAATGTCACAGAGTTTTGACTCTAACTTTACAGTAGTGCAATAATAATGAACAGTGCTAAGGCATTTATATTCTTTGAAGTTACATGGTTGGTTTCTAGGTGTTAGAGAGGCTTTTTTACTTGTGTTTTTCTAGGGAAGTATTGTTATATAGGGTAAAAACTCTTTCTTCTGCCTCTCTGACGAGTGTGAATGCTCAGAACACAAAAGGAGGGACAAGATTATATATTAATTATTTTTTTTTCAATTTTGAATGAAAAAGTTTTTTTATGCAGGAAAAAAGTGGTTTTAAGTTATTCTGTTTCAATCTGAGTTTCACATGTAGAGTGTTAGGGAGGACTTGATACTAGTAGTGGTGGCCATGTGACCTAATGAACATATTTTCATGTAAAATTCCAGCTGCAATTTGTTGAAATTTAAATTGACCTTTCCCATCCACTGCTCTAAGAAGAAACTCAGAGAATGGATGTCTTGGGTTTGGCCTTTCTCATGTTCCCATGAGTGTTTCAGCAAGCATCCCTGATAAAAGCTGGGCTTTGGAGGGGATTTTCTGATGCCAGAAGTTGTTCAGTTAAATTACACTGTGACTGGAGACTTATTTGAAAGGAAATGCTAAATGGCCCTAGATTTACATAACCTAAAACCAGTTTTTTTCTGTTGATGTCCCTACAGGATTTCCTAACAGCCAGACCCAAGGCTCCAAGGGCACTTTGCAAGTGAGAAATTATCCTCAGCTTTAGCTTTAGCCAGCTTTAGTGGCCTCTAGGTGAGACAGTTCTCTCTTAGATAGTTTCCTTCCTTATTGTCCTGCTTGCCCCTCTCTGGGTTTTGTCACACTCAGCATTTTGCAAGCCAGTAAATGGAAGTCACTTTTTTGTCATGTTCCTTGTGTGAACCAGGAGCAAGGAAGGAAAATGTGGTAGGTAAATAAGGAGGGAACATGTGTGCACTCTTGCTGTAGGCTGGAGAGACAAAACTCCTGGTTTCAGACCTCAGGTCAAGGAAAACTGAGCTATGCTCTCATTAATATGGGCTCATGTTGGACAGAAAGGGAGGCAGGCAGGAAGGAGACACAGGATCAGGGGGAAACTCACATTAAAATAATTTGAACTCTTTAAATCAAAGTTGTCTATTTGATTTCAGTTGTTGCAAAGGCTGATTTTATATTTTTTTTTCTACTTTATATAGAGCTATTTTCAATTTATTTTTTTCAGACAATATTTGAGTGTAGCAGGCCAGGCCTGGGAAATCAGATTTATTTTTAATGGGGGAAAAAATGTTCATCTATGGCAGGATTGTCAAAGGAATGTTCCAGTTAAAAGGAGATCAGCATCAATCAAATCAATCAAATGATTTAAATTTTCCAGAATGAACATACAAGATAAACAGCTGACCTCTTCCTTTATGACAGCTTTTCTTGGTTGTTGTTCTGAACTCATATTTTCTCTATAGTGCACTAAATGCATTAATGTACTCCAGCAAGCTTGTTGGAATTTTATCTGGTTCACTAGCCCTACTACAAGCCACAAGTAACATTTTGGACATCACTGTTCCTAACAAACAGTGATTCTGTTTGTGTACAAACAGTACACCTCCTAGTCTTATTTTAGTCTTGATTTCATGTGCTAGTGATGGGCTTTAAATGTGCTCATTTTTCTTTCCTGTGGAGTGCTTTTGATTAGGTAAAAAATATTGCTTAATCCTCTAAACTGTAAAAGCAACCTAAAGAAGATGCAAAGAACATCTAAGAGTAAACCTAAAAAAGGTTTACTTTTCCAAAAGGAAAAGTTTTGCTATAATCTCTGAGTTTTTTTATTATTCCTAAACTAATGAGCAGAGACATGTTTCTCATAAAAACAACTATACATAGATCAATTAAATTGGGTGGTTTTGCTCAAGTTTTCAGGAAGTCCTTGTAGAGATGTTCCTAATGGAAACTATGGGCTGTTTCAGACTGCAAAAATATACTTGACTTTTCCTGCTAGTCCTCTGTTAAATGAGTTTTATAGATCCTACCTGCCAATCCATAAATGCCAGCAGCAGTCTGAGTAATTTGCACACTCTACAAAAGGCTGACCCACAGACCTAATGGCACACAAAGACCTTCCCACTACACAGACTATCCAAATAGTGAGAAGCTGCAAACTTCTAAGTGTAAACATTCACATTTTGCTGTTGAGGGTCTTGATCAGATTTGCTTCTCAGTCAGGGAGCAGGCCAGAGCTGTAGATGCATCACTGATAGTGAAACTACTGAGTAGGCAGCAGGGAAGATCAGATCTGGGATGAAGCTGTTCAAAAGCTGCATAATTACATGGGAATGAAAAATGGGCTGCAAGGTTTGATGGGCTTGTGATGTTTAAGAGAAGGGAGAGTTAACAGCTGAACTCATCTGTCACTGTAGGATGTTGGAAAAATATTAAATCTCTGTGGTTTGGTGTTGCATGAAGGGTTCTTTTGAAAACTGGGTATTATGGCTTTGAGCTGCCACCCATCTGCAGTTCTGCACTGGCACAGAGATGAGTGCAGTAGCTGGGGGCTGGTGCAGTGAAGGATTTGCTAATTGCTAGCAAATCTGAAAGGGATTGTGTCCTGCAGCCAGCACAATTGTGCAGAGTGGGCTCAGCTGCCCAGGACATCCCTTCCAGAGAAGATCTCTCACAGCTTCCTCTCTAAGCACACAGTAATCATCCCTGTGTTAAAGGTACTGTTGTACTCAGGCTGCTCTGCAGCCTGATTTCTGCTCTTGTCTGCCCTTTTCCCTGCTGTTTTAAAACCATCACATAAGACTCCAGAAAAGAATAATCTGAGAATAGTGAAGCATTTGAGGTTTATTAGTTTAAATGAAATTTTTGAAAGCTCCAAAAGTCAGTAGGACCTCATCTTAAGTGTGGTCAGTGGTCAGTAAAGGTCAGAGCTGTTTTTTCTGTGTGTATATATGAGAGATGATCAGATACCCACCAACAGTGTATCTGAACAGGGGGCATTAGAAATTAAGTGTACACTGTTTTAAATGGCTGGCAAGGTGAGTAAAGATGTTTGCTCACTGCTCAAAGGTGTTTGTCCCTCCATGTTTCAGCTTGGCTGCTGGGATAATCCTTGCAAGATCCCTTACACACCATTAACATGACAAAGCCTGTTTTTTCTGTAACTTTATCACTTCATGCCCATTGTTTTGCAGTAACACCAAGGATCTGATCATTCAGCAGCTGCTAAGAAAACTGAATAGTACCCATACCACACCTGTTGTTTTAGATGTGTAACAGCATGGTTACTCCAGGGACAGCTTGCAGGTGTTGAATGCAGTCATTTATTACCAAAGACAGCTAAGGTACTTGAAAATCAAAACTGTCATTTACTTGCAGTCCTGTGCTTCAGCGGTTCTTTTTAATCTTTTCCCTTCTTATGGGAGATGTCATTTTCTGATTTTCAATCAAGGACATGAATAATTTTGCATGTTCTAAATAGTAATAATTTGTACCAGTTGGTGCATAGAGTGAAATACCTCCACATTTTCTTACAAAACTTCCCATGGGATCAGAAGAACATGATGTCCTGACCAGAGGTGCACCAGGTGCAGTATTTGGGCACTGAAGATGGTCAGTGGTGAGCACTGAGTTTCCAGTGGGAAAGAGGAAAGACTACTCACATAAAAAGAAAATGATGTTGCAATGTCTAGGAGTTTCCCTGCTGGTCCCAGGGCAGGAACATGATGAGCATGACCCATAAGAATAAGAACAAAGAGGAAATTATACTGAAAGCAAAAACATTAGATTTTCTTGTGTCATACCTGGCAGAGGCAGGTTTGTTGTATCACAGAGAGGGTAGGCAGCTCCCCACCAAGACAGCTGATCAAAAGTTCTAAAATGTCAACCAGTCTCTCACAGAGAGGAGACTGATCTCCAGGGTGTTGACTACTAAAATAATGTTAATATGTGCTGGGAGTTTCAAAGGCTGTGTATTCTGATTCCTGGGTAAAATCCCAAGGATTTAGTATATGATCATTAAAGATAGATACACATGTAAATACAATGGGGAAAAAAGTTTTACTTTTCCAGCCAGTTGGACCCAACTGCTTCCATACAACAACATCTGTTATGTGTTCTGCCCTTTTTTTGCTCAACTTTCTGCAGATGTGTTTGCTGTCTGCTCCCTGTGTTATATATCCTTATTTGGATGGATTTTTTTTTCTTTCTTTTTGGGTGCTGATTGTCTCTGCACTCTCTCTGAAAATTAGTTTATTGGTCTTGTCAAAGCACAAAATGTATTCTCAGGTAACTGGTGTTAAAGTTTATTGCTTAAGTACAACATGCTCCAAATTTAGGCTTCAGAAAATTAGTTATATTACTAATAAATTCTCCATTTTGATGCTTGGCTTGAGATACTGGGGTATGATTTCCAGATGATGATGATGATGTTAACCCTTCATATTGCAGGATGTTTAAAGACAAGGAACCATGTGTTTGGCTGGTTTTCATTAAGAGATGCTGTATATTTTCCCAAACCATGTATCCTAGAAAAAGATAAAGAAATTTTGTAGCCCTTTTATTCAGTAGTAAGGAAAAAACCCCCAGGTTTACTTTGGGAGAGCCTCCAGTGTTTTACATCATATCCAGACTCATCTATCACATCTCTCAACCACTTAGGGGTTTGGTGCAGGTAAATATATTTTTGAAGTGTCCTTTTGGATTAATCTTGCCAGATCATGGGATGTGGTTCTTTCCCTGGTGTCTGGGTATCCTTTACAAAAGGTTTCAGACATCATCTGCTTTTCCTCCTGGAAGAAGCTTTGTTAGTACATTCACAGAGCTCTGGCTTGTTATTTACATCAAAGACTCTAACCTTTCCTTCCAAAAGCAGTTACCACTCTCAAGTGCTTGTTCCCCTTGCTGCTCAGATAAATCTCCCTTTGATTCTAGGGAACAGCAATAAAATATTTCCCCAGTGCTCTGTTCTCCATCGTAGCCAGCCAAACTTCTTCATCTGTTTTATTAGCCTCTGTGTACAGAAGGACTGCATTAGTAACAAGGGGTTTTATAACCCTTTCTCCTTAAACATATCCCCCTGTTTCTTTTGCATTAGAGATTTTATAGGCCCTTTTTTTAAGCATTTATTTTATTTTATGTTCTGTTAGTGCAGTTATGGCCCGTTCTGAAGTGTTAAAATTCTCAAGATGATATGGGAGGATTTTGAGACTTGTAAAATGATCCAAGGAGAAGTATGAGATTATTAACTTGAGAATAAATTTAACAATCAGTAGTATTCTTGAAAGAAGAGGTCTAAGTGATAAATTTAATCAGTATTGTTGTGAAATGAGTTGCCATTTGAGGTAATAGTTTCATAAGATGCTCTTCCTCTTAGACTATGAACAGCAAAGTGATGCAATGGCAAGGCCACAGTAGGAGATAACAATAAACTGTAATGTTAAAGTGTATTCTTAGGCAGACAAAGAAAAATAGAGTCATATAAACAAGTGTCATGAATTGTGTCCTGGTTGTTCTTATACTGGAAATAAAATCTGAATAGTGTTGCTTGCATCGGCATTCTTCTGTGGCTTCAGCTGAGTAGAATGTGTTTTGATAAATATCCCATATTAATGCCTCTAGTGACTCTGGATGTATTTTCTGATCAGGTCCTCAAAGCTCTAGGAGATTTCTGGTTTCTTATGAAGCAAAATCCTTCTAGACACATCTGAATGTTTTCTTAGAAGTGAGCCCTAGCCTGGAATAAAATTCATGGTAATGCATGCATTTAATATACTTGTCTAGATCTGTGAGCACAACTGGCACCAGGGATTTCATGTTGTTGTTTAAATCTGTCTTCACAAACTGAAGAGTTCTGAAACAAGCTTTATTTCACCTCAGTGAGGATGTGAAATGCTTGGTTGTACTTCTCTTCTTATTCTCAGATGGGTGGAACAGCAGACAGCTACCCAAAGGTCTGAAGAAGGAAAAAAGTGCCATCTTAGACAAACCTTATTTGTATTTAATGCCAAGAAGCTTTTGGTGTTGACATTTTAGTGTAGTCTAATTTTTCTGCTGATTTCCTGGGTGCAAACTGCTTATTGACATTTGAGCCCAGTTATGGGATTTTACAGCTTGGTGAGCTGGGGGGAAATCTCAGCCTCTGGGACAAGCCAGAGCAATTTTGGGAGAGCTCCACAGCCCTGTCCATGTCCTAGGGACATCAGAGGTCATTATGGGATGTGGCCTCCTTGGGAGGAGCACAGTGGTGAGCAGGAGTGAGGCCTCCATGAGTGCAGAGTCCACCAGAATTTCTGTTTCTCACCCTCGAGTGGGTCATTGCAAGGGTGTCTCAGCTGGTGCCCATGCCTGTGTGCTTGGCAGAGGAATGGGTTTGTAAATGCACTTTTCACTCACAGCTCCCTCCCAAGCCTTTTGCAAGCAGTATCAAATTCTTAGAAACCCATGATCTGACCTCTTTCTTTTGGAATATTTATTAGTGCACAACAGCTGCAGACTTACACCAGTGGTTGCAAATAGCAGCAGCAGTAGATAACTATTGCTAGTGTGCAATCTTACTGTTTTCAAAGCACCAGAGTAATTAGGTATCTTCATCCTTGTTTGATTACAGAAATATTCAAATTAAGCATTCCTTGATGCACTTTTCAGTAAGTAAGGGCTGTACCACCTCTGTGCAGACCACTTCCAAATCTACATAGTGATATTCTTCCCATGCTAGTGTAATTGATTTTAAATAATATTGGCTAGAGAAGGAGTTTGGTTAATTTTACCTCTCAAACAAATGTGTGTCAGGAAATACAAGTGAGTGGAAAAAGTCTGTCTGGACAGGCAGCATGCTGTGGTATATTATGTTTCACTGACATGAGAGGAATGTGGCAGGGAGGTCTACAGTTCCCTGCTGTAGGCACTAACACTCTGGCTGGAAAGCAGCTTGGGATGTGCCTTTTGCTTCATTAAGCAAAAGGCTTTCTGCCTGTGGCAAGAAAACTCTGCTGTAAAACACAGTGGAAGTATTATAGTGTGTGTGGTTAGGCAGGGTTGCCAATTTCAAGTATCTAAAATCACAACAAGATATTCCAATGTAAAATCTGTCTAGAAAATAGAGATTTAATTTTTAAAACATTTTGTTTCCTTCTTGCCTCTTAAGCCTCATTTATTTTTAAATGAAAGCTGAGATCTTCACTGAAAGTTGAGGTCCTCATCTGACTTCAGGGCTTTAAGAAAAACAGCAAATTGCAAAAAAGGTCATAAAGGTTGTTAGCAATGAGTCTGGCATCTTCTGTAGAAGTTATGTGATTGTATAAGCTTTGTCATTGTAAATAGGATCTGAAAGGCAGGGATGCAAAACGCAGGCTAAGCTCCTGGCACTTGCAGTGGAGCTGAGGTTTGCTTACCTTTAACAAATAACAGTAACTGTGCTGGCTTGTGTTATTGAGCAGCCAGCCAAAAAACCCCAGCAGAAGAAGCCAGCAGAGGCTGTGTAGTGTGGGGGAGGCAGGGTGAGGCAGTTTGTAGACCTTGGAGCCAGAGGTGCCTACAGCTGTGCTGGGACTTCTGCAGCCTCCCAGAGCTTCATCCTCTGTGTGCTGGGGGCAGTAGCAGGATTCCTGTTCACAGGAGCCAGCAGGGGATGCTCAGGGATGCATTCATTTCCTTGTGTTGCCTACAGCTTCCAGGGAAATGTCAGTGCTTCCCTGAAAGGGAAGGTGTAGGAATGCTCCTAGTTGTTCTCCCCACTCTGCTGAAGCTGCAGCTTCAGGATTTTGAGCTGGTAGCCAGGAAGGTGGAATGCTCCTGTTTCTGGGCACTCACAGTGCTGCAAAAGCAATGCCAGGGCATAAGGAAGGGCATTTTTTAGGATCATTCATTGTTCTTGCCAACCTGCCCTTCGGTTCCAAAGAAGACAAAGCACATACTTTGCAGAGATTAAGATCCAAGAATTTGAATAATCGTATAGGATTTATAAAGTAAAACTTGATTTTGCTGGTTTGGAGACTGTGTGCTGCTGTACCTCCATCAGCTACTAGGGAGGTGAGCTGCAAATATGGTCCTGTTCCAGCTGCCTGTCTTGAACTCAGCTGAATTTTTTTTCTGCTGTGCAACCCTGGAAGAAACAACAATTCTTGAAATAACATTTCAGCAATATTAAACACTGCTGATTGGATGCTGACACTTGGTGCTGGCAACTCTGCCTGCCTCTTCAGCGTGCATCTGGCAGTCACTATCCAGCCAGTCCTTTTCTTCTGCACAGTTCAGATGGAAAACACCTTGGCTCTCAAGAGTTCTCCAAGTGGCTGCTCAACTTGGCTAAGCCTCAGGAGCTCCATCTTGCAAATATAAACTTGCTCTTAATCATAGTTTTCATTGTTTTTTAAAGAATCCTATTAATAATAGAGGAATTATAAATAATCCCGTGGTCTGAAACCACATTTTTCTGATTCAGGGAGCTGTTATCACTAAAGATGATGCTTTAGGTGTTGGAGGTGTTGAGGTGCTCTGATGTACTCTAGGATCTAGCAGCTCACATGAATGTTCAGTGTCACTAAAGACCACTGAAGTCTGCAGGATGTCTGGTGGAAGCATTTACAGTCAGAAGCAAGGCCTTGAAATGTTTGCTAATATCATATTGAAAGGGCAATAAGAAAAAATATAGCAATGTAAAGATGTTGTGTGCATTAATTATTTTGCAATAAAAAAAATATAAATCTAATCCAGGGTGAAAACTGTGAAGAATTGTGAAGGGAAACATTGGCTCTTTCAGTTTGAATAATGCAGATCCCACTCAAGCTTTCTCTGCAGAAGATGATGTCTAATCCCAAGCACAAGTAAACACATGTGGGGGCTTTTCCTATAAAAGATTTAAAAACCATGCTGCTCTTGAGAGGTGACTAATTGTGCTCACTTAGCTGCAAGTGAATAATTAAACTGTGAGGAGTTATTATTTTCCTGGCTTCTCTGTCATGTTTCTTACTTATTAATTCTTAGATATTCAACTTCTAGACTTTTAGCATCAATCAGGCTCTGCTTCTATTGTCTGAAAAACAAAATATGTAAAGGAAAAACTGCCACAGATTTAAGTACATTGTATTGTTGCAGTATAAATACCATCTTTGTAATTAAACCACTTGAAAATATGAACCATCAAATTTTTCTCTCAGGGACTCAGCCACCTAAGAGGGTTTTGTGCCTTTGAAAATCTCCCTAGTGTGCTTTGCTTCTCCTGGTTGTTCTTAGAAGAAAATTAGCTTTTAGTCCTTTAAAATCTGTTGGCTGCTAAGTTTATTTGCTGCTAAATACACACATGGTAAGTGCTGTGGATTAAAAGCAAAAACTAGTTGTTCTTCCTACGATGTGATTTGCTGTTTGGGAGGACTCAACAGCCCAATTCTTGGTGTGTTTGGGGTCATGGTGCATTGAGGTAATCCCTTTGGCCTGGATCAAGAACCTGCAACCTTCAAATCAGAGGAAAGAGTGAATTGAAAGAGACTAGAAAAGGATGAGAGAAGCCACTTGAGACCAGGTAGCCTGCTCCAAAGTCCTGGATTTGTTTTGTCCTGATCCAGTGCCCATGTTCCTACATTAGACAAGTGCCCTCTTAAAAATGTCCTCTGAGATTCTGTCACTTTATGAGGGTTTGGGCAGATTTTTTCCTGTTAGGAATGTTTTCCTGATGGCTGAGGTGCCTGTGGCTTTGTCATTAACTTGCTGTCTTTGTGGGGAGAGTGGGATGATGTCAGGTTGAGGAAGTGAAAGGGGATGGGGAGGGAAATTCTCAGGTGGTGGGAGGAAGTTCATGAAGAGCCTGGATGAAAAGCTCTAGGAGGATTAAAAGGAGAAAATGTTACCCATTCAGGCTCCTTTTCATCATGAATGGCTTGAATTTTGGGATATTTTTTGAACTGTTTTAGACAGATATGGATTAAGAGTAAAGCTTGTAATCTTATCACAATCTCAGTAGTGGAGATACCTTGGGTTCCACCTGCAGAACTCCAAATTAGTAATACATTAACAGAAAGAAATGACCTTTTCCTGTCTTTTCTACCCCCACAGATGAACAGGAGCCAGCAGTCAGCAGTGATTCAGATATTTCATTGATTATGGCCATGGAGGTTGGACTGTCTGACGTGGAGCTCTCCACTGATCAAGACTGCGAGGAGGTGAAATCTTGAAAAACAGAGCTCCAGCACTAAACTGCAGGGGAGGGTCACAGGTAGGGACAGAGCCAGCTTTCTAGGGTTTGGACCAGCCATGCACATGCCTCCAGAGCACTGTCACTCCTGCACACTCCATCCTGAGGTGGTCATGAAAAGCAATAGCAGCTGTTGTGTCTGCCTGGATGTGGTTTCAGCATCTGCAGCCCTTCGTTTGGCTCACATGGGATGGACACTTCCAGCTCACCCACGTGCTTGAGAGCAGTCATGGAACTCTCCAGGGGCTGCTAAACATGCAACTGAAATGACAGCTTGAGTGTTTTCTACACTTGTTCAATCAATTTTTTGTTGGGTTTTTTTGAAAAGGCATATGTTTATTTTTATTTGTTTGTTGGTTTGTAGTTTGTTATGGATGGATGCTCTGTTTTATTGACTGACCCCAGCTTTTTCAAGAGTTCAGTCCAGAAATCTGAATTCCCCTTCACTGGTCACTTCATGATCTGACCAGGAGTTATCATTGCCTTGTTGTTTCTGCATTAATTACATGTGGCTGGCTTCAGAAGGATGATGCACCAGCACCCTGCATTATTGTAACATTGCTCTCAGTAAGTGGAAGGCTGAGAAATGACATTTTATTTGTAAGAGAGCTCTGAATTAGCAGAAATTTGGGTCAAAACAGCATTAGTTTGTCTTTTACTTAGAGCTCTGTTCTAGACAAGTATTGTACAGTGTGAAGGAGAGAAAGAAAAGCTTAAAGCATCACTCCATCCATGTAGTCCTGTCCTGTATTTTATGCTATTCACAGGTGTCAGTGCATTAGTGTCCTTCCTTCAAGTGACAGTTCAGTAGCTGGAAAAAAAGATCTAGCATAACATCATTTCTTTTTTTAGTTTTACAGACCAAAACCAGATCAGTGGGCTAAAGGAGCATCTGAGAGGTGTCCAGAGGCTGCCTATTAACAGTTCTGCATTAAGTGGGTGACTGTATTCTTACAAAGGGTCTGGAGATGCTGCTATCAGTGTCAGAAATTGCCAAGGGGGCAAGAGGTAGTCATTTGAAATGTTTAATTCCTGGTTTGCTTTGGGTCTTTTCCCTTAGTGTGTTTCATTTCTTACATATTAACAGCAGTTCTTGTCTGCTAGTTATCTAGCAGGAGTTCAGGTGTTTTGTTGCCCTACAGAGTCCCTGTCAATGTTGCATAGTGGAATATTTCCAATTTGTATACAGATACATATACCAAAATATATTGGGGAGGGAATTTGAAAATAAAAGGACTAACATAAATCAAAACACCCAAATAATAATGACCTGACATAATAATTTATTTCATCCTGAGCTCTGCTTTCCAGGTAAGCGCTCATTGTTAATTGTTCAGGGTATGGTTTGGTTTTTCAGTCAAAATTCTCAACTGTGAAGAAGCTCACTGTTACACAAGAGTACACAGCTTCTGCTGAGAGTCAGATGATTTCAATCACATTACTGCCTCCTGAGTCAGTCCACAGAATCAACAATTCATCTTATACTGAAATTTCATGCAGAGCTCAAAGATTTTGACTTGGCAGTGTCACGGCAGCATCTCAAAATGCAACTGTTGGGGCTCACTGCATTTAATCTCCTTGTGGATTTACTTGTTAAATGTGAAAACCAGCTTCCAGCCAAAATTTGAGTTTGTCAGATTTTATTCAGGAATAAATGTGTTTAGCACTAGCCCTAAAATTTTGGCTGATTTGCTTCTTTAGTACAGAAAGAAGGAAAAAATATTCTCCATGCTCTTTTGTCCATTTAGAGCCAATTAAACATTTGGTTTAATTTTGTTTTATGTTCTTAGTCCCTTAATTGTGGGGTAATCTTGAGGTAAAGGTTTTAAACTGAAAGAGAGCAGATATTAGAAATTATTACTGTGGTGAGGCACTGGTAGAGGTTGTTCAGAGAAGCTGTGGATTCCCCATCCCTGAAAGTGTTCAAGGCCAGGTTGGATGGGGCTCTGAGCAACCTGGGATAGGGAGAGATGTCCCTGGCCATGGCAGAGGGTTTGGAACTAGATGATCTTTAAGGTTCCTTCCAACTCAAACCATTCTGTGATCCTATGAAAATGCCCTGTAAATGTGCTGTTACATCTTTAGAGACCATTGGAATGAAAATCTTTTTTCATTTTAAGAGATACAGACAGCTGGAAGTTTTGGTTAAAAAAGAAAGTTACAGACTGTTCCAGTGGGTACACTAGGTCAGTCTTGACAATATTTGTAGTTCTGTAATCTTGTTTTCCTTGTTCTCTTATGTCTTCTCTATTCCTTGCTGCTATGGGAAAGGCCTGACACATCAATGTTGAAATTGACCCCTACAAGAGAGTTTGCACAAGGTACTGCATCAGCTCCACTTAAGCTCTGTAAATAATGCTGAAATGGGATTTAAGTGGTGCTTACATCAAATTTTGACACAGGAATGAAATGAATTTCAAATAACTGCAAGGGAAGCAGTGAGGCTGGTTATATACAGTCAGGGCTCCTATAGAAAATCCACACACACTGGTACAATTTCTTCTCCAGCCCTGGAGTGGGTGCTGCATGTCACAGGAACATCACAAACACAACATCTGAGTTGTCAGTGATCCTTTCACATGAGCACACTGCAGCTCAGCACACAGGCTGAGCTCCTGGCCAAACTGCTTGGGTTTCAGAGGAGCTGACACAAAGTCTTCATTTTATTTCATGAACTGGATTAAGCTGGTCTCAATGGATAGATTGATCAATTAGCTGTTGCCATAGCAGAACAAGCAAAGTCTGTGGAAAAGCCAGGCAGGAGGGGAAACTCCCAGCTGATACTGAGCTGGGTTCTTTGCCCAGCTAAATCACTGAAGGGAGCTGTACTCAGAAAGGCATCACAGATTTGATAATTCATACCCTGCACATATTTCTGAGAGTTAATGAGGAACTTTGTAGGGGTCTCATGCTGTGCACGCACTTTTCCTAAATATCCCATATTAGATCTGGTCCCTCAGGGTCCACAGGTGGCCAGTGGCAGGGGCAGGGCCAGGCTGGGTGAGTGGTTTTGACACACCACCAGTTAGTGATAAGCTTTTTGGAAAAGGCATCCTAGCAAATCTGGGTCAGGAGTCTTTCTGCTTTTGTTTTCCCAGTTCTGCCTGCAGGTTCACTCAGGGAAGATGTTGTTCCACCCCTGTTTTCAGGAGTTCTGCAGCTCTGAGCACTGTGAAGTGATGGTGAGGGCAAAGCCAGGTTGCACATCACTGAAGCCTGAACTTAGGAAAGCACTTAAGCAAATGTTTATTCCGTCCTTCTTCAAAAAAACACTTATGATTAATTTTGGACTTGTACCAAAATCACATCATTTTCAACAGGTCTTCTATGAGCATAATTAAGCCCCTGGGTCAAAAGGAAATGTTTTCCTGAAGCTTGACCTGACTGACAATATTCTTTGCATATATAATCTGTGAACTGAAGCGTTAAGACCTCCTGATGTGTGTTTGTAGCATGTATGAAAGCCTTAATTCTGCACATCTGCCTGCCCATGTACTCCTTGGGCATTGAGTGGGTGGGGTTCAGCTGTTCAGAAGGGAGAGCAGCCTTTAGCATGCAGCCAGGAAAGACCAAAATCCTCTAGAGCCCTCTGACAGCCAAGTGCTCACGGATACAATTCTTCAGGCTGGCACCATGGCTGGAAAAGGGGCATCTCCTGCCCAGGGACAGTGGCCAGGGGATTGTGTGGCTCCCAGGAAAAGGCACTCTTGTCATTAAACTGATCCTGTGCCTCTCCCAGCAATTCCTGTCTTGTCCTCTAAAGCACTTTTCCCATGAGCAAGTGGTAGGTGAGAGAAGTATTTGCCTTAGTGAGCCCATCATCACTCAGGCTGGGTTGCAGGATAAAACTTGGTGAGACACAAACTGCACTTAGAGTATGCTTGGATTTCTTGGGTTTCACTAAGCTGCCTTCCCAAAGGTCTGCTCAATAGGTAGGATTCATAGAGAGTTATACAGGCAGAATTTTGCACCCACAAACAACCTGATGTGTGCATGCAGATGTGCAGGGCACCAGGTGTACATCCCCTCCCCACAGCTCACCTGTTCTGGTGGGGATACAGATCTGGCACTTACTGAGGGTTTGTTTTTTTTTTATTTTCTGACTGTTTTAGAGCCTCAAAACCAGGATCAGGACTGTCATAGCACTGCAGTTCATTCTTTAAGCAGTCTATAGAATTAAATTGACATGTATGCATATAAAAATGCATTGATGTGAGTATGGAAACTGCACTGGTGTGAAATCAGAAGCAGTTGTCACTTTTAGGCCTTTTATTTGAGATAGATTGTAGCACTAAAGAAAAAGGCAATTTGGGAAAATAAATTTTGGAAACCACCTATGATGTGGTCCTTTGGATGTCAGTAATGATGCCTGGATCAAATCCCAAGGAAGTCATTGCAAGAAGGGCATTAATGTTGGGGTGCATCCATTTTGCAGGACAAAAATGGCAGAGAAATCCAGCCTGTTCCTGCCCAGCCCATCTCACAAGTGCTTGTCCAAGGGTGAGCCTTGGGTGCAGGGGAAGGAGATTATGGGACAAACTTGCACAGTGCTGCTGCCTCTCCTGTGTTCTGTGCCACCAGCCTCTCTTGGGGCAGGTTGGAGAGGGACAGGAGCTGGACAAGGTCAGCTCCAGGGCTGGGTGAAAAGCAGACCCTGGGCTCTCAGCAGGTTTGGGACAGCCAAGCTCCTTCAGGCTGGTGCTGACCCCGGGCTTGGAGCTTTGTTGAACACTGGGCCCATGTGGAGCCATTTGTTTTGTAGATGCAAAAATGTGTGAGTGTATTTGGGATGGCAGTGAATCCCAAATACTTGGGATAGTGAGAGCAGGAAACACAATGTGATGTGTTTTAGGGTCACAGGGAAAACAAGCCTGGAGGTGTTGCAGGCTTCTTAAATAGGGGAAGTTGATCCAAAATAAGCACTGCTTTCATTTTACCAAGCTGTTACCTGAACTAATTGATGGTTTCAGAGAATGAGGAATGCCAGATGGACTCTTCAGGGAGGGTTTGTTTGTGAAGCAGAGGGCAGCTGTGGGGTGGGGCTGCCCCTCTGCCCACCCCACTGAGCTGGACACCCACTTGGCCCCTTTGTCTGCCCATTTCTTTTTCAAGGAAGCATCCTTTTAATCAGGAGCTGTATTTCAAAGGGAGAAATAAAGAAATGGAAGATGTGAATTTTGAATGAAAAGCCAATGGATGATTTTTCCATCTGAAATTCATCTTGTTTCTCTCGAGTATTTTAATTGTGAATTGGTGGAAGTTGCTTCATTCTGTGGTGAATGGAAAAAGATATGAGAGAAAAAAAAGGAGTAATAATGTTTTCCCTTTCTTGTTTATTTCTTAATTCTTCAGTCCTCAGTAGCATTTAACAGTAGCCAGATGAAGATGCTTGTTTGCTCTGAATGTATACAGTTATTTCAGATGTCAAATATCTAAATGTTTTGTATATGTATGTAATGCCATCCTCAATACTTGTTTCATGTTAGGAACCTGAAATGACTGTACCATTTTATAATTAGATATGTAAAGAGGGGACAGTGGGTGGGAGGGTCTGTTATTTTTATACCAAAATGTTCCTTGTATTTAGTGAACATTTAAAGCAGTTTTGTACCTGTCAAAATATACATTCCATCCATTTCCAGAAGAGAATTATTTCTATGTAGAGTAGTTTATAAGCAAACAAAAAAAAAAAAAAAAAAAAAGTGGCATCCCACTTGTATGCAGTTCCTGAACAGAGCAGCAGTCCTGGTTTTCAGTGGTTTTTCAAAGCTTTTTCCAGCCATGTCTCTTCTCACAGGCAGCAGAGCCATACCAGCAAATGCCAGTGTTATAAAGGGAATAAAAATCCCAAACGAAGTAAATACCACATGGATCAGTGCACAGCTTAACGAAATAACTTTGTTAAGTTCAGAGACAATGGTCTGTCCCAGTGAAACTCTCCAAATAGCCAGTCCTGCTCTGGGCAGCAGGAGCAGATTTACTGGGAGGCTTCAGCCCTCTGCCCCTGCCACCAGCCTCAGCAGCTGGGGGATGCAGGACTGCACTCCTGCACTGTGGCTCTGGCTGTGCTGCAGCTTTGGTTTGGGAAACACCTTCCAAAAGGCCATGGCAGTGTCACACTGTGGCATTTGCATGGCCATCCTTTCTCTTGTACTTGGCTTTCTCATTCCCTCCCTTTCCCTGCTACCTGTGACGTGCTGCCAAAACTGTGAAGTAGCAGTTTGTGAAGATGATTTTTTTTTTTTTTTTGCCTTTTTTCCCCTTCTGTACAGTCTTGCAAATAAACTTTTAACTCTTTGCTGACGTTTTATAACGTATACATCTTCCTCTCCAATGCACTTTATCTCTCTTGAAAAATGTGGGAGTCGGAGAACTTAAAGGGATTTGCCTGAAATCATGAGACACGTACTTTTTATTATTTTGTGTCCTTTTTGCTTTGTTAGATACTGTAAATGCTAAAGAGCATAGACAGTGACTCAGCTGGGGAAATACCGAAATGTTGAGGCTAATACTTGGAAGCATTATTCAGTAGTCCAACATGGCTATTTTTGTTATATAGAGGATTATAATGTAAATATGTGAGACTGTGTTATTACGTACTAGTAAAATATTGCAACTCTCAAAGTTAAGATGGTGAATTCCAAGGAATTTTATTGCAAGTTTTTTTAATAAAACAAATCTGATTATTGTGTTGTATGTATTTTCTAACAGCCTGTGTAAACCTGGAATTTCCTGATGTGTGAAACTTGTGGGTTGTTTCTTCCTGAACTCAGCCACTGCAAACTTTGGCATTCATAGGAGACAGAAGGTGCAGTGGGAAGGGACCCAAGTGACAGCCTGGTCTTTGTGACACATCTCCAGCTCATTACTGCTCTGCCTTTCAGTTGCTTCTAAACAGAAAGCAGCAGCAGAGTGAGAGGTAAATGCTTCTGCAGCCTCAAGGGAGAGCTGCAGCCTCAGCCCAGACACTGAGCACAGCTTTAAAAGATGACTGCTATGCCATGCCTCAGTGGGAATTGCACCACTGTTGTGAGGGGTCATCCAGCTGCTCTTCCCTTATCAGACATCACTGTGCATCCCTGGGAGCAGAGCCCAGGGGTGGTGGTGTCATCCAGCAGAGCTATGCTGCTTGCAAGAGGTGTGAGGCACACTGAAAATCCTAAATGTATTTTAAGAGATTTACAGAAAAGTTTTCCAGTAGATGCCAAAGAAGGCAGAGAGAAATCCCTGCAGGAGCCAACTCCTGGCTCAACTACAGCCCTGCCACGGGTCCCAGCCTGCCTCCATCCTTAGCCCATCCTGACCCACCTTTTTTGCTTTCTGGCAGCTGCTGGCAGCACACACACCTGTCTTTTCCAGCACTCAAGGTGACAGCATGCCAGATTGGCTGGAGCCCTGGGCTGGATTTCAGGAGCTGGGAAGGCAGCAGCTGTGGGCACTTCCCTCTCATCTGCCCAGACCCTGCTGCCTCCTTGCTCCTGGGCACCCATCCCCATCCCCTTCATCCTTGCTCTGCCCACGGCAGAGGGGCAGCAGCTGGCTCAGAGCAGGAGAACCAGTAGCAATTCCATCAGCAAGGCTGGGAATTACTTTTCCCCTCTCAATTCCTGCCAGCAGCACAGTCCAGAGCTCCCATCCTGCCCTGCTCCAGGGGCTAAAGCCCTCCACACCAAAACAAACCCTGGGCTGCCTTTGCAAAGAGGATTTATGTCTCATCTTCCCCAGTCATCTCCCTGCCTGCCAGCTGCTTTGCTCCCTGTGTGCACTCCCTGGGCTGTTCCCAGGCTGGGTTTCCTTTCCTTGGCAGCCAGATGTGCACAGCTGCCATGGGAGCTGCACATGCAGCCAGGATGTGAGCACCTACTTGGGGCTTGTGTTACACTGCTCCCTGCTCTCTATGGGATTGATTTCTGGTCCAAATGTGGAAATGAAGCTGTGCTGCTCTGTGCTTTGTTGTTTTGTGGGTTTGTTGTGGTTTTTTTTCCCAGAAGGAACAAGGAAAATTCTACTTGCTCCTCTCATTCAGGAAGTGATGCTCAGATCATTGCACTCAACAGACAGGATGTGAGATTCAAAGGGAATTTATCCAGGTTTGCACTGCACAGCAGTGTGTACAAAGCAGGCTCCTGTGATATCCAAACCATGCACTTTTAGGGTACCCAAAAAGGAGATGCATTCTCCTGTGCTGGAAGCCACTCTGGAAAAAAAACACTGAGGACTCAATTCTCTAACACAGGGAGATCAGATTTGGGGGCATCCCTGAGGGAATAGGACTTAATGGCTCAAAAGAAATCCAATGAGACAGTTCATTTATCAGAATTCAGCTATAGGAAATTATTGCCTAATAGCTGAGGCTATAATTTAGCAAAACACTCATTCCTCAGCTTCATTCTTCTTGCAAACAAGTTGCTGGCAAGTCCTGGCAGCAGTGGAAGTGGGCAAAGTGTCACCACCTCACGTGCCTGGGCTGCAGGCTGCTGCATGGCTCCTCTGGACATCCTCCTGGACATCTGCAGCTTGGGTTTACAGCCCATCCTCCCACCTGAGAGCAAAGGTAAGTTCCACAGGGAGGCCAGCAGCAGGTCCTGGTGCCTGAAGCTCAGGCAGATGTCCCTCCTGGCAGAGGGACAGAGCAGCCATCTGGGAGCAGTAATGCCTTGGATGTGCTGGCAGAGCCTCAGCATTCATCTGTTGGAACCCAGAGCTCGGAGAAAGTTGTTCCTCTGCCCCTGCTTGGGGCAGCCATGCTGGCTCCAACCAGTACCCACTTAGTCTGACTCAGCCAGGGCTGGGAGCTGCAAAGGAGAAACACCAGGACAAGTCACCTCCCTTCACACTCCACCTGGTTTCAAAAAGGTCTTCTATATTATGGAATCACAGAATACTTGAAGTTCAAAAACTTCTCTAAGATCATCAAGTTTAACTGCTAAAACAGGTGTAAATGCTGCTTGGCTGGAGGGGCTGAGTTCATAGTCTTATTTTGTGGGATGCTGTTCCATGCCTTAGCATGGATCCAGTTTGGCTCCTCACTACAGGAAAGACACTCAGGTGCTGGAGTGTGACCAGAGAAGGGCAACAAAGCTGGGGAAGGGTCTGGAACACAAGTCCTGTGAGGAGCAGCTGAGGGAACAGGGGGGTTTTATCCTGGAGAGAAGAAGGCCCAGGGAATACCTTATCACACACTACATTTCCCTAAAAGGAGGGTGTATCCTGATGGGATTTGCTCTTTTCTTCCAGGCAACAAGTGACAGGACAGAGGAAGTGACCTCAAGTTGCAGCAGGGATTTAGATTGGATGTTAAGAGAAATTTCTTTGCTGAAGGGGTGGTCAGGCATTGGAATAGGCTGCCCGGGGAAGCAGTGGAATTATCATTCCTGGAAGGGCTCCAAAAGATGTAGATATGGCACTCAGGGACACAGTTTAGCAGTGGGCTTGGCAGTACTGGTTAATGGTTGGACTGAAAGATCTTAGAAATCTTTTCCAGCCTTAACAATTCCACAGCTCTATGATTCTATGTCCTTGCTGCCTTTCTCCAGACCTCACTGCCCTTTTCTGGATGCATGGCACGGAGCCCCAGGCAGAGCACAATGTCAGGAAAGGAGGATGGAGACAAGCCCCATGGCAGTAACACAGCCAAGGTTATTGCCCAGCATCACCAGGAAACACTCCCCACTCCCATGGGCTTTGGGTATCACTGGTATGCCCCAGCCCCGAGCACCAGCAGTGCCCCCCACCTGGACATCCAGCAGTGCCAAGCCTCAGCTCCTGGAGGCAAAGGAATAACTCTGGACTGGATGGAAGGGGAGCAGGGCTGCAGACTAAAGGACTTTAAGAAAGGGGTTCCAAAAAATGAGCGGTGAAAGGTGTTTGTTGCTCCCTGGGGACAGCGGGCAGAGGAGCTGCCTGCATCCCGAATCCCCAATTCCCCATCCCCCATCCTGCATCCCGCATCCTCCATCAGGCATCCCGCATCCCTCATCCTTCATCCCGCATCCCGCATCCCGCGCCGTGTCTCTCCAGCAGGAGGCTCTCCCTCCTCGCCAATCCATCGCCCAGCCTCAGGCGTCCCACCCTTGCCTGCCTTTATTTATTGAGCAGCAATTTACCTCGTTAAACAAGTGAAATATCCCACTCTGGGGGGGTTTCTCTGAAATATCACATTTCATCCGCACTGTGACTAAAATATGTTGTTAAAATAAATTGGTTGAACTTCTGTTTGTGCAGGTACTTAAACCATTTAAAAGCAGGTTATTTTTGCACAGCGTGGACTATGGATCAGACTGTGCAGGAGCAGGTTCAGACATGGATTGCCAGAGTCATGCTGGATTGGGAATTGCACTCAGATGGGAGTGGAATATTGAGGCAGCTAAAATCCCAAACTAGAGCATGATGCCCACTGGAGCACACTGGATCCCAACCATGAGAGGGCTCCATCTGTACACAGACACCTTTATTGGATACATTTCCACTCATTCATTGCCATTCATCAGCTCAGCCATCACCTCTCCAGGCTGTCCCGTGTCCCCCAGGTACAACACAGGCTGTCAGGACAGCTGCAGGGTGAGAATCACTTCATCCCCCAGCCCTGGGGCCCATCCTTTCACCAGCAGAGAGTGCTTTTCACCAGCTTTTTCTTGCCAGCAGCACTGCCTGGGAGCAGGGGAGGCTGCTCACACCCAGGCAGGCAGGAGATGAGTCTTGATTTCAGCCTGTCTTGAGTGTGAGAGTCAGAAAACACCAAAGAGCAGTGAGGAGAATTGTGCAGAGATGTGTTGGCTACAGTGCTGCTTTGGTGAGGGTGGTGACTTCAAATGAATTGTCCTAAAAGACCAACAAGCTACTTCTCTCTTTGCTTATCAAATTCTTAAATACAAGCAGCTGCCCAAATTCCCCAGGTGCAAGTTGGTACTGACCAGCTGAGGTTGTTCCTGCTGAGAGGGAGATGCTCTGCAGGCTGCAAGGCACAGCTTTTGCAGTAGTTCTGGTGCTATGGACCTACTGAGCCTCTAAGAGGGGATTTCTGCTTATTTGTCTACCTTTTGCTTCCTCTGCTTCAGCTTTGTTCACCTTCTTTTTGACAGAAGAAAAAAGACTCAGAGTATTGTTGGGGCCAGGTCTTCAGAGTGTTAAGGACTTGCCTGTGCTTGGACTGGTAAGTAAAAATAATTTTTTTTTCTCTGAGCTGCAGTAATCTGCCCAGCAGTCCTTGTTTCAGCTGGGACAGAGCCAAATTTCTTCTAAGTGCCTGGTCAATGCTGTGTTCTGGTTCAGTATGAGAATAACATTGGTAACACACTGATAAGTTGGATGTTGCTCAGTAGTGCTTCCCCTAAATAAAGGGCTTTGCAGTGTCCCATGCTCTGCCACTGAGGAGCTGCACAGAAAGTTTGGAGGGAGCCAAACTGGTCAAAAGGATGTTCCTCACTATAGAAACTCACCCCAGGATATGAACTGTGAGGATTTGCCCAGGAATGGGCCAATCACTCTTTGGGGACAGGATGAGTGTTGGTCAGTGGGTTGTGAGCAATTGTATCAGGCACCAGCAGCTTTTCTTAATTTTTTATATGTATTTTCATTATTATTTTAACTGGTTTCAGTTAATAAACTCTTCTTATCTTAACCCACAAAGGTTTCAGGGAAGAGGATGTTACTTTTTATTACTTTTTTTTCCCCCCCTGGTTCTGTTCCCCCACCCACTGGGAATGAGGGGGAGTGAGCAAAGAGTTGTGTGATATTTAACTGACAGCTGGGACTAAACCATGTCACCAACTCATGGTCTAAAATGCTCCCTGAATGCACCATGCCTACATAAGACCCTTCACTTTCCTGACATTTGTTTTGCATTCCTTATTATTGAATAGAAGCAATTTACACACACATATATACATATATATATATATATATATATATTCCTTTACTCAAAATAACTTGGGGTGGGGGATTTTCTTGAGTTTGGCTCCTTGTCAAGGTGAGAGGAGAGCATTACTCTGAGCTGGGGTTCTGCTAATTTTGGGCATATTGCTGACAGTGTCCAATGTACCAGCCAAGGGTGTGGGAGCAGGAGTGGCTGGGGGGTGATATTTATTTCTGGTTATTTTCTGAGTGCTGTCCATGTGTTGTGTTGGCCACCCAGCTCCATAAGTAGCAAAGCAGCTTCATTCTGACCATGAGAATTTCTCTCTCTCCTCTGTTAAAGATGATAATTGTGTGCAGCAGTGAGATCATGTCCCTTGAGATGAAACCTCACCAGCAAAGGAGCAAGGCAGATCAGTGGCAGTGAGTGTCACTCCTCAGGCATTGCAGATATTCATCAGAACAATTCAGAAATGCATTTGAACCTCTCAGGGATGTGAAGTCTGACTCCACACAAGTGACACGTTAAATACAAACTGCATGCAAAGCATAAATAAGATTTTGACTTTCTAGCAGAAGGATTGTCATCTCATTTTGGTTTGCCCTTGGCTGTAATGCCAGAAGCTTTCAAATTGAGCTATTCTTGCTGGTGTTTGGAAACATTATGTGCCTTGTTGATCCTTGAACTTGGATGGAAACAGGGATTGCTTCTGCCTTTTTGTTTGTAGTGCCTGCTGATAGCCAGAGAGTCAACAGCTTTTCCTTTCTTTCTTTCTTTTTTTAATCTTTAATACTTTACTGAAAATATTGTCACCCTTTGCTCCTTTCTCACTACCTTTGTTACCCCCTTTTAAAGGACTGGGACACTGAACAGGGGGTATAAAAGCTGCAGATATTGAGCTGCAGAACCTGATGGAGAGCTTGTATTAGTGTTTAAGGCTAAACAGAGTCCATGCTTCCATTTTTACTGTTCAGAAAGAGGTGACTCTGCTGCCCTCTTAAAAAATAAAGAAAAGAAAAAAAACCAACCTTTTAAAAGCAACAAGTTGAAATTGCTCTTTTTTTTCTTTTTTCTTTTTTTTCTTTTAATGAGGATTTCAGGAGATAAGCTGTCTGAAGGAAAGATCCAGTGTTGAGCATAGTGGGTGGGTGTGTCAAGTAAGAGGTGTTTGAGGGAGGTTTTTTTTTTTAATGAAAACCACTGGAACTGGGAATTGATTGTCCTGGACCACAGCTATGAGCTGTGAGAGCACAAGCTGAGCAGGGCTCTGTGGGAGGGGCTGTTTGGGACTTTCTTGCTGGAGGGATGCTGGTGGCCAAAGGAGAACAGCAGCAGCTCAGGCTGGGGCAGCATCTCAGCAGGAGATTCCTCCCAGATTATTTCAAAACCAGTGAAGGATGAGGAGCAGGAGCCAGATCTGTGAGCTGCCTGCAGACCTGTGGGTACCTTTGTTTCCCACATATGTAGGATAATAGATGGTGTCCTCTAAATTTCTAATCCTTTCTGTGAGTTTTTAGCCTCCAGCCTCTTGGTCAGTTCCAGTTTTCTGTTCCAACCCCACAGGAATTATTCCTGACTCAGAGAGGTTGCAGTCAGGTCATCTGCTCCTTGGGTACTGCTTATATTTCCTTTATTGCTCACTTCTGCAGGAGCCTTGATGCTCAGGAGTATTTCCCCTCCTTCCCTGCTTTTCTCTGTTGCTGCTGTGTTTCCTTGTGCTGACCTGACTTTGGCTTGTCAGGTGGCAAATCACCACATGCAAACAGCTGCACACAAGATGTGCTTTAAAGAATTGCCCCTTAAAAATAGGTACAATGGTGCAGGGTATTTGCAAAAACCTGATACATATTTATATATTATACCTGCACAGTGTAGTTCAGCTTGCAAAGAAGAAGATAACTATGAGCATCATGTAAACCAAGCCAGCAGGGAGTGTCAGGCACTGTGTGGGCACCCAGTGCCTTTTCCAGTCCCTTTTTCTGTTGCAGGGAGCACTCTCTTGAAAGCATTTTAATTAGTGCATGAAGGACAAGGGCAGGAGTCCTCCCTGCAGAGTCCTTTTGAGGTACCTGGCCACGAGCTGGCAGCACACTGCTGGTCAGAGGCAGCCTGGCTGCTTTGCTGTGTTTTGCAGAGCATTTTTTCCTTCTCTCCTTTAAGAGCAAGTTCTCAGCTGTTCATATTCTGATCACACAGGAAGAGTTATTTTCTGCAGCAACAAATTTCTGTGCTGGCTGTGCTCAGACAACTCTTGCTGGTATTTGATTATCACAAAAAATGGTGTAGAAAAGATGGTTCTATAGGATGTATATGAATGAATGGGAAGTATGGTGGGGGTTTTTCATTGGGAATTTTTTTACAGCTTATCTTGGGGCAGAGGAGCCACAGCTGTCTTCAGAGCTGGTTTCTGGGATGGAGCTGGAAATCACACTGGGATTCATGGTAGCTAGTGCACTGTCTGCTTTGAGCACTTCTAGTCAGTCCTCAGAAAACCAATATCTCCTGTAAGAAGCACCTAGAGAGTCATAAATACTGTAGGATGAGCACTTTGTATCCCCATTAAAGATGGATATGAAAATGGGTGTTTGTTTAGTAGAGAAAGCTTAAGGGGTGTGTAAAATGTAAAAACAGGCATGGAGTTATTTACTTCTGCCTGAGATAAAGGCATGGAAGATGTGAGACCTAAAAGCCATGAAAGGAAATAACATAATGCAATATCCTATTGATCTGTGGGATTTTCCACTGCTCAAGAAGATGGCGCCACAAGTAATGTTTGTAGTTGTTCTAACTAGAATTAAAATAATTATAGGATGGAAACAAACCATGGCAAAAACCCCTTAGGGCTTAAAGCTTTCTGCTTCTCCCTTGTTGGCTGATGGGGTCCAGGGGTTCCTGCCATTCCTGTATATTGCTGCACTCCCCAGTTGTGTGCTGTGAGTGTTTTGTGTCTCACTCTGGAGCCACTGGAATAATTTCCCCAGGCAGGCTGAGTGCCAGGCTCTTGGCTGACAGAAATTGATGTAGTGCTGCTGACTCTGAAAATCCCCTGCCCATGCCATGGGCTCAGCCAGCTCCTTCCCACCCCAGCACCAGTAGGGAGCTCACACATGAAATAAAATCAGAATATGACCAGCTAAAAGGGAGAGAAATGAAGACAAACCCTGCTTCTGCTATGGGGATGAACAGCCTGGCATCCCAAAGCAAGCCAGGGAACAAGGTGCAGAATCTGGGATAGCACAAGGTAGCAGGGAAGGTGTGGTGTGCTCAGTAGCACCATGGCAATAATGTTTAATTTAAATTATGTGTTACAGAGCTGTAGTGGAAAGCATTTTTCTTAATTCCCAGCCCTAGTTAATGCATGGCTGCAATCACTAGCCCAGCAAAGCCAGGTGACACATAGAGCTGGGGGATAGGTGACAGTAAGGACACAGCTCAACCTTTCCCTCAGCACCACTGCTGTGTGCACTAGAACAGCTTACTTTGAGGAAAAGCTAAAATAGCTTCTCTTCCTCCCTTTTTCAGTGTAAAGAGAGGGTTAGGTTCTTAACACTTCAGGACAAATATATTTTCTGCTACTAGAAAAAAAAATTAAAAATAAAATCTGGTGACTGGAGAAAGCAAGGAATTTTTTCACTGGAAGGTTTGACTACTTTAGCTTGCATTAAAGCTGATTGCACCATCCTTCATAGGAGAAACCTGGCTCAGAGGAATAGCTTCTCCTCCAGTGATATGCCACTTCAACAGGCAGGTCTTGGAGACCACAAAGGGGTTTAAAAATAAGCCCCAAAATTCCTCCACCAGCCTCTGAAGTGATGCCTAGCAGTTATAAATGAGAACAAGGCAGTGCACAAAAGGCTGATGCCTTTCTTCCTGCATCCCTGTTTTCTTCCCCCAGCCCCAATATCCATCTGTACCCTTGGATCTTACCAAACAGTCATTAATCAAATCTATGGGTCTTCTCTTCCCAGTGGCAAATGGTCAGGAGGTGGGTGCTGAGACTTGTGCTACAGACTCCCACAGGCTTCAGCTAAGTACTCATAGGACTGGCTGTGGAAAAAAGCCTTACAATTTATCTTCTGGGTTTTCACCTGCACATCTAGGAGCAGGCACACATAAGGGCACAGGCGCTCTGTGTTTTTATCCACCAGCCTAAAAATGTAGGATGGAAATATTCCTGTCAGAGAATAAGACAATTTCCCTTTCAGATCCTAATATCCCCTTTTGTTGCCATAACATCTTGTTTCCCATATTTATTTGAGCCCCAAAGGCAAAGGTGACAATAACCCTTTGCCCATTTTGAGTCCCTTTCCCTCTGGTGTGATGCTCCAGCACAGCTTTGAATGAGGCTCTGCTCTCAGCCCACAAGGATTTCTGCTGCTCCTAGTGCAGTGCCTGAGTCATACTCTAAAAATAGCCAGCAAAATAAATGTCAGCCCAGCCAAAGTCATTGGCTGATTCACAAGGAAGTTCCATGATTCTGTGTACCTCCAGATATGATCCTGATCTTAACTGTGGAGCTGGGCTTTTCATAAATAAATTTATAATAAATTATGGGTAGTGAGTTTAAAAAAAAAAAAAATTTAGAGGTGATGCAGAAACAGATTTTATCCTCGTTGGGAAAGTATATAATTAGCAGAGGGCTAGAAGGTCTATCTGGCTGGAAATGCAGTGCAAAAGAAATGAGAAATTAAAACTGGACAGGGCTAAGGTTGTAACAAATTTTTTGTCCTTGAGGGCAATGTGGTGCTGTGTCTCTGGTCTGTGTGAAAGAGGGAATGGTCTGGGGACAGCCATGAGCCAGGGACATGGTGGAGGATCAGCCATGGTGCCTGTGGGAGCTTGTCAGGCAGAGGAGAATGGAAATCCCCTTGCCAGGAGGGGTTTCACTTGCCCAAAGGGGCAGATCTGCTTTACCAGGACTGATGCAGTTAAAATCTCCCTCCAGCACCACTTGTGCAGTGTCATCCCATGCAATGGATGAGCAGCTGATCTCTGAGCTGTGCCAGGCAGGGGAGCTGGGACAGAGGTGCTGATGGAGGCAGGGGAGAACACCCAGTGCCAGAAACATCTGCTGCATGTGCTGAGGGTGTACCTGAAAGAGCATCTGGAACAGCCCCAAGAGCCTTGGAAAATAAATAAATTATAAATAAATAAATCAGTTTTCTCCAAAAGCTGATGTGGTGCCAGAGCAGCAGCCTGGGGTGGCCACGTGTCCCTTGGGCCAGGCACACCAAATGGTTTGTGGTAGAGGCAGATCTGAAATACCTCATCTGGAGAAACAAGGGAATGAATTGACAGTGAGCAGGTTGGGCTCTGGTGCCTGACAGCTACTGCCAGATAATGCTTTGCTGGCAGAGTTACCTGCTCCCATTAATTAATTCTGGAAAAGTCTTTGCTCCAGAAGAAGTCTTGCTAGACATCTGTCTTGTAAAGTTACCATTAATGACAAGGAAGAGAGGGAGAAAGCTTTTAGCCTGGTATTTCTGAGGTGCCTCCCTTTAAAAGAGGAAGGAAATATGTTTTTTGACAGACCTCATCATGCTTGATGCAGCACAGCAGGATGCTCTCTGCAGGTACATCCTCCAAATAGCTTTTCCACCTCAAAAGTAATCACATTCTCCCTGCACATCACAGCTCTGGTGGGCACATGGAGGTGAAATCACATAAAAGAAACAGTGCTGGAGTGACCCCTGTGAGAGGTCCTGGCATGGATGTGCCTCTGCATCCAGCTGAGCAGGTGCTCCTGGGGGTGCTGTGACATCCCTGGCAACATTCCCTGTGCTCATCCTTTAAGGACTGACCCATGGTATTGCCTGAGTTAGGGAATGGGGGGCACCCATCAGAAAAGGGGGCACATTGACACACAGAATGCTGCAGAGCTGTCCTGACTGATGGCTGATGTCTTTGTAGGAACAGGCTCTCTGCCCCCACACAGCTTCTTGCTCCTCCTGAGCTCACTGCCTCACTCCTGTGAAATTTAAGGGCACTGACCCATGGAGGAGCTCCCTTCTTGTCAGCTTGCAGAACCTCGTGGATGAGCAGGCACTGCCTCCAGGCTGGTGCTCAGCTGCTGGGCATGCAGAACAGCCAGGATGTGCAGGGTGCTCTCCTGGATCCCTCCCTGGCCAGGCAAAGGTGTCCATTCTTGCAAAAGAAGGATAACTCCTCTCCAAATGCTCCTTCTTTACTGTGCAATGGAAAAAGCTTTACATGCCTCAGTGAGTGAAGGGGGCACAGCTTGGCTGACCCTGTCTTTGGGTCTCCCTGGTTCACAGTGCCATAGAAAGGTGCATTTCCATGCTGAGTGGAGTGGCCCCCCTTTTCCAGCTCCTATCCAGGCCTAGGTGCTATTGGGGATTGAAGAGAGGTGAGAGAACTGTGATGTGCTTCACAAAGAGCATGCACAGGTGGGGGTGGGTAGATTGCTTAATGCACTCTGAAATCCAGATCCAAAGGAGCAAGGGCAAGGCTGTGGATCAAGCAGCACAGCAGAGCCCATGGAAGTGACCTGGCTGTTGTTTGAACTAAGGTAATTGTTAAAAAGAGGTTTAAACATTCCAAGGGATGAAGTGTTTCTCTGATGCTGCTCACCACTGAAATGTATGCTGTGAGGAAAAAAATATTTCTGCCAAGTGCCTTGTAAATAAATATTCTTTCATGACCTCTGAGCTTTAGCACACGCATTTTTAGAAGCTGGTTGAATGCAAATTAGCCATTTCCCTGATTTCTCAGTCCTTCCTCTTGCACTGAGGACAACAGAGATGCAGCAGATAAAGGGGAGTGCAGCAGTTTATCTGTGCTAGGAGAGATCTTCCTTCTCAATAATCAAAGAATCATTTTTCATGCCATGTTGGTGTCATAATATGCTCCCACCATCCATCAGTGCTCCCCTGCACAGTAGCCCCATCTGTCATCCCTCATAAATAAGTTTGAAAGATGTAATTTGTTAAGCAGGCAGTGCAGCTTTATTGAATAAATATTTCAGGGCCACAGACAATAAAACAAAGGGAGGCACAGATGAAAATCTCCCCCATGAAAATATTCTACAGATATTTTATACTATTCTGGCCATTACCAAACCACTTAGCATGTGAACATGTGGGTAAACATCTGGAAAAAAACATGTGGGCATCTCTGGTTACAAAGCAGAAAGGGAGACTGTCCATATTGGCACATGTGGACACAAAATACCACATTTCAAATATAGATCATGGCACAGAGACACATATGAAATGACCCAGCATAAATCTGTTGGTGGAAGCCAGTGTCTTATTCCCTATTTTCACCCTAGCCTAGGGTCTGCTGCTTGGTAACCAAAGGAAAATCCCTGAATCTTGAAATGTTCATGAACTAAGATGCAGCTGCTACAGTATCATTTGAAAATAGTTTTAATAGCAATAATTTTTAATTTTGTCCTTCTTCAAAACACAACTCTACACATGAAAATTAACATAGTTCATGGGAGGTGTGGGTTTATACTCTGCAATATTTGTATTTGAAAGATTCCTTGGAGCATAATCTTACTCTGAGAGGAAAAAAGTAGTCACTTAATCCAGATCAATATAATTCACTTTTGTACTTAAGCTTGAAGAAGTTGAATTTGTTCTTAAATGTCTGAGGAGTTATTTTGGGATGATTACACAGGTTATCCATTGCACTGGAGTTTCATTTTTTGAACATATTACCAGATTCCACTGATTTATTTTTCCCCCCTACCTTTTTTCTTTCACCTTTTCCAATTATTTTGATACTCAGCTACTAAAAAGCAGGCAGGAAATGCTGAGAGACTGACCTAGAGCTGGCAGCCAGCCTATGGAAACCTCACCAGCTCAGAACAATGTTTCCTTAGCACTGCTTTTTCCTGCTTTCTGGAACTGGCAAAATGATCAGAAGGTCAATGCCTGTCTGCAAATTGTCTAGGATGGGGTTTTATTTGGTTTTCAATAGGAAATGTGGGGAAGCAGGTTATTATTCACCTATGAATAGACCTCGTGTTTTTTGTATATGTTAAATGTCATGGACTGACTACATCACTGTCTAAATATCCTGGTGATGGTTTGCAGGGAAATGCTCTCTAGAACTCCTTCTGCATTAGAAAGGCATTATTTCTTCATTTGGGTCCAAGTGAAACCCAACTCTAAGCTTAAACAGAATTTACTGTGTTGAAGATCCTCCATTACAGATGATTAGCAAAGGTGGCTCTGATTCAGGGATCCCTTCAGTGCTGCTCTTACCCCAGGTTGTGTTTGATGTCTGAAGATGTCAGAACTTTCCTTTCTATTTCTTTATATTCCTTTATATTTATATTTTGCAGGCATAATCAGAGGTTGGGATCTAAAGCTTGGAGCCAATTATTGAAACATTGAAGTTTGGCTCCGAGGGACATTTTCAACTACATGATCTTTTCTTACAAAACCAATCACAGAATTGTTTGGGGTACTAGTCTGAAAGCAAACCAATGGGAGATTCCAAGAATTGGGGAATGGTTTGTGTTGAAACACCTTAAAGATCAGCTAGTTCTAATCTCTGGCTTTGTGTTTGTGTGAGATTGTCTTCATCTCTGTAGCAATTTTTCTGTATCATGAGCTGGCTTCCTTCCCTCTCCTTGCTTTTTTTAGGAAAGGAAAAAAAAAAAATCAGTCTGATCCAGACACACATGACTTTCCAATCTCTGAAAAGCTCTGTGTCTCTTCTTGCCTTGAGAGCAATTACATTTCATCTTCTCAGAGCAAGCCACAAATGAAATAAGTCAGGAAGCTGTGCAGAGAATTAAAAGTATTTCTGCCTGCTTTTCCCTCTGATATCAACAAATTGATTCTGTGATTTTTCCATTTTATACATATATATATATATGTACATGCATTTTGAAATATTTGGGCTAGTGCTTGTTTTATGTAAAATGGAACCAATTTTTTCTGAAGTTGTTGTACCAGATTACCTTCAAAACATTTCCACCTAAACTTTCCTGATTAACTGCCTTGAATTTCCACAACTTGATTTCGTGGCTACAGAAATATCACTTCTGTGCAGAGATAAGCTGCCAGAAAAGCTGAATTCTGAGATATAAAATGGCTATTTCTCCTAAATTACTTGTAAAATGTTAGAGATTGAATGCTTAAGCCTCCATCCCACACCACAAAATATGCAATGACACAGACTTTGGTCTTTATGTGAAATCCATCTGTGCCTCTATAGGGGAAAAAAAACCCAAAGCACATTATTTTATGGTCATCATTTTCAATCTTAATTTTCTCTTGTCTGTTGTTGCTGATTTGCAAGAACTATGAGCTCCTGAAATATTTGCTGCCCATGAATGTTTCTGGATGGGGAAGAAAAAAAAACCCCATCAGGTTTTTCTTTGGCACTTGCCAGCTTCTGAAAGGGAACAAACCAAAATCATCAGTATGGGTTTACAAACCTGTAGATAATGCATGTGCATACACTATAATAATGCATCATAAATTAATTCTACAGAGCAACTAATGAAGTTTATCCATGGGGAGTCTTTAGAACAGTACTGAGAAAAATTTCAGAGATCCAACTGGTAAAGATGTTCATTTGTTAAAAGGCTGGCTGTTGTTAAAAGAAATTTTCACTGTTTTGTACCTAAACTTGGAATCAGTTTAAGATAACCTATGAGTTACTTAGAAAGGAGTTTTGGGGATTTTTTTTTTTTGTGTGTTTCTATGTTTATGGACTGCTCTGCATAAATCATAATTGATATTTTATGGATAGTGTTGCATTTTCAAAAGTGTGCTCAGCTACCCAGCACAGCTAAAGACCAAGTAATTCTTCTTGTGCCCTACCTGTTGTGAAACAATTTCACAGTTAGTCATACCCAGAAAAAACTAGTGAAAGTGTTGAAAGTGGTTTCCTGTTGTGGTTATGTGCTGCTAACAACTGCTTCTGGATGCTGCACAGGAAAAAAAAAACACAGAGCAGGTTATTTGCATTTTACTACAGCATATAATACTGTTTGAAATGTGTATTTCTTGACAAATTATTTTGAAAGGTTCACTCAATCCATCCTTCTTTTTTGTTTTTAGGACAAAATAGAGATTTCAAGAATAATTAATTTCAGCAAGGCAGCCATGGTGTGCACATTGATATATTTACTAGCTGTGAGATAATGACTTTACTCCATGAATCTATTAAGTAAATTCTTCCACTTTCAATCATAGGTACAGGCATATTTTATTCCCTTTCTGATTTATCATTGCTGTCATCTTTCATTTATTCTGTCATCTTTGGTTCATTAACTGTTTTGTTTTGGTTTTTTTTCCAAAGGTATTTTTGACCCTTCTGATATGAAATCCTTCCTGGAATGATTCTCTTAATTCTTTGTTATCTAGTGTTTCATCACCATGTTAGTCATACCTAAACCCTCACCCAATCTATATTCCTTTCTGTCTTGGGGTGATTTTATGATGATCAGTTTGTTCCCTGATCTTCTGCCTTATGCCCAAAAATTATTCTTGTAGCTTCTAGGTGGGTCTGGGGTGAGCCTTGGGGCTTTTCCAAAGCCTCACTTTTCCAGGCATCCTTGTGTTTGGTCTGGGGTTTTCTTTCTGCTTGGCTAGCTTGGTTTTTTGTTAGCTTAGGTGAGAAGTTTTTTCCCCCTTCTTTGGCCCTGGAGAGATGCTTCAGTGGATTTTCAAAGTGAATTGGGCAGTTTGGTTTTGAGTTCAGATTCCAGAGGGAAAGGAGAGGGGCTGCTCTGTTTCATCCCCACATCTCAGTGTTATCAGTACATACTATATTATTGGTTTTTTGCAAATATTAAAATTAATGTTATATGCACAACGTTGGAAAAATTTGATGTATGATAATAGTTTCTTTTAGTTCTGTTATTAACAAAAATTAGAAATAGCAGTATGATAAATATATATTTTTTTCTTGGGCTATAGCATGGTGATGTAACAAACTCAGAGAATGGTAAGAAGATAATCAAGCCTCATAATTTCAAAGTTATAAAAATTTGGAGGGAAGGTGGTCATATATTCATTCCACTTTTTTTCTTGGAGGACACCTGTCTTTGAAATCAAGACACTTTGCCATTTGCTCCCCACCCCATGGTAAACTGCTGCTGTTTTCTTTTCTTCCCCTGGCATTTTGGCTTTTTATTTTGGTATATGTGTGTGCTTGAGGAGGAAAGGTCTGGCAGTTCAATATCCAGCATTCATTTATCTTTTAGTGTGCCATGTGGGCTCTCTGTTGGTCAATTATTGTTGGTTTTTTTTTTTCACTTTCATCCAGTACTATTCATTTCTTATTGGAAAAAAGGCATTGCTAGAACCCTTTTTTTGTTTTCAGAAGAAACACTCATTCCAGAGTGTTTTTCTCCTAAACTTGTCTCTAAATCAAGACACTTTTCCATTATTATTGAATGACTCCTTCGATTTCTACATTATTTATGCTCTGCAGATCACATTGGTTTTGCTGCTTCTGGTGGATTGGTTTGTTTTTCTCTCAGTGAATAGCATCTCATCCTTTTCTCTGTAATGGGCAGATGATTATGCCACTCAAATTTGGCTAATGTTAAGCAGCAGGATTAATGGGAAGATTTTCTGTGTGAAGGATCTCTCTTCTGAAGCCATTCAATTTTGTTTTTGGTTTGGTTTGGTTTTTTGTTGTTTTTTTGGTTTGTTTTTTTTTTTTTTTGTGGTTTGTGTTTTGGAGTTTTTTCATACCTTGAAATTGTGCAGTGAAAGTAGACAACTTCATTCTGCTGTGGTGGAGCAAGCCTGACCCTGCTGACATCCCATTGTGATGGAGATGAGGAAAATGATGTAGAGCTGTTGTAGAGATGAGAGTGGCACTCCTTTGGTGCTGTGGGCATGTGTAATCCTAGAAAAAGTGCTGAGATTTGCCTCCAACGGGTGCTGAAAGTGACAGCCATGAAGAAACCAGCCCTAACAAAACCAAGTTGCCCAGAGGAGCTACAAAAGGATGCAGATTGTCCTTGTGCTAGTGCCTTGCTTTCTGCTCATCACCTGCACTTGCCAGGGTCTGGCAGATTTGGCTGCATATACCCTGGTATGAATTGCCAGCATGGTTTTGTTGACTGAATTCTCCTGTGATGCAGGAAAACAGATAGCAAGGCACTGAAAGAATCTGCCAACATTAGAACATTATGATAATTTGTTGTGCTGCTTCAGTCCTGCAATTTCTTCCCTTTGGTTCTTCTCCATCCCTTCTTCCACACATTCCTATTAGTTGTCTCTTTTTCTGCCTCTATGTCTGTATTTACACATACTTTTCTCTCCTTTCCCCTTCAACCTTAAGCCATTTCTTTCTATGTTCTTCTTTCACCCTTCTCATCCCCTTCTTTCACTTTCATTTCATAGTAGCCAAGAATGGCTTGAAGAAATTATTCATCTTCCTCTCTCAGTCCTGGCACAGGTTACAGAATGGCTCCAAGGCACAGGTTTTTCCCTGACTTCTGATGCTAACAAGTGATGACTTACCACCAATAACAGCAAATATTTTGCATATTTCTAACTAGACAGAATATGAGCCTTCACCAGGAGCATTTTTTTGGAGTGCTGTTGCTCATTCTGCACATGTGCACGAGTAGGTACCCTGGAGCTTTACACTAAAATGTTCTGGTCCAGTGCCATAAATAAGGGAAAGCCTAGTTTTGCCTTAGGGAGGAACTGTGGGAAGGTACTGGGTACTGGGACTTTTTGGATGTCTGGAAAGCAGGCAAGTCCTGAACTGAATTAACCTGGTGCTGTGCAGCTTGCAGGCATTTTGGCTAAGCTAGGTCTAGCTCCAGCTCCAAACAGCCCTTCTGTCAGAGGAGGCTGGTGGAGAAGCTGTCTGAGCATCCAGACTGCCACTGCTGCCAGCAAAAGCAGGAATTTTGTGTGGAGACACAAACACTGGTCCCAGATTCTCAGCAGCTGCTTGGTGGGCAGCCAGGAGGAGTGGGATGGAGAGAGGACAGCAGCTCACAGCCTGCCAAAGAGATGGTTTTGTTTGCTTGTTAAAATTTTGTGATTTACTCTGCTTTAATTAACAAAGAAACCCAAAGCAGACAAGCTCCCTGTAGCTGTGGTTGTGCAACCACTGGGTTGCATCAGCAGGACTTCTCCATCATCAGAAACAGCAGTGAGATCTGGCTTTTCCTGGGAAGGCACAACAAAGCAGCCAGGACAAAACTGTGCTGATTATAAGCAGAACAAAATGACAGATATGTCTTGGGGATGGTTTATTTTCCCATATAATTTTGGGGGGGTTTATTTTGTTTTGTTTGTTCCCAGGGTGGCTGCTTTAGCACTGTGATTGGACTTACTGGTTTGTTTCTCTAGTATTCTGATATTTTAATTTGAAAATAAAATTGGCAAATGATTCACTGGATACTGACTGTCACACTTCAGCATTGGCAAATGCTTCTTATACATTGTCTATAAATAAATCCATATGGATAAATGAAATGTATATCTGTAATTTACAAAAGTTCACGTTATGCAAATTAAAAAGTAACACTGAAACAAATTATTTAAATTTTCATACCCTCAAAATCCTTACCACAAAGGTTGTTCGTGGGTGTCCACACCCCCTCAAGTGTAATGTGTAAAATTATAGTTTAAATCAATATATAAGGTGCTACAGATAGCTTCATGAACAGTGGCAAAGATGATGGGAGTTCAGCTGGGAGTATATCAAGCATACTAGATTTCTGGAAGGTTTTGGAACAGATTTGAGCACATGCAGTATAAAGCATAGGTATGTTCCTCTCTGATACAGCAGATTTCATTTGTATGGTGTTCTAAAGGCACTCTCTAACACAAATTTTCAGCCCTAAAATTAGAAATTAAGCTCTTCATGCTTTATATAAAAGACATACTTCTTCCTGATGCTATTGATTTCTAGCATACCTCTGATATATTGATCTCTGATCTAAGAAAAAATGTAGCAGGTTTTTAGAACAACAACTGTTTTAAAAGTTCTGACAGGTTGTCCAAAACATAGTCCCATACCATCTGATATGAAAAAAACCATATCCCCATAGTATCTGATACCAGCTGAAAACAGCACATCTTTAACAGAAGTTTATCTTTTGGAGGAAATCAACTTTTACACATCTTTCCTGTCACATCAAAGTAAGTGAGCAGGTAAGAGTAAAAAGATGTCAGAATTCCTATAAGACATTTAACAAAATGGCACAACTCCCTAGAAATGCTGTTATTAAGACCGTCTTGGATATAAGAGTCCACGTGAATTGCAAATCAAATGAAGAGCAAAATAAAATATTAATTGTATTGGAAACTCTTGGGGTAGCCCATGTTGTAGCTCAATTGCCACTGAAGTTGTAATCCCATTGCCATAGCTCAAAATTGCCATGTGCATGATTTGTTGGCTGTGTGACTCTCCACAGACTTCTGGTATTTTCCATGTCTGCTCTCACTGGCTGTTTTTAAGCAAAAAGGAAAATTTCACAAAATTCCATTTGGTTTTTGAGCTCTAAACCACTTGGAATATCCATCTGAAAAGATCCAAAATACAATTTTCTGTAGAAAACTACTGCCTATACCTGTAGTCAGCTGTAAAATCTGATTTATTATAGATAGATTTTACTAGATAGTGGGATGGAAGGGAAATGGTTATAAATGACTAATGAATCATTTGTAAATATTTCTGAGGGGAATATTCCTTATTCTTACCAGAAGTTACTGGTCCCTTATTCCTTTTCCAAATTCTTCCCACACAGTTCACTGGGGACATGTAGCACTGAGCAACTCCTTCCATAAGAGCCACAGCACAATAACAAGCAAATATAAAATAATTGCCCAGAGCCCACAGCAGAAATTTCCTCCAAAGAGGAGAGTTGTACTCTGAAGTTTACCACTAATTTTGCATCTTTATGTTCAAACAGCCAATTTCTGTTTTTTTCTGAAATTGCACAATGACACATGCTGGTACTCAGCCAGGAGCTGGGCAAAAATTGCATCCACAGTGCTGGTTTCTACATTCTTTTGGGTAGACACCTGTAATACCAAAATAAACTACCACTCTCTTCTGCTTACAGGGAGAAGAGAGGGTGAGAAGAAAGTAAAGAGGATTTTAATGAAGAAATACCAAATTTTGATAATGATAATAATAATAATGATTAAAAACTTTCATTCATTCTTCTTTTAGGTTTCAGAGAGCTCAAGTGGTTTGCATATCATGGTGAGAAGGTGCCAGAAGCTTCCCCAGCTCTAACATGGATCTGCTGCTGGCCAAAATAAAGGTGGCAGCACCTCTGGGATAAGAGGTTTAAGGCAGGGAAAAACCTCAACTGCACAATTGCAGCTCAAGAGAAGAGTGAGTGAAACAACAAAACAAGACTGTGGGTGCCAAAATCAGTAAAGGAGGAGGAGGATGAGGAACCAGGTCAGTGTTCTTTTACATGGCTTGTACAGAAAATTAGCAACCAATTCATCTACTTGTGTTTTTGTAAGGCTGTGTGGAGCTGATGCAATGGCAATCCTCTTCTAAATTAGACCAAGTACAATGACATTATTTATTGTTAATGTATTCCACTGCAAATGATGCAATACTTTCAAAAGATACTTTCTTTATCTTAACTAATCTTGGTGCTGTCATATTATTTTCATTAAGCAGGCAAGTAAGAGGTAAACAGTAGTACCCATCATTCAGATGTCAAACCAAGCATATTTTATCAGCATTTCAGCAACCATCTAGTTCCTTCATGAACATGTAACAGAAGTTTTTAAGTGTCACTTCAGATACCAGCTGCCACTTATAAATTTTTAAAGCATTTAGTCACAGAAAGAAACATTGAGGAGGAATCTAGCTTCACTGATTGCACTGGAGTTGCATTAGGAGTTTTTTTGGTGTATGCCACATATTCTTATATTTTATAAGCAAGTAGATAACATCTCAGACGCTTAAAAAGAAAGATAAAATGGGTAAAATGAAAGAAAAACTTGTGAAATACTTAAGATCCATTTGTCTCAATAAACGACTGCAAATTGACTTAACTCTGTAAATCCTTTAATACACAAATGTTTAAATGGACAGAACAGTATTTTGGCTTTTACTTATTTTAGAAGATAGGTTTATTGCTCATTTTTCATGGAGTGTTGCTTCTCTAAATTATCTCACATGAGATGTGTACTCTATTTTAGGATTACATAGATAAAAAATCTGTGTATAGAAAAGCAAGGAACATCATCAGAGAGTAAACAAAACTTACTCTGAACTTAGGGATAAAAACCTAGCCACTTTATGAATGGGCAGTGTTAATTAAGTCTTATGATACATATCAAAGTATTTAATTTCAGGTACTTAGCATAAGTAATTAATGAAGGGATTCTGGGGTAAATAATGACTGAATATTAACACTCTTAAAGCCAAATTAAGTCCAGCATTTCTCTGTTGTCCAACACAACTTATGTTGTTCCTCAAGAAATCTGTCATCTCCAACTGGTTAGAGCAGTTAATTACATGAGCATATAATGAAAGCATCAAAATCTTTGAAAGAAACTTAATTCCTTGCCAGTATTTGTCTTCAAACATCCTCACTCATGTCATGCTAAAGAAACAAAGCCAAGGAAGCTGTTGGCTGAACTGGTTTGGTGACTTGTCATCTGCCTGGAAGCTGGTGACTCCAGAAGGAGCCAAAAGGAAGGTACAGGATGGATTTGGGTCACTGAATTTCAGAAAAAGGGCCAATTCTGCTGTTACCAAGATGTATACCTCTTTCTTTTTTTTTTTTTTTTTTTCCCTTGCATCATATTGAAGCATGGTAACTGTGTCTATTTTTCATTCTATCTGTGTTATTAACATTGGCTCAGCTGCATGTAGTCTCCAAAATCATATGCAAAGAGCTGAAAGAGTTGGGGTTTTTTTCTCAGCTCTATCATTGTCAGCTTTGTTATCATAGGAATTGCAATAACTTCTTTGGAGTTTTCATTCTTAAACCTTTTCTATTTTCATTCCACTGGAATATAGCAGATGTTGAAATTCATACTTTTATCTGTACAGTGATGCAGTTTCCACATTTAAAAACAGGAAGCTTCATTAATTAGCTAGTTAGACTTAACAAACTATGGGCTGCTTAGTCTATCACTGAACTTTGTTGCAATAACAGAATAATTAATCTTCCACAGTGTTAGCAAATAATTCCAGGATTAGAATGTAATTGCTCTTGCACAGTCTTGTGGAAGTAGGTCCTGTCAAACAAAGCTTGCTTCTATTTTGGCAGGGTAAAAGCTTTGGTCAATAGACATAGTAGGGTTATCTGGATTTTGCCAAAGAAATTTTAGTTGTAATGACAGATTGTATATAAAATTAAGTTGGTCATAACATTGGGGTGTAAAACAAACACACAGAGAATTGGAGAATAAGGGGATGATAGTGTGTGGGAAAGCTAGTAGGAATCCCTGTATAATTATAATATTCTACATAATTAATTCTGTGCTAAAGAAACTTTATGACAATTTTTCTGAATAACACAGGGATTGGCAAGATAAATAGTGATGTAGGGTCACTGCTATGTCAGGACTCACATCACTCTACCATAGCCTGGAGCTTATGACCATAAACCAGACATAAGGGAAAGGCTGTCTGCTATAACCAAAATGGGGACCACTGCTCTGGAGAGCTTTTCTGAAAGAGGATTTTGGATAAAATGTGTTCCCAGTGCAGTGCTGTGTCCAATAAAAAAAAAAAATATTCAGACATCTACACTCCAGAAATTATCAGAGTTCACAGGATGGTATAGACATGAATGAGAGCTGGAAACTGGGAGTTTTATCCAATACACCTCAGGAAGCAGAGTGGTCCACAAAAAGATGTGTTGGCTTTATATAAAGAGTAAAGGGGTCAATATGAACCTAAGGGGAGTTAAATATAGGGAAACACTTTTTACCAACTGGTAACAGGCTGTCCACTTGTCATGAAAGAACAGTGGAACTTCACACAAAAAAAACCCCAAGGCTAAGAAAGCAGACATTCACAATGAAAGAAAAATTAGTTAATGTTATACTGAAGAGCAGACGTCATAATCAGAGAATTCTAAGTGCATCTCAGAATTTGAAACTGTTTTATTTAACATTCCCTGGAGAGGTAAGTTCCTCATCCAGACTGAAATCTTGCAAACAGCTTGTTTCTCCTTGTTTCCAAACTCAGTAAGGTGTGCATTTCTCAAAGACAAATCTTTCAAATTTTTGATATTTGAACTTTGCTCCTAGTGAGATGAATGTTTGTCTTGAGCCACTATCAGATGCTAGTTGGGTGTGTCTAATGAAGAGATGCATTGTAAGAAGATCTTTTGGGGAATGAATTATAAAATGTCTGCTTTATTTCATCTTTTTCTCCCTTAAGTAATGTTAATGTCCATTAGTATGATGATATTACACAGAATGGTTGTCCTTCTAGAATCATGGTCATTTTCTTCTCTGGAAGGTTTATAATGTGTTGTATGAAATAACTCCTCAGTTTGATATCTGCTCCTGATTTCTTTATTTTTCAAAATTGAATGACATGCATTATAGTTTGAAATCTAGTGGCACAGACAGCTTTAAACAGCCCCAATCAGTGTTAAAACCACACTGAGGTTCCAACCCTGTACGGTTTTTGTCAACAAAATAATATAAAACATACAGGGGCAAATATTATTTCATTTCCAATTCAGATTTTTTTCTAAATCTCTATAATTCAAGGCATTGACCAGAAGTTCATTATTTTGCTCCTGTCATGGTTTGACACCGGCCAAATGCCAGGCCCCCACTCATTCACCCTGCCTGCCACAGCTGGACAGAGGAGAGAAAAAAAATTAATGATGGGTTCATGAGCTGAGATAACGACTGGGAAAAAACATACCAAGGGTAAAACAGGCTCAACTTGGAGGTACAAAGTGTATTTATTACTAACAGAGTCAGAGAGGGATAATGAGAAGTAAAATAAGCCCTTAAAACACCTTTTCTCCCCAACCCCTCCCTCCTTCCCAGCATCAGCACAGGGGGTCAGGGTATGGGGGTGTGGTGGGTTTGTCACAGGATGAAGGCAAAGATGAACATTCTCCATGGGGCAGTGGAACTGAGAGCAGAACTGGCTCAGGGCAGGGACAGTCACCTCCCCTTCCCGAGCCTTTTACCTACACAGTAACAGCCACATGACTGCTACCTCAGATCAGGAGTCATTTCTCCCAGGACCGTGTTTGTTTTCACAGGATGGACGCTGGGTACCAGCTCCAAGCCAGCACCAGCTGATGGCAGCCTGGACTCTACTGTAAAGTACAGCCTGCATGAGCAGCTTGTGCCCAGAACGTGGCTTTATGTTGTCTTTCGGGCTTAATTTAGCCTTATCAGCATCTTTAACAAAACAGCGATACAGATCTGATTGCAAAGTAACAGTTTTACATCTAAAGGGAGGTCAGTGTGTCCTGTGCTTTCCTGACAACTGGATGCAGAGGGGCAGCATCCCCTCCCTCATCTGGGATGCAGAGCGGAGGGGCAGCATCCCCTGCCCTGCACCCCGCGGTGCTCGGGATGAGCCCGGGACGCGTTGGGCTCTCCGGGGTCCAGCCCGTGGTGTCCGACACCCGCGCGCTCCCGGGCTCCGCGCCCGCAGTGTCCGCGCCGAGCGCTGCCGTGCGCGCGCCCGCGCCGTGCCCGCGCTCCCCGCGGGGCGGGCGGAGCGCTCGGCGGCGCGCACGGCGCGGGCTTTGTGCGAGCGGCGGCGCGCAGGGGCCGGGCCGGGCAGGGCCCGCGTTGATGTCACCGCTGCGGCGGGAGCCGCCGCCGCCGCCCCGGGCCGCAGCAGCCGCCGCCGGGCGCCCGGCGGAGCGCGGGGGAGGCGGCGGGGCCATGCGGCTGCTGCCTCCGCTCCGCCGGTGCCCGCGGGGCTGCGCCGTGCGGGCATGGTGAGGCCGCCCTCGGCCCGCCGCCGTCCGCGCCGGGAGCATGTGGGTGAACCCCGAGGAGGTGCTGCTGGCCAACGCGCTGTGGGTGACGGAGCGGGCCAACCCCTACTTCATCCTGCAGAGGAGGAAGGGGCACGGCGGCGATGGCGGCGGCGGGGGGCTGGCAGGTAAGAACGGCGGAGCGGCCCCCGGGATCGCTCCGGGATGCGCCGCGATTCCACAGGGATTCACACGGTGTGAGGGACAGGTGACCGATGGCTCCGCACCGCCGGGGTGTGACCTGCCCCGCTGCCCGGGGGATTTTCCTGCTGGAAATTCTTCAGCGCGCGTTCCTAAATAAAACAGGACAGTGTTGTAATTGGGAGGTTCACGCAGACAACGATTCGTTTCTGTTTCTCCGTATGTCCTTGCGAAGTGTGTGCCCTGAATGCTTTGTTTCCGCCTGGCAGCTGGAGACGCTTTTGTAGAGGTTTGGGTCATTCTCATCATTAAGATACTCATCCAGCTCTTAATAATACCGTGCGTATACATTCGTCGATGTTTTCCACCCTTTCTTAGGCAGTGTGTGTGTATTTATATGAGATTATTTATAGGCGATACAGAACCCAATGGTTCTTCTTGAATCGGTAGAGCACAATCCAGCTCGTTCTCCTGAAACCTGTGCTTTCTTTTTTACTCACTTCCATGGCAATTAAGCTGAAGCAAAATGGGCATATGAGCTGCATCTGTGTTTGGTTCAGGGTCCTGTATGTGTTTACTGTGAGATTAAGTGTTTCTTCAGCCCTTCGATGCTCTATGGACTGGTAAACAGTTCATAATCCAAACGGAGGCACTGCTGTGAAGTGTGTTTTCATGTAGACTGCTGAGATCTTCAGTCAGTGCTGTGTGTTGATAAACTACCCCATTCTTGTGTGGGAAGTGACCAGCAGCCACGCCACGTTGGCTGTCGATTTCTCAATGTTTTAAATAATCTTTTGAAGTGTGGACACGATTGACAAATTGATAACAAACGTGTCTTGCCTCCAAAGTTCACCCCTTCTCTACTTACTGACAAATTCTCAGTCTCTCCTTTCATGGATTACCCCCTGGCCTCTCAAGGTCTGACAAGTCATTCTTCTCCCTTTGTGGCTTTGTTATCTTTGGATTAAAGGTGGTTTGAGATAGCCATCAATTTTCCAGCCATTTCTCAGCTAGTGGGAAAACAGGTTGAGAATTTAGGATTCTGTTCTTCAACCTGTTTGCATGCATACCTAAGTCTTCTTGCAATAGTCTGATTGGTGATACCACTTTACAGATGAAGAAAACACTTTTGGAGGATTTTGTCCTTGAATGGAAGTAGGATTCATAAAATGTGCACTCCTTCTTGTTGTGAAGGCCAGATAAACTTGCAGCATTTGGTAGAAGTTCAGAATAGAGAAATAGTTGTTTGTTCCTGCATTTCCCCCCTGCCATTTGGAATTTAAATATTTGTGCTCTGTATCCATTATTTTAGTATGTTAATGAAGTCTTATAGTGTGTATTATTTAGAAGGTGAAATTCTCCATATATTTTGAAATGTGCTTTCCCTGTAGTTGTTACTGGATTGCTTTGCCTGGAATTGCAGCTGCTGTGGCATTGAGGTAGTAGCAACAAGTCAATTTCCAAGAGGTTTGTTTGTTTCTACAGAAGAGGGCTGGAAACAGTTGTAGCTTTTTTCAGTATGTTGCCAAAAGAAGAGCCCATCAAACCCCTGTAACTAACTAATTTATTCGAGTTGGGAGTATTTAAAGGAATGTATGGGAACTTATCAGACCCGGTGCTAAAATGGCAAGGGTTTATGACACAGTGGTCAGCAGAAGGTGGGAGAGGAAGGATTGAGTGATGGGTGTAGTCTCCAAGCCACTCCCAATGAGACAGGCACAGTAAAAAGTGGAACTTGAGTTTGGTTTTTTTTGTTTTTATTTTTTTTTCATGGAAATACTGGAATTTTCTGCTGGTTCTTATAACAGCTGTGGTCTGCCAGATGAGGGTCAAGGAAGGTGGATAAAGCCAGTGGATTGTTCTAGGTAGGAAAGATTGGTTAAAAGCAACGTATTGAGGGATCTAGCTGATCCTGAGTTAAAGAATAAATCTGCTGACATGGTAAACAGGATACAAAATTTGTAGTAATCATAACATTTAGGATGACCCTTTGGAAGTTCTGTAGATGATACTGGTCTTGTGACAAAGGTGGAGGTTACCTGGTCAAAAGTAAACAGGGCAAAAAATAACTTTTTGTGTGGTGGGTTTGGGTTTTTTTCTCCTTAATTACCCTTTCTTTAGTGACATAATGCTGAAATTTGCCCAGATATAATCTAAGAAGTTAGTCACCCATGAATATGGTATGAAATTTAGCCTGGTTGCTCTGTGGGAAACCAATTTACATGTCTGTGTCCTTGAAGTTGACTAGAAAAATTATATACAGTATTTCAAACTGTGCTGGGGATGATCTCAATTCACATTTGCAAGAGAGGATGTAAACACAGCTGTCCTTTTTCTTTTTAGTGATCCAACTTTTGCTGACTTGTACTCCCTCATTATTGATTCTTGAAGCCATTTCTCTTGAGTTGTAGGATGAGAATTGACTTTCAAGTTGATGAGACTGTGGGTATGATGGCATTGGATGGCTTCACCATGTAACTTAAGCAGTGGCTAGGCAATGAGAAGCATTGATTCTCTGGCACTGCCCTCCAGTCTGGGTTTGCTGAGAATCTGTCATCAGCAAACTGATCAGGGTTAAGTGAAATGCCCTTCTCTGCCTCTGTGATCGTGGCAAACTCCTTTTGGCATGTCTCATCTAAAGCCAAGTATCTTATGTAGCCTTGGGGGTGGGTGAAAGTGCTTCTTGTTGGCTTTATGTACTTTGCAGGAAAAGGAGTATCAGTCACTTTGGGGGAAGGGGTGAAAAATCCACCCTTTCTATGCTCTTTCTCTCCTTGGTTTATGTAGGAGTTGAACAGAAAAACACTAATTTAAATACTTGTTTGGACATTGGAGACGTTTTCTGCTCTATATTGTATTGTAACAAGTTAGGACAATTATGATGATCTTTTAATGTGTCAGGGCAATGCTAATTAGCAAATCCACAGAAGTAATCTCTGCTAACAAGGTGTATTAGATCTACTAGCTGTAGTATGGTTTACTTCAGAGGTACAGCTTTTCTAATAAGCAGTGTGGATCCATTTTAATACTGAATTAGGGTCTGGACTGGTTAAAATTATTGTGTCAATGTCATTACTAGTCACATCAGTGGGACTTTGTTTTGAAAGCATGCCTTAATTGAAGGGTTGTTTGGGTTTTATTTTCCTTTTTAACAAGAAGAAAATAGGAAAGATTGTGAATTGGATTTTAAATTGGATTTTCATAGCTGTTCTGCAAACTCACATTATCTTGCATCACTGCATTAATCTTCCAGGACAAGACCAAAAAATGTGCATTTCTGCTTTAAAAGTGTTTGATGGTTGATGAGCTTTCTCTGTAATTAAATTGTTTCATGCCTTGCACATAATGCCATGACCATATTTCACTTATGTGTGACCCTTGGTCAGATGTTTCATCTTCTTTTTGTTCACCAGCAGGGAAAAAAGTATTTTTCTTTCCTCAAATTTTTCTTGCTTGGTAATTTGACCTGTATGAAATAATTCCTTCTCCAGAGGAATGTGATGTATTTATTTACACAGCAGCCTGCATCAGCTGTAGCAGGGGCATTTGGAAAAACATGAACCAGATCTCTGCCATCATTTGGGCACTGGGCATGTCTGACAGCATTACTTTTATGGATGTAAAGATCTTGAACATGTCATAAACTTCAAAACAACTAAAATGCTCATGTTATTAAGTGTATCTTCCATTCAGATGCAACAAATAGGTTTAAAAATGTCTCTTAACTCCTTCCTGCTATACTGTGATAATGTTTGCCAAACTCTTCTGCTTCATGACATTATAGTAAGGAATTGATAATCCTGCTGATGGATGGTAGAGCAATGTATTCACTTGGAGCTTACAGGAACAGAAACTGAGGCTGTGGGACAGTTAGCTGTGCTCCTTTTGCCTGTGTACATTTGGGTGTGAAGTAGAGATGAAATTCTGAGTGAATTGGTTTAAAATGTTGTTGTGAGATCTTTGAATCCCAAGGGAAATAAGTTGTTCTTAGCAAGAACTGGTTTTAGAAGTGAATTATTTTGCAATTAGGGTATATGTACTTACAGCTGGGACAGTGCCTGGGTGAGAGATGCAGTAGGAGTTGTAAGTCCATGTGATGTTGCCTAGAATGATTCAAATGTTTAAGCAGAAGAGAGCAGATGGAAATTTGCTGACTTCTGGTGAAAAAAGGATCTGATGAAATACTACTTCTCCTCAGATATTTTTACAAAAGGAGTTGTCATTTCATTTTCACATTGAAAAGGCAAAAAGGAGAGGTTCTGAGCTCAACTGGCTGATGTGACAGATCAATGTCAGATCTAATATAATTTTTAATACTGTGAGAGTGTTCCAACTTGAAAGGCTTTCCTGCAGCCTTTCTGGGCAGCACAATTAGTACTTCACATTTGGAGCTAAGATTCTGTCTTGCTCACAGCCTCTCAGTTCAGAGAGTTGAGGAGGAGATTACCTGAAAACCTGTTTATGCTTAAGATTTAGAAAAGCTTTTGGCCCATTGATCATCTGCCTGAACAAAGTGTGGTCCATGCTTTAACTAACTTGACATTTTCTGCCCTTGTTGACTCAAGCAGTTGGGATTTTGCATGTGAGACTTGAGTAGAAAGAGTGTGGTTTCTGATACTTGAAATACAGTGTTTATGAAAATGGATGCAGTTAGTAGAATGGATAGCATGGGCAGCCTATCTGTCCATCAGCTTTCCATGATTGTTTTGGCACCCAGGGTGGAAGCTGGTCTCTTCTGCTCTGCTTGCATGTCTCAGTACCCCAAATCTACTCTGCTGCTCTGAGCTGCTCCTCAGGATCTGCTTGGCTGTGTTTCCTTCTCCACACCAGTGCATTTCCACTTCAAGGAACATGCAGATGTCTAGGGCTGAATTGGTGTTTGATTCCCCAGACTGACTCAGTTGAATTCCCAGATGCTTTTCCCAGTTCCTCACTTCTTAGCTAATGCTTCTCTCCATCTCCAGCTCTTGCAGCAGGGCACTGTTGGCTCTAATATTTCTTGGCCAAGGACTTTGAATACTTTATCTCCTACTCTGAGTAGCGTGGCCCATCCAGACTGCTGAGCTGAGCTGCCTTTTGCCATTTTTGCCTTTGAAATAATGTTACTGTTTGACACCTGGAATTCCAGGGTGGCCTGCTGTTTCTCCTGAGATCTCTGCAGGAAACCCTGCTGGAAATGTTGCACAGGATCACAAGACAGTACTAATTTTCTGTGTCAGACCACAGTTTGTATTGCTTACAGGGTATTTGTTATTGTTCTTTGGTCCCACACTGAAAGGTGTAGAAGTAGCAGACCTGCATCCTTGTAAGAATATATCATATTTCACAGAGGTTTGGGCCCTTGAGAGTTTCAATTAGATTGCTGCAGGACTCAAAAAGGTTCCATGAAGTATGCTAGCATATACTCAAATGTCTTTGGAACTTAATTTGAACATGTGTATTCTCATATGGTATTTCTTCTTGTAAATATTTGGTGTAGGCAGAATCTGTTTGAGTTGTCTCTGCCACTGATTTTGCTAAAGTATGATGATACAATGTGTATAAAGAGCTGTGAGCATTTGACTGAGATATTACTTTATCTCACTGACCACTAATCATAATTCTGTTGTCTGATCAATGTTGATATTCAGAAATTACATTTGCATTTTGACTTTAAATCTGGTGCTTAAGTGAGCTTGGGCTCTAGAGGGCTTCTTCCAAATCTTTCCATTTGTTTTCTTTCCAAAGTAAAGGTTGTATTTTCTATGCTGGATTTGTGATTATTTGTTTCCTGAAGTTTCCAAATGGGGGGTGTTTGAATTTCTACCACAGCAGTAGTCTTGGTTTCAGTTAGTACATTTTTAGTGTTTTGGATTTTAATGTTCTTTCCTTATAGTCTGTCTTGTTCTTCCCCTTTGCTTTTTCCAGTATTTTATCAGCCAGAGTTATTGAGATCTTCTTTTCAGCATTGTTCATTTCCCTGGTAAAGTTCCTCCTCTGATAGCTTATTAAAATCAGATCTATCTGCAGGTATTCAGTCAGAACTGTGAGAATTTAAAATTCTCTTTTTCTGAAGCTATTGCTTCTTTTCAGATTTAGTTTATATTTCACCATGCTTCAGGACTGTTCCTTCTGAGTTTACTGTGCCCACTTCAGTCCTCAATCAATTTCATTGACTAGAATCAGTTAACAGTAATTTTTAGGCTTGGAGGGTTTTTTTCTGTTTTGTTGGTGGGTTTTTTCCTTGATTTGCTCATACTTAATTGATTTGTTCTTTCATCTTACAGGTTATATCTGAATCTTATGTTGGTGCAGATACAGATCTAAAATTTCCTGTTGGATGAAATCTATTAAATTTGCTTATGCTACTCTGACAGAATGGGATACTAAAAAATAATTAATTGTAATTGAAGTTCAGTGACTTCTCTGCTGTTTTTGTCTGTGATACTTGTTTTTGCATTTCCTATGTGTTTTTTACAATCTTAAGATAATTATTTCTATCACACCTAGAAGGCATTTGATAACTTAATCTATATTTTTCTCACTGTTTCTCCATAATTTCATATAGTCTGATGTGATTGATATGTAGTATAAAATTTATTTTTTACAGTACTGTGAGATGAGTTGTTTGGGATTTTGTCTAAATATCATTTTTCTCTGTGTTGTAAGCCTTCACATACTTTTAACTGTAGCATGTCCTGTCAGTGCTCCTCTCTTTCTGTGAGCTTCAGCTTAGAAGGTACAAAAGATTGTAAAAGCTGAAAGTCTAAACCCAACCAGATTTAGGCTCAAGTTAAGATACAGATTTTTTACAGGGATGGTCATGAGTTGTTTGGAAACCTTAACAAGTACAGATAATCCCTTTTAAATTAACATATTTGGAAGATAATCTAATTCAATCACAATTGTTAAACTTAAAGAGTAGATGAAAGCTTTATTGCTTATTTATCCCTTGGTAATCAAGCCAGGTACCACATTGACCCTTCCCAAGCTTTTTCTTTAAATATTAGTGGTTAGTTTTTAGTCTTTTCTCATTTGTGTTCATCAACCTGAAGACAGAGAAAGTAAGTGCTGGTTTTGCTGCTTTTCTTACTAAATGTCAGTAGAGTGTCAATTCTTCCTCCAAATCAGTTTCACTGAATATGTTTGAAATCCCCTGTGCAAATGAAAGGCTGGCTGAACAAATCTGTGGAAATGTGTTGGTAGGAGGAGAGAGCAGCAAAGGCAGACATTGAGGAAAACTTAACAAATTTCTTAACTATTTAAGAAATATATCAAACAAATAGATATGATTATTAATTTCTTAGTTAAAAGGATATTAATTGTTGTAAGCTGAGAGGAAGAACTTGGTTTCCTCGATGCCACATTAGATGCCCATAAAATCCCCATGGGAAGATAGTTAGGAATTAAGTCTTTAGAGGTCATTTTACCTTCATTTATGTGAATGAGCACCAATTTAAAAAGTGCAGCCCTTCATAAAGTTTTAAGGGCAATGTTCACAATGAAGGGGTTATATTCTTACTTTTGTGGGTATCATTGCCACAAAATTATTATAGGTATTATTGGAAGTTTAACACTCAATTATTTTTGTATTTATATAGGCTTTCCTATGAAATTAAATCAAGTAGAATTGACCCTCCCTTTTAAAAGGATTTGTCTGTAGTATTACCAGTGGAGTTCTGTTTGTTGCTCTAGGTTGAGTTTTGACAGCCAGGTATTGGGATGATCTCATCCTGTAATAACAAGTGAGAGAGCTAATCACATAAACTGCCTTGAGGAAGAATGGAGGAGTGAGGATTCATTCTCTTGACTATGGAAAACAATACCTTGTGCTGTATGCTGTGTGTTGTTAGGAGTTATTTTTTATATAGCTCAGGAAGCAACACTTAAACTTTAGGAAGAATTTATTCATTGTCCATTAAATCAATATAAAACTGAATGCTCAGGGTGTAAATATGATTTAAATCAACCCTATTGATTGAAGCTTTCTGGAAAATCAGCTGACATTTACAATCTAAATAGATGCTGTGGGTGTTTCAGGTTTATGACCAGAGCTCATTATCTGTCCATCTTACTTTATTGGAAAGAGGAATCATCAGTGTGCTTTAAATACTGAGGACTTTTTAAGAAGTATGGTTTTGATTCAGTGTTGGAATGCTACAGTGCCTGTTTTGAAAAGTCCTTGCTCGTCACACATGTCATTCCCAAGTTTTCCTGGTTGTTGTGTTGAGCTCCTACACAAACAGGCTGCTGACATCCATGAGACAGAGTCAGAGCTCATGAACTTGACTCCAGGAGTCACAGTCTGACCTGTATTATATCTCAGCTCCTTTGCAGGGTATTATTTTGTATTTACTCTGTGTGCTAAAAACATGTATGTTCTTTGTTCAGACATTTTGAGATTAAAACCTTCTAACAAAATGGTATTTTGAGGTATGGCTTCATGTCCTGGAAGGAGGATGAGACAGGGCAGGGCTTTTCTCCCAGGAGCCGTGTGAGTAACATATGTTTGCACTCTGGCAAACTGGGGGGAGGGAAGGCACATCAGTCAGTGCCACCAACTGCAGGGTGACCTCCTTCAGCTCCAGGCAAGGTGTGACACCAGCTGCCTGTGTCACTGAACAGTGGATGTGTCACAGGTCCCTGCTGTGTGCTGAAAGCACCTCTGCTCTGAGGCTAGAGATGGCTGGGAAGCATCACTGTCTGATTCCATCCCCAGCTTTTTGGTGCTTGCTGTGCAACAAAGCCATGGCTGCTGGTGATTCTTAAGCTTTGAAGTGTCATTACTTATTATAATTCATTGGCTTTTCAGTGTTTTAATAAGGTGCACTAGAGGTAATAGATAATCCAGATCCCCACTCTTGAATATTTAATCCAATTTACTTTGAGCAGGTAAAACACAAAAGCTCTCAAGTACAATACTGCTGTGAGGGGACTGTAGAAGAGTGATAAAGACTACTCAGTATTTGTGTTTGTAAATGTGTGTAAACCTGGCTTTTTGTGAAAGAGGGTTAGTGTTTGTCATAAGAAAATCCTTTGCTAATGAAGAGTTTGTTCATGTGTACAGTGCACAAACTTGCTTTTCTTTTAGAAACACCATAATTGATGTTTTACAAAGACACTTCCAAATTATTATGAAAGATAAAGAAAAGAAAGAGAGAGAAATATTCCTGCAGCAAAAATCTGTGCCATGGATATCCAAATAATCACAGATATTGTGGCTTAGGACAGGTGTTCAAGTCTGTGTACTCTGAAGTGTGCTGAAAATGTACCAGGTTGATTCTACAAGTCATGGCTTGGTTTCATTACTGTTTGTGGGCAGTTTGTAATCAGTCTGGACTGTAAGCCATCTGGAATAATGGTCTCCAAGGAGCAAGGACTGCAGTGGTGCTTGGAAGAATCTCAACTGGCTGAAGCTATTGGCTTAGTTTTCCAACCAGGATGACCTACCTTTCTGTAAAAATACTCTTTGGTGAGATAGGAATAATTTGTGAAGGGGGTCTGTGTTATGGAAGAGGTCAGGTTTCATGTGGTCATAATCCCTTCTAGCAAAAAAACAGGCTGAAAATCCATTTCAGCAAACAGGCTGAAAATTGGTTACAAGGATACAAGTAGAGCACATAATAAATTAATTAATTGATAAAAACTACTAATCTGTACTTTCTGCAAGGGTTATAGGCTCCCTCTCCAGCTTGTGACTAAATGTGAGCCAGCCCTGAATGTGGTCAGATAAGTAAAATGTAGTGTGATTTCTTCCTTCAGCACAAAGTGCATCGGGTAACTGAACACCTTTTCCAGTAATTCCCTCCAGTGCATTGTATGTCCTTCCAGTAACAAGATGCAAGAGCAATTGCCCAGGCTCTCAGCCAATTGTGGCTTTGTATTCCCTGGTTCCAGATATTACATATCATTATTTTTCCTCTGCTAATGCCTGTGTTTTACAGAAAAGAAAGAGAATACTGATCAATCTTCTGGACCTTCGCTTTAGAATTCAAGTTTGCAAAAGAGGAACCTGACTTTATTAAAATTTATTAAATGCCTTTTAAAAAAGGCATTATCCCTCCCTTTTCCCCTCCTGCCCCATGTATGGGTATGGTTGCTCTAGAAATTTGGCACATGTGTGTGATGGAACTGTTTGTACATAAATGGTTACTCATGCTTGAGTGCCTTCAGGATTGGGCAACTGGCCAGATGCTAATCCTTTGAATTATACCATGTGCTTTAAACCTTCTCTCATGGAAAAACTCTTGTTTCAACAAGGGCTTGCAGATTTAGTGGTCTTACATTGGAAATTTTTGCCCTTATTTTATTATGCATTCAGAAACCTGATGAAATAATGGGAAATAATTTGCAGTTGGTATAGTCATGTGATTTGATGCCTGGGTAATTCACTGGCTCTTGCCCAAGGGCCAGGCTAATCTAAGGAATATGATTCTTTGTTGCCTGTTCTGTTTCTATAGAAACTCAGTTACTTAATCATGTCTGAAAAGGTACTTGCTACATGAAGAATTAATGAACTAATGAACAGTATTAAAATCCTCTTAATATATATATATTTATTTTTAATTTTCATTTTTACTTCATGTAGAAAATCCTCAAACAGATTATCAGTATGACTTGCTGTGGTTTCATTCTGGTTGCATCACATGTCTGCATTTCAAAAAACCCCAACGAAACAACAAATACCCAAACCCAAAACAACTATTACTGGCCTAACAACACAAAATGGAACAGTTCATGAAGGAGAGCAAGCAGGCTCAGCTGCACAATTGCACAAGTTTTCAGGTTATAAAAGCACACACTTTTTTTTGATATCACATGTATCATCTGTCAAAACAGCTATTGCATGATACAAGTAAAATGTTACTGATGAACTGTCAGTGGTGGTTATCTTGGTTAGCTCAGATGTAAATTTCCATGTGATCTTCTGGAATTCTGTCAATTTTCTTTCTTCAACCTCACCACATGGTTATTTTTTCAACCTGTTTACTGAAAAGCCCCTGACCATCTCCTACTTGCTGCACCATTGGAAAGTATTCTTGGTTTTCTTTTCCTTTCCTACCTCCCATCTATTGTTTCAGTCACTGCTGGCTTCTCTCTTTTGTTGGTGGTTTTTTTTTCATAGTGCTCTCTACATTCTTAAATGCATTGCTCTGTCTTACAGTGTTTGGTGGCACAGGGGGATGTTCCTCTCCTGTCTACCATATCCAGGGAAGAAGAAGGTAGGATGGGAATATCTTTTGAATTTGATTTTGCTGTACAAGTCAGTAGGTTTGTTCTGACTTCCTGATCTTACCTGCCTATCCCAGTTTTTACAGCACTCCAAGAACTAGGGGCAGAATTGTTTGTCAGGACCACCCACATGCCAATGAATTTGGAAATAGAGCAGGAGGAAAGAAACAAGTGTACTTTTAAAGAATACAGGGAATGAACAGTGTTTCTGTATCTCCCAGACGATTGCATTTGGCCAGTGTACAACTTTATTTAGATATTACATCATACCTATTGCATATTTATTACTGTCAGTAGTCATGTGAAGCTGAAAAGCACAAAGAGAAGATTCCTGCTGTATTTGCAGCAAGCCCAGATGATGAACAGAGTGTAATGTCTGGCTTGCTCCCCACTCCAGTTGAGCAGTACTGGCAGATTTACATCTTTTAGGATTTTGCCCGTGGTTAAGTGATAATGTACTTTCTGGGCCAGGGCCTTACAGCACTTGTGAAATTCAGATAAATATTCAAGGTACATTTTAACCAGGGTTAATCAAGGTGTTTCTAGAAGGGCTGGTGGACAATTGTTCAGAGGCAGCTTCTCAATGCACAACCAGTAATCAAAATGTGTGAGAGATGAGGGGCAACTAAAGCTAATGAGGCTAATGTGCATGGGGGTATTTTATAGTCATATTTCATATTTGTATCCTATGATTGTCAGATAACTTTGTAGCACACCTTACTAATGGCTTAATGTTGTGCCCAGACTTGTTTCTCATGTGTTGCAGAATTCTTGGATTAAGAAGTGGTGCATGTTATTCATTGAGCAGAGAGATTACAGTTGATCTGACCTGAGTTGTTTTTTATAAAACAAAATACAAATAAAAGAGAGAGAATGGGGAAATACAAACTCACTGATAGGTGGGGTATTTCTTAGTATCAGTTTCAGTTCAGATTTGAGGGATCTACTGAGATGGGAAAAGGGTACTGCTTTTATATCTTTATGATGCACAGCACAAATCTGAAAGAAGAACAGCAAGGGAAGAAGAATTGTGTGTACCAGTTATGGCAGAGCAAAATGAGGAACTAATAAAATTATTACAGTAAAAGATGAACACACGAGACTTGAAAGGAGAAGAGAACTTTTAGCAGGAGAGTTTTCAAATGGTTTTGGTGCATGCGGTTTATTTCAGCTGTTAAAAAAACCCCTAATTTCTACCCTAATAAATATTTTCTCCCAAAAAAATTCCGAAAGTTCATCCATTTCCCTGTTTATATATTTCATTTTTTTTTAAATAATTGAAGCAATTTACTGAGAACTTCAACATGAAAATGCAAATCTGACATCTCTGCAGGGGAGATAAAAATTCTTTGTGGAGATGAAAAGGGGGAAAACTTTAAGAAAGTTTAAAAATAAATAGGTCCTTGCAGACAGTTTTGTTTTATCTGTAGTTTATTATAAAAAAAGGGTATAGAATTTGTGGAAATATGGTTAGGAATTACTGATAGCTTTTGGTATGCAACTGTTGGTGGCTCTCTCAGTTGCAAAGAATTTTCAAAGCTACTTCTGGAAAACAGTATGGCTTTGTCTTTCCTCAGTATCCTTTTATCTGGAAAACAGCTTGACTCCTTAAGGCATTTTGATCCTTCCTACCCTAAATAATCAGACTGTTAAGTAGCACAATTATTTTTGCTGGAAGTCTTTAGTTTTACCTAGCTGATATTCAAGTTTTATAGGGTGTACTGTCTGGGATTTCTTGGTGGTGTTGGAGAAGGGTTTGTAGTTGGTAAGTTCTCTGCTGCTCAGGGTTCCAGCAGTATATGAAGCACAGAAAAGAACTGAATGATTTTTAAACATGATTCTATAACACATCTGCTTTGCTTTGGTTTGCCTGTCTTTATGCCAGCATTGATATGCATTAAAGAGTTGAAGTCTTCTTTAAGCTGAAGATGTTTCCCTGTTAAATCACCCTTCCTCTTTGCAACATGAGACAACAAGCATGATGATGAATATGTAGATCTGCATTTTGCTGTGGAATGGGGCTGCAGAGCCCTCTCCTGTGGGATCTTGAATTTTCCATCACTGTGTTGATCAGAATTTCCTCTTCCACAGGTCTCCTTGTGGGTACTCTTGATGTTGTGTTGGACTCCAGTGCCAGAGTGGCACCGTATCGAATCCTCTACCAAGCTCCAGACTCCTTGGTCTACTGGACCATTGCCTGTGGTAAGGACAAATACACTGACATGTGGATTTTTATTCTTCCTGGATACTGTGTCACATAACATAAATGAGAGCATCCTTCCTGCTGAGTACAGTCATGTCAGGACAAATAAATGGGTCAGGATGAAAATCTGCTGTCATGCTAAAATTCAGTGGCACAAGAGTTTCTGATAGTCAAACCTTGAATGCCAGCATGGGGGGGTATGTTATGCACAATGTCTGAATGAAACCAGAAATGGCCATGGAGCAGGGACAAAACATCTGTTATTTCCCACTTTTCTTCTCCCAAAGGTGTTCCCAGAGCAGCAGTATCCATTCCTTCTTCCTGCTCTTCTTCTTCATGCCCAGGGCTCACTCCATTCCTGGTTTATGGTTACCTCTAAAGAGGGTGGTGGGAGGAGCACCTGGATTACAGCACCCCAGTTTACCCAGAAAGGGCACCTGGCTTCCCTTGCAGTGGTAACCAGGAAGAAACTGCAGCCCTAGCACTCATGTGAACACTGAATAGCAAACAGTGAGACATTTCCTGTCTCCTCCAGGATAAATACCATCTAGATCCCAGGGCTGCCCTGCCCCCTGGATGTTTATTTCAGACAGTGTGTAGTCTTCCTAAATATGATGTACTTAGAATTAAGCAAGATGGTAGCTAGGTTAAAGTTTGCTACAGAAGTGTATGTTCTTACATAGATGCAACAACTTTTAACAGTTTTGGTCTTTAATGCTCCAGCTTGGACAAGTCTAGCAGAAAGACTGCTCCTTTTGTCTTTACAGTAGTGAAAACAATTGAGTTGCTATTTTTGTACATTAAATAAGATTTTTGCATGTATCATTTCTTGTACTAAATGCTTATTTCTCTGATCAGGTATCTTTTGCAAGTAACATAAAACAGAATGGGGTAGTCTCTGGTTTTGTCTGCTGTCTCTGAAGGTAGTGTCTGGAGTGAAATGCTGAAGATCCAGGTCATTTAGGTTTGATTGGCCAAGCTTCTCAGATCAGATCATTGGTTTGATAGTATTGCTTTTCAGTCTTAGCAAATGGAAACTTTTCAGTGCAGCTGCTCCAGCTCAAGAATTTCACTGGCAGCAAAGTTCTTGGCAACAGCCAAAACTCATTAATTTGGAAGAGAATTGAGAAGGGAGAACAAAGGAGAAGTGCATGCCTATCATCTCTTTAATGGCCTGGTAACCTCCAGCACCCCCACTGTTGCCTGACATTCAGAAATACTGGTTAATGATGCTATAGGCTTCTTTTCAGCTAACTGTTCCACTTCATTAGTGCCCATTCTCCCAATGAAATTTGACATTTAGATTATTTGGATGACTTTTCTTCCTGACAGACACCCTTTGGGAAGGGAAGAGAAGGAAGAACAGGCAAACGTTTGCTATAGATTTAATAATTTTAGTTCAAACCAGGTTCTGTTCTTAGGAGCATATGATTTCTGTGTCTGGCAAAAGTGATCCCAAAGCTGTGCCACCTTCTGAATCTAACAGGAAGTTTTGCTAATAGGTCTTATTAACACAAGTATTTCTTACTGTTTTGGTAGTAGCAGACCTGAAAGAAGGCATCAGTTCAAACAACCTTTTTCTCCTCTACACTCATTAGTACCAGCCCTCTGAAGATTTTAAAATTCATATAACATATTTTTTTAGTGATAGCTAATACTAAAACCAGATATTAACAAACTTTTCAGTATTATGAAGGTTGTTTCCAAATCTGCGTTTAACAGTGTGCTTTTTACTTTGGAAATAGTTCAGATATTTTTGCATGACACCTATAGATAATGACTGTAATTTTATACCTACAGTCTGTCCTCAAGATATGCAGTGGCATAAAATGGAAGGCAGAGTTATGAGTTATGACCCCAGAATAAATAAATGTACCATACAGGTAGAAATTTATGGTGCTGCTGAACTGTGAGAATTTTGCTTTTCTTCTGAGATATATATTGTGGATTTTATGTAGAAGTACAGTACTCTGTCTACATTCCAGCTAGTATTAATAAGCATGCTCTTCAATTATTAATCTTAGCTTTAATTGAAATTGCTGATGTAGTTTATATATCTGTGATTCCATTTTGTGGAGTGTTTTTTGAGTTTTTAGTCTCCTAATACCTGGTTGATGGCTTAGTTGTTTTGGTTAAACTAAAAGATGCATTAGCTTAGTCTTGTCACTTGAGGGGAATAGTGTGGATCTTACAGGGAGGTAAAATTTTAGAGAGCAAATATTTTATCTGTGCAACCTTGAGGCTGAGCAGCCCAGTGTTCCCTAAGGCTCTGTGCTGGGGTTATTTTATGAATTTGCAGCTAAAGCAATTTTTTTCTGAACTGATCAAGGGTTGTTAAAATTATACAGGTTTCTAAGGGCTTTGACTGCATTTAGCTATGCAACTCTGGTTTGTCCTGCATTGTCCCTCCCTGTTCTCTGAGGGTAGCTGCTGGTTATTTGGTACTTGTAATCTCTTATCTTTACAGAAATTTGTCTTTTTCTCTGCCTTCAATAAAGAAATAATCTCCATCTTCAGTAAGTAGATCTACAGAGTGACCTGAAGAAATGCCATTGTTTCATGATTTGTGATATTTGGTCTTGCTCAGTACAAGAGAATTTTGAGGGTGAAAGTAACCAGGGGAGTTTGTCTGCTATAAAATGACTATTTAGACAGATTTGGATGTGAATTTCCTTGGATATTAACTCTGCTGATCTAGGTGTGAGGATTCTGGCTGGTGAATTTGAAGCCTTAAAGCTCTGGGGAGAAGTCCTGTTAACAGCCTTTCTCCAGTGCAGTGTTGAGTAAAAAGTGTCACAGCTTAGAGTTCTGTCTATTGAATTATGCAGGAGAATTGTTATTTAGTTACTTTTCAAGAGCAATTGATGGTCTAGGAATGCAAATTGAAAAATACAGTCAGCATTTCAATATTGTAGTAACCCTGCCAATGTCCCCCTCAGTCTGATAGAGCTCAGTGTAAGGCAAAAATAGTACTGTAACTAAATTATTTGGAAACAAACAATTTCTTTAGATCCTTCTCCATCTATAAAATCAGTCATTCTTACAGTGGCTTTGTGTGTTTTTCAGGTATAGTACTGCTGTAGGGTTTTTGTGGTAGTGATAGTTATATGCATTTTCATGCAAGTTGCTGTGTTGTAGCTATTTTCATTTTTCTTTCCTGCCAGTCTGGAGGGCTCTATAAGTTGAAGTGCAGTGTTTTAACTGCTAAATTGGGTTTCTTCCCTTTCCCTGAGAGTTATTGCCTAATTTACCTAAGAGGCCAATAATGGGGAAATGGTGAATACTTCTAATGTGCTAAGATAGGCAAAAACTTTCCAGCAACAGAGATAAAATAACCTGTAGTTTAAAACTTTGCAGCAAATGTGTATTTCAATCCTGAGTGAACAAAGCAAAGAGAAAGACCTAGGCTGTGATGATGAATTATTGAGAACTGGGGTGTAGGTTTTGGGCTGATTGAGTGATCTGTTTAGGGGAGACTGGGAGAGGAAATAGTGAGATAATGGAGACAAAAAGCAGTGGGGAAAAAAGAGAGAGATGTATTGTTACTGGTTGAGAATAATCAGCCAAAGCATTTTCAGAGGAAGTGATGAAAAATGATTGATGAACCACAAACCAGAAAGAGACAGCTTTAAGAAATAGTTCATCATGATAGTGTGTCTGCACTGCTTGTCACTGCTCTTACAAGCTAAGCAATTTTTCTCCTGACAGTTTAGTTTTTTATACATAGCTCGTGCATTTCATCATTGCTTTCTACAGCAGTCTTAAAGCCAGCAAGAAATAGTGTTCAGACCACCCCCTGAGTTCTAGAAAGGTCTGGTTGCATTCAGTAGTTTTAAGGAGAAGCAGCAGTGGTGATTGTTTGTGGTTCTGAAATATTGATTACATATGTGGGCTGTTCTGCAACATGATTTTTGTATCTGTAGTAAAACCAGAATTGTGACATTCCCTTGGAAGCTGCACAGAATGCTGCATTCTGTTGCCTTCATTGGGGTTGTTAAATTAAATACAATGGGAGTAAATTTTGGAATTTCCAGAAGGACAGCATCTAGTGAAATATTGCATCTTGACTTACTGGCAAGTTTTCTTAGAGTTTTTTGTTTATAATTATAATAATGTAATTCACATTGGTAAATTATTTACTTTGTAACTTTTAGTTTGTTTATTTGGGTTTTTTTATATAGGTTGCTCAAGGAAGGAAATCACTGAACACTGGGAATGGCTGGAACAGAATTTGTTGCAAACTCTTTCAATCTTTGAAAATGAGAATGACATAAATACATTTGTCAGAGGAAAAATACAGGTAGTGTATTAATTACTACAAATGTTGTTAATGATAAATATGACTGTGGAAGGAAAACTGATGTGAATTTGAAACAAATTGGAGCTGGTAGTCCCCAGGCTGCTCTGCCTTTTTGAAGGAATGCAGATGCTAAGTAGCAACATGTGTGTAAAAATCAGGGAAACTGGAATAGTGCATGTAGTTTACAGCAGTGTGATTTTTTTTTTATTTTTTTTAAGAATTCCATATAAATATATAGGCAGGGCTTAAGGCATTGTAAGTTCTAAAATTAATTGCACTGTTGACTGTCTTAAACTTTGACAGTTGTCTATGTAACTGTTTTTCCATTGCAAGGCTTAATTTAAATTTCTTTTTAATGTACTCATATTGTCTCCTCCCCCTTTTCTGCATAGTTAAATCCTGTAGTACTGGCATTTACACATCATATAGGTGTTAAGGGTTGCTGGTTCATTGATTTGCTTGCTTGGTGGGAAGTGGGAGTGTTGGTTTTCTCAGAATTTCTTTTTATAGGACAGATAATAGCTATACTAGCAAAAAGTACTTTTTTATGCTAAGAATTATTTTGAAATATAGTCCTTGAGGAAATTGTTGCTTCTTAGACTTGGATGAATACTAAATATGAATGATGGTTCTCTGTCATATACTCTGCTCTTCATGTAAATATGGAGCATGTTGAAGGCAAAAAGTCACAAAAAAGACAAAAATTTTATAACTTTGATATAAAAGACAATAGAGATTATTATAAAGAAGATTGGGAAAATAAGCAAATAAAACAGAGCTTTAGTATAGAACAGAAGGAACCACAGTCTTTAAAAATATAAAAAAAAATATTTTTACTGTTGCCTCTTCAAATTTCATTAAGGTCATCTGCACCTGAAAGTGGGATTTTTTTGTCCATCCTATTAGTTAATTTAATTGAAGATTTATTTTTTTTTCTTCTTCCCCCACCTCCTTTTTTGCTCTTCTTCTATGCTCAAGGTCCAATAAGAGGGGTCATATAGGTAATTTAAAATTTTCCCTAAAGAACAACAGTTCCTTTTCTCCCTTTTATTTTTTTTCCTTCCCTTACAAAAAATGTCTTGTGAAATCTTATATCTGTCTCCCCAGGAAGGATGAAGAAAATACTACATCCAGGTCATGGGGGCTTCACAGGGCAGTTAAGAGTATTTGAGTTAGGCTGGTTAATTTAAAACAAGGTACTGGCAAGTTTGGTTGCTTTTGACATAGCCATGGTAGGGGTAAGGTCAAAACCTTTATTCATCAGAATAAAGTAAATAACTACTTAAGCCAAAGAGTGAGCAGAACAATTGGAGCTCAGTGCAAGACTTCCTTGGCATTGCAATGTGCCTGTGGCACAGCAATGGGAATTAGGGTATCTATCTGATAGCCCATGGCCACTAACAGGATGTGTCCTTTTTTCATTCCCTACCAGGGCATCATTGCTGAGTACAACAAAATCAATGGCATCAAGGAAGATGATGACACAGAAAAATTCAAGGAAGCCATAGTGAAATTTCACAAGCTGTTTGGGATGCCAGAAGAAGAGAAATTAGTGAACTACTACTCCTGCAGTTACTGGAAGGGGAAGGTTCCCCGTCAGGGCTGGGTGTATCTCAGCATTAATCACCTTTGCTTTTACTCTTTCCTCATGGGCAGGGAAGGTATGTTTTCATGGAAAGGTAATTTGTGCATCTAAAAATGGTTAGGAAATCTCCTGTAGCTTGTTACTTTTCATGTGCTGATCACTGAGGGTACAAAGATACTGCTGAGCAAAAGAAAAGCAGGGAGCAATTCCCTGATTTGTCACAGTGCTTAACTGTGTGCTTGTTCTCTTGTTTGTTTGGTCTTTCTCAAAGTAGCTCTCTGTAAAACAGTACTTGGCATTGTCTGGGGACATGGTTCAACTCAGGAGCTATGCCCAAAATGGAACAGGGACAAGATCACTCCAGTCTTTCTCTTCTGCTCTTACACAATCCTCAAATACTACTCTGGCAGACTTTGCAACCTTAAATGACACATTTGTACAACACCAGAACATCAGAAAGGTTTCAGAGGAGACCCAGTGGGTAGGGAATAGTGTGGGTGCAAACAGTCTGCTCTACAGGGAGTTAATTCAAAGCATGTTGGAAGTGAAAAATTCAGCAGTATTTGGTTTTGAGCAGTGGATCAGTCCTGGGATTTAGACCCTGCTTTAAGGAAACTCTATTGGTGTTGGGGGAAAAGCTAAGGTTCTGTCATAGCTGTAATATTTGAAATTTTTTACTGTATAAAAATAGCACAAGCCTGTCTGATGTGCTTAGACTGTGTTGCTTTGCTTCCATAGGAAAAGAGGACATCAGAGTCTGAGCAAGTGCAGTGACAATGATGAGTCATGTTAGCTCACCTAGCTTTGTAATGCTTGTGTGGTATTCTGTAAATAAAGTAAATGATATTTAAACTCTTTTATCTGCTGTTTGTGTGGTGATAGTGGTTTGTTTGTACAAACCTGGTCTATTTATGCTATGCTCCCAACTTTTCAAGATGCAAGAAAAAGTCAGCTGAATGCATTTTATAGGAAGAGGAAGCTAAAAGCTCCTGAATATGCTCATTTTTGTACTGAATCTTGTTTTTTTGTTTGCTCCTGTGCAGCAAAGTTAGTTATCCGTTGGGTTGATATCACTCAGCTGGAGAAGAATGCTACATTGCTCTTCCCTGATATGATCAAAGTGAGCACAAGGTCAAGTGAACATTTCTTTTCAGTATTCCTTAATATCAGTGAGACATTTAAACTAATGGAACAGCTTGCCAATATAGCCATGCGACAGCTTTTGGACAATGAAGGATTTGAACAAGACAGGTCATTACCCAAACTGAAAAAGAAATCCCCCAAAAAAGTATCTGCTCTGAAACGGTAGGTAGCACTGGCTCTTGCTCATTTGTTCCTCCTCAGTCCTTTTACTTCCAGGATTTTGTCCAAAAATTTTCTAATGTTGTGGCCATTTGCTGTTACTCCAAAAGGAACAATTGATTCCAGCAGTGGTTAAATGTGAATAATTATTTAAATTGTATTATTTAGTATCTTGTTAAAATAGGAAATGGAAAAGACTTGAATGTGAACATGTTGCAAAAAGAAACTTACTTGAGCCAAATGCTCATTTGTTCAGAAGTTCTTTAGTGGCTCTCCTGATACTGGCTGCAGTTTGGTATCTGTTGGCCATTTTATGTCAGTAGGGGAAGATAATGAAGTGATTAATATTCACACTTGGTCTTATCACTGGAATTGAGAAATGACTTTAGATTATTAATTCTGTCTAGAATGAAGTTTAGGCAACAGCAATACAAAAAATTGGCATAAAATTCTAAGGGAATGGATTAAAAGTTATCTAGAAAATATTTCTTCTTTTATATCATACTTCAGCTTGTTTCTTTTTCATTTTTTCTTTATAAGTTGTTCATGCCAGTGTACCATACAGAATTATAGCCAGTGCTTGTTTACATTAGTGTCATCTGACATGCATTATATCACTTTTGTTTGTCCTTACTGTTGAGTGTTTTGCACTGAATGCATTATCAAGACTAAGTCTGGAAATTGTTAACAAACTCTAACCTTAAAGATTCCATAATGTTAATACATAAGCCTCAAACAACATTTTTTATTGCTATTAGCAAAAAATGGATTTCCTGTATATATTCTCAGAAAGTTGGGCTGAATAGGGCTCAGTCTTTCCTTTCTGAGAAATAAGGATGAATGTCTGAGTCATTCATGGCAGACTGGTTTTTTTTTCATGTAGTTTTAGAACCTTCCAAAAGTGAAGGCTATATCTCCATTATATGCAAATTAGTTCCCACTTTTTACTGTACACTCCTTGCTTAGCTGAGTTATATGTTGCAGGTAACTTGCAATGATTTGCATGAAATATTTTTTTAAATGTATTATATATTCCCTAAACCAAGGAAATCTTTCTGTGGGCTTTTTTTAGGGATCTTGATGCCAGAGCTAAGAGTGAGAGATACCGTGCATTGTTCCGGCTTCCCAAGGATGAGAAATTAGATGGACACACAGACTGTACTCTTTGGACTCCATTCAACAAAATGCATATTTTGGGTCAGATGTTTGTTTCTACAAACTACATTTGCTTTACTAGTAAAGAAGAGAACTTGTGCAGCCTTATTATCCCTCTTCGAGAGGTAAATATTTGTATTTTTAAATTTATAGGGCAAGTAATAAAGCAATATCTTATTATATATTTCAGCCTAGATTTGAATTTTTCTATTTTAGTGGGGGATTTTTACTATTATTTATTTTTGTTTTTGTTGATTATTTTTTGAGAAAAGTCTCTTTTCATCCTTTTAATCTCTTGTAAGCATGCCATTCTGATGTGCTCTAAGTAATATTTAATGAGTGTGTATTTTAGTTCACACTTTCTGCTACTAAAGTTCACAGAGAGTTTTTTCCATCAGTTTTCATGACCCTTGTGAGTTCTTCCTCTTTCATAACTTGTATTCTGATTTACAGCCCAATTTTGCATTTTTTGCTACTCACAGGGAGAAGTGGAGGGTGAAACATCCTAGATTGATGAGTGGAAATTCTGTTTAAGAATCTTTCAGATTTGCTTTTCTCAGATGTAAAAAGATTTGTAATCCTAAAGTTTTGATTGCCTCTTCACACAGACTAGCAATTGTTTATTCTTGTACATGGAAAACATTTTTCAGTGTTTTTGAAATTGGTGTGTTTCCCTTTTTAAAGCTGGTTACTTAAGGCAGATCATCAGTAAAAAGAGTTTGTTTGATGCAATAAAATAATAATTATGTTGGGGATTTTTTTTATGGTTGACTTGATTTGTGCGTTAATGGAAGTTGTGTTAAGTAAGTTCTGGAAGTAGTAGCAAAGCTGATGTAACCAAGGAGAGTTTGGCTTGACTGAAGAACCACAGAATATTTCAAGGCACTGCTTTCCCCCACACATCATTACTTGTTCAGAAACTTTGAAGTGCAGCTTCTCAGCAGCTTGTTGCAATGACTTTGGTTATTTGGGATGAGGCATTCAATTATGGTTGCATTGTTTGTCTGAAAATCAAAGGGGGTGGCAGTTCTGCAGGTAAAGTGGTGGAGGAGTCAAAATCTTCATTTAACAGGACATCTTTTCCTGGATGCAGATTCAGCAACTGCTTTTGATAGCCACAGTCACAGCAGCACAGGATTCAGAGCAGCTCTGAAGATCTGAGAGACAGAAGTAGCTGATGGAATAAGTGCTTCTGTGTGAACAGCTTCAACAGCAAGGAGAACAGTAAACCAGGGGTAGTGCCAGTTCTCAGAGCAATTGATCAGTACCATTAGTAACTAAAGGAGAGCTTTCTATTTAATTAAAGCTTTGGGTTAAACCCTAAGTTAATTCCAGTGTTCTGTAGTATCCTGGAGGTGTTTTGACAGATGAGATAATAGCAAAGCATTGATTCACAAATTATGGTGGGGAAAGATGTTTTTTCAGTAGCTGACTGCAGTGCTCACTGCACCTTCAGCAGGTGCCCTCTCTAAGACAAAGCACTTCAGATACAGGAAATAAGTGGATATCAGCTCTCATTACAGCAGAACTATAATTAAGCTTGCTTTAATAATGTCTGATCTGTTCCTTTAGAACTTGTCTGTCTTTTGTGCTGATTGTGCTCAAAGAGTTTTTAAGTGGAACAGGAAACAGGGAACACTTTTTAGCTAACTTCAATATGCTATTAGTGAAGTCCATTAAGTTAACAAATAACTAGCAGATTTGTAGTTAACAGAAAAATAAAAGGAAGTGGGGAGAACAGGGAAGTGGTTTAGCATCTGAGTGGTGCACTGCAGTCTTTAAGTCTTCAAAGAGAATGCATGAAAAATGGTTACCCTATCCATTTAGCTGGAGAGCTATTCATATTATGGTACTCATGTTTTACCATTGATTTCTGTTTTTAAAAGGGTTAAAGGAGCAAAAGTAAAAGTCCTAGCAAAATTAAATATGCAACTTTCTATTCTGAAGGCAGTAAGTCAGTTTTCATTGTCTAAGAAAGCTAAAGTTGTGAAAGCAGTGGTTAAAAGTATTTACTATTGTGATTTGTGTTTTGTTCAATGCATGAACTGCACAAATCTGATGGATTTATATGTTTTTAAGGCTAATGTTTAGGACACACAGCTGTTACATAATTCATCAACAGTGTATGTATATGACTTATTCCTGAGATTTCTGTGTGTAAATGTGCTTTACCAAAACCTCAGGGAACTCATTCCCTGTACTCAGTAGACTGTGGTATGAGAGCTGTTTACAGGTTGGAGTTCAGTTAGATTAGTGACCATTTCCCTAGCAACTGAAGGCCAAACAGAAGCCTCCACCTGACAGGGATAGATATTTTCCTTTGTAAGGGACGACATGGGGTTAATTTACCTTTGTTGCAAGTTCCTGTCTACTTTGAAAATACAGTTAAAATAACACTGTGCAACAGTTTTCAAAGTATGCAACTGTAATACAGTTGTTGAGGAGCATCATCTCAAAAATTTATTCTCATGTATTGTCAGTAAAAGGTAGACCAGGGTTTCTGTGGATTCAAGCTGTGCTGACAATGTTAGGAAGCAGGAGAGGGATTTGGAAGTCCTACAGAAAAACTGATAGATTTATATCCACAGATATAAATTTGTTTTACTGATTCCTTTAAAACACAGCTTGAGGAAAATCAACTAAGTAGTGCAGGGGAATTTTGATGGAAAATGCACTGAAACCAGTTCTTTGAGGGATTACAGTCTTCATCTTTCAGGATTTTAAGCCCTTGCATGCAAACGAGGTTTTCTGGCAAAGGAATGTCCATAGGGATTTGATATAAGGGTGGAAGGAGCATGGGTTTACTGTATTAAGATGGTTTCTCAGACCAAGAAGCTTGATTAAGTAAAGATCTTAAGCTGTAGCAACTGTTTCTTCCTAGGTGACAATAGTGGAAAAGGCAGACAGCTCCAGTGTGCTGCCTAGCCCACTGTCCATCAGCACAAAAAACAGAATGACATTCCTCTTTGCCAACTTGAAAGACAGAGACTTCCTTGTACAGAGGATCTCAGACTTTCTGCAGCAAACCACTTCAAAAATATACTTGGATAAAAATATTTCTGGAAGCTATATCAGCTCAGATGATGAGGTATGTGAAAGAACATTAATAATTTTCTAGGGTGGGATTTTAGCTGGTGTGGAGAAAGGAAAACACCTTTAAGTTTTTGCAAAGCTATTGAGAAACTGGAAGTTATTTCATTATTCTCTACTGGTTTAATTTCTGCTGCCATATGTGTTTGTTAACATGTATAAATTTTTAAGTTAAGTGAAGTAAAAATTCCAGAGAGTAGCTCATCTTTATGCCTGTATTGCTTGTGACTGCTTTTGCAGGTGTTTACAAGGTCCAGTAGTTTAATTTCTGGCAGCCCTCACAAAAGCCTGAGCTCTGAGTCAGAGGGAGAGCGACAATTCAACCTCAATGACAATGGCATTCCAACAGCAACTCAAGCTCTAATGACAATGTACCGGCGCAGGTCACCCGAGGAGTTCAACCCCAAGCTGGTAAAATACACCTCTGTGTGCTCCACCTGAATGAAAAGCCTGTTAAATTATGTTTGCCTTTAACCCCTTGTTACTGACCCAGAAGAATTTCATTCTGCCAGACAGTTTAGAAGAGGCAGTATTTTTCACAGAAGTAAAGGCCTGAACATGTTGTTGTTTTACCAATACAAATAAGTTCACTACATAAAAGCAAAATTGGATGTAATTCAAGGAGTGGTTGTATTCCTGCTCTCAAGTATAACTGCTTCTCTAAGCAGCAAGTTCTACTGGCATAGAAAGTAGGAAATGGGAGGAGGCAGCCCATTAAGAAGGTGACTGGACTATAGCCAAGTTATTTCTTGCTCACTTGGAAGGTTAGGATATTACAGGCTTTTTAGCACTCAAGATTTTAGTGGGTCAGAGTGTTAGAAACAGAGGCTGCATCTTTATACCTGCCTTTCTTTGCTTGTAGGCCAAGGAGTTCCTGAAGGAACAGGCCTGGAAGATTCACTTTGCTGAATATGGCCAAGGGGTGTGTATGTATCGTACAGAGAAAACAAGAGACCTTGTGCTCAAGGGCATTCCAGAGAGCATGAGAGGGGAACTTTGGCTGCTCTTTTCAGGTAGGTTTTCCTTTGAGCATGTCTGTGGGATATAAACAAAAGCATCAGGGAGGAAAGGATTTCAAAAATTAATAAAGGTGCACATAATAAGTGTTGGAAAATATTTGGAGTAAGGAAGGCTGTGCTTGTTAGCAGGTGCCAGACAAGTTTAGACAAGTTCTCTGTTCTGACCAGCAAATACCCTTTCTCAAACAGGCTCACATAATTAAGGAAGGATATATAAAAAGCAGAACACACACTCTGTAACCAGAAGTCAGTAGTTTAGGGCCCTTCTAAATGTTCAGCAGCCACCAGCAGGACTAATTCTCAGTTATTTAATAATTTCTGGATTCAGTTTTGCTTTTGGTCTTTGCAGCAATTGTTGCAAGGAATTCCAAAGTTTAGGCATGTTGCATGGAACCACTGGTTTTTTTGGGGGTTTTTTTTTTTGATAATAAAAAAAAAGCTACTCTGACACTTTATTACATGCATCCATTATGTGAAAAATTGTGAGAAAATGTTTGTCTGGGATTCTGTGCCATAAAGCATTCTGTAGATTTGTGTCCAGAGCACATATGGTTATGTTATGAGCCTTCCTCTCATGACCTAATGGTGCTTTCAAGTTTTTCTATTTCTTCCCTAGTAATGCATAGTCATGAACCTTTTCTCTTTGCTGCTGGGCACTAAAGAAATGTTTTCAGAAGATGCACACAGGAGTGCACAGCTCTGTTTTGTGTCGTATTAACAGCTAGTTTGGACTAATTTTTACTGAGTATCTATATTTCATGTTTTCTGTGTAGATTACTTTGTGCTACTGACACTTGATTTTTGTTTCTGAAGAAGGTGTAAGGTCAGTAGTGTGATCTCAGCAGCTCTGTGAGCAGGTACTGATATCCCTAAGGCTGTGTGCCCTGCCCAAGATGACAGTCATTTTCAGAAGTAGGAATGGAAACTCCTGAGTTTCTGTCTCTTGCTTTTGGCTAACATATCATACTCTGCAGCCAAACATTGATCTGCTCTGTCCTCAGGGCAAGTAGCTTTCTCAGAGACAAGTTTTGAGTTATTTAGAATAACCAAACCCACAGCCAGCTGCAGAGGGAGCTCGTGATACCGTGTGACTGCACAGTTGGTTTGTTCTTCATGCCTCCTGTTTTGTTCTGGCTGAGAGAGATTTTAACCTCATTATAAAAATGCCTGTAGAGAAGACAGGAAGGGGTGATAATCACCAAAGCACATACTTTATATTTTTTTAATCACCTTTAAAGAAATAATATTTTTGTATTTGCCTTTGAAGTTCTTGTTGACAATTGGAATGGAAGGGCAGCAGATCATCATGTTGAAATACTATACCTACTAAATCTTCCATTTTCTCTTGGTTTTAATACTGTTCTCCTACTCCTAGGAGCCATTAATGAAATGGCCACTCATCCTGGCTATTATGAGGACCTAGTGGAGAAATCAATGGGAAAATACAATCTTGCTACAGAAGAGATAGAGAGGGATCTGCACCGCTCCCTTCCAGAGCACCCTGCATTCCAGAATGAGATGGGTATTGCTGCTTTAAGGAGAGTCTTGACAGCCTATGCTTTCAGAAATCCAAACATAGGATATTGTCAGGTAACTGAAATACCCTGCACTCCTTCAGTTTCTGGAATTCCAGTTCTTCCCTTGCAGTTCTGTTTCTTCAGTCGTGTGCCTGAGGGTTTGGCTGTGTGAAGCACATTTAGGTGTGGGTGGTGCTCTGAGTGCTGCAGAGAGGCAGGAGTGCTACAGGGATGTCACACAAGGACCTGCTCTAACAGCAGTATTAGCAGCACATATTGAGAGATGTTTACTGTGAGCATATTTTCTGCTTATCAATCTAGAAACTGGACAGATGGTAACAGAGCTGTCTACAGAAAATAGAAGAAAGGTTATTTTCTTATTAACAAAGAATCTCCTCAGCCTTAAATTTTTATCCATTTTTATCTATCCATCTTTTAATGAATTCTTTTTCAATGTAATATAGATGTAATATAGAACCCTATAGAACCTCCTTTCCTCTTTTGATGATGCCATGCCATCATTCAAAACAATGGAAAGAAACAAAATCAGAAAACCAAGCCAAAACTCCCCAAACACTTGGCAAAAAATAAAACATCCTAGGAGCTATATCACTGTGAGTCCCAACCATATATCTGTGGAGTTAATGCTGAGCCCAGTGCATGGTTTTGAGGTTCTGATGCTCATAATTCGAGTCACTTCAGTTTCTAATCCTAAATCATTCTTTCTTACTATATAAGTTTGGTTTACCACCTGGGCCTTTTTTTGCCTTCCTACATACTTAAATTCATTAGTATTAAGAAGCCTGATTATTGTCTGTCTGTTAAGACTTCTGGATGCATCATGAGTAAGTACAAGCAGTTCTAACAGATACCCTCATAAATTATTTAATAACACGTGTGGTACTAAGTAATCATTAGAACATTTGTAAAGATTATTTAACAGAGGAGCAGTAGAAAGACATTTCAGTTCTGGTCTCTAAAGTTGTCACAGTAAGTAATAACCTTGAGATTTGGTTCAGCTGCAGTGAGAATTCAGGCACATCACTAGTGCTGTGGGAGGCATTTTAGCTGCACCAAACCCAGATTCCCCAAGAGCACATGTGGCAGAATACAGGCAACAGGGATGCTTACAGACCTGAGTCAGCCCTTGATTAGAAAGAAAAATCTTGATTTCTTAAAAAAAAAAAACTGCAGTACAAGACCAACCAACCCAAAAAGCCCCAGTGAAACAACAGCAACAAAACTAAAGAAAAATCTTACAATATTGTGTGATTTGAGGCTTTCTTAAGCCTTTCTTTGAGAAAGGAGAGATGTAGCTGATTTCCTAACCACTTATCTGCCCAGGTACAATGCTAGATACTGAATAATTATATTTCCCTTTCTTTTAGGCTATGAATATTGTCACTTCAGTGCTCCTCCTTTATGCAAAAGAGGAGGAAGCTTTCTGGCTGCTGGTGGCTCTGTGTGAGCGCATGCTGCCTGACTACTACAACACAAGAGTTGTTGGTATGCTATGGGGGCTTTTTTGAAATGACATTACAAAAAATAGCCACATTAACTGGTGTTATTTGTACTGAAACCAATGTATGGGTAGATGCATCTGTGCATGCTAGTGACAAGACAGCTTGCTCAGGAGAGTAAAGGCACTTTGCTAAAGAGGTAATCTTATGGTTAATGGTTTATCACTTATTTTGGATCAGATGGCATTCTGAAGTGGGCTCAAGCAAGGCAGAGCTTTAAGAAGGGATGGGAAGCTAAAATTTGAGTTTTAGATGATCCCATTAGCTGATTAAGGTAAGGTGGAAACAGGAGGTTTAGTAGTTTGCAGGAGAAGTCTTTGTGCCTGTTCCTGTATCAGAAAGCTGTTGTCAGTTGAGTTTCACTGTGTATGTGGAAGAGAGTGACTTCAATTTATCATGGAATCTCTTTTTTACTATATTTGAGATACTCAGCCTTAGAAACTATTCCTCCTGGCCTGGTTAATACTAATGTTATGGCTTGAGAATGTATAATATGGGGCTCTCTTGAAGTAAATCTAAACCCTCACAGTCACCCTGGCCTCATTCAACAGGTGATGCTGAGTAATAGTGTTAGTAGTGATACTAGTAGTATTAGTCATGGTAATATTAAGCCACTATTTAATTTCTGCTGATGCTAGACCAAATTAATCCTTTTTTATTTATCATTGAGTGTATAATTAAAAGAGAAAAGAACTTATTATAGTTCAACTTGAATGTATAGCTCAGTAGTGTAATGGAATCTGTTACTCATTTGAAAGTGAGAAAATGTGCATAAGTACCATGCAAAATATTCTTAGGTTTTTTTATTTATATACATAGAATATATAGATTTTTTTTCCTCCCCTAAATGGAAATATATCAGTTGCTCCTGAATTGATTCAGGACCTTATTTATCTTCAACAGGAGCATTGGTGGACCAGGGTGTCTTTGAAGAGTTGGCTCGTGACTACATTCCACAGCTTTATGACTGCATGCAGGACTTGGGTGTAATCTCCACCATCTCCCTGTCCTGGTTCCTCACTCTTTTCCTCAGTGTAATGCCATTTGAAAGTGCTGTGGTAGTTGTGGATTGTTTCTTCTGTGAAGGAATCAAGGTGATATTTCAGTTAGCACTTGCTGTCCTTGAAGCTAATGTGGACAAACTGCTTAACTGCAAAGATGATGGAGAAGCCATGACAGTCTTGGGAAGGTATTTATTACAGAAATTTAAGTATATTTGTGTTTGGGGTTGTTTTGGGTTTTTTAAATTTTTTTTTTTGTTTTGTTTGGTTTTCTGATTTGTATTCTATGTTGAAATATGAAATTTAAACTAGTACCATATATGTAAATCTTTTACATACTTGTAGTCTCCTTTAATCCACATAAAGTACTCCTTATGTTATTTTAAAATAATGCTAAATGACCAATAAGATATAAATTCTCCTTTCAAGACATTAAAATAAACTTCCCAAACCTGGTTATAGAAATTTAACTCGATTCATTATTTTAGTGGATTACATGAGTTTTGTAAGTTCAACCTGATGCCTTTTAAATGTTACTAAGAAAAAGCCTTGATGTCAAGGAAAATTGATTTGGGAACAGACTAAGTAGGGCTCAGAAGAATTAGGTAGGATCTTGAACAAAGAGATTTCAGTGAAAAAGGATGGTGTTGGAGTGGCTTGAGCCCTTAATTGGAGCTGATGCTGCTGAGTGTAACCTCTGATTTTCTTGTACTTGGTAGTGGTGTTTAGTTTTCAAGATGCTGCTGGAACTTTGGAACTTTTTCATAATAAATTTCAGTAGTATAACCTTAACTCTTCCTGGAGAATGGCTTGATCACTTTTACATGTTATAATCAATATGTGGCCTGTATGCTGTTAACCCTTACAAGGCAGGACATACAAATTTATCTTGGGTTTCTCATTTCTTCATTTTTCTCCCCAATAGATATCTGGACAGTGTAACTAATAAGGACAGCACTCTTCCTCCCATTCCTCATCTTCACTCCCTGCTCAGTGATGATGTAGAGCCTTATCCTGAGGTGGATATCTTCAGGCTAATCAGGTCTTCCTATGAGGTAGGATAAATTTCTTAACAGGAACTTGCCAACACACACTTCTGATTCACAGAGGAATATGATACTCTGTAGTTTGGATTTGCTTGAAACAGAGAACATAAAAGAAATGCAGACTTGTCTGAAAAGGCTGAAATGGAGCAAGGAAGAGGAGTTACTCTTTCTTTTTTTTTTAATCAAAACTTTTAATTGGAGCTGTTTCATAGAGCAGCCCACAACCAAAAGGTGATTTGCAAACAAAAGGCTGAACTTCCAACTTGAAAAGAATTAATGTTCATTTAAGCTTTTTTGTGCTTTTCCAAAATGGAACAGTAGCGAAATCTCTATGATTTCAGAAGACCTTTCTATTATCACTGAAACTTTATTTCTTTTGCCTTTCATTGTCTTGAAAGTGCTGATTGTGGCCATGGGCCACTGTATTCTCTACTATCACCAAAGCTAAAAAAATAATTCAAGTGAAAGGAGCTGGTAAGAATTAATATCTATTAAATGACAGGACAAAGCCTGAAAAAACAGCTGAAATCTGCAGACTGGTTTAATTGTCCTAAAATTAAAAAAAAAAAAAAACCATCAATTAAAATATCTCTAATGGTTACACTGACATATTTTATAAAAATTAAGGAAAAACTGTAAAGATTTTTTTTCTCTTTAATTTCCATTATTCCCTTCTATTGACATGTGGGATAAATGAGTAATTTTAGTTCAGGGAGTTCATGAATGTTTATCTACATTCCATTTTTGTCAAAAGACTTCTTTGTTTGCAACATGCTCACACATGAAGCATCTTTTTACTCCCAAGATACATGAAAAAGGTGAACACTGTTATAGATAAATGCAGCTTCAGCATTAATTTCATTTACAGGAATTATAAATCCATCTTGTATGAAAGTGTGTCCTGCCACCCTTTTATGCTTTACATGTGGTATAGTTGATGTCTGGCATTATTGTTCCTGCTGATCATCTGTGCATTCCTAAGTGTGTGTGGATTTTGGATGACAAGAAATTTCTGCTTATAATACTTCTACAAAAGTGGATCTTGGGGATTAGGCATTCCTTTGCATATGAAAACGTGGAATATTATTCCTAAAAAGTTAGCCCCCTGTGATGCTTTTGTAGTATGTGGAGGAGCTCCCTGACACTCTTATGTGCATTATGAAAATAACTTCTGAAAATAAAACCTTGGGTATTAAAAATAATATTTTCCTAGGGGAAATTGCATTCTTGCTGTTTGGTTTCAGATCCTCAGAATGTAAGGACTGCTGTACTGTCTCAGCCATTGGAGATCCAGTTAGTTTAATATCCTCTTTCTGTTGTGATTATGAGACATTCCAGGACAAGCTGACATAAAACTCTGCAGGAAGACTTACAAAACAATCTATTCACAGATTTCCCAAGCAAGAAGTTTCTAACTACTGAGGTTAATAAGTTAAAATAAGTTATTGGGAAAAAGAAATGTTCCTTTGTGATTTTGTATTGTGTAAGAAAAATGTGTTAACAGCAGTTTCCTTTGTGGCACATCATGTAATTAAATTAATTTCTCTAATATATTAAAGGCAAGCTAAATATTCTGAATATTAATACACAGACAATCATGTACTACTTTTTCTCTTTCAAGAAATTTGGAAGTATCCGGGCAGATTTAATTGAACAAATGAGATTCAAACAAAGACTGAAGGTCATCCAAACCCTCGAAGATACTACAAAGCGCAATGTGGTCAGTACTGAGATCATCCTCTTTGCAAATAATGAGTTCAGCCAGTGTATGAATTTTAATTTAGCTTTTCAGTGAGACATGGGTTTCCAATCTGTAAATGTTAATGTTGTGTTTCAAAAGGTACGAACGATTGTGACAGAGACTTCGTTTACTATCGACGAACTGGAGGAACTATATGCACTTTTCAAGGTAAAGTCAAGATAAGATCATGTGCCTTCAGCAGCTTAAATGTTCATTTTTGATGTGGGACTCTGTCTTTTCTAAGCACCAAGTCAAATCTGTTAGTTGTTATTGTGTATCTTGATACAAATTTGAATTACATGTTGTATTACTGATATACAAAAAAAACCTCAAACAGTTTATAAAACATTGGGAAAGGTTGAAGTCACAAATTGATTTGTCCATGGAAAAGAAGTACATACAAAATGAAAACTTGGATAGAGGCTTTTGATCAGTCATTAGAAGTTAAACATATGTCTCTCTCTACCTGACCCAAGTTTTGGAATTTATCACAATTATTCTATATCTCAGAGAGTTAATACTTTTGTATTGCAATAGCTGATTTTTACCATTGTTAATGCATTACATGGGAATTTAATGCCATAAAGTGATGTCTCTTCATAAGTTGGTTGTATAGCAGTGCCATTAGATCCACAAATTTAAAAATGGGCATTTAAACATGAAGATGTGACATTCACCTTCATGCACAATGTCTTAAATTATTTTCTTCCTCTGTTTTGTTATAATGAGATTTCTTTTTAATATGACAAAGAATTTATATTATTTTAATTTCCCATCTGTGACAACTCCAAGTTGTCCAAATCCTGCAGTGACTTCTTTCAGTCTTCCTTTAAATCAGTGAGACCAAGTCAGACAATCCTCCCTGGCTGATTGCTCTGCGGTGGATCTTTATCTCTAAGCTTCTGAATTGTTTTGAATTAGATTCTGCCAAAATCAGCTCCACAAACTCCCCTGACCTCAGTAAGACTGAAAGAATAGTGTGAATCTACAAAAACATTAAAAATATTTTCATATGATTAAAGATTAAATAAAGATTTCATGAGACTTCTGACTTGACTGCATACTGAGGGTGCAGAGGGTGGCTAAGCACAACAAGTCTGTGAAGCCACAGCTCTGGCCCAAACAGGTATTTCATGTTTCATCTACCTGGAAGGCAGAAAAAGTTAGAGGAGAAACCTCTTCCAGAAGTGGAAGGGCTGGATGAATTGAAGTGCATTGCTTTAAGCATGCACGTGGAAAGAGTTGTTTGGAATTTTTTTTTAATCATGGAGAGCAATGAATTGTTTACAGAGGTGCTGACAATCCCGTGGCGTTTCCCTCCCGTTCAGGCGGAGCACCTGACGAGCTGCTACTGGGGAGGGACCAGCAACGCCACGGAGCGGCACGACCCCAGCCTGCCGTACCTGGAGCAGTACCGCATTGACTTGGAGCAGTTCAAGGGCATGTTCGCCCTGCTCTTCCCCTGGGCCTGCGGGGCTCACTCGGAGGTGCTGGCCGCCCGCCTCTTCAGGCTGCTGGATGAGAACGGAGACCTGCTCATCAATTTCCGCGAGTTCGTCTCCGGGCTCAGTAAGGAGCAGCCGCGGCTTTCGAGCCAACGCGACAAAGCGGTTTGCTTCTCTGCAGCTCGTTTTGTCATGCCTGTGACTGGGGTTCCTCTGGGGTTTAGGCTGGTCTTAGCAGGTCAATCTACATTAGCCAGTGGTGTATCACAACACATGAACAGACCCTTTAAGATCTGAGGATTTCACTGGCTGCTAGCTCTCAACATGAAAATTAAATGCAACACGGATGTTTTTCCCCTAGGCATAGTTAGAATGTGAGGTACTACCTCTGTCACTTCTGAGATCAGCAACCAAGACTGCAGAAAGCAGTTTGGAAGTCCCCTGATAAGGAGAAAATAAAGGTGCAGGTCAGAGAGGTAGGCTGAATGTTTTTAGTCTTGAAGAACAAGTTTTCGGGACATGGAAGTTGACCTTGTGAGCCCCAGGACTAACATGAGGAAGCAAAGATGAGGCAGCAGCTGCCCATTCATTTTTTAAACACAGCCAGAGTTATTTGCTGTAAGGGACCAACATCTCACCATCTACTATGTGTCATTTCATGGCAACCTGGAATTTCCTCCAGCTCTACATTTTGATCCTTTTTGAGAGAGAAAAGGTTTCCCAGTGTGGTTTTCAGCAATTCTTTGTAACAGTATGTTTAAGCATTAGGGCTCCAAATGCAGCCTTGCATTAAAACCTCTGTAGAGAAGTAGCAGCACCTGTTCTCTTCTAAGTGCCAAATAGCTGCGACAGTAAAACTGGCTGCACATCTCCCCTTCACACCACCCAAAAAATCCCAGTGCTTTCCATGATGCAGTGATTTTTGAGGTACTGTTTGCCAGGTAACACTCAATGGCCTTTTGAGGACCCAGGAATTAACTATTCTTCCAGTTTACAGGATGCTGTTAGTAAGAGTTAACCAGCTATTGAGTGAGACAGCATGTTTTGGAACCAATAATGAGTAATAAGAGCAAAGGCCAGTCTTGAGTACTGTCAACAGAAATGAATGTAAAATGCACAGATGTGGACTAAAATCTTCAATAGGCAAAATAATCAAAACTGCTTATTCTGAAAACTCATATTTTTCAGAAACTAAGCCCAGTGTGGTGTGATTTGAAAACCTTTTTTTTTCTCCCCAAAAAGTAAATCAACCCTGCTGACCCCTTTTTTTCATTGATAAGCATGTGAGTGGTAGGAAGGACAATGCAGTCAACAAAGGAACAATGGCCTTGTTTGAGCATATTTCACCATGACCCAGGACTTTCAACAATTCCATTTGTTTTTCATTGTCCCTACAACAAATAGCTCAAGAACTTCCTACTTCAGGTGCCTCTAGGGCCTCAGCTGAGCAAAGATGGAATAACCTGGCTTTATATTTACTCTGTGTCCTGTCACAATAATATATCCAAGTATAGGAGTGGCTTGCCCAAACAGTTGTGCTGCTCAGAGAGGTAGTCAGCCTTGGTTAGGAGCTCTTTGGGTTATTCACTCTTGATAAATCTCCCCTGCACTCCTGTAGCACACTGGATTATTTATTGCAGTTGTTTAATGCACATCCAAGTAAGCTACAGAGATTTCTACATGGATTCAAAGTGGCCTCCTGCCTCCCATCATGTTTTTGCAATACTCCCCTCTCAGAGCACATAGCTCTCCCACTTCTCCAGTGGCTGCTGCTGACTGCAGTACTTGTCACAACCTCCTGTCCAAGTCAGCAACCATGAAAGCTCTGTCTTGCAAGGAGAACCTGACTGGGTTTTTTGGGGTTTTGTTTTGTTTTGTTTTTGTTTTGTTTTGTTTTTACAAGCAGGGTTTTTTCAATCACAGAATGCAGGAGGATATTTAAAACCCAGAGTGGTAACCTCACCACTTCTTCAATGCTTTCAGGGACAGGATCAACTCCCTTGACCTGCTAGCAATGCTCTTCCTGATTTTGAGCAAAAAGGGTTAGGGATGCATTGGGAGGAAGGAAAAGTGTGCATCAGGAAGCACAGACAGATTTATCTCAAATAGTGGCTATGGAGCTTTTTCAGTTCTCTTCATACCTGAGGACAGAGAGAGGAACAAGCCTACACATGTCACTCTGTGCCCTGAATCCTATTTTGCAGTTCCCTGTTGATGGAGGATGCACAAGTGCAGCTCATTCTGTCCCTTGGTTAATTCATGTTGCCTTTACCAGAAGAGAACACATTATCTGCATGATGTGATCCACCAGATAGGATCATAACAAGGTTTAGTGCTTAAAAAGGACCTTGTTGAAAGCAAAATGGCTAATGTAGATGTGCTCAATTTTTTGGCCTAACATCTTTAATTATTGGAGTGTTAAGCTTTACAGGAAGCTGTGATTGTTAGTACTTGTCATACCACACTCTGTAGTTTGGATAGCAGAGGTAAGTTGACACAGTCACCTATAAGCTAAAATAAATCTCTGCACAATCTAATTATTGAAAGTTAATTCATTTATTTAGGGATGGCATGTCACAACAAGTGAGATTTATGAAAAAGTGTGATTATTGGTTATCTTGCTACTTTAAAATTAACTACTGTCCATTTAATTAATTGGAAGGAGGGGCTTCAATAGACCTCTTGGATTTCATACAGCTAATCCTTGTGTAGTCCAGAAACAAATAGGGGTTAATGTGGAAAAATCACTAGAAAGTGTTGCCTGAACATCAGTTTAGCCCATGGCTAAACTATGATAAATGCTGTTTACTTGGATTTCTCTTTTTTTTTTTTTTTTTTTTTTTTTTTTTTGTAAATATCTTGTTGCTCTAAGACATGTGATGTTGTTATTGGATCCTCAGATCAGAAAGTTTCAAGTCCACACAAAGAAGGTCTTGTTAAGTTCTAGCTGGAGGCCTTTCTGAGTGATAATGCCACAATCACAGATGCAGTGTTATGAAATAGCCATTTAATAAAGGACCCAAGATTGAAGTATGAAATTCAGGGTAGATTTGTCTGGTTCTCTTACTGTTTTTACTGTATGATCTTAGAAGTCAAGTGACTGCCTTATGATCTTGAGCTGTAAAGGGGTACAGTACTTCCCAGAGTGAATGTAACAGCTTCTAAATCAAAATATTGTGGCAATAACACAAAAAATGGCAGAGAATGCTGACTAGTAATGTACTGCATATAATGTTGTTTAGGTGCAGCATGCCATGGAGATCTTACAGAGAAGCTGAAGCTACTGTATAAAATGCATGTTTTGCCTGGTAAGTATATGATGTTAAAATAGCTCTTGTTTTGCTGAGAGCAGGAATTTGGAGCAGAGTTGTTTGTGACTGGTTTTCCTAATTAAAAATTAATCTGTGGGAATTATTGTAGCTGTTTATGCAGCAGTAAAATAAGGAAGCTTCTACTCTAACCAGACAGATTTGGGAAGTCTGAAAGCACCCTCACAGCCTTCAATTGCTCCCTCCACAAATATATAAATGTCTCTTGCCTGTTAAGTTGGGGTTGGTGATACCCTCCAGGCATAAATCCAGTGTTCTTCAATATATGTTACCATAATTAACTGTTTAAGAGTTTGAAAATTAAGCTAATTTAAATGTTCCTACATGTCCTGGCTCCTCATTTCTGTCCCCAGGATTTCTTCTTGGTTTCCCCTCTGGGCTGACACAACTGTTTGCAGAGGGAAGCTTCATATAATTTCATGGATGTGTTTTCCAGGCAGCCATGCAAACCTGGACTCAACTAAGTGAGAGAAACAGTTAAGGGTGGAGAGGGGATAAAAACACCTCAGAACAGTTCTGGAGATGCTTTATTGGGACTGTGTCTTCTCTGGCTTATCATACACATACCTACTGCTGTCCTCACTGAATCTGCACTTTAAGAACATTGGAACTGCTTGGGTAGTTTAATTCTTAAAGGGTGGAATTTTTAATGAAAGACTCTTACTGTGTTTCTTAGATCCATCCCCTGAGCAAGAAGAGCCAGACTCTGCTTTTGAAGCTACTCAGTACTTCTTTGAGGACATCACACCAGACTGTACACATGGTAGGCATCTTTTGTCTTGGGCATGAGAAGGTGAGGTGATGCATTTCAATCAACATGTCTCCTTAGGAAGCTGCTTTTTAACTGGATTAAACTTTGTTAGCAAATATTCTCTGTAGTAAGAAGTATGAAGCATTTGTATATGTGTTGATATCCTTAAAGGTGCAGGCATGTGTACACTGGGAGTCCCCCTGAATTGCAAAGTACTTGCAGAATAATGCCAGAAATGTGTTGTAGTAGAAGTAATTTTGTGGAGAATAAGAATAAATAGATTGGCTTTCAAGATGTATTTGGATCAGAAGTTAAAACATTCTAAAGAACTGAGAGGAAAAGATACATCAAAATGGAGTTCAGCAGTTTGAAATCTTATGTGCCCTAACGAGAGCCAGTGTCTCATCACTGCTGCTTTAAATGGTTTTCTCTTTCTTGTGATACTTGATGTGGAATTTCCTTCTGATTCAAGAAAAGATAGCCCAACCTTCAGGTTATAAGTGGAAGGAAAGTTGTTTGAAAATACAGGTAAGAGTTAATAGTCTAGAAATGGCAATTTCAAGTTCTGAGAGGCCTTGAAGCCTCTCAGAAGATGCACTAGTATAATCACCAAATATATATCATGCTAGAAGGTGTGGTGTGTTAGCAAGGGTTAATCACTGTATTATGTGGACAAAACCTAGGATTGTCCCAGCCTCAGTAGTGATATTTTAAATTAAATGGAATTTATCAGCAGGTTTAAGAATAAGCAAAAATCACCATTCCTGTAATTTTTACTCTGCTTTTTTTTTTTGCAGAGTTTGTAAATATTTGTTAACATTTTGTTATTTTGCACTGTATATGTGAAAACAATGCCTGTATCTAAACCCACACTGATCTTTCTCTCCCCCTGCCCCTCCACTTCCTAGTTGTTGGCCTAGACAGCAGGAACAAACATGGAGTAGATGATGGGTTTGTTACAGTGAGTCTGAAAACAGACAAAGGTATGCTTGGTGTCTCCGTGTGAGTTACATCTTCCATTTCATGTAAAGATGCTCCTTTTGAAAATGGGGAATAAAGGTAATAATTTAAGGTTTCTTCATGGACTTTTTCCTCCATCTCTGGGTAATTTGTTGGCAGTAGGCAAGAAGAGCTCACAAGAGAATCGAAATTACCTGAAAATGTGGAGCCAAGAGAATAAATCCAAAGCAAAAAACACAAAGGACTTGCCCAAGCTGAATCAGGTATTTCTGCTGAACACTGATTTTTTCATTACATTTAAACTTTCTTCACATATCTGAACTGAAAAAAGGTTTTATTTTGAGCAGGTACTTTTTCCCACAGTAGCAGTCAGCTGACTGCATAAGTTCATTGTTTGCAAAATACTTTAACTGGCATTCAGCTCCCAAAAATAAGATACACACATATAGGACTGGTAAAACTTACTATTTTGATCTCTAACAAAGTATGTGAAATTGAATATCACCAGCCAGCTCTTCAATGTTTAATAAGCATAACCTGAAAGTAGTATTTTATGTTTTGTAATTTGTACTGCTGTCTCAATCCCCCTCAATCCTCTTAAGGAGGAGGAGAGCCACTGGGGTAGCTGTTTCCTCCAGAGCATTAGGGAAGGTTTATTTCTTGTAGAACAATGATTCTTACCTAAGGTAGCCCTGAGCAAATCTTCCTGTTTAATTCATCAGTTTTGAATTTCAAAAGATTTGTATCCAACTAAGTTACTCCTGTAAGCTAAGGAGTGCTGCAGGTCTTCATTTTTCATTACTTCTCATCAGTTTTAACAAACCCTTAGTTATACTAGCATCGTTTCTACAAGAAAATCCACCAAAATGAATGTCAGGTGTCTCACTGCTCATCCTCTTTTGCCCTCCTGTGGCTTCAGAGAGTTATATGTGATATGTTGGACAAAACATCCAATAATTTATTCTAAATACCTTTGAAATATGCAACATATCTGACTGCCCAGTCATAGAAAATGCTTCCTAGACTGCACCTGGGTTTATTTCAAATTTCTCTTCGGTCACATAAACTCTTGTGCCTTGCCTCAATCCCAGACTTTTTGGAAGATGTCAGCATGATGTTTTGCTGCTGTTGTTAATGTTCCTTCCCCCTGTGTTTAGGGGCAGTTCATTGAGCTGTGCAAGACGATGTACAACATGTTCAGTGAAGACCCCAACGAGCAGGACCTGTACCACGCCACGGCTGCCGTGACGAGCTTGCTCCTGGAGATCGGGGAGGTTGGGAAGCTCTTCAGCACACAGCCCCCCAGTGAGACAGAGAGCAGCACCAACTGCAGCAAAGCCATTCAGGGCCAGCTGTTCCAGAAGAAGGAGCAGCATCAGTACCCCCTGGAGCAGCACAAGGCGTTCCGGGACAGCCTGGTGGCCGGCGAGGAGGAGGCTGCGGGCGCCGACAGCGCCCTGGGCATGCAGATGGAAGACATTAAGCTGGAGGACTCCTCTCCCAGGGACAATGGAGCCTGCTCCTCCATGCTCATTTCTGATGATGACACCAAGGACGACAGCTCCATGTCCTCGTACTCGGTGCTGAGCGCGGGCTCCCACGAGGAGGAGAAGCTGCACTGCGAGGACATCGGGGAGGACACGGTTCTGGTGCGGAGCCACGCGCCCGCCCTGCGCCGGAGCACCAGCATCGACAGGGACTGGGCCATCACCTTCGAGCAGTTCCTGGCCTCCCTCCTGACTGAGCCAGCCCTGGTCAGGTACTTTGACAAGCCTGTGTCCATGATGGCTAGGATTACCAATGCTAAAAACATCAGGATGAGGGGAAAACCAATCACCTCGGCCAGCGACTATGAAATCTCTACTATGTCGGGATAAAAGGCAGGCGGGTTTCTTATTTCATTTTTTCTTTTTATTCTCTATTTATTAGTACCTGGCAGAGGCCCTGGTATTTTCCAAACATAGTTGTTTTCACTAATGTGAAAATGTTGGGGTGCAAATATAATTATCTTCAAGTATAATCACTCTTTCTGTGGGAAATGTTACACATGCAGATTTTATTCAAAATACAGAAAAAAACGCTTGTCAGTGAAGTGTGTGTATTATTAATATTGCTGTCGGTGTATAATGGTAAAGATTAGTTCTTAATTTCTAAATATAAACTTAATGCCAATATTTATGTGCATTTTTAAAATAGACATATATAGAGATCTGATGCTTGGGAAAAACAAAAAACAAACTGGGAAAAACCTGAAATTTAAAGGGACACTGTCAACCTGAAAAGGACCTTACATGAAAATAAGTTCCAGGCAACATCCTTAAAACATAATTTTATTTCATATAGGTTTTTTTCCAAAGAGGCTTTGAACCTATGCTTAGATTTTACTTTTCTGAATATATGAAAGACCAGTGACATCTGCCTGGCTCCTAACTTCCTTCTGCCTGAGACTGGTATGCTCAAGTGAAAATGAGAAGCCCATCCCAACCTAGCTGCCACATCAGGCAGATGTGGATAAATGTGGTGGTTTCTGCCCATCTGCCTTTCCCTGGGTTCAGCAGAGGGAAAGCCCTTTCCCAGCTGTGGCCACCAAAGGAAGATCTCCAGCATGACCCTGCCCAGGGCAGCATTCCTAACCAGTGCACTTGGAAGCTTTGCTGGTGTTCTCCAGAGACAGTGTATACAGGTCCCAGAACAGATTGGTAGAGTCTCTTTTCAAAATTTGAAGTCTGTTTTTAAAAACTTAGAAAAAAGTAGTATATATATATATCTACTTCTAAGGCTGGATCTACAGCAAATATAGCTTAGTTCTTAAAACTAACCTTTACCACCAACCTATTATATCCATGTTAGATTAAGAAAATAAAAGCCTGTATTGCATAAGTCTTTATTTACTACAGTGTAAAGCAACAGTAATGAAAAAACAATCTGCAAGATAATGTTACTGAATGTTTAAATCTTACTGAGAACACTGTCACTTTATATGAAATGAATAGTATCCTGTATTGACTTACTGAATAATATGTTAGAATGGAAACTGGAGCACCTGCACTTTGAATCCCTGCTTTTTTTTATACAGATATTTGGGATTTTTTTTAAATTTTGTTAGCTGTTTTTTAATTCATATTTGTTTGTTTCAGGATCATGCCTACATGCCTAATCTTTATTTGCTGTTTTGAGAATATTTTCTGTAGAATACTGTTGATTTTTTTATACTCCTGTATAATACTGCATCCATGTAACTTGCAGATTTTTTTAGCACAAGCTATGTTTAATTCTTTTGTTTTAAAAGAATGCTTTTAAACTGTCAGATGAAGTGGTTTTTAACCACAAATAGGTAATGTGAACAAATAAAGTACACTCTGCACAGATTTGATTTTTAACTATTAAACTCATGCTAGAGGGAAAATGAGCTTTATTGCAGAGACAAATGTTAGTATGTCTACTGGTAATGGTATGAAAAAGCACTGTAGTCTGACTGTGGATGGGTTTACATGTGTATCAAATAATTATATTTATTTGAAGCCATAATCACTATTTCAAATACTATTACTTTGTTTTAATTTAAGATGCCAAGGCCAGAGTGGGGTGCTTTATTATAATAATCTGGCAGCTGAATAAGCTGTCATGGAAGTCATCAGCACTAAGAATTAACATCTTTAAGTGGAATACCAACTTTTTTAAGTTTGCCTTAAGATACCTAAAATATTCTCTTTTAGGAGTCTGTTATTTTGAAGTGAATTTAAGCATATCAGTAAGCTTACACACACCCCTAGGGATGCACAGGACACAGCTCCAAAACATTTATCTTTGGAGGGCTTGTCAGCTTTGTTCCCACCCTACCCACAAGGCAGGGGATGCAACAGTTGACAAGAATTACTTTGTTCTTCAGGCTCCTGTAAGAAGAGGCATCCACAAGTGGATCTCTGGTGTAACATGAGCCAGTTTACAAGGCAACTTTTGGTTTTTTGTTTTGCTCTAGTAGCCTTCTTTGCTTTGCTGTGATCAGCAAAGCTCCCAGGTGTGAGCCAGGTCCTCTTTAAGAATGGCATTGCTGTAAGTAGCAGCCAGGTGAGCTGATCTTTTCCAGGTTTGTTTGGATGAAGCTGCTCACTTGATCAGCACCACCTGGCAGTTGCCTATTTGATGACAAGATTTGCTGTGCCCTGTTCTTTAGTAGCTTAGTGGGAGCTGTGCACAGAAAGCTACACAAGAATTCAACTGACCTGCATACAATGGTGTGAAGCCTTTGGGGAAATGTAAGTATTTTTAAAGGCTTACTGTATGTGGAGGTGTGCTACATAGAAAGTGAGTACGGCTTCAGAAGTACCTGTGTCTTGTGCTTTTTGTGCTTGGAGATACAGGCTCTTTATTCTGTGAATTGTAGAGTTCAGTTGGGGCTGCTATCTTAGAGCTTTTTAATAGGTTATTTTATATAGAACTTTCACTACTTAAAAAAAAAGAAAAGGACTTGATAGGACTATTTCTTTATGCTTTTCTTCTAGTCTTTCTTTCAGCTTAGCCAGAAGCAGTTAACACCTGGAAGTTCTGTGGCAGTTACTTCCTTCACTGTAGCATCATGTATCTCCTGAGTTCTAGGTGTTGGAGCTGAGGGTTGAGACTTGCAAATGTTTGTGTTATATGAGTTGTGTTACACAGATAAGAAGCTCATTATGTGACATATTAAACCCACTGGAAAAATTACATCAGAACTGTGGTAAAGAGAAAAGCACTTCATGAGTTCTTACACAATGATGCTGGAGCTTCTGTTATTGTAGAAGTCAGGTGTAATCCAGTAAAAAGGGATGCTGTACCTAGAAGACACTTTTTATTAGGTAGTAACAGTACAAAGTAGTTGATGTGTTGTACCCATTTTGGTAAGAAACATGGACTAATTTGAACATTTTGAACACATGAGGAAATACTGAGGAATTGTGATGAGTTGTTAGGACAGTTTAGCCTTTGGCAGAGTGTGCCATGGTATCCTGGCCTTTTACTTGATTAGTGTATGAGGTTCCAGTGTTCCTTCAAATCCTGGTGTCAACTCCTGGTGCTGAGGATTAGTCTGTCTGTGACTAGAACTCACCAATTGAGGTGAGCAGGAGTGTTATGGTGAGGCTGAAAATGAACCAGTTGGATCTATGACTGAGCTTTATTTTCTTGGGAAAAAACATTCCTTCTATGCCATTTCTGTTTCTTTCAACTTAGAAGATAGCTGTGAGTCAAGTGTTATGCATTTCAAGCCACAAATGTGACATCTAACATTATGGTTTAACTCCAGGCAGCCACTAAGCCCTAGACATCAACTCTCACCCTCTCCCACCCTTGGGATCTGGGAGCAAATTTGAAGGGTAAAAGCCTGAAAATTCATTGGTTAAGGACAGTTTAACAAGGAAAAGAAAAAGCAGAAAAGGTCCTGGCTCTGTGTAAGCCCTGTTCAGCAATAAGAAAAACATCTCTGTGTTATCAATCTCTGTTCAGCATAAATCCAAAACACAGTCCCACAGCAGCCACTGGGAAGAAAATTGAATCTACCCCAGCCAAAACTACCACAATTTAAAATGTTGATATATTCAATAACAAAGCCAAAAATTGGAATGACAGCAAATAGTAACAAAACAAAAATGTGGCAGTGAATGTTACACTGGAAGATGGTTAATAATAGAAAATTGCAACATGTGCTGATAGTAGCAGCACCACTGTGCAAGAGTGGCTTACAGCTGGAATCTCAAAGTATGTCACTTCAGAAGACAATTAAGCTCTGGTTCTTCTCTTTCCTGTGGTACTCAAGATCTCAGTTTAAATTTCCTGAATAGCTAGCTGCTTGCTTGTCCTGTTTTCTAAAATAACACATTTGCATAACTGATCAACCTGACATTTGGAGTTTGGAGGACTGGGATGTTTCTGTAGTGGTAGGGCCTGTTCTGTGCTTCTGTAGAAGTAAGAAATTGCTACAGATGAGATCTTGCAGTTCTCATGGAATGGCACTTCTGTACATTAATAGAAGCATTTGTTCTCCAGAATTCAGGAGGAGAAACAAAGGCTACCTGAGAGATTTAAATAAACTTTAAAAAAATACACAAGCAAATAATTTACATAGCTTATATGAAGACATGCCAAAAGATACTTAGTCTGAAAAAAAATAACAAACTATCACACTTAAGGGTTTCTCTTTCTTTCTCCAGAGTTGTTCTCCAGCTTTAAAGTTTTGTTTCTCCTGAACAAAAACGCTCACATTTTGAGTTGCCTGTGAGAGTTAACTTCTGGATCATTATTGTGGGGTTTTTTGGGGGTTTAGTTAGGGTTTTTTTGTGTTGTAGAATTTTTTTTGTACATGTTTGTGTTTTTTAAAGGTAAAGAGCTTCCTTTCAAGTGAGGATTTTAAAAGCAACTAAAATGAAGCAGTAATAAACCTCTACCACTTGTAGCAGAGTACAGTAGCCCATCTGCATTACAGGATCAAGAACCAAGGACTTCTAAACAAGCTGGAGGCAAGTCAGGAGGATGGGGGGAGAAAAAAGAAAAATGATAAAGCTTTCACTCATATCCCAGTGCAGGTGCATGAAACTGAAAATTGTTACATTTTCTAGCAGGCCAAAGATGTGACTGTTGACAATATTTTGGAATAACCTGTTCTTTATTTGCTACAGTTGTAAACATCTCTATTACACAGACATCACAGTATACATTATTGCTTTTAGATTGTGGTAAACAGGAATTCCTATTAGTATGCAGCTATCTAAGCACAGTGTCATAAGAAGGAACTGCCCCCAAGTTGTCGTGGGCTGGGTTTTTCTTAATTCCCTAGAGAAAGACAGAATCTAGACTGGCACAAGAAACATCAGTCAAAGATGGGTCACCATGGTACTACAGCAACACAAACAGGAATGACAAAGGAAAACACAGGTTACATCTTCACCACACATCACTAGCAGTATTGTCAAGGACACTGACTGCCCAACTCCCACCTAACTAAACACAAACTTTTTCATCCTAATTCCTAAAACAAGGCTAAGTGATTTCTTTTGTGAAATTTTATTTAGACTAGGACGGAAAATCTGGAAAACCAATGGAGCTGTGCGTATGTTTATTTTTTGTTGCATTTTTGTTTTGTTTTGTTTTTCAAAGACTGAAAGTCCAGAACTGCTTACCTGGGATGTTTAAATTGGGCCCTTTTACTATTGCCCTTTAGGGACAAATGCCCTGTTATTTACATGGCTGTATCAAATGACAGAAGCACAACCAGTTTAAAAGCACTGTTTCTTTCTTCCTATGTAGCACTGTCTTCAGATGGCTTTCCTATCAAGTTAATTACTTCTGAAACAATGTGTTTACTTAGTGAAAGACTAGATTTTACATTTGCTTGTACTAAAATTATGCTTATCTTCAGATTAATTTGTTCAGAGTGGCACCATGTTTCAAGTATACACTAAACAACAAAAGTGAAGGTAGTTTGTTAAACATTTGCTACAGGCACAACAAATTTAGAGAACCATCTTATCTCCAGTTTTAATTTTTTAAATACTATTGCATACAAGCTTTCACATAGTGAATGTTTTAAAGAGGCAGCAAGTTAGAAAACTAATAGCATTTGCAAGTTCTAGTAAGATAACATGTATGTAGAACTGATGGTTAACAAATAATAATTTACTGAGTTTTTAAGACTCTTAGAATAACCTGTGAACAACAAATTCTGATGTTAAAATATTATATCAACTTGCAGAAAAGTGGCCTACCTCCATTTCCAGTCTTCCACAACTTTAGGATTGTCACCCTACAACAGAGTTAGCACAAAATACCACTGACTAGTAAAGCCTTGTTCTTGCCTTCTCTAAACACAATTTTAACTATTTCAATAAATTTTCTAGCTACCACCACAATACAGTTAACCTACCAGGGATGCAAACAGGGACACCCAGTTCTTGTCTACATAGTGAGTGACTCCTGGACAGAACTACTGGGCTAGTTGATGATACAAAACCACATGCAAGTTCTAACTGTTTCCTGGGAAGGTGCACTGGAGCCTAAGATAAACATTCACCTTAATTACTACATGCAAACTAATGTATTCTCTTATGTCTCACTCATCTGATGACAGTTGGGTTTAATTTTTTATTTTTGCATACTGCCACAGTTTAGTTCCAGATCACCCACTGGTTTAAGAAGAAAAATAACTAGCAAAGATGCATGTTATTAAAAGTTTGAACTACATTTGACACTAAAACCTCTCAGATGTGTGAAGTTTCAATACTGGAAAGACAAGGATGTAGATTATGCTTGCAACTGTTGCAAAAAAGAAAAAAAAAAACAGACTTAGCTCAGGGGAGCCTTGCTCAAGCAATTTTGTAACTAGCTGGCAGGCAGTAGATGAAAACAAATAGGATCTCCTTTGCAAGCAACATGCAACTGACTTCTTGAATTCCAGAAGTGACCCCAGTTATGTTGGCAGCAGCAAAGGAGGAGATTCTTTGCTCCAGAAAACGGAGCTGGAAAGTAACCTCTTGGGCCACTGGGAAGGAGTCCACTTTCCACTTCATTCCTTGGATTTTTGGCATGTTCAAGGCTCAGAGAAACAGAGCTCCACCACAGGACCTGAATCCCAGAATTCTCTCCAGGGGACCTCAGCTCATTGGTGAGTATTCTAGGATCCACATACACAGAAGTAGCAGAAGAACTGGGCCCCCCATTGTCAGTTAGGATCTAATCTGGTCAGTTCAGCTGTCCAGTTTACAAGCCAGGGCAAACCATAAATACTCTCCCTATGTGCATCCTCACAGTGTTGGGGTTTTTTTTGTTGTTGTTGATAGTTTTGTCTTTTTAATACTGGTAGAACAGCATTAACCCAACACAGGTGAGACTGAACCCTTCCCCACCCTCAACACATTCAAGTTGTCTGACTCTTGTCTGTACCTAAAGTATCACAAAAAGAAGAGAATTGTTTTACCCTATATACATGCACTGTGTACCCTGATCAGGAGCTTCCCCACAAGCAAGAGATCCCCAGCATTTAAGGGACCAAGAGCACAAGGGTGGATGCAGTGCAACAAGTCACTACTTACACAATACTCCCAGAAGTACTGGGGTGGGGAGGCTCCTCTGGGGATCACCAAGTCCCATCCCCTGCCCAAAAGCAGGGTCTCTCAAAGGAGGCTGCTTAGGGCCATGTCCAGGTGAGTTTTGGTGATCTCCAAGAAATGCAGTATTACATATTTTATTTCATACTTACGTAGTGTAATAACACTTGTTACAAAAAGGAGGTTGTCTGGTTTTTTTTCCCCTTTTTTTTTTTTTTCCCTTATGCTTTCATTCATTGTGTTCAATGCTTATATTCTTCAGGAATCTCTTCTGGAGTAGTCATTGACTAGAAATTAGCTAGTTTACCTGAGATGATTAAAAAAAAAATATATGAAAGCTTGTATCAGCATACAAATGTTGTGCCACTGTGAGATATTTAGGTATATGGTGAAAAAAATCTTTCTCAAATTACTCAAGTTTCTAAGACTCTGATCTAGCTAGAAGAATCAAAATAAAAAGCTGATTGAAAACAGCAGAAGGCACTTATTTAATAGAAGGTCTTAGAAAACAAAGTGATGGTCATACCAAATCCATTTAAATTTGCTCTAAGCAACAATCAGTCACAATACAGACATGAAGTTCTATCTATTAGATTGTCTGAGGATGGCAAGACTAAGAACACATCAAAATTGCATCCCTTCAATGGAAAATACATATTTTTTAGACTTGTACTCAGACGTGAATTTAGTTTTACAAAATAAGGATTGCAGCTGCAATAAAGGGATTTATAAAACCTTATAAAAGGGCTAAAGTAGATCTGTTGTACCTCCCACTAAGAATACCCCCTTAGCTGCTAAAAGAAAGGGCTGATAACAAATTCTGAATCAATCACCCTCAGCATTTGAAGTGAGATTAGAAAAAAATCAAAAGTTTTTACAATAGGAATACTTTTAGAAAGAGTAGCTTTAGTCTGAGGATCTTATCCTCGTGCTGAGGACACATAGTTCTTTTTGTTTGTTTGCAAACTAAACTCCTTTTAAGCATAGGAACTGGCTGGTACAAATCCATAGATAAATTTCCTTATCCAGAAGTAATTTCTAGTAAGTACATAAATATGCTGATGGATTAAGCCTCTTTTCCAAAATTATAAACAAATAATTAATCTCCTTTGAGGACCTCTTAATTACAAAGAAATTTAACGTTGCTGAGTGAACAATCAATGACATATAAAGGAACGAGCACACAAAAAATCTAAAACCACAATAATTTCAACTAAAAACTGAACTTCAATTATTACATTAAAAGGTTGGAATTTAAATTCAAATTTGAAAAGCTGAACTTAAACTGTCTTTTAAAAGACCATTAACAGTCAAGCCCATTCATAGAAAATATGATGCAGCATAAATACCTGCTTCACGTTCCTGCACCAAGAAGTATAAAAGAAAATGCAAAAGTAAGCAATTCAGAGGTTCTTGAGATCTGTGGGTTGTTTTTTGTGTTGGTTTGTTAGTTGGGTTTTTGTTCCTTTTAAAAAAGCTGCCCTTTGGAGAATAGCATAAAAATACCTGTAAACAGAGGTTGATTGTCCAAGCTTTCTTAACTGAATTTTGCTAATTTTCTTTTTTTAAATGTAAAAAAAAAAAAAAAAAAAAGTTCTATTGTTAGACAGTTTTTGGTGAAACACACAAAACTTCTGTCTAAATGCATCACCCAATTTTTGATACAGAACCTCATTTACTGCAGAGGAATTAAGGTTTCTTCATGTCTTGTAAGGTCAGTACCACATTGTAATCCAGTAGAAGTCCCTTAATTTTTTCATGAAATTTCTCTCTGTACTGGTTGAAGTGCATAATGCTTTCTGGTTCCTCTTCAAACCAGAACTTGTCAAACTCATAAACTAGATAACCTGTGAAGAAAATAAAACACAGTTCTACAAAAATTACCTCCACAATTTCATGCCTTGATCTAGCCAGTCCTAGAGTAATCCTTTAGACTCTCTTCAACCCCTTTAAACTAGGACTGTCCCATCCTGATCTACAGCAAGCTTTAGGATGCTGTAATAATGAATACAAAACCAAACCTGCAAATACTGAGTTTTCAGACTGGAGTATCTAAAATATAGAAAACCACAGAAATTATCCTTAAATGTATATTTGTGCAGCACAATCTTTAAGCAGCAGGTGCATTTCCAGTACCTGATGAAGACCAACAGCTTGCTCTGGCTAATGAGAAAAGAGTGGAAATGCACTCCAAAGAGCCCAGACTCTACACTGTGGCCTACCCTGAGTGGTCTGTACTAGAGAAGCTATGGATACTTACAGTAAAACTGATGGAAGTGCTCCATCTGTGGCAAACCAGAGACTATGTTGTAGAGATGAGCCTTTAAAGCACCATTCTTGAGCAAGCTGTATGCCATCTCTGTCAGATTGATCCCAACTATGGCATAGGAGTATCTGCAACACAAATCATGGGTTTAGATTATGGACTTAAAAGTTTCCCTGGCTTTTAGGAGAGCTGTGAGTGAAAATTTTTCCTGTAATACTTGTTGATAAGCTGATTGCAATACACAGACCACTCCCTGGTGCATCCAACCATGTAAAAGTTACTGTAATATTGAGATGGCAAAGGTAATTGATACTGACTTCAGCTTGTTCATTTGAAATCCTTAGATCTGCTGGAATATCAAAAATTGAAGGTGAAAAACGTTGCAGTATAAATGGAATGGCTTTTCAACCTGTTGTTCCAGTTGATACAACCTGTTTTTCTGTTCCATGGTATAAAAAGTATTATAACAGAAATTCTTAAACACCAGTTGAAGTGTTTGTGGAGGAAGAAAAAGTAAAACTTAATTAATTTGTGCCAATTATATACTTACGTATGAGCAAAAAGTCTCATATTCATGACAGAATTGCACAAGGTAATGTTTTTTACACAGTTATGAAGGGCTCCTGTTTTTTGGTAGGTGATCAAGTTAACTAGGGGCAAGATGGATCAAATTATTGTATCTGACTGGTTTGAGAGTGTATTTCTGTAAAATTAGCTAAATATTTAAATATGCAAAGTTTTTCAAAACAAATTTAAAGCTGAACAACAGCAAAACACTTGTTTGTAAATACTTATTACAGAGCAGAAACCTAGAGGGGAAAAGAAAGTACCTTAAGAGGTAATTTATACTATCCCAACACAGGATCAGTAAGGTGAAAAATAAGTATGAATTTCTAAATCTAATCTATTACAAGTAAAACTAACTACAATGTTAAAGGTGTTCATTGTGTTAAATAAGGATGATACTTTGGAAAAAAAAAACCTGCACTTAGTTCCTAGTTAGAAATTGCTTTCTCTGTTTGGCTTCTCACACCTTTCTATTTTGACCCTTTTATTCATAATTTAATGGAAAAAGCCCATGTATATTTTCCTCTTTACTTTCTGGACACATGTTTAGCAGTCTTCACTGCAGTAAGTTCTTATATAGAAGCAGCCAGAAAAAATTCTAGAGTGACTTACCCCAGCCTTGGGTGATTTGACCGGGAAAGGATCTGACGAGCTTCATTGGTGTAATGCTTACTAAAATACCTGGAAGTGAAAAATATTCTTTTAAATTCTTTGAAACAAAATATGCTGTGTTAATGGCATTAAAATCTGTAGGTGAGAACTAGCCTGTAACTGGAAAATGGCACAAAATGAAAAACAAGGAAAAGGTAGCAAAAGATATTCAGCATGAACTAATACTGTAAAAATATTAATCATTGTGATCTGAACATCAAATACGAAGTTCAATCCAGTGCAATTAGCAAAAAATATGTAAACTTGTCTATTTTTCATCACAGTATGAATTTTTACATTCAGGAATTTTTAAAGCTTTTGACAAGTTAGATACAGCCTAGCAATGCTTTCATAAGGCAACAAAAGAAAAAGGTAAGAAATTGGGCAAATTTCTGTCCCTTCCCTCACTTCTTGTCCTCACTCAGCCACATCACATGATTACAATGAACAGCCACTGGATATGTTGAACATCCTGCTTTCTGTTTGCTTCTAATCAGCTCTTATTAAAAATAGCATTACCTAGTGAAAATAGAGATATTGAAAATCAGTTGCAAAAGGAATGAAATACTTGTGTTCACTTACACCAGGTTCACTAAGCCCAGCAGCCCCATTCCTCTGAAGTCTGTTTTGGGATCATCACCTTGGAAGCCAATGTCACACCACTGTTTGCTGATTCTGGCCTTCAGATTCTCATGAGGCATCAGCAGATTCCAGAGCTGCACAAACACACTTCCATGTTATGCTGCTCAAGTATTCCCAGTCACATAATTCAGAACACTTGCTGCTGCACACTAGAAACCATTTACCAAGGAACAGGGAACAATCTGCATGCTGTTCTTTTCTGTCAGTGGCAATCTGGAGTCTGCTACAATAGCTCACTTCAGCAATTATGGAAGTTATTACATTTAACATTAAATGGGGAAATTTCCCTTCACAAAGATGCTGTATGAATACCAAAGAAACAAAGCCTTGTTTCACCTCAGAAATTAATTTATGCATCATTTTGTAACAGGCAGCTATAAACTGAAATACAAATTCTCAATGAATACTCATTTATTGTGTCAGTGTTGGGGCTTCCATAGCAAGCTGACATAATAGTTTTTATCTTCCAGCATCAAACTGTCTTCCTTGACTGGGAGAAGTAATAAGAAAAAATTAGTGTATTTTTTTTTTAATTTAGTAATTAGTGGTTTACAAAGTTAGATGTGTGCATAAGGTTATATATCTTTTTAGTAGTGACTCTTCAGTGACATATCACCAATCTATTTTTCTGCCTATATACTGTTGTTATGTCTGATTTCACACAAAATAATTCCACTGCAACTAACTCTACTTTACTTTTTTTCTTTCCTTTGATGTTTTATTTTAATGTGTCATTTCTATAATGGCTTTGCAGTTTGTAAGTAGAAATGAGGTTCAAATAGGCCAGCTGGTAAGAATGCTTTCAGTAAGTTCTTTCAAGGTGTTGGACTTGGAGGGAAAAGAAAAACAAACAGCACATGTATTTTAAAAATTATTTCACCTCAATTAACTGTTCCTCGTGTTCTTCATTTTCTGAATCATATGGGACTTTCCTTAGGTTTTCCACATTCAAAAACAGTTGTTTATAACCTGATATCTGTAGTAAGGATATATGCAAATTTCTCTTAAACCTGAAACAACAATAAAACATCGTGGAGAAGTTTTTAGATAGGCCCAGTCAGCCATAAATTCTAGCTTGAATTACCAGATAAGACCCTTCTTATGTTAAAGCAATGTAAACACCAGAATTAGGAAGTGCTTTATGTGTATCTTTACAAACTACAGCATACTGGTTAAGAACACTGCTACATGGATCCTTCATACTTTAAACATCTCTAGCTGATTCCTGTGCTGCAGTCAGATTCAAATTATGGAGGAAAACTAAGCTAAAATCTGTTGTGACAAGGAAATGCCATATATCATCCTCCTGGCCACTGTACCTTCACCTACCCTCAAATTTTTTGTAAGTCTTACAGTCAAACTCTGTTAGAAATACTTACAGTTTCAAATAAGAATTTCATTGGACTTTTAAAAATTTTGATTATTGCATATTATAAACTCACTAATTACTTAAGCAGATGAATGCAAACATTAATGAAGAATCACTATATTCTCTCAAATATACCTAAGGAATTACACAGTTCTTGTAATCTATGCAGTGATCATACTAGTTAGAAATATGGAGTAACAGAAGAGACTTACAAAACAGAGATACAGTAATGCCAAATCCACATGAATTAAAACTTTGCAACTTATTTTCTAGAGCTGATGGGGACATAACCACACCTTATTTCCAGATTTCATTCTGAATACTTGTGTTGAATGGCCTAAATATTGCAAACAAGTGAGAAGAGAGAAAGGTTTCCAAACACACCCTGTATCCTTCTGTTCAATCTTCTTTTCTTTCATTACATCTCTGACACACTTCTCCACTTCAGCTTCTTCAACATGTACAGCATTTCTTAAAACCTAGGGAGTTAACAGAGTAAATGACTTTGTGAGGATTGAAGACATAATCTACTTTATTATTATTATTGCTTAGCTCCTCTACATCTGTTGTGTGTGTTATTTATTATAAGAGAAAAAGGGTCATTTTAAGGAAATTGCTTACAATGCACTGGCTCAAACTGCATATAAAAGTTCTGCAATAATTACATGGCAGCATGATTTGTAACTTAGGCTGTAAACAGCAGTGTTTACATAGGAGTTGCATAGAGAATAAATACAAAGCTGGAGGGTTGCTTGGTCTAGGTTCTTGTTTGCTTTCAGTTGCAGAATTGAAATATGTTCTTCCTAATCCAACTGAAACAAGTGCAGCCAAGAAAACAATACTTCAGAATTAGGAGGCAGGTAGCTAACAAAGCTGAGATTTCAATGCAACAAACATTTGAAGGGACATGGGATTATTTATGAGAAACCTTAAATAAACCTAGCACACAGAATATAAAATTCCAAGTTTTCTTTTCTCTGTCCTTTACTCCTCTTCAGTCCTCCCCTCTCAAAAAGTAAAAGCATATGTTGTCTGTGTCTGAAGAAAGGTTTTATTACAGTTTCATGCCTAGTATCTCTTACCTCATTTTTTGATGATTCCAGTGAATGTTCTGCAATATGGGAAAAAAGAAAAGTAGATTTCACAGTTAAATTGAACTGTTTTAAATAATTGACGATAACTGTTCTTGCAGTATATAAGTATTATAAAATTTTACAAACCTTTTATACATGCAATAAAAAAATTAATCAATCTTAAAATGAACAGGTTATCAGGTAACAGAATGTCCTAATTTACACAGATTTTATTATAACTTCAGTACAATGCTAAAAGTAGATTTGATTTTTTTTTTTTTTTTAAGCATCAATTACATGTACAAAACAAGGACAAATGCGAAAAGGTGTCAGGAGAGAAATATGTCAAATGACATTTTCTAGTTCTCAGACATTATTTCATGTTTATTACCGAAGAATAAGGAAGTACAGTCACTTCCGCAAGTTATTGTAAAACCACAAATATGTTCAGTAGTTTCTCAAATTGCTCTTTCAGCTCAAAATTCTGCATCAGGCAGAACTGTGAGTTAAATCACCCTTCCTCACCTCCATAAAAATGCATTTGTGTGAATTTTTTTTCAGTAAAGGAAGGTAAAAGCATATAAACAAAGTGATGGGGAGACCGGGGGAAAAGGTATCATTTCTGATTAGTGAATGACTCGACGGCAATGTCTTGATGACACTGGAATTTCCTCAGCAAGCAGACAAGCAGCTCTGGCATCGATTTGGGATTCTCATAGGATAGCTGGGATGAAAGGAAGAGTGCAAAAGCAATTCTGGGGATGCTGGAAATCAGGAGGCTCAGGGGGCTCGATCGCTTCTTACAACCATTGTCAAGGAGGCTGTGGATAGGAGGGGCTGGATCCCTCCTCCCCCAGGAAACCAGTGACAGGAGGAGAGGGAACATCCTCCGGTTGTGCCAGAGGTTTGGGCTGGATAAGAGGGTAAATGTCATCACCGAAAGGTTCGCCAAGCACTGAACAGGCTGCCCGGGCTGCAGCTCAGCCACCACCTCTCGCAGAGATTTAAAAGATGCGTGGGGGTGGCACTGGCAGACACGGTTTAGCGGCGGGTCCGCAATCGATGATCGCGGGTGTGCTTTCCACGCTAAGATGCCGTGCCCGCTGCTCTCCCCACACGGCTCCGGGGCGATGCCGCGGCCCCGCCCGGCCCCTCCATTACCTACGCCCAGCGTCCGCCGCGCTCCCGCCTCCGCGCCGCCCAGCAGGCGCTGCAGCTCGCACTTGCCCGTCAGCAGCCGCAGCACCCACTTGAGCCAGAACCGCAAATAGTTGCTGTACAGGAACCCCCAGACGTGCCCCCACATTTTCGGCGGGCGGCGGGGCCCGAACCCGGCCGGGCCGCGGGCGCTGCCCCCGCTCCGCCGCCGCCCCCTCGCGGCCGGGCCGCCCGGCCCTCAGAGCGCGGCGGGCACCGAGCGGGGCCCGGCCGCCCCCCGCATCCCGCCGGAAAAACCCTCCCGACCTGGAAGTGATCGCGGCGGAAGCGCCGCCTGCCGAGAGCCTTCCCTTTCCCTTTCCCGGTGGCCGGGTTCACCTTCGGTGCTCCTGCTGCCTCCCCGGCTGCGCCCCGCCGGGCCGGGCAGCGGGCACCGCTCCCCTCAGAGCGGGTTGATGGCCCGGTGCGCGGCGAGCCAGAAATGGCACAGCCGGAGAGACAGCGAGTGTCTGCCTCAGAGCCAACAGCCCCGGGGGGCTCTGACAACCCACAGATCTGCCGCCCCAGCTCTCAGAACTTTTTACTGGGAACTGATTCATTTATCCCATGCTCAGTCTCTGCTTTGTGGCCGGGGGTTTTCGGGCCGGTGCTGTGTGAGTTGCCCCTGCCAATCAGGAATTGCCTGTTACCCCGTTGGAGCACAATTACAGATTTGTCTTCCTTTGTTTATTTCTTATCTCAGGAGTTCTGTCAGATTTCCTTGTGGCCCCTAAATTCTGCATTTTGGGTGTGGGCTGTGGGACACCACAGTGGTCCATCCTTCTTCCCTTCTTTGTTACCCTCCCCTGATCTGAGAACATTGAAGCCTGCCCAGCCCTAAACATTAACAGGACAATTTTATCAAAAAGTAATTGTTTTCCTAACACCTGGACGTCACCTAGAGCTTGTTGGGTACTCTCTGTTTCGTGAATTAAATCTCCCCTCATGCTGCTAAGGCTTGAAAGTAGATAAATATCAAAACACCAAAAAATCTTAAGACATTTTCTACATATTCCACATCTTGCAGCAACTGGGCTAGATAATTTTAAGGAGTGTATTGCCATGGATCCTGCCTTGCCTTTGCTGAATAGAGGTTCAGCCTGAGTGTTCCATTTAGTTTCAGCCACTACATCCATTGTATTATAATCAATTGTTTCAGTAAACATGGTTTGAACACAGAATTGTATGCAAAACTGGGGGTGTTGAAAGGGAGCTGGCAGGCTTGCTTGGCTGCATTCTGATATATTTTTTAATGTGTAGAAATTGAATAAACTTTGACACAAAACCAAAAGCCACGCAGCAGGTCTGATGGCCTATGTCCCACAGAGGATTTCAGAGCATGGACCAACTTGTTTGGCATCCTCTGCCTGGGTTCCTTCAGTGATAGGGGTGCAGAGTTTCATGTGGGGAAACCACTGATGTGTGAACTTCAATTGTTTGCATATCTTATTCCTAAACCTGTGAGGAGAGGGGGTGCATGTTGTGTGTTAAGAGGCAATGTAACTGCTTAGGAAGCAATCTGACTTTCAAAGCATTGGAGCATTGCATGAAAATAAACTTGAAAGTATCTCTATTTAAAATTATTTTTACTTTTAAAACAAGATGATGTGATGATTTTATCACCTTACCTGTATATAAGTTGTTCCAAGGTAGTCAAACCCCAGAAAGTATATGTTAAAAATCAAAGTGCCTAAGAACTGGTAACAGAAACTGGAGGAAATAAATTTATCTGTATTGCAGGACCTGGGCGTAAGCTACAGCTCCCACCTAGCTTGTATATGAAACAACTCTCAGCAAATATTTGGAGAAAAAAAAGATTGTTCTGTACTTCCCATCTGACAACTTGGCACTGCTGCTGTGATATTTAAACCTAGCTGGGAGTTATATATGAGGAGTCCTGGGTGCACCAGCAGCAGCAGGGTGTTAGTTGGATATTGGGAAGGCAGAAGAATTGCTGCAATGTGAAGAAATGCAAGGGTGGTCAGGTCCTTCCTGCCAGCCTTTATGCCCACACATGGATTGCACTGAGGCAGTTCATTAAAAGTAGGAGCTGCTGGAATTTTAGGAAGTCCAGCAGGTGCATCCTAGAGGCGTGGGTTTGCACAAACACCCGGAAATTTCTAGCTGATGAGACTTGTTGATTTTTTTAATACTGAAATTAAACCGTGCTGCTGCTTCAAAGGTTTCACTTCCCATGGTGTCTTTTAAGGGATTAAAAGATGGATATTTTTTCATTATGTTTATACTTAAACAGAAATTACATTTGGTGTGGAATGTTAAGAACCAAAGTAGCTTTTATTAAATGTTTTGGGATTTGTTCCTGTTGTGATTTACTGTAACAATGCATACAGTACAGGATTATTGTCTTCTCAGTTCTCTTTGCTTCCAGTGTCCTGGACTGATGTGTAAAGTATCTGGTGTTGACAGTACATTGCACAACACTTCTCTGTGGTATAATTAGATCTGTTGAGGTAAGCTTGACAGATTTTAAGGTCTTAGTTTAAATTAAGCACTTCTGAGTTTAAAAAATGCAAGTTTTAGTCTTACACTGAATTTTGTTTGTATGTTTTCTTCACTTTAAATCTGTATTTTAAAGTAAAATCTGTAACCAATTAATTACTATAAGATATTATAGCATTCTTTTTTTGACAGTTTTTCCCATAAATTTTTGTAAATTACAAACCAGCAAGGATATTTGATTTTGTACAAATGTTAGCACTTGAATTATGCAAGATGCTTCTGTATCATGTTCAGTCAATTAATGAATTATATTAAGACAGTCAAAAATACCATGCAGTAGCTTAAAAAAAATTCAACCTTCTCTTGTGTTCAGTAGTTGCCTCCAAGTCTTATCTACACAGAGACTTTAGTGGAAGTAAAGATTGTAACCTGTTGATGTTTTAAAATCCCATTTCTTGGGTGCCAGCAGGGCAAATAACCAGCAGTAGCACTTGGATCTGTCTCTAATCAGAAAACTTTCCATGGCAGCAACTATTACATATTATTATTAGGAGTTATTCTTTGTTCATGTACCTTTGCAGATGAAGGACATACAAAATAATCCACTGCTTGGCTCAGCCAGGAGCCTGTATTTTGTCAAATATTTATTTTAATGTTCCTTATCTCTACTCTTGCTTACACACAGATGTGTGAAAACTATACAATGTGGAGCAATCATCTGAGCTAGAGGAGATATAGTTACAAAGCACAAGGACAAGCCTAGGAGCTCTCTCTTGCAGGTAAGGAGAGCCAGTCCCCTGAATCAGTTTAGTGTTAAGTATCACAGGTTACTCAGCAAGGTGTCCTTCTACAGAGTCTTTTTAAAGATGATCCATTTGCCAAAAATGCAGATGGGAGGTAAAACTGCTCTAAAACAATTAACAGCCCCCAAAACCCCCAGCACAGCTTACTCCAGTTGTGCACAGTTCTTGAGCATGTGGAATAACATATGAAGAGAGCCCTGGGAGGGACATACTGTGAAAGCATGAAGCAGATAAGGGACCCTGATTGCAAGTAAGTCCAAAAGCTTATGGAAGTTTCAGTCATTAGATTTTTGATTTATTCTTTTTTTGAGGAACACTTAATGCACTACCTCACTGTAAGTTAATGAGCTAGTCTATGATGTGAGCATCAAGTAAATGGTCACCACAACTCAGCATGGCTAACTGTCTGCTGCTTTAATGAAAAACAACAAATACAGTCAATGGCAATCTCCACAGACCTTCCCTGCACACTGTGTCAGTTTGGTATTGGTTTCTGGAAATATGTGATAATCTTGTCTTTTTTTGGGGTTGGTTTTGTTTTTTCCTTAGTTGCTCTGAACATAAGCTAAAGTTAAACGTGTGCTAGATTTCTGTTAATCTTATCTTCAGCAACCCTCCGGCTTGACTGCATCATTTACATTTTTACTTTGGCTTTATTAAAGATAAACAACCAGTAAAGACATTTTATTCATTATTTGGAGCATACTTAATGCTCATTTGTTCCTCTTAGTTCTAAATCTCAAATTTACTGCAAATGTGCCAAAATCTACATTTACCCTTCAATTAAAATTACTGCCCTGAGCTTTTAGTTTATTAACTGGGAGAGGGAAATGGTGATGGGGGTCAGTAGAAGAAGAGGATTGTGTTGTGATTGCATTGCATCTTATTAGCCAATTATAAATGCATATCCAAAGTATAGTTTAAAGAAGATTTCTCAGTAAAAAAAAAAAATCAAAGGCACAGAAACAGAAGGTAGAAGGAAGTTTATAACAAATGAGTAGAGGACAGGAACTTAAGGCTTCATGGTAATTTATGGAGACACACTGAGATTTTTAGCTCATTTCTATACTGGCACAGGCTACTAGCAGTCTCCTGCATTTTTAATGGATAATAACATTTAATTTCAAAGTAATAGTAAACAGAGATGTAAACCCATCCATATCATAATTCAAACACAGGAGGGTGACACTAACCTTGCCAGAGCAGCAATGTACAATTTGTGAGGTCTAAAATTTTCAAAAAGGACATAGTTATACTGTTGTTAGTATAAAGAGTGGCCCACAAAGGCAGCATTGACATTGGGGCTCCAGAACACCTTTGTGTGGACACAACTGTTGTAGGATTTGGCATTGCTTTGCACCACACTCACAAATGATTTGGGGGTTTGGCACAAAATTAGATAAATTGTTACGTAAGCAAATAGAGAAAAGGAAGGAAGTGATACTGTATTAATAATGTAAGCATATTTTTAGAATACAAATTATCTAAAATACCACGTCCTCTGGATAAATAAGGTAATGAATTATATATGCTAATAATACATTAAGGAAGTAGATAACAAAAAGTTTACTGAAAGCTTTTGAGAGCTACCCAAGTCCAGTCAGATTTCTGAAATTGTCCCTTGCATGTTTGCAGCACAAAATGGGAAACCATACTTTATTTATCATAGGTGCAGAATGAAAGGTAGATTTGTGAGCAGGTAGATAGCATGCCAAAGCAAAAGCCACTAAATACCTGCTAATCAGAAGGAGGAACATTTTTTCTTACAAAACATAGGTGGTTGTATTAGAAGTCTGTTGCTCTAAGTGGTTCCAGGGACCTTGGTAAAAAAGGTATCCATTCCCTTTATAAACTATGTTGCAGAAGATGTATTCTAAACAGTGACAGCTTATTTGTTTTCTTAAGGATTGCTGAAGACACAGAAAGGCAAACAGGTGTGCATGCCTAAATGGAAAGGCACCTGTGTGAAGCAAGGTACAATGGCTGAAGTATAATACCTTTACCAGTGTAGAGGTACCAGTGTGCCATTAGACTTTCATCAGGTTAGATTTTGCAGCTGTTTGCCCTCCTTCCTCTTTAAAGGTGAGCTGAAAAGCTTGGCTTATTTATCTGATTCTGTGACTCTGCTAAATACATGTATTAATTGTACACACCTTGGTTTCTTGATACAATCTTATAAACAAAATGCAAACAAACGCCCCATTGGTTTTAAATGAGCAAAATAATGTTGACCATTACACTGTTGTGCAGAAAAAAATCACATCACAAGAGGTTTATTTCCAAAAAGGAGACGAAGGAGTCCTGTAACTTTATTTGTGAATAAATGGAGAAACCATGAGGCATTTCCTGTGAGGTCTGTCCAATTGTTGAGTACACAGCCCCTTTATTATCCTGATTTTCCAGCCACATCACCCTCTTTCTTTCCTCATTGGCTGAGGTACTTGGAAGGTACAAACTTCCCAATTCACCTAGTACATGTCCCCCTTAGTGTGGGAAGATGGTTTGTAGGGATAGTGCAGAAGGCAATTTTCCTCAATGAGTTACAGCTGGTCTGATTGCAGAGAGGTGGAGACAGCCTTGCCTGCCCAAGAGGATGAGGGTTATAATAGAATGGGTCAGCTAGCTGAGAGGGGTTTGAGATTCAGAGTCTGCTGCAGTTTGGGATGCTGGCTGTGCTGCGAGGAAGGGACATCGTGCAAGGGACAGGTAAGGTATGAAGATGATGTGTGAGGGACAGACAGAGTTAGTGGCTGGGTAAGGGACAGCTTGGGGTTAGCCTGTTTGTAGAGAAAACTTGCAGAGAGGAGAAAAGGAGTCAGTGCTGTGTGGAGCAGCTAATGAGGAAAAGAGTCAGAGTTGCCTGAGAGAAGGCATGAAAAGTTTTTAACAAAGGACTGATGATGGTGTCAGTCTAGTCTGTCTAATTACTACACCTTAGCATGCACAAAATCACACCCATGCTGCTCCGTGCATAAGATAGCTCTATCGAGTCTTTATTATTTTTCTCGAAGTCAGGAATTAAGCGTGACTGTGGCTAAGCAGCAGCCCGGGTCAATTAGTAACGTTTTGTGAAACTGGTAGTTTCTCCCGTTACTTCCTTATCTGCTAGTCTCTGGCCCTATCTACAAGCAGATTCACAGCACCTGTTTGTAAATACACGTTCATCTTCTTCCTTTCAGTGCTATGCCTTAGGCTAAACAGCACCTGCCGAAGTGCTGGCTTTTGTCGTGAAAACAGTCTATGCTTGCCGCAGTCAAGAGGTGTGGGTCCGAGCATGGGGCGGCTGTGCCAGGGGTTTTACAGCGGGAATTGGCGTGGGCGCTCGTGTCTGCCGGGGGAAAGGCGGGCGGCGGGAGCAGCGGGTGCCCGTCGGGCGGGACGCGCAAATCGCAGCGGGGACCGCCGGTGCGCGGCGGAGAGCCGGGCGGCTCCGCCCGGGAGCAGCGAGGCAGGCGGGCCGTGCCCCGGCCCTGGCGCAGGGGGCGGGCAGGGCAGAGCAAGGCAGAGCAGCGCGAACACGCCCGGCCCGCGGTGCCCGGGCGGAGGCGGCGGCGGCGCGGGGTTCGGTGCGGGCAGCGCCCGCGGGAGATGCGGCTGCGGCTCGGGCAGGTGCTGCCGGCGCTGTGCCTCGGCGCCGCCTTCCCCCTGCTGTGGTACGCGGTGTGGCGGGGGAGCCGAGGTGAGAGCGGGCGGCCGGTCCCGGTGCGGCACCGGGGGCACTGGGGCTGCCCCGGCCGTCAGTGCGGCTCCGTCCCGCAGGGCACGGCCGGGGTTTGTGGCGGGTCCCCCTGCCCTCCCGGAGCTCCGCAGCCGCTGGGCTCTCCGGGTGTGTTGGGCGAAAGAGGGACCCATGTGGGACCCTCGAGGCTTGGCCGCGTGTAAGGCTGAGCGTGCGGGTCTCGCCTGTTCTTCCCTCGGGGTCGTGGATTAACTGCATCACCTTGCGAAACAGCTGGCAGGATTGGATCCTTGAGACATACTTATCCTATTAAAAATTCCCTCCTAAATTTAAGAAACAATGCAAGTTTCTTTTTAATTTTTTTTACCCCTCTTTTCTCTATTTTCCCACTGGTTTTTTTTTCTAACAAGTATATTGCATTAAGATGGAAAGAAAAATCTAAATGTGATTGCTGTGACTGTCATTTTTAAAGTGGTTTTGATTTTATTGTCGGTGAGGATAAAGTAGCATTATCCATCCTGCAATTGTATTTGTGTCTCGCGTACAGTCACTTTTTCTTGTGCATATTTCGAGGACCAGAATGAAGAGAAAAAACCCTGAAATTTCATGTTTTACTTCTAAACTTTAAAATGATACACTGTCTTTTTAGTATGTTCTGTAGGTGGCATGTGCCAGATAGACGTATCTTTATGTAGCTCTAAGATTCTCTGAACTGATACAGGAAAGATGATGGTATTTTCCAAAAGGAAATGAGAAGGTCTTTCCAAATAGTATCTCTGAGACCTGCAGACATGGCTTTTTATGGGTAAGGGAAAGAGAGTCGATCTTTGACTGCTGCCTACACTCTCCTTTATAATAGGGTTTGGTTTTATAGGTGCAGAAGAATTAGAACATACCAATTAGTAATTTCTGGGATGAGCACAATTTCAGCTAGCAGATCATTTGTTTATATTAATTATTTCTGCAACAGATAAAAGTGGTGGTAGAGATCTTGGCCCCACAATGGTGTATTGAATAGAGTCAAGGCACTGCTGATCCTCCTGCCTTTAAGTCAACTGTGTGGTTGTTTACCTTACAACATTCTGTTTTCTTCAGTGGCACTCCTGCTAGGAGTGGGGAAGGAAAAATAAAGGGTGTGTCAGGAGACTAAGATCCAAGAGATGTCAGAATGAAAATGTTTGTCCAATCTGCAAGTTACCATTGTGTTGTCTTGTAGCTCATGTTTTGGGACTCCTCATTACTGACATTACATTTTCATTTAACTTTTTTTTTTTTTTTTTTTTTAACATTTCTCTGACTTTCCATGCTGGGATGTTATGCTTTGGGATTTTATTTGTTTGTGTTTTGTTTGTTTTGGGCAAGGGAGATATACACCACAACATACATGATGTGTTGTCTTCTCTTTCCACAGTTGGCTCCTCCTCCACAGTAAAATGAGTAACTAATTCCTCTCAGATGGTATAATTTTCCTAATTACTATTATTATTAGATCCTGTTTTTAGCAAACTGTTGACCATTGCATATGTGAATGTAGTCTTTAGACTCTCTTAAGGTTGGTAAATCTCACAAATATGCAAATAAAATAGCTAATATTATAAACTAAAGGGGAGAGAAGCAGTATGTGGTGAATGACTTCGTATTATGTTTATTTTACTGAAAATACAATCTTTGCACTCAACGGGTGTTAGAAGCCAAGCCTTCTACCCTTCCAGGAAACAGCCAGCCACAGGTAACAACAAAAAAGGTTGTTACCTCTTCTACAGAGGAGAGAAGCATTGGAAGCAAACCCACTCTGTTGTTGCCACAGGGTATTTGTTTAAGAAAGTGGTTTGAAATTAATTTTTGCTCCAAAAATGGGCCGATATAACTACTTAGACATAATGCTTAAACCTCTGTTTTTTTCCTTCTGCTCTGCTGAATTTGTTCTCCATTGTCATGCTTAGACCACTACAGGAATTTCCACTTTTGATGCATCTCAAACTATGATGTGTGTTTTCTTTTCTAATGCCCTTTTTACTTGGCTCACCAGTTACTGTCAGTACTGTTGCAGTTTCTCAGCACCCATCTCTTTCCCCTCATTTGTCAAATGTTTTCTGGCTCATTTTCTTTCATGCATTTGTTAAATCTCCCCTAACATTTTTTTAACTTCTCTTTTCTGCCCATTGAAATGTTTAGGCTGCTCTTGATTTTTGACTGAAATCTATTACACTAAGGAGCAGTAGTCTGTGATATTCCTTCAGGTTTCTGTCTAGTAAATTGTTTCTTGGATAGCAGTGGTTTTTGGATAGTGAATAAGCTTTGTAAAACTAGGACAGGGCACCCAAGCTCAAGACTAGTGGTCTTAAGTACTTCTTATAGGTAGGAATATATATCTTTTAATCTATAAGAAGTATATTCTTCCTATATATACTTATATATTTCTGTAATATGAAAATACATAATAGTCCTGTAAAATGTTGTCACATTTGTCTGCAGTCTCAGAGCCTTTCACCCCTTGAATATTAGAAGTTTAAATCAGATATTGGCTCTGTCCCAATTTCTGTGCAAATAAAAACCAGTAGCTTAAGTCAGTGACCTTTAATTGCCTTACAATAAAGGTAGCTTGGGAGATTTGAGTTGAAATATATTTGCTGTCAATGACAACAGCAAATAATTGGCTCTTTGGTGCCGCTTTTGATTATTATTATGTACAGCCAGAGTATTGACTTGGAGTTGAGACTAAAATCAAGTGCACATAACTCAAACTGGCATAGCAGGGAAGATGCTACTTGCTCATTCACTTAAAAATAAAATATCAGAATCTACCACAGTGACTAGATTTCAGTTATTGCGGACAATGCTGTGTATATTTGAGCTATGGTTAGGAAGATGTTTTATAGTCACTTTTCCCATTGCTTTATAAATATAAGTAGAGGTTTCATGCTAAATGTACTAATATTTTTATAGCCAGGGGAAGAGAAAAGAGATAAAAGTAATTGTGGAGACATCTGATAATGATCAGAACTTCAGCAAAAGCTGTGTCTGAAGTTGTGAACTTACTCAAGTTTTGGTATGAACTTCAAGTTTCTTCAGAAGAAACAGTATTCCTGGTACAAAGGCATTTTGGTGCCTTTGCTGAATACCAGTGTAGTTTTTGTAAGTCACAGCAACAAGATAAATCAGATCCTTTTTTTGGGCAGTGCTTCTTCAGGTTGCTCTCAAGGGTTACAAGATTAAATCTCTTTGAATTGATTTGTAATGTATTGCTGCCCTCTTCACCTAAATTTGTGGAATACTTTGTCCAAGTAGATTAAAAGTAAGCTTTGCCTGGAAGGTAGGAGAAATTGATGTTGAAATATGATGTCACAAGGATCTAGGCATGTCAACACATATGTTGAGTCAAACATTGTGGAACTTGAATTTCTTTAGTTATCCCTTTGAGATGGGTTCAACAAGAGAGAAACTGCTCATACAATTACATTCACAGAAGTAAATGCAAGGACCATCAAATTTTAACATCTACATTTTGAATTTTTTCTTCAAGGTGGGGTAAGGAGGGAGGGAGTTCCATCATTTGTACAGGGTTAAAGAGATTTCAGATGCAAGTATTTTTTCCCAGTTGAAATACAGTAATTTACATGCTAGACAGCATGATTGCACATTTCTTGTATTTCCAGTCACCTTCTGCCTATGGTGTTATGCTTTGTTTGAGCTGTGCAGCCAAGTGCAGGTCCCCAGGAGATTCTGTCATTTGTGATGGAGTTCTTTGCAGGTTTCCTGTCCAGTCACAACTGGCATACTCTGGTTCAAAGCTTCAATTAAATAGTGGCAAATTGACAGACTTGATAAGGAAATCTTGGCTTACACTGCTCTCGCTTCAGCCAATACAGCTTATCCAGATTTCTGAATGTACAGAAGCCAATCTTCCTGTCTTCTCTGGAACTGCTAGGCTGGGCTTAACCACCACTTTTCCCAGCTATCTGGTAGGCTACATCTTCCCTCCATGTGTACATTTCCTTCCAGTGACACTGAGGGCAAACAGAGGTTATTGCACATTCAGGTTTTGCCTCAACATGCAGTTGGGTTGTGGCTGAAATGCACAGGGTGATAAGGAAGGAGTTTTTCAGTCCATCAATTGCTTACTCAGTTTCTTTGTGTAGGTCTGCATTTTGGCATTAAAGAAACCCTTCAATACACAACAGCTTCAAATGGTCCACTTAAAACGTAGTATTTACTGGTCCAAAATTAGTATTATTAGTATTTATATTATATTATTTGTATTAGTATTTACTGGTATCAAAATTCATGTCCAAGACTTGGAAAAGCAGTTTACTTTTACTGGCTTCAAAGTCTATGAACACCATGCAATATCCATTCAATTTCTATATTTTTTTACTTATTTTAATAATATTGCATTCCTATATGATGTTCTGACTGAATATTTTAAGATCACTCTCTGCTGTATTCTAATATAAGAAAAGACTTGGGTCTAAAAGGAGGATTGTTTGCCAGCATTTAAGAAAATGTTATTAGAGCCTAAGTTGTTTTCATTGAAGCAAGTTTGCTTATCTATTTTCAGTTATAGTACGTCAATTGTTCAGAAAAAATTGTCTGTGCCAAACTTGAGTCAATGTTCATTTTTCAGCATTAAAATCCAGTTATTAACTTTGATCTGCCTTTAACTCTCTAAGGTGTGTGCTTGGCTTAACCCTGAAAGTATTCTGATTCTCTTCCCAGTATGCCCTGTATGGGAATAGAGGACCTCTGTCTCCTCTGCCCCAAATTTCTGGCACAGTGCTTTCCTTTGATGTCCCTGGGTTCATGCAAAGTGTGCCTTCTAGCTCCTGATGGGGATGCTGTCAAAGGAGAGTAGATGTCTCTAACATTTTGGAAGACACAAATAATCCTGTGCTCTAAGACCCTAAACAAAGTAGTTAAAGGTAATGCACGTTGTTGAATTTAAATGTTTGCCTGAGAACTTGCTGTTCTGACCTGAGACAGAGGCATTGTTTGGGGATTTTTTTTTTTTTTTTCCTTCCTTACTCAGAGAGCATAAAACCTGAGTGTGCAAAGCATGTAACAAGGTTCAGAAAGGTATTTCATATTAGATCAGTTATGGAGAGATAATAAACTGCCAGTTATTAGTGCAGTGCATGCCTCAGTGGTTTAATATACCCCATTAACCTCAACAGTGGTTCCAAGCACAGAGTATGACAACATCTTTTGCAGTTAGTGTGCTTGTATAGTTTTCTTTTAAGGTGGCCATTAACCAAATTTCAGTTTATAAAGGAAATAGTCTTTAGGTATGATAAGCAGTGTAGCTTGTAATCAAGAAATAAGAACATGATTCACTGCTAGACTTTGGAGTGTTCTCTTCCCTCCTTTCTGCCACTCCAAATTCTCCTTTTCTTTTCTGTTTGAGTGCTGGGAGGAGATAGTGATGAATTGTTCCACAGCTCTTAGATATTGCCAGAAATCATTACAGACTAGAAGCATTTATGATCATACAGGAAGTGTATATGTGTGGAGCTAAGAGAAATAATCAGTTGGCTTTGAGAACGAGTGTTTGCTTTTGCAACTGGTATTGTTTCTAAACAGTTTCAATTTTCAGTGCAGGAAGTTTTATATTTATAAAGTGTATCTATTAGGAGATAACACAAGAGCACATTTAAAACCGTTTTAGATGTTGCTGTCTTAGAATTACAGTATCAATAGGTCTATATGCCAAAGTGCAGTTAACAGTCAAAGGAAAGCTACAGCAGAGCTGCAAATTCACCGTGAAAGCTTTTGAGTGCTGTCACTGTGTCCAGGAAGGGGATGGGTCTGCTTTTGCTCCCATGGCTTGTAGCTGGTGTAGTCCCATTGAGTTTTCCTAGAAAGCAAATTCAGTGAAGCACACTCAGCCCATCAGAGTGGTTCATAGAATCCCAGAATATGCTTAGATGGAAGGGACTCACGTGGATAATTGAATCCAACTCCTGGCCCTGCACAGTCACACCCTGTGCCTGGGAGTGTTGTTCAAATGCTTCTTGAACTCTCTCTGACTTGGTGCTGTGACCACTTCTGTAGGTATGCCAAAAAATTTAGCTTTTTTGGGTTCTAGCTCTGTAGCCTGATGCCTTGTGACAGGTTTTCAAATTTGAAATCTATTTCAATCTATTTTTTTTTGTATTTTATATTTTTTAAAGATAGTCTTTATCTCTTTTGACCTTCCATTTGTTTTTTGATTTTTTTTTATTATTTATTCTCCAATTTTCTTATTGAAGATTATTTTAATCAAGTGTAAGTGTCTTGTTGCATGAAGCTGAAATAAGTCAGGTTTCCCTTCAGCAAAGTCAAATTTATGTTCATAGATCCATAGTATAACATACTCATAGATATGAATGCCTTTCTTGCAATTCAAAACATTGAGTGTCAAATTTTAGTAAGCATTAATTTCATAGGATTTTATTAAACATCCTTTAAAATGTTAATGAGGTAAATGATAACACACATCAAGTGTTTTTTTTTTTTTCTATCCACTTTTTTCCTAAGTGTTTTAAACTTCAGTCTTTATTTATTGATTAAATTAAGGACTTGTGTTTAATGCAAATAACTCCCCTGTTTATCCAAAATGCAAATTAATTCCAGTTGAAACACTTCTGCAAATCCTCACAAATTTGCATTACCTCTCCATTTTGCTCATAGTGTCTTTTATCCCTGGGAATTCACTTTTCCACAGTGACAATGGTGAGTCCTAGAAAACAAGAGCTGCCCCAGATAAAACTTAGCACAGCCCACATATAGAATGGGAGAAGTCTCTAAATAACAGCATTTAACTAGGAAAATAAACAAACCCAACCAACTAAACCACAAGACCAATAAAAAAGCAGAATTTTAAAGCATCTTAAAATGAGGCAGAAGTCCCCTTCTGCTTTCTTTACTCTCTGTTGCAAAGGGCTGATGTTATTGAAGTATTGCTTTATATTAACCACATTTAGTAATAGTTCTTAAAATACTCCAGACACCTTGTAACTCATATATGAAGAGTGAATGCTTTTAATATCTGTTTTATTCTTAGCAGTGTTTGATACACAAGACAAGCTATAATATAATTTTATTTTTCTGTGTGAAAAAGGTCATCATGATTTGTTATTTGGTGAAAAACATAACATCTTCCCCTGAAATTCAGTCTTTCACTTTTTCCTTATTATGGATTTAGTATTCTTGGTTTTGTCTTTAGTTTGCCCAGATGTGCTGCCTAAACTCTACCTTCTAAATATTCTTCCAAACTACTTCTCATGAATGGACCTCATTATTGTTTATGCACTTCTGGACCACCTTCTATTCTTTAATTCATTCTATCATATCAAACACCTCTTAGAAAATAAATTATGTTCTTATTGCAGAAAATGACTTAAATATGAACCAAGACCAGTTGCTGGAGCTTCAGCAAAGACTATTGAATGCTGAAAAGGAAAATAAAAAAAGATCACAAGAACTGAGCAGTGCCCTAGATGAATTTAAACTTCTAGTTGCAAGAAGAATGAACATGACAAAAAATGACACAGGTTTGTAGGGTTTTTTTCTGTTTTGTTTTTTTTGGGTTTGTTTTGTTTTGTTTTTTAGGACACCAACATGGAAAGTTTAGTAATCTGGATTCTTCTCACTGTTTAATTGAACCTTTTAGTTACCTTGCCTTGCTGACTTTTGTGCATCTCTCTCTATCTGCACACTGTAGTTATATTCAATAGATTGACAGTTTGATTTTGGTCACCAAAATAAATTATGTAGTTGTGCAGGATCTGTCTTCCTCCCTGTTGGGACTGGCAGAGCCTCTTCCCTGAGGAGAGAAGCTAAACTACAAGAGGCATCTCTGTGCTGGAAGCATTTCACAGTGTACCCCAACTTCAGCAAGAGCCTGGGTGTGACTGAAAGTGTCATTGAACAATCCTTATTTTCATTCAGTACAGCAGGCTGATAATCAGACTAGAATAGAAAGTTAACCAGGACTGTTACAGGGGAAGAAAGAACAAGGTCCATTTCTTCTTTGTACAGTCAGAGTTGTTTCTTCTTCTGTTGTCACCCTGCCGGGTTTTGTCTGTTTATCCCATGTTAATTCATGGGGACTGTTCAGACATGCATAAACAAAGGGCTGAGCATTGCCAGGGTGGTGGCCTTAGTCATGTTGTCAATCCCCAGTAACCCCACATACTGTGGGCAGAGTTACTGCCTAATGCACAAAACAGCAGAAAAGGGAGAGAGCAAGTTCCCCCTCCCCCTGCTTTTGAGTTTTACTGGAGCCAGCTAAATTTCACAAAGTATTAAATCTCTCAGTTCATAGGATTTAAGGTAGAAATGTCTCAAAATCACTGAATAATTTGTTTTTACTTCTACTTACCCTTCTGCTTCCCATTCCAGCTCTGTTTTATTATACAACCAAAACTGAAAGTTTTATTGTAGTCAATGGAACTAAATTCCTTGTCCAATACTTGATAGGTACTGCTTCCAAACAATGAAGGAAAGTCTTGAGCTTGTGAAAGTGGTTTCTATGCAGCAAAATTTCAGTATATTTACTGGCTTAACAGTGTGGCAGGACTTTCTCACACACCAATGTTTGGGCAGATATATATAATTGTTTGGAGGTTATTTAAACTATTTTCTGTGAGGTAGGAAATACCTTTTAGTGATTTAATTTTAAGCGAGTATCTTCTGGAAGCTGAAGAACTTAAAATATTGTCCACTCAGTAAGCCTCTTCATTTCTTAATCTAAGGTGAGTGAATAAAGCTGATAATGGTTTTTGTGATACTTGTATGTAACTTTGAAGGGTGTTATGTTTCGGGAGTTATCTTAAGTACATTTCTTGGAAAAAGTAACTTTCCTTCCCAGTGAATAAATGTTCTGTTGCTTTCATCAATATTTTAAAGTAGCAAAGAGAAATAAAATTTCCTATTTTCCCTCAACTGTTACAGCCTTTTTTTTTCTTGAATAGCTTTTAAATGTAGGTCTGTATGTGGTTATTCTTTTTACCATAGGATGTTATAAACTGAACTTTGCTTGAGCTGTGAAAACCACCATGTGTTACTCTTTGGGGAAAGCATTTGTTTGAGTAGTTAAGGTTATTAATCAGAATATGTTTCAGATTTTCATTTAAAAACTATATGCCAATTGTTTTCCAACCACGTAAAAAAAAACAAAACAAAAAAAAAAAACCCAAGTTTTTTTACTGCTGCCTTTAAAATAACTACTGTGTTTGAAGAGGACTCAATCCTGAAAGTGTGCAGACACAGGGAAATATGGATGGTATTCCCAGGATGTTCAAGGTTGAAGCTCTGCACCACCACCTGAGTGGGAAGGAGTTGTACTGGGAAATTCTCAATTTAATATAATGTAACGTATATGACACATAATCACTCCTGAGGAATAGTTCTGATTGAATAACCTTGTGTGTGGTAATCTGCCAGTGTTCAGTTCAGCAAAGCAGGTGAAGGAATAGGCTTCTCTGCTCACTTTTTTATTTTATGTGTATTTCTGTGCTTGTTGTGTCTTTAAGGTGATATGAAGTGGAAAGACTTGAAACTCCCTGTGCACCTTACAAATTTGTACTACTATCTCCCTCACCTTCAAGAATATGAAGATGCAATTTCCCCAAATGTTATTTTTGGGCAACAGAGAACTGGAGGTAAGAAATAAAGTTTCGCTTCTGTTTTCTATATGTTTGATTTTTTTTTTTTTAAAGTTAATTTCTAGCAATGAAGAATATTCAAAAGTTTGGAAAGAATTTTCTCCCTTAACTTTCTTTTGTTGCCAATCTGAATGAATTGTAATGCCAATACCAAAAGTACTTTAAAAATGCCCATCCCTATTTCAAGTCTTTATCTCAAAGTATTCTGAAAACCTTTTTAAATATCAGTAACAATCTTAATTGAAAAACAAGATTATTTTGTTTTAATCATATTTTCATATGACTAAGATGCAGTAGCTGACAATTTTTTCCCCACAAAAATGATATGGGTGAGGAAGCCAAGATGAATTTACAGTGCATTCAGTTTGCCAGTGTGAGGAGCAAAGGGAGAGGTAATGTGATCATTTAAAGGATATTAATATATATTCAATGTAGCTTTTTCATCCACATGAGAAATCAGCTGGCACTTATGGAAATCATAATGAATTCCAATGAACTATAATACAAATTTGAAAAGCTTTATCCTAACTGCCATGTGCCAGGTAAAAGGAACATCCAAAAGTAGTAAGCAAAGAAGAGACTAGTCGACCATTTTGCTGAAGTTTGTATTTTATGGAAACTTTTACTTTTCTCTGGGGTGATTTTATAAGAAGAAACATTGGCAGTGTTTTTGATTTGGAAAAAAAAAAAAAACAACCCAAAACCTCATGCTGATGACAATAGATAACTTTCTACAGCCTGCCTATTAGTAGGTGAAATTGTAGCAATGTGATTTAGTGTTGTAGTTCTCACTGGAGTGCTTGTAGATCAGTGTCACTAATAAAATAGTACTCTGTTTAATCTTCTTTTATTTGTACAGGAAAATCACAATAGCAAGGCTGCAGTTTAGTAAGCACAGGTTGACCTTCAGTGTATAAAATGAAACAAACTCCAGTGGTTTAGCAGGATAGGTGCTGGGAAGGAACTTTGGCACTTTGGTGTTTTTGAGCTGACAAAATGTTTTATTTCAAACCATTGCTTCCTCACCAACCTTCTGAGATTTCTGGTGAATAGAAATCATCTGCAAAGACTAAGATTCCACAGGTTTATTGATCTATGTTTGGCTGCTAATTTAAGTAATACCCATACTAATGAAGAAAAGAGAGATCCTGCTTATGCTCTAATGATGTAATACAGCAGAGGTTTGATACTAGTGAAGTCTTTTGCTAGGGACAATTTCAGTTCCTTTATTTTTAATAACAGTAGCATCTTGGTTCTTTTATTCTTATTCATGTGTATCAATGCATATTGGAAACCAATGCTGCATATCAATTAAACTACTCTGATTTTTTTGAATTGGATTCCTTTCTGAAATGCACAGCATTCACTTCCTATGAGAACCTGCTCACCAGAGCAGTGTTGATTTAACCCTTCCTACTTAGATCTCCAAAACAAGAGCAAACACTTATTTTGCAATACTCACTTTTGAATCTCAGTAGCAAACACCTATGTGTCTGCCAGAGATAGAGCTGTCTCCAAGTTCTCAAGTGTAGACCTGGTGTTTATAACACAGCCACAGATGTCTCTAAACTAAACAAGTGGAGATCTCTCCAGATAGTAGAGCAAATGCTGTCTCAGTACTAAGGAAATAACTGTCACCAAGTTTCATGGTCACATCAAATCAAAGTTAAAATGTGATTTCAGTTTCCCTTAAAATTGCATGGCTTGAGGCATTCTCTCTTTGCAGTTTCCCTGGTGATAGGCATTCCTACAGTGAAAAGGGAAAAACAAAATTACCTGATTGATACATTGCATTCCCTACTATACCAACTATCTGAAGAGCAAAAGAAGGACTGTATAATAATCATCTTTATAGCAGAGGTAAGTTTGCATGGAAAGGTGCAGAATGCTGATAGAAAATATGGGGATTTATGTCTAAATGTAATGGTGCAAAATACTGTTAGCTTGGCCTTTGGTATTACATTTACCAACACAATTGTTGGATCAGATTTTCCAACAAATCCATGTGAACACTATTTATGTCTGAAAGTAAGGTTTTCTGCTTCCAGGATAAAATGTAAGTACTCTACAGAAAAGTGCTGCAGAACCTGAAGAAAGTAAGCTTAACCTAACAGATGTTCAAATTATTTATCAGCTGGTTTGATAACCTATATCTTGCAAAGCTTGGAGCCTTCTGCATGTGTTTTGGCATTTCCCATGCAAAAGAAAACTGTTAAGAGCCTTGAACATGTTTGGGAATGCAAACACTGCTCAAGGTGGACAAATGCTCTTTTTTTTTCCCCCTCCCCCTCAAAAATACCTTGATTACATCAGAAACAAAAAGCTGCAGAAGGGAATTAGCTAATAGTAGTTTCTAGCAGGCAAAATGACTGTGCAATTATTCATAATTCGTATTTATTCTTCATATCTCTTTGTCCTTCCATAGACAGCATTAAGTTAATACATGTATTAATAGTTACAGTTTGCTATTTTTTGTTTAGTCACCACTTTTGCAGGTGTAAAGGTGTCAGAGCATAGTTCAGTTTAGTAAGTTTGGCTATGACTTCCACTTTTCTGTTTGGATCATAATGAATACAGAGGAACAGTTTTATTGGCTGTAGTTCCTCTTGGCATAGTTTTTAGGAGCTGAGTTTTGCAGCTGGTATTTCCCAATGAAGAGCCCTGGCAGTGATGAGCTTTGCCTGGCTGCTATTCAGGTAAACTTATTACAGGGCTTCAGAGGATTCTGTGAGTTTTTAAGGGTCAACTTTTAAATAGTTTCCCACTGTGGAGAGTCCTAATGTGACACTTTGAACAAACAGGAGCTGTGGTTGTACTAATAGTCTATATCAGCCAATTTAGGATTAAACTGCCATTGTAAGAATTACTCTCCCTTTTCTCCCAACTCAAAACTCATGTTCTCACAGCTTCCATTTTTTCAGACATGCAGTAAATTGGAGCAGATAGCCATGCTGATCTGAGAGGTGATAAGAACATTTTATTGTGAGACATGGGCAGGTGTGTTCACTGGTCATGATTCCACACCTTCCTTTTTCCCACAAAGTTTTGAAAGATCAAGGTAAATGTTTACATCCTGGCTTAAGCTTGAGTAACTTATTGACTGAGAGTGAGTTTTAAGTTCTGGGTATTTTTATCTTATCACAGTTCTTTACTTCACTTATTTTTTACTTGCTACATATTGAATGTATAATTGGTAACAATTATATATTAAACAATTTCTTTATTTAATGAAAAAGTCTGATCTCCTAAGACAGTTATTGTGCTGCTTTAGAAATTACATTTGTAAAACTTTGCACTCTTAATGTAGTTAACAGATATGTTTGGTGCACTAAAACTGTTACTTTTATGAAACAGCAATAATGAATGTCCTCAAAATTTCCAAAGAGCTGCAAGTTTGTTATATTAGGAGGAAACCAAATAAAAATTTTAGGCATTGCTGACTTTAGAATATTTTGCTTAGGTGATTTTTCTCATCAGCCTTAGGCCTCTTTTTGTGACTTTTGGATGATTAACCCAAACCAGCTCCTTTTACTAATAGTTATGTGGCTGTGCTTTACTGACATAGCTAAATAGAATTTTAGCCAGAAAATAGCCTGGCTTTCTGCAAAAGCACTGAAAAACCAAGTGTAGAAATGGCAGCTGGAGAGAGTTGGAAGCCAAGTGAACTACATTGAAAGTTTGTTTGGTTTGAAAAGCCTATGTTGTTCCTTAGTAGAAATGCTGCTGTAACATACTACATTTGTTTGGATGGAAAAAAATTATATGTTTGCATGTACATATTCCATACAAAGTGTTGTTTAATACAAAAATGGGTGATTTTTAATGAAACCCTCCTTTTCTTTAGGTGGATGCAGAGTATGTTAAGAGTGTTGCAGAAAGTGTTAAAACCAGGTAAGTCCTACAGTCTAACACTCAACCACCAGTGTGAACATATTTGGAGCTTTTATGGGAAGAATTAGAACATTTCAACAGTGAAATGGAACTGAAGCAAAGGTGCACTCAGTATGTGTGCCATAACACACTGAAATTGAGACCAGAAGTATGTGTATCAATTTGTTTTTCTTTTCTTATTTGATAAATATGGTTTAACCAGTCAAGGTCTCAGCTTAAATCTCTGATAAATATTTACTTGAGCCTAAGTCTATTCCCCACAAAATTAATGATGCAGTGAGGGTACAGGTATGAGGTCCCCACTGACTATACAACCCTGCTGTGAGATCTGGCATCTGCCATAGAATCATAGAGTTCCTTAGGTTGGAACACACCTGTAAGATCCATAAAATTCAACCATTAGCCCAGCAGTGCCACCACTGTATCCCCGAGTGCCATGACACATCCATGTTTTCCCATGTGTCTTTGCTTCCTTCTTTTAACTAGTTTTCAAAGAGGCAATTGACTTGGGACAGAATGAGATTACATTTATAATCCTAAATGCTACTACATGATGGGCAAAATAAGATGGGTCATCTTTTCCCTGCCAAATGAACCTTTGAGATATCAAATGGAAGCCTGATTCCCACAGCAGTTCTGCTTGCTCTTATCTTTCTTGAGCAAGATCCCTGGAGGAGTTGACCCTTGCCCCCTCATTTGAGGGTTTCTGCACATTGTCCTTCACTCAAATGTTTCCCAGACTGTTTTGTGTGTGGGTTTCCCTCAGAAGACGTAGCATACTGAGGCTGTTATCTAAGTAATATTCATTATCTCCTCCCTTCAGAGGGTTTAGCTCATCTGGGAGTACAAGGGGACAAGGACAAGAGGAACTCCTCCTTGGCACTGCCAAGGTACAATCCCTTAGCAATTTAAACACTCAGATAATTTTAATTACTGCTTTATGGCTTTTGAAAAAAAATAATTGCAGAGGATTTGCTTTGTTTGGGTTACACAGTGAGATTGATGTTTTTTTTTCCCATAATGTGTGAACTGTGTTAAATTTTTAGTGTTATCTTTTGTTTATTAATCATAGGAAAGGTGAAACTCAGTTTTGAGACTTCAACCTGTTTTGTGTTGGGTGTTTTTGTTGGGGTTTTTGTTTGGATTTTTTGGGGGTTTTTTGGAGGTAGGGAGATATTTGACGTGCAGGTTTGGCTCCCAAAGTAGGTTAGGCATTTTTTAAAATATCTCTTTAAATGAAAAATTTAATTATTGGAGCAGAGTAGACCCAGACTGCCCATTTTAAACCCCTGCTCTGGGACAGTATAATTTTGCTTAGAAAGTAGAATTAGATTTGGAGCAAGGGTAAGGAAACAGCTGTGTGTTTTTCTAGATTTTTTTTTCAAATTTGCAGTTGGTTTCTTTGCTAGAGTTGTGAATTCCACTTCTGGAGGAGCAGACCTAACTTTGGGGAGCTGCTGTCTGTGGTTTGCCTTCAAAAGGCTTTTTGAGGAATGGGGTCTCACTAAGATTCTCTTCCCAGCTTCCCCAGAGAAGTCCAGTCTGGAGTCCTAGAGGTTATTTCTCCTCCTGCTTCTTATTACCCAGATCTTTCCAACCTGAAGAAAACATTTGGAGATTCTGAGGACCGAGTAAGGTAAGATTACTATATAAAACCTAAGAACTTTTGCTAAGAGTGTAAAATGGAAAATTCAGAAAGCATCAGCATTGTTTGAGCTGATAATCTTTGTGTGTTTCAGAGCTGAAGAGCCTCATTTGTACTTGTAAAAAAATTTACAAGGGGATCTTGAGAAAAGCTGTGCTGCCTGTCAGCTTCAAGGTGAGAGCCAAGGTGTCTCCTTTGGGCCTTGGCTCTAGGCATCCAACAGGTTTTAAACCAAATGGATAATGCCAACAAGCAATAGGCTATATGATCTGGTCATTGAGGAAATAAAAGAAAAATCTCTGTAATATGAGGGAGAGTCTCTGTGAACACACAGAAGAAACCCATGTGGCCCTCTAACAACTGACAACTACTGTGGGTTTAATTAGTGACCCAACTTTTGGTGATCATTGAGTACTGTTAATACATCCTTAATGGTGATTTCATTCATTCACATGCCCCAAATTCAGTAAGACAGACGTTATAAAAATGGTATTTATTGGAGGAAAATAATTTTTTTCCAATCAACAATTACTAGTTTATCAGAAGTCACTGCAACAATGCAACAAGGGAATTGAAGTGCTGAGAGTGTAGGCTGGAGGAAATCAGCTAGTATATTTTATGTGTCTGTATGTATATTGGCTTTGTAGATAAACCTTGTGTTCATACCATAGACCATTAGCAAGTTTACATACCTATAATTTAGTTTTAGATATTATTAGACTTGAGCCAGTTATACTTTTATGTTAATTAAATACTGATAAATTACTCAGTAGTCTTTCAGTCTTGATTATCAAACATCAATGCTATTCTCTGGTAAAGTGAGAGACACTACAAAATGTATTTATATTTCAACCTGAAAATTAAGGTTATCAGTCTGCTCTTGTGCTGTTCCTATGTAAAACCACTTACTTTTTCATCTTTAAATAATCCATGTGTGTTTATTACTCTTCATAAAATGAGTAGAATCTTCTAAGTCATTTGACATAACTTGTTAGACATTTTGTTTCCAGCACTATTGACAAAGATCAATTTTTTTTTAATGTTAACTGCTATAGGCCAGTAAAATTATTTACAGGTGTTTACACTGATTGTAGAGAAATGCCTTTGCACTTAACAGTGGGATAGAATACTCAACCTTACAACTTTATTGTAGAAAAAAATGCAGATCATTAGAAGTTCTCTTATTGTAGAAATAACTCTTACAACCCTCTCAAAAAGCTTATTGGAATTTGCTGCTTATGTTTAGGTGGAGAACAAAACAGAATTTGGATTATAGCTTTTTAATGCTATATGCTCAGCCTAAGGGAACATTTTATTTACAGGTATGTCCATATTATCATTAAGTAGCAGCAATACCTCTGTACTTTAGTAGCTTTATTATTAGCTTTGGCAATTTTATTTGCTTCAAAGGCCTCAATAAAACCAGCAGTCTATTGTAATTTTCTTTCTGTTTTGCCTGTTCTCTTTACAAGCATCCACCATTTCTGTATTTTTATGCATCTTGCAGCCAGGTGCTATTTGATTAAAGCCATCTCTACCTTCCTGTCATTTGTGAGGATGAAGAGCAAAGTATCTGAAGTACGAATAACCCTTATTTGGTTAGGCTAAGAAAGTCAGGGTTTAATATCCTTTTACTTACTGCAGCCAGAAAAAATAGTGATGATAAGTCCAGGTTATAGCCCAGATGACAATGAAGTGAAATATCTCAGGCAGGGAAACACCAGTAGAGTGATAATGGAGATAATGTCAGCTACAAGTTGGCACAGATCCTTAATTCTCCAGAAGATTTTGTGTTAGCTTTAAGATGATCCTCATGCATTTAAGTTTAGCTTTAATCATCATTCTAGATTTGTGCTGATTTGCACTCCATAAAAATCTTATTCGCCACCAGGGATTCCAAAATTTAAATGAGCAGTTCAATCATGGAACAGTCTGTAAAATTTCATGTGGCTCAATAATGTCAACAGTTCTTAAAAAGCTCAGAAAAGCATTTTGCCTCAGAGTCTGTATTCCATAAGGAATTCCATCACAGGATTCCTAGAATCAGAAGACTGCAGGACCTGGCATCTCCTACAGTTTCTCAGGATTCAAAAAACCACATTTGAGCTGGGGTACTTAATACACTTTTCTCAAATGTGGCAGGATTCTGGTGGACAAACAAAAATGCTATATTTTGAACAATTGTGGTTGCATGGAAAATCAAGTATTTTCCTGAGGATTTTGCATTTTTTAAAGTTTATAAGTGCACTAGAGCATCAAGGTGTAGGAAACCCAGTGAAGTGTTAGGGTGCTGCCAGACACTTCATGTCCCTTCCTGTTACCAAGTTCAACAAGCATTCATATTTGAATGAACCACAATGATTTATATATTTATTTTTATATTTGTATTTCTAAAGGAATTTGAGAACATGTTTTCTTATCTGAGACCTTATAAAATGGCTGAACTGTGTTAAGAACAAAGCCTGGATGGTGGTGATCTGGTGGGAGTTATGCTTTTGGAATTTTCTCAAAAATACTGTTTTCCTCATACAATTCTTCATACTGTTCCTACTATATCCTGTTCTTCTGTTTGTAAGTCCAGCCTGCAGCTATTCCTCTAGCACAGATGCTGGTCTGCCCAAAAACTGCTCTGTAGAGTGCAGGTGAAAAGAATGAACACTTGCTGCCATAAACTTAGTTATGTCCTCCCTCTATTTAGAAGCCTTGCATTAAAGGAAAGCAAACAACTTAAAACTACTTTTCCTTAGCCTGGTACGAGATTTACTTCTGTCATCTTAAACAAAACTTGAGCTAGGTTAGGTTTTTATTGAGTTTAGTGAGGGATAGTATTGATTGAGTGGCTGATGCTAACTCCCAAACCTTGGAAGAAAATAAGCACACATAATTAGTCCTGACATCTGCAGAACAGTTGATGTCACAAGCCAGACAAGATCTTTGCTGAATAAACACCTGTTCTAGGATACAGGATTTAAGTAAGTGGTTTTATGAAGTCCATTGAAGTTAACAGGCTTACACTGGGGATGAACATTGCCCACTGATCAACTTTGCTACTTGAAGTACAAACTTTTACTTAGCTGCGTCCTTTTTTTCCCCCTGAGAGAACTTTGAGGTCCTTGTTTCCACTTTCACTAAACCTCCCAAGACCCTTGAACACTTAAAATAATGGGATCATAACATAGCCATTAAAGCAGATAATCCAATCCCAGCCTAATAGTGAGGACATGCATTTGTTCTGTTCATGTAGACTTAGTTTGCTGAAGGAATCAAACGTTTCAAATCTGAAAGAAATGTAGATACAGCACTTTTTAAATGTTTTCTATTAGCACTGAGCTGAAGCAAAAATAATCCATTAAGTAAATCTTAGTTTCTTCAGTTAAAATCTATTATCAAGTTCTAATTTAACTTGTAGTAGCTAACTACTGCTATGATTTTATCACCTCTTATAGAGGCTGGGAGTGGTTTGTGTATTTATATTACATATATATATATATACACAAGTAATATGTATTGCTAACAATACTTCTCTAATGGATTTAAAGCCTGAGCAATAGCTCAGTGAGTTCACTAGGATTTTCTATATGTATTTTTTCTTCCCCTCACTAGACTCTAGGTTAGGCCTGCTATTTGTAAGATCCGGTTTCCACATATTGTCAGTGAGACAAAAATACTTCAATGAAATTCATAAAGAAAGAACCTTCCAGTCTGATGCCTAAACTTTCATAGTATTATTCTATTTTTTGTTACTGCTTCATTTTTACTTCTCTTAGACAACCTGCATAAGAAAAATGAAAACCTATTTGTTACTTACCTGTAGGAGATTTTCATAGTCTTGCTATAGTGGATTTATATTTTTTTCATTTAAAAGCACTGATGAGTAAAGTTAGCTGTGATTCTGTGTTTTTCTGGCAATTGGGCCAGTGGACTAGGCAGTTCATATCTTAAACTTCCTGACCCAGCTGTGTGCAGCTGCACAATTTCCTTTGGTAGATAAGAGCATATGAGAAAACAGGTGGCTGTAAGCTGAAGGCAGAAAAAAACCCCTCAAATTAGAATTAGGGTGTTAAGTATTAAACACTCAGGGTAATAAAATGGTGTATAACATACTGAAATAGCTCATACTAAGCAATGGGACATCTTCTCCAAAAGGATGTGCTTTAGTTGAACACAAATTACAGGGCTAAATAAATAATGGCTTGTGCTACATGGGATATCAAACTCTAATAATTACTGTTAGCTTCAGGAAAGACCATCTCAGACTTCAAAATTACTTGCTGTTCTTAACTACATTCAATCACTTTGCATCACAGCCTCTCTGCTTTTAATCTTCACTGGTTTTGCATATTTTTTCCACACTGTTTCTTGCTATGGTGGCCTCCCTAGGTTTTTGAGATATTCCATTCTGCTTTTCATCCTTTTTTTGGTGCCTCTCAATTTCTCTTTAAGGATTCTCTACAACCTTCTTTGATTCTTTGCTGTTCTCCCTTTACATTTTGCTCCTGGCTAATCCTCTAAGATCATTTAATTTTATGCCAGATTTCTTCTAAATTGATTGGGGGTTTTTTGTTGGTTTTTTTTTTTTTCTCTTCTGCATAACTGTCAACTTAATCCCCAGACCTCAGAATCTGTTAAGAAGCATTCATTTTTATCAGTTTGTCTCTATCTATTTTTTATCTTATCAGCAAAAGCTGTCAGGGTCAAAACAGCTCTCTTAATTTCATCTTTCTAACTTTATTCTACTTACTCCTGGGTTCACTGTTGCCAACACATTTCTTCTCATCCAGCCCTACACTTGTAGTGATGCCCAAATTCAGCTAAAATCTGTGGGCCTGCTCTCTCAAGCTCTTTATGATGACTCTGCTGTGTCAGTTGAAAACACAAAACCAGCAGGAAATCATGGTTTGTTTGTTTGTTTTCCCCTCCAAGGATTAATTTTCTAGCTATTTAGCTTTCTGAAGCTGGTTACAGCACAACCAGACATCCAGCAGGGCCAGTGAAGTACAGTGGTTAGCATAAATTACTGTATGATTACATTACACCCCAGAAATATTTTCCTGAAATCTTAGCCTCCTCTTCCTGTGTTTTCACACTTCTACTGAATTCAAACCATGAATTACCTGCTCCTTAATTATTTCTGGAACACATTTATTTCCTTTGTGTCATTGCCTCCAACTTCCTCCTGGATTCATAATCCTCAGTTTTAGTAGCAGGAACAGCTTTTGGCTTTTCAGATGCTCAGTTTTTGTCTGAAAGCCAGGCAAAAATGAAGCCAATGCCTTTCCCATTTTTTTGATGGATGTTAGTCTCCTGTTCCAAATACCCTTTAGCTGGCTCTGCTGCTGCACTCTGTGCTGGCCTTTACAACATCTTAAACTCTTATGTATTCCTGTCTTTCAGTGTCATTCACAGAGCACAGTCCTTCATTAGAAGTATTCCCTGGGACAACTTGCTTTCTGCTGGCATCTCAGTCATCATCCAGAGTCCTTTTCAGTCACCTTGTATAAATGACAAAGTCTGCCCAGGCTGCCAGAACCTTTCTTTTCAGACAGTTTCCTCCTGTTGCTTATCAATGCTTATGCAACCGAAGAACGAAATGTTTATTGCTGTCTTCCTTAATCTCTTGCCTTTTTGCTTAATGTTCTTTTCTAAGAGAGATCTCTTTAAGGCAGGGAGTCTGCCTTCATCAAAACAGAGAGAAGCACCCATGGTGTTATGGTGACTCCTGTAGATAATTACTTAATGAATGATACTAAACCAAAGATCTATGCAGAAGCTGGACAGCAATCCACTGTAGTTTGGCACAGCTTCAGTACATGCAGTACAGCAGTTAAACACAACAGTTTTCATTTGCATGTGGCAATGTCACCACCCCTTCTGCAAGCAATAAAGTCACTGCTTGCCTTCTCTTTTTATGTTGTGTTTTTTCCCCTCCAGCTGGAAGATGATATTATAGCCAAACCTGATTTTATTGAGAGTATAAAAAGCTTTGCTGCTCAACAGTCCCAAGATTGGATGGTTCTTGAGTTCTCACAACTTGGATTTATTGGTAAGTACTAAGACCTCAGCAGGATCAACTGGATTTGGAGCTGTAGATCAAAAAGGTTTCATTCAGAATTACACCTCAGAGCATGGAAGGACTTGCATATGACAACTTCCTCAGTTCTTATGGACACATCCCACTGAAAGTAGTTTACTTTTTGTTCTCTTTAATACTGTCTTTTTAATACAGAGTCTCTTCAGTATAGTATCTATAATTGAGTGCCCCTAAGAAGGAAATTGTTCTGCCTCAGAACTATGTGCCCCTGCAATGTGTAGTTTTTTCAAGAATAGAATTTGAACAATCTGTAAAAAATACCAAAACTTCCTTGTTTTTGTAGGGGATAATATGCATCCCATATCATAGGGCTGGATGATCAGCAACTCTTCAAAGCCAGATTCTATGTGAAGTTTTTCATTAAATATCATAATTGCATTCACATGTACAAGGCTGGTGTGATACTTAGACATTTATTTAAATAAATTACATTTAAGCATAAAGCTGGTGATTCTTGCATAGCAATAAAAATATAACTTCTTGTCTTGCTTTCAGGAAAAATGTTTAAATCAGAAGACTTGCCATTCATAGTGGAATTTTTCCTCATGTTCTATAAGGATAAGCCCATAGACTGGCTTATAGACCACCTGCTCTGGGTTAAAGTCTGCAATCCAGAAAAGGATGCAGTAAGTATAACTGAGTCTATTTATGAACACAAATAACATTCAAACACTCTGTGACAAAATTTATTTTCAAAAAGTGGAATATAAGTCTTTTAAACTGGACTTACTTTGGACTGACCAGGGTTTCTGCTCCTTCTTGGATTTTAGGGTTCAGGAGTTTTTAGGATTCAGGAGCCAGTTCCTGCTTCAGGATTTGCACGTTACTTCTGTGTTGATAAAGGAGCAAGAAGAAACAGACAGGGGTTGTGCAGAGCAGGACAAAAAAAAGCTTGAACCTGTTAGAGCAAGAGGAGAAATGGTCACAGAAATGGTCAGAGAGCTGGAGACAGGCTGAAAGAGTCAGAGTGAAAAAAAGGCTTCAGGGGAGACCATACAGCACCTAAAGGGAGCTTGTAAGAAAGAGGGGGAAAGTCTTTTTATGTGTTGTGACAAGGGGCAACAGTCCTAAACTGAAAGAGGCTATGTTTAGACTGGATATAAGGAAAACATTTTTTATGGTTAGGGTGGTGTGAGTCACTGGCACACGTTGCCCAGTAAAGGTGTAAATGACACATTCAGTGTTTCTGACCAGGCTGGATGGGGCTCTGAGCAGCCTGGCTTAGTGGGAGCCTGTCCATGGCAGAGGAGTCAGAACAAGATGATTTTTACAGGTCACTTTGAACCCAACCATTCTGTGTCTATCGGGGCAGTGGGAACTACAGGCTGCCGACTCAACAAGCAGCTTTATCTCAGCTTCTGCAGAAATGACTACACCAGCCTCATGCCACTGATTATTCTCAGCTACTGCCAGATGCAGCTCTTTGGGGAGTGCTGCCATAGCATAAAAAAAGACATTCTAGAGCCTGCATTATTGGAGGGGATGAATTGCAAACCCTGTCAGTCAATAGATCACAAATTTATTTACTTAAAATCTTTTATTCTTTACTGAAATATAGTGTGCCTTTCAGAGAAAAAGCTGCCAGTAAATCAATTTGTACACAATGTTTTGTGGTTTTACATTGTTTTGCTGAACATCTGCTGTGGACAAAGAATAAAAATACTTAGTTTCTTTAATAGCTTTCCAGCTATGTTTTGAATTTTTAATTAGCACTCCTGTGGAAACCATAAATCCATCATGAGTTTTGATGGTTTTAAGCCAGCTTTAACAAGTCTTAATCACTTCTGGCTTTAGAAAGCATTGATATAGTTAATGTAACATTTTTCTTTTATAGAACTGAAAGCACTTGATGGAAGAGGTAAGCACATTATCCTCTCAAATTTTAAGGTATGAGACCTGGGATACAGAAAAGTTAAGTGATCTTCCAAACTCACATAATAGTTCTGTGGCAGCACCAAGAGTACAACCCAGTCAGTCTCATTTTAGGTCTTTGCCTTTTCCTTGCCATTATGCTTCATTAACATATTAATTACTTTGGCATGTTTGTGTAATTGCATCAACCTACGATGCTCAATATATGCAGAGAGAAAAATTACATTTAAAGAAGTAGCTTGCTATCATTCAAAGATCGAGAAACTCCAAAATTAGTACCAATTACAGTTATTTAATTCCTTGATATATGCTGTGTTCCAGGTGTAGTAAACTGGGAAATTTATCCATAACTTATAGTACATTAAAAGCCTCCCAAACACAACAGAAAGAGGCAAAATTACAAAGATTGAAACATAACCAGAATCTATTTTAAGAAGGTCAATTTTGGTCAAAATAGTTTAATTAGAATGATATGGCAAGGCTATAAATTGAAATAAAGTTTACCAGAAACAGCTAAGAAATAACCTGTTTCAGATTTGAGCCTATTTTTATCACCCTGAGATGTGATTCCTCACATACTGCATTGCTGGTGGTTGAGCCTTCATATCTAAATAACAGTGTAAGTAGAACTCTGAGTTTTTATCTAGAAACAGTGTATGTGACATAAAGGTGACTGTTAATTTAAGGATTGCTCATTTAAGTATAGATAAAAAATCATGACCCATACCCCTTACCCACATAATAAAATTGCCTTGTGGAACATAGTTTGTCTCTCCTTGGTTAAATAATACTCCTCTCTCTTTTGATTTCTTTCCAGACACACTGTGAAACAGAAAAGTCAAAGTTACGTATCCGTGCTAAGCCATCTCTCTTCCAGCATATGGGAATTTATTCATCATTAGTTGGGAAGATACAGAATTTGAAAGTAAGAATAAGGAATCAATGCCATATTTTTACATTATATGCTTGTGTTCTGGCTTATTTCTCAAGTGAGTTTCAAGGGCCACATCTTTGGCATTAGATGGCATTTCCACACGCAATTATGTCGTTTTACAGATTCAGTAGAGAATTTTGATCTGGTATCTAAGCTGCAGGTGGAGTACTGCTCCTGCACAACCACCTTTGAACTTCTTATCTGAACAGCAGCATTTTGTGGCACGTAGGAACCCTCTTCACAACACAAGGTTTCAGATGCTCTGAGGGTTTGTTTTGGCTGAGCAGTTCACATTCCCAATATGAGGGATAATTAAGAAGGTGTATTGGTGGGACAAAGGTGTGCCTAACTTGATGGCCACAGATTTTTAGGGAGAGTTTGGAGGGCAAACCACATATCTAATAAGGACATGAGCAGAGATGAACTAGACTTCAGGGATCTCCTGACGGTGCCATCTAGTCTAATAACAAGATTTCTCAGTTGGATCAGACTAGAGATTCATGTAGAGATGCTCTTTAGCAGAGCCCAGCAATCACATGTTCTGGCAGAAGACAACTATGAAATAGCCTCCTATTGATATCCCCCCACTCTCCACAAACCATCTTTCTCAGTGCAATATAAACCAAATTAGTGAAATATAACAGCTTCCTGTGAAGACTTTTATTTTTAAATCATGGCAGCTAAGAAACAATCAGTGCAGTTCTGTCTTCAAATTGTAACACTGAGTCCCATTGATCACACTGAAATTAATAATCTCTATCTATTAAAAATAGATTTATATTTTTTTACACTGAGGTGATTATTTTCTGCAATAGCTTCCTGTAGTAATTACAGATATCAATACACCTTTTTTGCATTGTATGAGTGAAATAAATTTTTTTTTATATCAACAGGATAAAGATTTTGGAAAAAATGTTTTACATAAAGCACATAATAATCCACCTGCAAAAGTGGATACAAGCCTAAAAATATACCAGCAATATACCTTGGAAAAAGTTTATAAAGGACAAGATTTTTTTGGGGCTTCAGCTCCAGTGGCAGGTGACTACATCAGGTTCACATTTTTAAATCCACTAGAAGTTGAAAAGTAAGTATTACATGATATGGAACCTGGAAGCCTACATATCTTCAGTTTGGAAATGCTTGAGTCTGTTTGTAATTATCAGTGCTCAACTGTTTGCATAAACCTTGTTACTGACAAAAAATCCATGATTTGCTGTTTATCTACTTTTCTTCTTGAACTCCTCCTGAAATACATTTCTTCATTGGTAACTAGAGAGCTGCTTAATTTTTTTCCTTTTATTATTGTTCCTTCAGGTAAGTATTCTATACTCTTATGATAATTCTCAAAGGAATTTGTTTTTAACTGATGAATTTCATCAAGGGTGTCAGTGAAAGCTATATTTGTGTAGTTGCCAACAGAAAGGCTGTTTGTGTGATGTCAAGTCTGTCTCCATCTAGTCAGCTGCAGTGAATGATTGGTGTTACAATAAACACTGGTGTTCTGTATTAACTCATCAATGCTTTATGAAAGGTGGGTAGGCTGTAGTTTTGCATGTTCCTGTTAGTGGGAATCTGCACTGCATGGAACTAACTTATATTGTCTAGTGACTGATGCCTTGAGAGGCTACCAAGAACAAAGGCTACTCAGAGTTAAAGGAATAAAGTAGATATTTATTAAAAGGCCTTTAAAGGTCACATTTTGGGCAGTACAAGAGCCTGGCTGTGGCTGCACCCAAGATGAACTCTGAGTCAAGTTTTCACACTTTTATATGCTTTGGTCCATTTACATATTGGGATTAATTGTCCAATTCCAGCTTCAGGTTAAGTCCCATCCTCCCAGATTGCTCTCCTCAATTCACTGTTGTTTGCTCTTTTTGGGCCTGAAGCTGCAATGGTGTTCTTGGGCTGGAAAAGGATTGTTTTGTCTAACTAAACTGTGAATAGAACTTGCTAACACTTCACATGAAGTTCAGAGTTATGTAGTAATGCAGTACAGAATCTGGAAATTCTGAAAGCTAGTAGTTAAGGCATCAGTCCCAGCTCCATTACATTGCTAATCTATGAAAATGTATGGTCAATCCTAAAATATTTGGTGGTTTTAAGCCTTGAATATTTGATACCAGAGGAGAGAGTTTGATTTAAATTCTCTTAGTTCTTTTTGGATCTAAAACCCTAAGAACTCTTAATGCCAGAAATTTAAAACCAAACAGGGATTTTTATGCTTAGATGTTTTTGCTTGGATTTTTGTCTGGTGAATGCTCTTGCTTGTTGGCTATAAAGGAAATTATTTAGAAGCACCTGAGTTCCCCAGTATTGATAAAAAAGGGGAATTCTCCTGGTATGTAGTATATGGCCTAGTAGAAACAGAGATTTTTGCTGTCACTCACCTTCCAGAAGCCCATTCCATTTTAGCCTTACAAATATAGGAACAGATCAGAGGGCAGATCTTCCTTTAGACATTTAAATATGGGAAGTTAATTTATTTGAAACTTAAGCACTAAAAAATGGGAACACTTGCATTTGTGGTCTCAGAGAAAGATGGTTTAAATATTTGTTCTATTTAAAATAAATACTATATTATGATTTTGGTTTAAAGTTTCAAGGCCTATTTCTGTTCTCTTTAGCCCAAAAATACATAAAGAAAAGGTATCCTTCAACTTTCCTGAAACTTTCCTTCAAAGCTGGAAAGAATTGCTTCCTTAGAACTTTTCTAAAGTATAAAATACCTGGAAATAATACACCTTTATCATCAGGTACTTGTTCAGAAGTGGCAACGTGGAGCACCCTGGTGATAAACTGTTTAACACTACTGTGGAAGTGCTACCAGCTGATGTAAGTCTCTCATTTAGAACCATATTTAATTTTCACAATGATATTCAGCATAAAATGTCATACCCTAGAAAATACTTCTTGAAATGATGTTTTGTTTTTTACAGGAAACACTAAGAAAAGAACTGGTTCCTAATGAAAGTAAATTTAACTACCAAGCAACCAAAGATGGATATTTAAAAATAGGTAAATTGTTCATTGTCACTTCAAACCCAGAAATTTTGTTCCTACATATTAAATGTTTCTGCTCTTAAGGATTTCATTAACTCTGTGATAAATTCAAGATTCCAAGGTGAACTAGTAAGGAAAAGAAACCCTTTGCATATTGTAATTTATGACTAATTGATCTCTCCTTGTCCTTATTTCAACCCATGAGTCTTTTCCAAATAATTTTTTCCCTAATGTGTTTCTAGATTTAATTTCTAGTTTGTCATTTAGAGCTTTTTCACAAAATTGCTTGGAAGTGTATTTCATTCTAATAAGTGTTCATATGGGTCTTGTGGGTTGTGTTTTTTTCATTAAGGGGCTTTTGAAAATGGCATTGCAGAAGGCAGCATCAATCAGACAATAGGAAGAATAAAGGCAATTCGTTTATCAGTCAGTTCTGATTCTCCAGTCTGGGCAATACTGAGTGAGGTAAGCATGTCAATAAAAGCTTTTTTACTATTTATTATTATTATTAAATGAACTTTGGTTCTTCCAATCATATAGTATTGTTAATCATTTATCTGAATGAATTTTGAATAGGATTTGTGTGGAAAAACACAAGTGAAGAATTATATTAATTATTTTCAGGAGAGAAGTTAAATGTACTTCATTGCAAGTGCTGGAAATGCTCAAATGGGATGATTCTCCAGTTTTGCAGTATCTGTAGTTGCTGGGAATTGGGTTTTGACAAACAAAGCTCTTTTCAGTCACCATCTTATGTCACTGCCCACCCAGGGACACCAAATGTCAGAGAGACATCTTAGATATTTAATTACATTATGTCAGCATTTTCAGATGAACCTCTGATTTTTTTCATTCTTCCCAGTTTTTCCCAAATGTTTAAATGACAGTAAGTCCATAAATAGAATATACTCAGCAGAAGTCATGGAAGAGAAACACTACAGCCTTAAACCCTAGCCATAGCTGGAAGAAGGGAAAAACTAATGTCATAGGCAAAGCTCCTGCAGATTTTAGAAGATAACAAATTTTGTTTTTTTTCAGGTACTTATCAAGACATCTGAAAACTGAAAAAAATACATTTTTGATGTTTCACATTTTATGTATTGCTTGAAAACAAGGCTGGCTACAACAGGAAAAAAAAAGGACTGGGTCAAAAGATCAATTCCATACCCATTTAATTATTAATACTCTGTATTAGGAAAGAGTTGAGAAATCTTAGGTCTTTATATCACAAAGTACATGAAAAGGATGTTAGTTATTTCGATAAAATGTTCTTGAGTAACATGTCATATATAAAAACCTCACTTTAGTTTGGCACCATTAAAGAGATATTATTGTAGACAACTGATAAGGCATTACAGCCTGCCTCAGGGATTAAAGCAATAAAGGTATAAAAGTTCCACCAGAAATAAAAATACTGACATTACTGAAAAATGTTAAAGACACAGCATTCAGCTGCACTAGAAACATTGGTCAGTTTTGTAGGGAAATTAGAATTAAAGGAAAAGTTGTCAATATTTATTACAAGTATCTAAAATAGTTCACAGGAACAACTTAATGTTATTGAAATTGATCTCAAACTTTTTATATAAAGTGTTTCAGCCTTAATGTAGCATAAGTTATGTTAAATATTTTTTAAATGAGAAGTGCCTACAAATTACCATTTGAATAACTTGAAACTTAAATAGGTTTTTTTTGGATGGGTTTTTTTTTTTTTTTTGGAAGATTCTAAAACTTCCCAGTGAATTGTGCATTGAAATATGGGAAAAAAGGGTATTATGTGTAACTATATTTTTGTAGAAAGAAAATCTATTTTAATAAAATTTTGGATCCTAGAATTAAATAATCCCTGTGTACTGATATTTAATCCTTGTCACAAGTTCAAATTCAACATAAATTTGAAAATTAAAAGCAAAGCACAGTAGTCTCATTTAAAAGTTTTTGGGAAAGGACAATCTACCTTGGACATCTACCTAATGGGCAGAATTCTGGTATCACTTCCTCTGCATGTGAAGCATGACTGCACTCTCACTCCCCTGCACAGGCACTGCATCCTGACAGCAGGACATAAACTGCAATATGTGGATTTGTATTGAATGGGTTACATTAATGTAGAGTTGTATTCCTAATGCCACAGTGTTTTTCATTTAGAATGTGATGGAATTAATTTTTTTACTTTAAATCAGTTCAGAAGAGTGTTTTTTTTTCAAAGACAACCTCTAGTAATATTTGGTAATATTGCTTATAGGTCTACTGTTGATTTATTTTACTTTGTTTATTTAGACTTTTATGTACTGGATTGTTTATACAGTGTGGCACTGTATGTATGTGCATGTAGATATATGCACATACATATACTGGACCAAATATTGAGCCTTCATTAGGTTAGGAGTTGAATTAAGAATTAGTGCAGTAATCCAGCATGCTTAGAGGAATACTGAGAGAACCTTTGTCCCTCAGCACTCATAGTGAAAACATAAAACCTAATTTTGTCATTGCTTTCACTGCTGGGAGTAGTGTCTGCATTTAGGGTGCCTTACATTCACTTGTTACAGGGCAGTGTCACTAAAGATTAAAATCCAGAGCAATTATTTAAATCAGTAAACACATAAAATATACTAAAATAATAGATTTTGCTACCAAAACATCTTTTTTTCACAGTGAAATGAGATTTCTATCCAGTTGTCTTTCAAGCTCATCAGAAGCTCAACAGAATACTTGAAAGTGTATTTGGAAATGACCGGACTCAAAACATATATTTTTAAATGAAATTTTTCATTCTGTGCTGGCCTTCCTTGTTTCAGATTTTACATATTTTACATAACCATTGCAATCACAGAATGTCCCTCCCATTGCTCTGGTGTAAACAAAGTTTCAGTTGATGCTGTAAATAATTAATGCTTCACAAGAACCATTAATTTTTCCCCATGCTTTCACAAAAGCAGAGGTTTTTTGCACAGTCTGCAGAAAGCACAGCTCCACTATAAAACCAAAGGAACCTCCTCGAAGGAATTCTGGATTTTCACTGAAGAAGCAATAGCAGACAAGCAAGTATTCCAGCCTCACAAAGGGAGTTCAGTGGAAGAATTCAGCAATAAACACTTGTGTATTATTGGCAACAGCCAGCAGTGGTGAGTGAATTAGCTGGGTTTGCTCACAAGGAGTGGTTAGAGAACACCTGCAGCTCCCTTTCCACCCTGCAAGACGATCTCCCCTGTGGTTTTCCATGTGTAATCCACTGAACCGGCACACACGGCGGCTCCCAGGCCAGATCAAAGGCTGGGCAGAAGGTCAGCCTGGGGAATAAGGAACTTCCTCCAACTGGTTTTGAATCCAGGCAATGGTGATTGCAACTTAGAAAACCAAAGGTGGTAAACTGTAGGTGAAAAAAAAGAAAACACGCTCGGCTAAGAGTTTCAGATTACAAACCAGATCACCAGGTTGATTGACTGGGAAATTTTACTGCAGTAATTTCATGCGGTTTAAAATGTAAGTCTCAAAAATAAGATCTACCTCAGGCTCATTGTACATGTGTTTAATTGTGTTTAATGTCTGTATGGTAAGAAACCACAATTTTCAAGCTAGTTCCGTTACCAAAATCCTCTGAAAGCATCAGGAAAAATGATTTTTTTTTAATTTTAGGAAGCAATTTAATTTTCTTGGCCAAGAGGTGTGTGCAGATCAGAGTTTCAGCCTCCATGCTGGCACGGATGCAAAACTTGTTCACTTATTTATGCATTTTTTAGCAAAGAAAGGAATTAATGTTCATTGGTCCCAAGCTACATAATTCTCTTCAGTAATTAGTATTCTGTCCTCTGTTGGTTATTGATTTTGTGCTCTTCATGCTAATTTGGTCCACATTCCTTTAATCCTTTTATGCTGTTTTTCTCAGATGGGGTGTCTCCAGCTTTGCAGGCATTAATCCCCTCTCTATCTTCTGGTTGCTTCAATATTCTTGAAGAGCCACAAACTCAAGATCCCAGATGTCCAATCTTTAGTTCCCTTTGGCTCTGTTTGCTAAAATTGATAATAAATAAATAAACTTAAAGTTTTAATTATTTAAGGATGACACTAACAGTAAGAATCTGTGAACAAAACTAGTTCTGGCTCTAAGCAGACATTACTTACAATTAATTAAAATTAGTTAAGAAACATACGACTTTCAACAGTTCAATATTAAGATTTTATTCAAACAATTTTGTTTTTCACTGGAGCACAGTTACTCATTTCTCTGATGTGCCACCATTCTCGTCTTAAATTTTTTAGGGCCTTTTGAAAGGGGCACGCCAACATTTGTGTTCAGTGCAAAAGGCAGGCGTTAACTCGGCTTTAGTAATTTATTTAAAGCGTTTTGATTTCGCGGCAGGGTAAGCGTCAGAATGAGTGTCCAGTTGGAGCGAAGGGTTTCGTTAGCTGGAGGTTCCAGTTTGGGAAGTTCCGCCTGCAGACGAGCGGGGCAGGGAGCTGGGCCGCGTCCCGCCGGCCATACCAGCAAAGCCCCCGATGGCGCCAATGCCGAGGGGCGCCCGGCGATTGGCTGAGGCGCCCGCGCAGGGCGGGCCGGCCGCCGCGGGCCGAGCTGCCATTGGCTGTGACCTCACAGCGGGCCCCTGCGATTGGCGGAGCTCGCTGCCCATCTCTCGCCCCCACACACGCTCTGTTCCCCGCGAGTGGGCGGGGCCGGGCCGCGCGCGCTGCGCGCTGATTGGCCGGCGCGGCGCGGCACGAGCTGCGGCACCTGCTCCCGCAGCGCCGGGAGCGGCGGGGGCGCTGCGCGCGTGCGCGGCCGGGGATGCGCCGGGACGAGCGGCCGGGCCCGGCTCCGGCTCCCGCCGCCGGTAACCGCCCGCCGCGGGCCGGGCAGCGCCGGGACCGCCGCCGGTAACCACCGCCGGTAACCGCCCGCCGCGGGCCGGGCAGCGCCGGGGACCGCCGCCGGTAACCACCGCCGGTAACCGCCCGCCGCGGGCCGGGCAGCGCCGGGACCGCCGCCGGTAACCACCGCCGGTACCCGCCCGCCGCGGGCCGCGCAGCGCCGCCAGCACCGCTGAACGCCCGCCGTGGGAGGAGCGGCGTCGCGGTGCTTGGTAACCAGGCCGGGAGAAGCGGGCGCCCAGCCCCGCGGGAGGTGCGTGTGGGTGCCGTGTGGCGAGGACAGGCGGCGGGGCCGCCCCGCTCGCCTCACGGACGGGCGGCGGGTGCTGGGGTTGGGTGGGGAAACCGAGCGGGACCGGGTTCGGGAGCGGGTTCGGGAGCTCGGGCCCTCCTTAGCCGAGGCCTCGCGGGTGGCGCTCGTTCTCCCTTCCAGGCATCCCAAAAAGCGGGTTGGTGTTGGGTGCTGACGGAACACCTCGTTTGACCCAAACGTCTATTTTTATTTATTTTTTAAATTGGAAAATAAGGTCTTCTTGAAGGTTTTTAGTCGAGCTCGCTGTAGCAGCAAAATATCCCGAGGCACCTGCAGGAGTGCGGCATTGCGGCTGGAATAACTGCAGAGTTTCACATTCGGCATCCATTCCAGCGCCTTGGCATCTCAGGTAAGGGGAGAGAGTACGGTTTTCACACCCAAGAAAGGAAAGATTTCAAGTTGCATAAGAATTGTTGCATGCTTGTTCATGGAGCAGTTGCATCTGGATGTATCTGGATGTTGTCTTATGTGAGGTTGATGCCAGTGTAGCAGAATGAAGGAGGAATAAAGCAGCTCATGGTGATGGATGGAGAAGGGGTGTGTGAAAAAATCCACCTTTTTTCATGGCCCTGGATGGAATTGATATTTGGCCCTATGAAAAACCCATGTTGATACTGGATGCAGGAGCTTTGGAATGAGAATAGCTGTCTTATTCCCTTTGTGCTTGAGAATCCAGAACTCTGAGAGTTACATGGAAAAGGCATGACCGTTTTCAAAGTAAAAAAAAAGAAAAAGTAATCTAAAATAATCTGACCCTTTACTTAGTTCTGCAGCAAATGGAATAATGATCCCACTGACTTAATGACATGTATACAGTATGCAAGAGACCATGATGTAGAGGTACAAAGATTGCCACATTTCCACCCTGCAAGCCAAAATCAAATCACTCAGGTGGGAAGAGGCACCAGGAGGTGTCTCCTGGCCTGCTGCAAGCCTGGACTGTTTTGGAAAACCCCAAGGACTGAGACTAGGCAACCTGTACCACTGCTCACCTGTCCTCATGGGGAAAAATATTCTAATATCCAGTCAGAATATGCTTTCAGCTTATGCTGTTGTCTTTTATAAATACTACTCTGTGTCTCAGAAAAAGCAGCTTATTACTTTAGGTGCAATATTCTGCTGTTGTTGCAGCACTGTTGCTAGTCCCCAGAGAATGCTTTGCAATAGTTCTGATAGCTTAAATGATGTGTAGCTCTGCTGTGATTACCCATGGTAAAAAATGACCAAGCTATGCAGAATGTATGTTTAAAGTTACAGGTCTGAAGTGAGATACATTGATAAGACTGCTAGTAAATATAGTAAGAAAAGTTTCTCATAGGTGTTCATGTGTTAATTAGGAAAGTTCAGTAGGTTTTAATGATGTGTAAAAAAAAAAAAATACACCATAATATTATATGTGCACCTGTGATAAACTCAATTACTTTAAATTTTCAGGGCAAGATTAAGTCCTAGAACTGCTAAGGAGGCCTATGAATTAACAATATCTCTAGTTTTAACTAAAAATTTTGCAAAAAGTCAAAGACAAAACACTAGTAAAATTTGCAGGTAGCTATTGAAATGTATCACCTGAAAAAAGAGGGAACCACAGACTCACCATTTTCAAGGAAGGTTGCAAAGTCTCACAGAAAATGGTAGGGATTGTAGATGGTAGTGGGGGAGAAAAAAAGAATGGTAATATGATTAATGTAGTTTTGTGGAAAATAGGTGTTAGTCCCAAAAAAAGAGGCTTTTGATTATTTCCTAGTATTGATATAATGCTAGTGTGTGAAACACTTCTTTATGATAATGCTGTGTTTTTGCTCTAAATATAATCAATGTAGTTAATATTAAAATAATAGATTTTAAAAGAAATGAAACTGATACTGTTTGATCTCTATATGTGTTCCTTGATAAAACTCTCAGGTGTAAAAAATGAATGATGAAATAATTGTTTGTGCAGTTACAATGTTTGAATTGCTTACCAAATTTGATAAAACCAGGAAGAAAGAAACTCAAACTTTCAATATAAGATAGCTCCTATAATTGCTGTGATATTTAGAGTTGTAGTGGTAAACAGTTTAATCTCCAAGGAGTGCTGATGTAACTCTGAGGGTGGCTGCTTCCTCAGGTGCAAGAGGCACCTGAGCACCAGAGCATTTAGTATAACTAGTAGTGGCTACAGGTAATGCAAGGCTTGAAAATGTCTTACAATAGCAAAATAAATAAAAAGAAATTAGTAAGAACCAAGTGATTGATACATGTGCAGAGGTGTCTAGAACCTGGCTTCCTTCTGTTTCCAAATTCAGACAAAAATAATTTTAGAAAAAACCACATTTTTTGCAAGATCTTTGATGAAACTTGCATGGGAATTTTTGACACTGGATACTCTTAACATAAAATTGGATTTGTATGTGTAGAAAAAATACTGGGCAACAATCTTTTTCACAGCAGATTAGATTGACAGGCTGGGGCAGTTAACATTCATACTTACACAGATTAAAGATTTTCAGGTTTCTCTGAAATTATGAAGGTATTTGCATTTAAGCTTAAATGCTTGCTCTACCTAACTTAAACTTGAAAATGACTAGACAGTAATTTTGAAACAGAAAATACTTTCTAAAACATCTTGTACTTTCTTTTGGCACTTACAGCTGGAGCCAATATACACTCTGCAGTCATCTAAATGTAGTCATTGGAAATAGGGGCAAATACAAATGCAGTCCTGGCAGTGGATAATAATGCATTTAAATCTATGGTTTTATTTTTCCTAATGAAAGGGATGGTACTTATTGCTGCATTATAGAAACTGATTCAATTTAATTACTTGTTCAGATTGTTTACATATAAGAAAAATAAAAGCAGTGTTGCTAGCTCTTAGAAAAGCAGTCAGATTCTTGCTAGATTTGGGAAGGTAAAGGAACAGGCTACAGTCACTTCCACAGGGAAAACAGGAGGGAAAAGAGAGTCTGAGTCAGGGCTCGGTAATAAAAAGAAATTAAGAATGCAAGTTAAAATAATTTTATAGTGACAACACTTTCTGATGATTATTTCTCATTATTTTAATTGGGTTTTTTTTCCTCTTTTAGATAAAGTTTGGGGTAAAATTGAAATGGTGTTGATAATATCCTTGAAATGATATGTAAAATCTAAAACTTTGAATTCTTCAGATAACCAAGATGCACTTCCAGTGGGACTGGCTGTGCTTGGGTGTCCTGATAATGAGCTCAGTGACTGCAGGAATGGAAAATGAAGAAAATCTGGATGCAGATGTTGAAGTGGAGAATTTTAACAAGCAGTCCCAAGAAGCTGATGCTGACACAGATAAATCTTCTATAGAGGTGAGATTGCAGAAGTTTTTAGTTCAAGCTGCATACAATATATGATACAAGATGTATAGTTGTAACTGGAACAAGTTAATCTGCATTTGACAACTGAGTGGGTCTCAGATACAGCAGTCTAAGCTTTTCACTTGCTATATCTGACATACAGGGCAAGATGTAAAATCTCATGTGGTTCATAGTCATTAAAAAAGGTTTTTCTTCTTTTTCTTGTTGCAAATCCTAACATGCCACTTCTAAAGAAGTAAATGGAAAGCACCTTGGTCTCACCAAGACTTTGACTTTAGTCCAGTTTCTTGACTTCATCAGTCACAGCTGCCTTTTGACACTGTCTTTATTACCAAAAATCTGTATGCTATTCTTCAAAATAGATATTGGCAATAGATGGGAAAACTGAAGAATGGAAAACATAAAGAAAGAAACAAGAAGGAAGCAGACTTGTTACAAGTTCAGAAAAATTTTTTGAGTTTTGATTCACATAAGATGTAACAAAGCTTTAGTTATGAGCTTTGAAGAGAGGAAGCAACTTTTAAAATTCACAGATGTGAAATTGCTCACTGTTGGAGGAATGCACACAAGCTATTGAAATGTGGGTGGGGGAGAAGGTTTTATGCTGCTAGATATTTCTAATGAACAAAATCTGTTGGTCTGCCTGGGTAGATTACTTCTGGAGATATGAGAGTGCATTTTAAATGAAAAATTGTAATTGTTGTTGGGATGTGTTTCTGTACATATCTCTTAGGTTGTGTACCAGACTCCACAGCCAACTGGGGAAGTGTATTTTACAGAAACCTTTGATGAAGGATTGTCTAGGTAAGTTTATGCCTTAAAATGATAAACTTCTACTTTCAGCAGTTTAACTTACAGTGGCAGGACTTATTTTGTGTTCATTTTTCTAATACTATCTTTATAAAAATTATATTTATGGGGATTAGAATTGGGAAGGCTGTTAGTGCTTGTTCCAAATACACCATTATGTTAAGGTGGACACTTAACATTTCAGATACATTACTTTTGTAACGTGTGTGTGTTTTAAGGAAGCTTTTAATAAACTTCGGATTTGTGGACATTAAGAAAAGTAATACAAAGATTTAGCCAGTTGGATTTAACTAGCTCAGAGGTGAAGTGCTATTACATTTGAGTAGGAAACTTTTTCACATGATCCTAGGAATGTTTCAATTCTAAATGTTAAGTGCAAAAGCAGCACCTGTGGTGACAGAAAAATTATTAAATAGAAGAGGTGATAATGGTTGTTAAAAAACTAAGCAAACAAACTGCTGAAAACTTTAAGGGATTAAAAGATTTAATGGGGGTACTTGAATCATATAGCTTATCCAAGTTTCTAGCTTTTTTGAGATCTGTTCAAAGATTAGTTTGTCTTCCTATTGATCTTATGTTCAAAGTTTTAGCTACAGTGTTTGGGATTGTTTTGGTCTAGCTATGCATAATTTGCATAAGACTAAAGGACTATGGAAGAAAGATTTATGAGAAAGTAAGCAGCACGCTGCCTTTCTTCCCTAAAGTGTGGAAATGAATACATATAAATTGGCTAGGTAAGAATAGAGTAGCTTTTTTGAGAATGGACCTTGTAAATCTTTCACATGACTTGTAGAGATGTTTTATATCCTCACTGGTCTCTCTCCTGGTAGGCAAGGATCTAGTTTGCTATTTATACTGTGAAGCTTTTCCAGCATCTCTGTTAACAGTGGACAAATGTGACTGCAATTCAAGCAGAAAAGATGAAGTATTCATCCCTGAATCACTCCATGCAGAGGATAGTTCAGAATGAATGAAAGAAGTTCTTTTCAGAATAAATTACTAGAATGTATTCTTGTGATACAATGAAGAGTTCAGCAGCACTGTTGGCTTAAGATATTCCTGTGCATGGCTCCAGATAGAACCACTGTATGTCCAGATGAGAGTGGATTACTCTTTTCTATTTTTTCCTTTCCCAATGAGCACTGTGTGGAGACTGTGCATATCTTTGGTAACCTTAATGAGATAGCCAGGTTTGCCTTGCTCATAGAGTCGAGGGCATCAGGAGTGTGTTTGCCCTGTTGGATCTCCTGTGAGCACTACACTTGGAATCTTGCATTTGTCACTTACCATTCCCTTTTATCTTCTGCTATGCATGTGTACTGCTACTGTCAGATAAAGTTAAGATTCCTTTGGCTGATTTCTTTTTTTTCTTATCCTATTGAATTTTTTAACATTATATGCGTATTACATTCTGCCAAACTGAACTTGTATATAATACTGAAGTTTATTCAGTATTATTTGGAATGTAATTACTTTAGGATTATAATTCTCTATTCATTTAAATTTTTAGGAAATATTTTGAAATGCTTTATTAGACTACTCTCCTTTAATTTTTCTTTGCATTTTCTTTGAACCACACGCAGTTCCACAATACTGACTGAAAATCAGTATTGCAGATTCACAGCCTAGAAGCAAAAGTTGTTTTTCCTTTATTTGTTAAATAATACAGCTTTGCATAGATAGATGACTGACCAGTACAAATTTTGTTTTAGGTGGGTGTTGTCTGTAACTCTGAAAGAAGATACAGATGATAACATTGCTAAATATGATGGTAAGCAGTTACAATGTTTATCATCTCCACTATGTAGTTTGTGATTTTTCTGTTGCTTTTTGAGAAATAACACAGAACTTTGAATATCTAAGTGGCATAGGTCAGAAATGTTAGTTTGTATAATGACTGTTATTGTGAAACTTGAGATGTGAAATGTTGCTCATTGGGTTCCTTAGTGGGAAGATAACCTTTTTGTCATTCCAACAGTGTGTTACCATGGATGATACCAGAATACCCTTTGGCATCTGAATACTTAATACTGTTTGTTTATGAGTGTTGTTTCTTTAGAACTGTCTTCTCTGAAATCATGTGAGAGATTTACCATTTCAATTGCAGTTGTTAAAGAGTTTTCTTAGGCACTGTGTTCCATTTTACTCCATCTGTCCTACTACTGACACATAGATTGGTCTCTTGGTATAGCCTCTGAAACAAGAGAGTTAAAGCTGCATGATTTTTTTTTTTAGTAGTTTTTCAGATTGCCTGTATTTGAATGTAGGGCTCTTCAGTGGTTCTTGTACAGTTTAGTCTTGTGGTAGCCAAAAACAAATTTGGAAAGCAATAATGAAAACATTGTACTGATGGTTTAATCATTGCAGTTTGCACTTGTGATTTCCTAGTCTAGAATTGGCTGCTTAAAATTTTGGCAGATGCATGATCTGCAGCAGTAACTTTGCAACCTGAGTTTATTTAATTCAAGAGGGAGTGGGGAGAAGAGAAAAAGTTTCTACTGCAACAGAGAAGTATTTGCTACTGCTTTTATGTCAAATGAAATTAATTATGTCCATAGAAAGTGGTAAGCAAGCATAACTTGCAGAACAGAGTGGAGCTAATGATTCTAAATGTAGTGGTTACCAAAAATAATTTTCAAAATTAAGAAGTTGCATAGGAGATAGCCACACAAATGAGATGCTTATAAGAAATGAGGTCTCTCTGATTACTTGTCTTCATGTTAGATAAAAAATTGTCTTTAATGTCAGAACAGTCATATTTGCTTAAAGTCAGAAATTTAACATTTAATAAAGTCTGTGGTTAAGACACATTTTTGAACTAGTTTCCAATTCTTTTTTCCAGTCTTCTTGTTTTGCCTTAGTTTCCAGAAAGGAACTCTGCTGAAGAGGGTTGAATTTTCCTCTTTCCTGTCTATTAGGCTAGAAGAAACTAGGAATTTGTTACTGACTTGCATATCTGCCATTCCTTAACAACTTTGACTAATCACATTTCAGCTGAATAAAAGTAAATCACTTTATGAAAGCAATTTATGAATCCTCTCTAAATTGGCATGCTGAAGAACTGATGTTTTCTTCCTTTTTACATTGGCACATGTATTCTTCAAGATTACAGAGGATTGTAAAAGTTGGGGGTTTTGTGCTGTGTTCTTTCCTGGAAAAAAGGCCCCAGTGAATCTTGTCTTGTTAATCTTTGAGAAAATGTATCTGCCCTTTTAGAATAAATTTTGTTCTTTGGATATTGTATTTATCAACTGTATTTATCCCAAACTGGGAGAATGTATAAATATAAAATCTTCTATTTTCAAAGATGTAGGCTTGCTTTGGACCAAATCTGATATTTCTTGGAAAGAGTTTGGGGAGGAGGAGGGAACTTCATCTATCCTGTGATTAGATTTGACTCCAGAGATTCTAATTCTGTGTAAGCAGAAAATAAGCAGTGATGCAGGTCTTTAGCTTTACACAGTGCTTTGTGACTAATATTTTTGTGTGATGATGGTAAAAGTAAATCTAAAATCTGGAAAAATGTTTTGTTCCTCTAGCCATTGTAGGATACCACAACCTAAAAGATACAAATCTACAGTATTAAAATTTACTTACAGGTTTTTGTAAATTTGAGAACAAGGAATACCATCTTTGACCTCAGATGCCATCATTCCTTCCTGCTTTGCCAACTAGTCTTTATTGGTTGCTAACTCTTTGCTTTCAACAAGCTGATTTCAACTGTGATTTCTTTACTTCAGACTGCATTTTTTCAAAGCCTTTGTGTGTGTGTGTTTTAGGAAGATGGGAAGTAGAAGAGCTGAAAGAGAATGCAGTGCCTGGAGACAAAGGATTAGTGTTAAAATCAGTGGCAAAGTATCATGCAATATCAGCAATGCTAACAAAAGAATTTGTTTTTGATGATAAACCTTTGATTGTTCAGTAAGTAATCCTTTAGATTTTTTACTTGATGTTTGTTAGTGAGTTAAAACATTTTGCTTGCATAGAAGTGTTTTGACAGTAGTAGGTAGTAATACACAGTGTCAATATATTTGTAATTAGAACTGCAGATTAGCAGTTGGTTTGTAATTTTCTGATAGTTGGAATGTTTCTGTCACTTTCTCTTTGCCCAGATACGAAGTGAATTTTCAGAAAGGCATTGACTGTGGTGGCGCATATATTAAACTCCTCTCCAGTGGCAATGGCTTGAATCTGGTATGTTCTCTTGCTTAATATTTGCTGTCAGTTGTTCATTTCAGGAGCAGCTTGGTTCTCTGTTGGTGGTGTCTGATGTCTAGGACAGAGGACTTGTGTATGTTTAGCATGACTTTCTGTATTAATAGAAGCCATAGAATCTTAACTCCTAACTTGTGAAAGTTTTTTTACTGAATAGCACATGTGTGTTATTTTGTATTCCAATACAGAAAATATGAATAGTTAAAAAATACTGACATAACTCAGTAATGCAACATGCTCTAAAGGAGAATAACTATGTCTGATATTTTCAGGGTTGTTTGTTATTGTTACTTAATGTGGAGAGAAAAAAGTGCTGATAAAATACTGGATATTAAGATCCTGGGGTTTATGTTCTTTGGAAAATAAAATTGTTATGAAGAACATAGTTCCTTCCACCTTTCAGTGTAATGTTTGTAGAGGGAGAGAGAGATACTTGGGTGTTTTGATTTGTGACAGGCATTGCTACTTAACATAAGGATAAAGTCTAAACATATAAATGTATTCATCTGCCTTGAGGAGACTGAGAGTTAGTCCATTCCCTGAGAACAGAGAGCACCCAGCAACTCCAGAGGACTGTTGAGTTCCTTTCATGATTTACCCTACCACTTTTCATTTACCTTTTAGAAATAGATAGCTATGCTCTATGCCAAGAAAAAGTACCAAAAGTGACATCATAAAATGTCCAGTATATCACATGCTCAGCTTTCTTGCTTCTACAGGAATACTTTTTTGACAAAACACCTTACACTATTATGTTTGGACCAGATAAATGTGGAGAAGATTACAAACTGCACTTTATCTTCAGACATAGGAATCCTAAAACTGGAGAATATGATGAAAAACATGCAGAACGTCCTGATGTAGACCTAAAAAAATTCTACTTGGACAAGAAGACACATCTATATACTCTTGGTATTGTTTCATTTTTAAAAGTCAAATTCCAATTCTTAAATTGGAAAGGAGATTAAAACTTTGGCTTTGTCTGCTGAAGCTTTGCAATTGAGTCTTTGTTGGTAATAGGCTGTTAATTCAGAGTGGTGGCTGCTTAATGATTTGGGTTAAATGGTTTAATGACTGGGCTTAACTGCAGGACATAAAAGCAGCTTTCAGATGTTACTGCTTAATATTCAATTACAGGAAAAAACATATCAGCCCTGACTAGCCTTTACTAATAGATGCCCTCAGTAATTATTATGATAAAACTACTTTTACTGGGAAAGATATTAAAATGTACAACTGCCCAATATTCTAGGAAGGTGTCAGAATTCAGAGGAATTCAGTTAAATCTGTAGCATGCCACACACCACTCTTTCCCACGTGTTAAGAGTTCTCACCAGCACCTGCATCTGAAGCAGTGTGCATGAGCAGATATGTCAGCACAGACTCTGAAGTGACTGAGTATGGGCTGCTTTTAATTCATGTGATAACTCTCCTTGTACCAGGGAGCTGTAAAGAGAAATGAAAGTTTAGGTTAATTTTTGCTCCTTTTTTCTAACTTCTGAGGAAGAATAGCAGTCAGAGAATGGACTAATCTGTGGCATGCTGCAAATCCAGCCAAACTGACTGTACTTATGAACTTTCACTAAATAATAATAACAGAATGCATGTTCAAGTGCTATGTAATGGGAAAATGCATGCATTCCTGTATTTGGATTGTTTACTAGAAATTATGAATCAAGGTACTTAAACTTGGGTTGCATTTATTCTGTTATAATTGCTCAAGCAGACTCCATAGAGCTGTGTGATGCCAGTGCATTCATTAGCTCTTTGTATTTTGTCTAAAGGTGATATGGGGGCTTCATTTTTGCATTTATGGATATTTTAATAATGAATAATTTTAATGTTGAAAATTTCAGGCTGGAAGGCCATCATTAGATATTATCAAACTGTTACAAGACTGTTACTTTAGTTTTCTTAACCTGTCTTTAGAAAACTGTCATAATAGTGAACTGTCATAAAAGTGAAACAGTAATTATTGCTTTTACTTAGTAATCTTCGTTCTGTTAAATGGACAGTTGGATCTGCTGTTTAGCCAGTGAGCACATTTATGAGTGCTTATTAGAAATAGATCTGGATATGGAGTCTGACACTGCTCAGTTCTGTGACCTTCTCAGTTACTCACACTTGCTAACATCCAGGATATTCTCTTCAAGTGTTTAAGCATTTGCAGTGTGGCATTTGAGGGAAATGGCTGTTAGAGGTTAGAACCTCACAGAAAATGCTGCTTTGATCCTTCCACTATGCTACTGGTACAGTTCTTGTGTTGCCATGCTTTCAAGTGTGAGATTGTAATTTAATAGCAGAGATGCCTTTTAGGACAGAGATTCTTTTTTCACTGTCTGTACTTTTGAAGTAAAAACACAGAATTTTGGCCAAGTTGGTAGGTCTCTTGAAATATGTTTGGATGTGTTTCAGCAATTGAGTTTTTTCCAAGGTTCATCTTTGGGGGCCTGATGCTGGTCATACATCCCTTCAAGGGTAATGCTTTGTGTCCAGACCCAGTGCCTGAGTGAAGAGTGTCTCCTCTGCTAGAGAAGATCCTGTTTGCTGTTATTTGACTAAGTCTGTGCTTATTTGAGTGAATATATCTATAAAATTAAATGACTCTCTAATTTCTTCATTTAGTGCTAAAACCAGATAATACATTTGAGATATTAATCGACCAAACAGTTGTCAGTAAAGGAAGTCTTCTTGAGAATATGATTCCTCCAGTAAATCCTCCCAAAGAAATAGAGGATCCTACTGATAAGAAACCTGATGATTGGGATGAGAGACCAAAAATACCTGATCCAAATGCTGTCAAACCAGATGACTGGTAATGAAAACATTTTCATTTCTACAATGTCTTTTACATACAAGTTATTTATTTGAAAGATTTGACTGGTTTTATTTTGGGATTTGCTAATGTCAATTGGAATACATTTCACTAAAAGCACTGAAATTTGAAAACATAATTGAGGTGGGTATAAGGATTTGGTCATGTTCTAAGGATACAAAGAAAATTGTTATTTGCTGATTTTATTCCCTGCATGGTTCAAGTAGTAACTAAGGTTGCTACACGTGAATAAGAAGTTTTTTCTACTGTATAGTTTTAATTTGCAATTAATTTCTTTTCTGTGAACTACTGTTCTGATGGCAACTCAGGAAGAGTAGGGAAAACCTCAGTGGGAAGACCTGACTGACACCTGCCACTTGTTACCAGCAATTTCTGGACTAAATAGTACTATAAAACAATGTAAATATGCTCCAGATATTTATAAGCAGATAATTATATTTGTAATGCTCATGATCAATGAGTCTAATTCAGTTGTGTTTTGGAAATTCATCCCTTCCATGCCAGTTGTAGTTCTCTGAATAGAACATTGATCCAAAGTCAGGCTGCTGTGTTTTCTAATATGTCTGTAATTGAAGGGATGAAGATGAACCTGCCAAAATAGAAGATCTTGATGCTGTTAAACCTGAGGGGTGGCTTGATGATGAACCACAGTATGTTCCAGACCCTAATGCAAAAAAACCAAAGGACTGGTAAGTGCAGATTGTTAATGTATTTTGTAGATAAGACTCTTCTCTTTAGTTGTGGAAGTCAGTCCAAATCTCATTGTCTTTTGGGGCAGTAAATTGGAATATGTAAGGTATGGCCAAATATTTGTTGGTGTGTGGGACTGCTTCTGTAAAAACATGAACTTCTCCTTGCCTTTTGTTTTCTGAAGATACATACATAAAACCAGAATATGAAGGTCCCCTTTGAAAGAATTTGCTACAGTTTAAGTTGGTAACTTTGAAATCCTAATGTAAGTCTCAAAGGGATCACTCAGCATTCCATGGGTAGAAGTCTTTCAAGCTGTCTGCAGAGGCAGGAATGTAATTGAAGTCAGCCCTGCTATGGTATTTATGAACATGTGGCTTTAATAATTTACTGGTGGGTAAAATTCTGTGAGCTGGTCAGAGTTCTGAGGTGGTTACAGCAATATACATGGACCCTAACTCCAGACTGCCAGTGTTTGATACCTGGCTGATTTTAAAGCAGTTGTTAGTAATTTTTTTTTTCTTTCTAGGGATGAAGAAATGGATGGGGAGTGGGAAGCCCCTCAGATCCCTAATGCAAAATGTGAGACTGCACCTGGTTGTGGAGAGTGGGTGCGTCCCATGAAGAATAACCCAAAGTACAAAGGAAAATGGAGAGCACCTATGATAGATAATCCTAACTATCAGGTAATAGCCAAGTAGTTGGTCATTGCTAAAGATACAGAGTTCAACAGAGCAAGCAAGTTAAAGTAGTGCATTTACTTAGGCTTTTTTGCAGTATATTTATATTTTATAATGAATTTGAATACCCTCACTAATTTGAGATTTTTTTTCTTTTAATTTCCTTTTTTTTACCTTGAATTATACTGGGAAACAGTAATGCTTCCTGTATTAATAAACTTAATGTGTTTAAAGTTGCCTTTTGTACAATTTTCATTGGTACCATTTATTATAGTATGGTCTTCAGAATCATATTCTGCATTGCATTAGGATTTTAAATGTGAGTTTTTTTAATTAGTTTTTTTTAATATTAACAAATGAAATCTTTCAGTCAGCATATTGCCTTACTAGTTCAATTTTAGAGGAATCATCAATTTTGGATAATTAAATTCCCCTTCTCCTTTCCAAATATAAGAGTTGATCAGGTGGATATTAGAGACAGTTACTTTGTATTAGTTATGGCTGGGAAGTACTTGAATCTGCTTTCTCTGAGGGTGAGATTCTAAGCAGATTTGCAAACAAAATTTGGCTCTAATTTGCACAGGCATCATACAGCTGAATTTTCCTTCCCTAAAATTTTCTCTAACACTTCTGGTAAGAGTCAGTTAGTACTGAGTTATTACTCAGTAAAGAAAAAAAAATACTTATGGAGACCCATTTGCCAAATCCTACAGGCTATTTCCAGTTCTGTTTTAGATAGATTAAACTCTACAGCTTGTCTTTTTAAATAAAAGTTCTTATTATTTTGAAATCTCATTCACAATTTGCTGTTCTGATGAGCTACAGTTCCTGTGATTACATTTGTTTCCATGGACAGGGAATCTGGAACCCTCGGAAAATACCAAACCCAGACTATTTTGAAGATCTTCACCCATTCAAGATGACCACTGTCAGTGCTGTTGGTTTAGAACTCTGGTCTATGACGTCTGATATCTACTTTGATAACTTCATCATATGTTCAGAAAAAGAAGTAGCAGATCGCTGGGCAGCAGATAGCTGGGGCTTGAAGAAATTGGTAGCAAGTGCTAATGAGGTATAAACTTTACTATGTTCTTGATAGTAGAAAATAGTGAGGAAGCTCTGGTGTTGGAAGAATATTCTGTCAATGCTGACAGAGTCTGCATTTGTCTGCAATTCATAATTTTGCTGAGTAATTCTGATAGTTGGTTTTCTGTCTGGCTTTTTGGCTTTCCCAGATGAATATTTTCTTGATGTTAAAAGGGTGCTGCATTTTACTTAAACATCTAATAAGAAATTGACTTCCTGTGAAGCCTTTTGCTGTTTGCATTGATATTAGAAATTCAGTACCTGACAGCAAGTGAAAGAATGAAGGCTGAGTTATTTACACTCAAAGACTTCCCCTCCTACCCCTCACCCCCTATTTTCCCTTGTGGCTATATCCATGATGTATATTCTTTTGATGCTTCCCTCCCATGAGGAATGAATAGTCCAGTGTTTGTTTCTGTTTAATAATTTTAGGCCTTTGGCTGCTTAGGTGTGTGTTATGCAGCTCTGAAAACATTGCATGTATGTTTATAGATCTGCATCTGTTCTGTTTCTATGTGTGCATCCATGTTTTGTTTGTGTTCTGCCCTTTGACAGCCTTCCTCTCTCCTTCCCTGTGCTGTGGGATGGATCTGCCCTGCCATATGGGATCATGGGCCCCTCTAGTGGCTGCCTGCACTCCTGTTGCTGTTTAACAGTGCTCTGTTCTCTTTAATCAAATAGCAACAGCAGGCTACAGTTGTGGATTGGTGGCAAATGTGGCCAATTCCTTACAGCTGCTGTTTGTTTGAGTGAGCAAGTAGCAGCAGCACATCTGTCCATGCCAGCAGGAAAACTAACTATTCTCACAGCCTTGCTCTTTCCAGAATGTTTGGGTTTATGTCTGAACCTGTATCCATATCTATACTCACAATGGCAAAAATAATCCTTTGAGTCCCCTCGTTCCACCGTGCCTTAGACTTCCTTAGCTCCTGATGTACCTCTTACAGAGATGGTACTGACTACTGTGTAAGTCTTATTTAAGTGTTGAGAGGAATATAAATGCAATTCTTCTAATTTTTTAATTTTTTTAAAATACAGCCTGGTATGTTCAGTCAATTGGTGACTGCTGCAGAAGAACATCCATGGCTCTGGGTTCTTTACATCTTGACTTTAGCTCTCCCTGTTGGTCTAACTGTGTTGTTCTGCTGGCCAGGAAAGGTTAGTGACATTTACTATATTTTTATTTGGTTTTATTCTTAATACTTTATTTGGAAACTCTTGAGCATCTGTACAATGATATGGGCTTTTAATATGCCATTGGTATTATTTAGCTTACTGTGTCTGTTTAATTCTTAATTGGAATTGAAATATAAATAGATTTTTAATTTCTTGTAGAAATCAGATGAATGTATTGACTTCAAAAAGCCTGATGTATCTAAGCAAATTACAAAGGGAGAACTAAAAGAAGAGGCAGAAGAGTTTGAAGATGATGAACTAGAAGAAGAAAAAGAAAATGAAGATCCTGATGAAGATGGTAAGATGAGTAAGAGTGTGTCAGCTTGCAGTTTGGTTAAAGACATGAATAGAATTAGTTCATGGATTGCATTGCCAATATTTACAACCTGTTGCCTCAGACTATGTGAAATGTGCCTTGCCCTGAGCCTTTGTTCCTCTTCCATAACTTCCAGTGAGTGGCATCTCATAGCTAACAGCTCTGATAAATATAAGCAGAAAGTAAGGCTTTTCTTGACTTTCAAGAAATCAACATGCTTCCAATACTTATTTTTTATGTTTGTAGACAGTAATACATACATTATCCCTTCTAAATATTTCATATGTTAAACACATTTTAATTATTCAGATATAAGTACCTGAAGCAGTTAAAGTCACTGTTCTTTAAAATGTGTCTGGAATAGTTTTAAAGTCTCTAAGTAAATCTACTTACACCTCTCTGGGAGAGTTAATGCTATTCTGTTGGTCACTGATTTGAGCTATTCTTGTTAAAACTTGAAAATACAGTAACTGAAATATGCAGCTTCTTTTATTTTGCTTTTTAGCAACCTATTCCATGCCTTCAGAGGTGTGTTCTACTGCCCAGGGAAGAAATTAATGACTCAGGTTGAGCTGTACTTCAGCATCCAAGGATAAAATCATCCCATGTTATTGTATCAAAGATTACAGGGTACTACTCAGCTATAGCTTTGAGGTGCTATTAGCATTTCCCTGTGTCTATATAATGAATAAAAACCAAAGCACCTAACTTACAATGCATTATTTTGATGAGAAAATTTTTAGCTTCAGAACTCTGCAAGATTCTGCCTCTAATTTCACTCTTCCTTGGTGAGAACAAAGAAAGTGACAAGGGATTGGCATGGATAATTAGAGGCATAGAAGACATGAATGTTTTGTGGGGTTTTTGTCTTGGTACTGACATCACTTTGTTACTGACTGAAACTTGATGGGTTTTGTCTGTCTTTGCACCATGTTCCATGAGTGTTGATGGCTTGTGTCTGTATCACTTAAAAGTTGACTCAGCATCAGCAGTTCCCAAGCCAGTACAGAACTGAGTACATATTTGGCACAGTGCTTGCCACACCAAACTGAGTCCATCTGCCTTGCTACTTCAAAGCCTTACCAAGGCACTTGATTATTCTGGTTATGCTACAAATATTCTTTACTTTAGCTTAAGTTGTAAATACATGATTTCAGTGTTGTATCTTCCTACATTTTCCTTTTGATCATACCCTACCTTTTTCTCCTGAATCACAGACTCTGTTTTATTTTACCCAGTTTTGATGCAGATCATACTTAGTTTGTACTTAATGTGCTGCTGTTGCAAGGCTGCCATTCCTCAATTCCAATATTCTTCTGTTAAGTCAGTCAGTTAATTTATTTAATTACAACACATCACTTAATGAATAATACATTAAAATGTGTGTTTCAATGTTAGAAATAAGGCCCGGGCAATTGCAGAGGAACATTGTTCAGCTCCTACAGCTTTCTTAAATTGTACTTGGAACAGCTGTTCATGGTGTTACAAAGGTAGGTTCTATTTTAGACCTTTGCTTTTAGTTACTAAACAGTACACAGAGTAAAACTAACCTAGCTAGCTTTTGTATGCCTATTCCAGGGTTTTCAAATAATTTCTAGGCTTCAGAGGGAAGGATTACACTTTGCTGTCATATGGCTTCATGGTTTCTTGCTTTAAGAAGAATTGCTTAGCTTCCCTTAGCTTTCTGCCACCTTCTGCACTTGCAGGTTGAAATCTTCCATTTTTTTTCTATTGCTCTTTTGCCTCTTTTTATCTGTAAGCATTAGAGAATTTGTCTTCTGCCTCCTTTTCCTGATTCTTTTTGCTACAGAGAGAAGAGAAATGAAGGAGACAAAAAGAGAGTTTATAAAGGATAATACAGTGAAGATGGGAAGGGAGGCTCCTGTTTCAGGTACTGGGAAAAGGAAGCAGTTTGGGCCAGGACTTGCAGTGGGTCTCTCCTATCTGTTTTCTTCCCTCTGCTTCCTTGTTGATGGTAGAATTTCAAGCTGGTGGATGCCTGGTTCCGTCAGTTTCCTCTGAGATTCCTCCCTGTGGTATACAGATACCATAAACCTGTCATAATATATTTGAGTCATAAATATATATGTCATAAATATTTTCTACTAGTGTCTTGGTCTCCTTATGATTTTTATGGTTCCTTCCTAGTCATTACCTCTTCCTTTAGTTTTTTTGAAGGGAATGGGATTTGAGCTGTGGAATACTGAGTAACTTGAAATCCACATTGTATCATGGAACTTGAAAAAGAAAGTGCAGCACAACAGCAAATTTTAGAAACACTTGGCAATTTCTTTAATACCAATGAGTGTGTTAAAGACAATGAGTTGCTGGCAGAGTACTTCTTGGAGGGCATTGTCCATGGGATTTACTGTTTTATTTTGTTCTATGTTAATTTATGTTAATTTTAATTCTCTATTTGTCTGTTTTGTCTCATTGCTTTCCTTGACCTTTAGAAAGATATTGCAGGAAGTAAAAGAATGTTGCCACAAAATGGAATTTCAGGGGCACAGTCTGAACCTTATTTGTGAAGTTCTACATTTATTTATATGAACTAGTGCTTAAATTTAAAATAATAATTTTAAATAGAATAGTTTTCCAGTTCTGGGTTATATAGCTTCTGATGTCTGAAGTACTTTCTCTTTGAGGTTTTTTCCCCTCTATTGAAATTCATGATTTTGGGAGGAGCTGGATTTGCATAACTTATAATTTCCAATCTATGACCAAAGGTTTTGTGAATTTCTGCTAAGCTCTTCTATTGAGGGCTTATTTTTAGGACAGAGATCTTTGACTACATCATCATCTTCATTATTTGGTCTTATTTCTCCTTTTGACAGTAGAGACATAGTAGACATGAATCAAGTATATTGACAGATAACAAAACTAACTTCTTACTTTGTAACAATGAGTGAAGCTCTGTTTGGCTCAATTTGTAGCTGTACTGCAGCCAGAGTTCTTGGTACTTCTACAGAAGTTTCAAATATTGTAACATATTAGGTACTTCTAGATTTTCATCACTGAGAATCAGCAGAGTCTTGTCTGATATGTGACTAAATTCTAAATTTGCATGGATGCTTTTTTTTTTCAGTTTAACTCAGGTGCAACAGTAAGAATTTGGTGTGGATACACATTTTTGATAATGTTTTTCTCCTATTTTTTCACACCTAAGTAATGCTTATGAGATGTGTGACCTGACAAAGACAGAATTGAGCACTACTTCTGTGCTATTTTTAAATAGGCCACTGGCAGACTGTTAAGCTGCAAAATGCTGATGAATATCCTTTCTGTCATATTTCAGATTTCTTGGTTACTCTCGATAGAAAGTATTGTACAGGGTACTGTAGTGCAGTAGAAGTGCAAGCTGGACATACTTTGAGTGAGCTAAGGGTAGTACAGTGCTTTTCTGAGCAGTTTCTGCATAGCAAAAATGCACAACAAGGGTGGAAGTAAGGAGCTGCTTACAATCAAAACAGTGTATCAGAATTCCCTGCTGAAAAAGGGAGTATCCTTAGGATGTAGGTATCTCCCATGCTGGATGACTGTTAACTGCATTATTGTACTTCTCCACCTGAATCAGACTTCAGTCAGATTTGGGATGCCTGAGTTGTCCTGTTTTGGACTCTGCTCTCAAAACTGTCCAACACAATAGCTAGTTTTAAAATAAAGTAAATAAAGTCTGTAACAAGTCTGAAGACAGCATGGGCTATTATGAAAAGTGGCAAAGTTGGAGCTGTTAAAAATGTTTATTAAATCTGGCAGTTATCACTTTCTACTAATTCATGAGAATTCTACTCTCTGTAGCACATAGATGTTTTTATGGGTTATTCTAAACAAGCAGTTCATTCTAGAGCTGAAACTGGCTTTTTCCTTATAATATGTCTGGATATAGTGTACTTGTAATATAGTTCTGTTTACAAAATAAAATTAACTTCTGCAGAAGTTGAAGGTGAAGGTGATGAAGATATTTATGATGATGATGATGATGAAGAAAATGAAGTTCCAGATGAAGAAGAAAACGAAGTTCCAGATGCAAGTCAAGGTGATAGGTCAAATAAATCTGATTCAGAAGATGAGGTAAGTTTGCATTTTTCCCTGCTTCCTCCTTGCCACTCTCTGACATCATACTTCCAAGCCAAGTTACTTACAAGTGTTTTTCTTCTGTTGAGCCATAGAACAGATCCTGAAGTAGAAATATGCTTTCCTTTGAGTCTGACACCTCAAATGCTCTGCATAAATCAAGGGATAGTATAGAAATGATCAGGCAGCGCCCTAAACAAGAAATGTTTTTACAGGAGTATTGTTTTTAACAGATTATTAAATTAATTGCAAGTCTTGAAAACTTGGATGCTGCAGCAGTTTGGTCAGTTTTCATTGTGCTTCTTAATTAATAAAACATGAGTTTCTAACTGAATAGCCTTCTCCTGAGACTTAGAAAAACCTAAAATTTTTCAATTACATATTGGGGTTTTTTTATTCCAAAATAAGGTTTTAAGCAAAAATGACAATACTGGTTTTGAATACAGCATCTGCAGTTTCATTTTTCTTGTGCAGATGAATCCAGTCAGCCAGATACTCTTCAAAATTATCTTCACAAAAATCATTATAGAATGGAATTTGTGCTTTTCTTGTTTGTCAACTGCTCATTATTCCTTCATTTAGAAACTGGTAGTGCCTGAAACGCTTTAGCTCCACCCATTGATCATCTTGTGCTTGTCACTCCCTAAATGAGTCACTTTCCAGGTTAAGGGAGTTGTTTAATGTAATGTAACTCTTTTTCATGTAAAACTCTTGCTATACCTTGCATGAGTTTGTGTTGTTTCAGCACTAAAAATCTTTGTTAATTACCCCTTATTCTGTACTTTCTCTTGCTCCTGTAAGAAGTTTTATTTTCCTTGTACATTTACCCAGGAATGCAGTATCTACTGAGCCCTGCTAAGATTCACGTGGCTCATTGTGAAAGCAGTAGCAAGCTCTGAGTGTGGCCTGACAGTGTCACAGAGAGGCCATGGCTTGCTTTTCTCTGAGTGTTTTCAGCATGTAGGTGTTTCTGTTGTGAGGTGTCTGGAATACATTGTGTTTCCCCATGTCCTCCCTCAGGCTAGGCCAGTTCTGGCAGCTGTTCCTTCCAAAGGAGGTGCCTGCCATTAGGTGATGCAGGAAAACAGGAATCTCTGCATGGCCTGAGAATGGATTTCACACTGCAAAGGCTTTTCCTGGGCTCCACAAGACCATTGCTTTTAAACTGGGAACACCACATCTGATTTAAGGACAGTTACTATTTGTAACTCTCCAAGGGAAACAGTTAAAATGTTTTAAATGCTTCTTACTTCAGAAGTGGAAATAAAATTAGTGAAAGGTGCGCTTTAAGGAAGTCGCTAAATTAAATTAATTTAAAAGTCACTGCTTTTAAACCAGCAAAGACATGGGCAAAAGCAAATTTCTGACATCAATTTAAGCATGCTATTCTCTTGCTTCTGAATCTAGAAATGGAAATTTTTCTACCCACTTTATTAATCATTAGATTAGTAGTGTGGGGAAAAAAAATGGCTTATCACTAAAGTGCTGCGTTTAGTGATAAAGTGATGGGGAATTCAGGAAGAGTAATAATGTAACATGCCAGTCTCAGTAATTAAAATAGGTGTAAAATGTTAATGCTGAATTTATTTTTTTTTCCAGAAAAAGGAAGCAGATGAAGGGATGGGAGATCATCCGCTGAAATCAGTGCGCAAAAGAAGAGTACGAAAGGACTGAGCCATGTCCAGCTGGTGTTTGCAGGTCTAGAGACAGTGACAGTAACTTTTGGTGTGCCACTCCAGTGGGCCTGGCAAATCCCTGAGCTTTGACAGGAAAAGGGGGGGCTCATTGATATTTAACCTCCTGTTTTAATTCTCTGACCTCTTTAACCATCCCAAACTTCCTAGGTTCCCTTTTTATAAGGAGAAATGCTATCTGTGAACAGTTAGCTGATATTTCAGATTCAAAATAAAAGGGAAAATTACAAGTTGACCAACTGATTTCTAGGTGAAGATTCTTAAGATTTGAAGTTTCTTAGAAACTAGTATTAGTTGGAGATAAACTTACTCTAAATATTTTTTTAAATGAATGCATTATAATACTTTTGTAGCTCTAGCACAAAATAAGCTGTTTACAGTTTCCAGCTTAAAGAAGATGGTAGTATAGATGTAGCATCTATAGCAGTTCACATTGCTATGAGAAAAGGTATTTTTTTCTGTGCAGAGCTAAATGCAATAATTGTTTTTGTATGATGAATTTGTGCTAGCAACAATTTTTATTGTAAATTATTTATTTTAGTTGATCTTGTTACATGGGTGGTTTTACCTGTTCACTTTAGGCATTGGTTACAGTAATTTATTTTCAGGACATATTTTGAAATAGAATACAAGTGGTAATTGATGTGACTTGTTTTACTCTTGAATGCAGGTATCAAATCTGCAGAAGTCATATACAGATGATTTTTTTCAAACTTTTATAGTTCTCATGTTCCAAACCAGAGTGGTATAACCTGTTTATAGAATAAGTGTATATTGTCACCTAAAAATATTTATTAATTCTTGCTTAATATGAAATTTATTAATATAGATAAGAATTTTTGATGGATTAAGTTTTTTACAATGTGAGTAACTTGGGCATTATCATAGTTTAAATAAACTGCTTATTGTAAAGAAACTTTGTTTCGTTGAAGTTCAGCTGTATATTAAACAATAAAATTTCAGTCACCAGAAACCTTTTGCTGCTCGGCAGTAGTAGGATGTGTAAGTGCCAGCAAAAGTAGTCATACATTACAAACCAAGTAGAAATACATTAATTCATAAGGAATCTAACAGATTTTCTTGTGCCTGTCATAAAATTTGTCTGCTTTAAAAAGAAATTTTCACAGCAGATTCCATGGAAGTCTCTCTAAGAAATGAATGCTTAACCCTAATGAGGAAGCCAGTGTCCTCAAGTGCTTGAAGTGTTCAAAAGTTAATTATATTTGACTTCTACTTGGTGTGAATTAGATGGAAATGCCTCTAGGTTTTTGTTTAATTTGGGGCTTTTTGTGTCTTTTTTAAGTTAACTGCAAGTCTCCATGCAAAAGGTAAGAAGTGAAGACTCCAGATTACTCCTCAGCCATAGATAGGAGCTGTTACCAGTGTAGTGTCCTGCTGTCAACAGTTACTGTCAGCTGTTAGGGAGAATGTCCTTTTAAATTCACCTTTTAAATGAATTGTGCCTGAGTCTGATAGAAGCTCTTTGGAATTGTTACAGCATTTGAATGTCCTGGTTTGTTTGCTTAGGGGTTTGGAAGGGTTTTTTTTTCTAATATGTGATAGTTATTCTAGTTACAATAGTTTCTTTGATGTGACTTAGTTACTCCAGGGGTTCATCACATATGGGGGATGCTCATCTTCCCTTAGGGTTTTGAACTTAAACCCATAAAGTGTTGATTGATGCCCCATCAGCTTTGATCACCTAGAACCTAGAGATAGCATACATCCTTCTGCTCATCAACTTAACTTGGATCTAGATAGATTTATGCTGGTAATTAGAGGGGAGAAATCAGAGATGTTGAGGATTTGATGCTCTAGAGTAGAAAGCCAGGCAAAAAGGAAACCCCTTGTTCATTGATACAATGCAACAGTGAGATTTTACCCACACTTCCTGTGCACTGTGCATTTTTATCAGAACAGGTATTTCAGGAAATATACTTCATCTTGCTATCATGGTTGCTTGAAAGAGCTTTAAAATTAACAAAATAGTGATTTTTAGTTGCAGCATGTCATGCTTGGAACTCCCTAATTAGCAGGACTTCCACAGCCTGCACTCCCTGTGACTGTGTTGTAGCTTGGTCAAAAGAGCTTTTACTGAGCATGCCAGATCCCAGACTGAACACTTTTTATATGCAGGGAAGGCCAAGTAGTACTGAGGCCCTTTTATTTAGTTACAGCTGAAGCTACTCTTCAGTTGGCATCTACATTCAGGAAGGCACAATGAAGTAATAATTCTGATTTCTGTCAAATGTAAAGCTCACTAAAAATGTAGGAAAAAGTAATATTTTAAACTTGGCTTAATGGTCTCCCACATGGAGAAGTGCAAGTTTTAGCTTTCTTACAACAGTGGACAGAGTACCAGCCCTTTATCTTTTTACTTTAGCAAGAACAGAAAACTAGACAGAAATATAAGATTGATGGCTGAAAATAGTGAGCTAGGAACTGAAGCTTCATTAAAACTAGATTCATTAACCCAGGTTTAATCCCAATTACATCTAGTTTTTCAGCCAGTTCAGCTACATCAAAACCATTAAGATGATTACTAACCCTACTGCTTTTTTCACCTTTTGACTACATAGTTATGAGAAGTTTTAGGATTTACAAACGTTAAACCAAGCTAATTGAGACAAATGAAAAATTTTTATTTGGTGTAAAGTCAGAAATACATCATCATTAAAATATTCATAAGTTAAATAAAGGCCACAGCAGTGGGAAGTAAAATGGCATGGAGATGAAATAACTGCTGTATACACACTGATGGATAAAATACCACTATCCAATCTACAATACAAAACCAAGATTTTAAAATTACCTTATCTTGGGAATTGCTGAAGTCTAACAAGCGCATGCTGTGTTACCAGGTGATCTACAGTGCAGATGAGACAGCAGTGACATGGCTTTAGAGCTACAAGGGCTGTAATGCAGTGCAGTCTTTAGAAGTCAAGTGCTTGCTGGGATTGTTCTTCCTTTAATGCTCAGACTGTGGACTAGCCATGTGATCTACTCTATCTGCTAGCAATTCTTGGGTTAATTTAGAGTTCCAGAAATGCCAGAAAGTAGTCCACAGAAGATTAAAATTAATTTTAGATGTTGACAAGAACCCCATGACACAAATGGTATCATCCATTTTTCATCACTGGGTTTCTTGACCCAGACTTTTAAACAGCTCTCAAGACTGCACTATTAGTGCTTCTTGATTCCAGTGAGCATTGTAACCATTTTAAATGGGGAGAAATGGGAAACCTCACCTTTGGGAGGGAGGAACCTCACAATGTCAACTTAGACTTGAGACACAGCAGTACCCAGCTGCTAAGAAACTTGGGGTTTGAGAGGGATTTATTACTCTATTACACTGACTCATTCACACCATGCTTGAGAGAGATCCTTGGACTAGTGGTTTCCTTTTAAAAGGTCAAGTAAAATGGCTTCATTACTGAAGCGAGAACTCCGTCCTTGCTAATGTCCATAAATAAGTCTGCAGTGCTGCTCTAGGGAAAGATGAAACAGATGCAACTAAGTACTGCTAAAATTCACATGCTTGTGTTTCAGCTTCTGCTCTCCCTTAATACTGATTATGCTGGACATGCTGCCTCTGTGGGAAGTGTTCAGACCCACAATCTGGGCTGAGCTCCTCTGTAAAACCTGACATCCAAGCCAGGAAAAAACAGTGCCTTGACACCAAGCACTGCTCAGAGCAGCAGCTTTGAGAGCCAAAATCCACCTTTGTTCCATTACATCCTTCTGCTTTAGATGTTTTTATGCAGTGCTTCAAGAAACACTTCACAAGCTTAGGCTGTGAGGCAGGAAAAAGCTTCTCTGAGGCCCGAAGCAAAGACAAGTTTGGCACTTCAGGAAGAAAGTAAAAGGTGGGAAGCAAAGACTTGTTCTCAGTTCCTCACTGCAGATTGTTCATGAGCATGAGGAGCATTGCTGACCTCTTTATGGGAAGTTTATCACTCAGGTTTTTGCTTAACTTTTCATCACACAACAG